>NW_026990160.1:1353014-2029521 GCF_036417665.1 Passer domesticus | reverse complement strand
TGAAGGGAGATAAAGGCACTTGCAGACACCAGAGATGCAATTGGTGCCTGAGGTGCATTTCACTGCCCAGATTAGTGCCTCTAAAACCATCAAAACCAGCCCCTTGGACAGCACCAAGCCAAGAGCAGAACACCAGGGCCTGCACATGGCTGGAAATGCCATTGTTTAATATTCCTCTCCCAGTCTCTCATTTCATGGTACCATTGCAGGGGTTAATCCCATCACTCAGCAGCAATTCTTGGCAATCAGCTTCAGATGGATTTTTAGTGCTGAGCAAATAAGAGGCAATTTTACTTTGTCTCCAATGAATGAAATTTCACCTAAATCAGACAAACTCTCTGTTCTGAGGCTGGTCAGGCACTAACCACGGCCAGGTCCCCAAGCCTGGATGTCAAACTGCTCTAATATTGAAAAGTTCATTTTATTTATCTTTGTGTACAAGGTGATTCTCTCTCAAAAGAATTGGGATCCATAGAATTGCATTTCCAAGCACTAAACTCAGACCAGCCACAAAGTGCACAAGAGACAAGAAAAGAAATAAAGATTTCTAAGGAGATGGAAATTGAATGCTGAGGTTTTTCCATTATAGAAAGTTCCATAAATTATCACCTGCCAGTTCCTTGCCTTCACTTGTGTGGCCACCACTGAATACACTCACAGATAAGAAAATGTTTGTCCTCCTGAAAACTGGGACTAGAAGTAGAAAAAGGCTCAGATATCTGAATTAAAAGGCAACATAATGAAAAGAGCTTCCTCATAAGAGCAAGATATGATGGACAGCAGGAATGGCGGAAGCCAGCAGAGATAAGTCCATGAACTATTCATGCTACAAAGATTTCTGACAAAACCTCCAATAACCCAAAAGCAATGTTTTGTCGGGCAAAGATGATAGGAACCCTGTGCATTTAATTCAGTCATTGACAGCAAATGGAGATCAGCTTGAAGCTCCTTTGGTCCACTACTACTTAATTTTTTTCACCCAGCAAATGAAATTACACCTACTCTTTGGGAAGAAATTACTGCTTTGAGTGGTTCAAGGCAAAGAGTTTCTTTCCATACCCACTTGTAATCAGTCACCAAGAGAAATATTTTCTAAAAAGGTCTCTTCAAAATTTTGGAGTGACTTTCAACATAAAGAACTTGGTTATTTTGCTGAAAATGATAAGGGAATTGAATTGGGCTCCCTCAGCTTTCAGAGAAGTGTTTCTTCCTAGTTCTTCACAAAGACGAACAAAACACTTTGTTGCAGCACACTGAAGGGAGGAAGAGGTTCCTTTCCCCCTGAGCTGCACAATAGGAGACAATTTTGTTGCCAAGAGGCAACAAATCCCAGCCAATTTCCAGTTTTTTTTGTGTAAGGGAAAAGCTCTGAGGATCGCAGCTGTGGGAGACACAGAGAGGGAGGAGCAGGGATCTGCTGGGGGTTTTTGGGCTGGGGGACAGATGAAAGACATGTTCAAGCAAAACCTGTGAGAGCTCAAGACTCCATCCCTCAGAGGAGAAACTCAGTTTGACCCAAATGCCATTCAAATCCAACAAGCATTGAGGCATTTCCCGAAACTCTGCTGGGCCATCAGGTACCCCCCAAATCACTCTGTGGGACCAGGGCAGCAGGTCCCTGGCACGGGACAGAGATGCTCCCCTGGGAAGCTGCCTGCATTGCCCGTGGGACTCAAGATCTACTTCTGAAGACCCCAACATCCAAAAAACTCCACACTAAAAGCCTTTAATTTGGGCTTTCACTTCTCCACTTCTCTGTTGTCACTAGGCAGCTGCTCCAGGTCAACACCCTTCTGATGGGTACAAATGCTCTCCTAATTTCCAGCCTAAACAGGAAGTTACTTCCATTCATTCTTCTCTAAGTACTGGGAGCTTGTACCTGATTTGCTCTTCCTCTCCTAGTGTGCATTTGTGCAGATAAAATGCCTAAGCCAGGAGCATTTCCTTCTTTAAATCATGTCATTTATTTCATTCCCATATAGTTGCACGGATTTAGCACTGGCTCAACACTCAGAATGTTGACAGCACAAAGTCCAGTTCTCACACCAACTCCTCCAAGTTTTGGACCAATTCTGCAAAGGAGGAAATACAGCAAAGAAATTCCAAACAGGAGCCCTAATAAAGATAATAAAATGCCACATGCCTATGTTTGCTGCAGGGAAGAACAGCGCTATTTATTCAATCATTACAAACAATTAAAGCAGCAGAGGGGAGGAAGACAGTGCTATCGTTGGTAGCTCCCCAGTCCTCTGCCCCTGGCATGAATTTCATAAAGCACAAATCTCCCAGCAGAAATCCCTCAGCAACTGATTTCCTCCTCGTGGAACACAGCAGGCACACACCCTGGCTTTCCTGGCCAGAAAAGGAGAATTTGCCTCGATGTTTTTCCCAGGCACGCAGCTGTGATGTCAAATCCCCCTCCCTGCCCTGCCAGGAGATTCCTCAAGTGACAAGTTTCTGTAGGGTGACAACCCTCTGGAGAGGCACAGAGAGCTTTGTGTCAGTGTAAGGCACCCCCACAAGGGCACATCCCTCATTCAGGCTCCATCTTTGTTCACAAGCAGTTCCCAGCAGAAAATTCGCAGTGATTGCATTTCCCCAGAACAGGTAATTTCAAGCACATTTTTCTCTTGAGCTGTTTTGCCTTCCACAAAAGCAGCGTGCCAGGGATTGCTTTGGAGCATCAGGAAACACAGCAACACCCAACAGCCAAGACCATCCAAAGCCACTTATCAGCTCATCCCTACATCTCCTGGACTCACTTGAATGCCCGGGAGAGTCTGAAAAGCCAACTGTTTTCCAAGAAACTTGTTGTTTGTTGTGCAATTGAAAGGTAAATGACAGGGACAACCAGCCCCACACAGGTGCCTCAGGCAGGGGAAGGAGCAGGAGGGATCCATCCCTAACTGGCAGAGGTGCAGCTCAAGTGATGCTCACTCACTATTTGGGTTGCTTTTTGTTGCTTTTACATTAACAACGCATCTCCACACCACAACTGTTCTCCCTCCCTGCAGCCACATGGAAAAAATTCAGTGGTCTCTCACCTCTTTCTGTCCTCTCTCTGCCTGAAATAATTCTTTCCCTCATACAACCAGCAAAACAGGGTTTGTTTTCATGCTGGAAATAAGTCCACAAACTTGTGACTGATTTCAATAAGGAGAACATCACTACAAACCACCCATTACTCAGATGCCCCAAGGCAGCAAGGGAGGGAAATTTGACAACAGAGGTGGCAACACCAGCCGTGGGTAACAGCATCACATTCTGCCTCTCTCACGGATGCTTTTCTTTCCAGTCCAGAAAATTCCCTGTCCTTTTTAGGGCTGTGGAAGGCTGCTGTCTGCCCCACAAAATGAGGAGCAAACCAAGCAGCAATGCTGCAGAACATCTCTGTTCCTATGATATTATTCTGCTGAAGCCATAAATTTGCAGAAGAATGGGCACTGCCAACTCCTGATTGCAGAGGAGGGAGTTCGTCACATGCTCCTTGTAAATTAGGATTTATCAGAGATGGAGAATTGATTGCCAAGTAACCTGCAGGGACAAAACTGCTCTGCAGTTTTCTAGGACTCATTGAGCAGTACAAAAAGGTTATTGATGCAGTTGGGGAGTGTTTCTGTACAGGATGTGCACCTCCTGACATCCCAGGCAGGGAAAAATTTACTTAACATTTGCAAGGAGAAAGCAATTCTTCTTATTAAAAAAAAAAAAAAAAAAAAAAAAAAAAAGGAAAAAATAAATAGAAAATCAACTTCATGGCAAAAAGCCTCAGTAAGAGTTTGCAGAATTTGGTGAAAACAGGTCATTTACAAGGAAATAATTTTCATCTGCCTTCAAGTGGAGTTGTGAAGCAGGTGGAGATGGAGATGTCTCAGGCACTGAGTGTGCTCCTTACTGGCAAAATGACACTGATATTACCAAGTATCAGAAGTGAAAAACTTCAGTGATAACTCAGCCCTCCAACACAAAACACCTTCTCCCACGCAGTCAGCACTTGTCTGAAATCATTCCCCTTGGCAGGAGGCCCTGCATGGCCTGGCTGCAGCCATCGCGCTGCTCCTACTCCCTCCCAGCATGATCCCAGTATGGTCCCAGTACAGCCCAGTCACTCCTACACCTGGCATCCCCTCTCTGCATTCCGCCCTGTCCCGGCTCCATCTCCGCTCCTCCCGTGGGCTGCGAGGGCTTCGAAATGGGGGAGGAGGAGGAGGGAGGGAGGAAGAGGTTGAGGGGAGAGGAGAGAGGGAACCACGCCGCTCCAGTGCTTCCTGACCCCGCAGCGCCCTCCTGCCAGGGAGCTGTGCAGAGCCACAAGGTCCCCCCGAGCCTCCTCCTCTCCAGGCTGAGCCCCTTTCCCAGCTCGCTCAGCCCCTCCGGCTGTTCCAGCCGGGACAGAACACTAGTGCTACACAGAGAGCAAGGGACAGACCTGACAGAGGCGCCTCTAGCACCACATTTTAGGCTTTCGCTAATACTTATAGAAAGACTCTTGAGAAAGTTACGGCAGTTGTTCAAGTGACAATCTCCTTTGAAAATCACTGCGGCCCGTCCCCGACCCGAACCCGCCCGGCCCCGCCGGAACCCGCCCAGCCCCACCAGAACCCGGCCGGCCCCACCGGAACCCGGCCCGGCCCCGAGGTTCGGGCGCCGCGGTTGCCTGGTAACCGCGCGGGCGGCAGCGTCTGTGACAGCGGCGCGGCCTCAGTTGCCCGAGAACGCGGCCCTGGCTGGGTGTGCGCAGCCTGGGCTCGTACAGGCAGCTACACTGGGCCATTCGCCAAGTGAATTGTTCGCGGAGCATTGGTCTCTGTGAGCGAGTCCTTTGAATTCGCGGAGCATTGTGCCCCGCTGAGAATTCCTGCACGTGCAGAGCATTGGCCTCTGCAAACAACATCCTGAACGTGCAGAGCATTGGCCTCTGCTAGGAGTCCTCAATTCGCGGAGCATTGGTCTCTGCAGAGGATTCCTCAACGTGCAGAGCATTGGCCTCTGGAAAAGAGCGTGAATTTCCTTGGAAGGTAAAGATTGACTAAAGTTGAACTGTTTGGTTTTGTCTCATGTGCACTCTGAGAGAGAAGGCCAAAGGGAAATACAGGATGGGATAATGCCAGTCTTCTGGTGCAGCAGTTCAGTGGCATGCACAGCTGAGTGGATGAACAATAGTTCGTCTACTGATTGTGCTTTTTTCTTGCACTGAAGAAATGAAACATTTTCTAAATGTACTCATCTATACTTTTTTTTCCCTATAGTGATTGCTTAAACTGCTTGAAGGTGAATGAGTTCTGTTCAAGTTTCCGTGGGTTGTTATCATCTGGTTATTAAAATTATTAGGGAGAGGCCTCTGAATTGAGGTGCAAACGAGGCAATTTGCCAAAGTCAGTAGTCTGGATTTTATGGAACAGTAAATGTGAGGAAGAGAGAGAAAGGAATAGAAAAAGGGGGGGGGTGTGGTGAAGGGGGTGGAGATGGGGTTGGGAAGAGGGGGAAGAAAGAGAATGACAGAGACAGATTAAGTAAAAAATATCACCATTCCATGGATCCCATTGGCATACCATAAAATCCTCTTCTGGTCTTCTCTATGGTGAGGTCTCGCAAAATGTAAGATTCCAATGGATGAATGCAGATTTGGGCAAGGTGGGACCTCCCAGGTACCTCCCTGGGGTGGGGCAAGTTTGACTGTCTATTGCTATTTTCAAATAACAGAAAATCTTTAGCACCAGTATATCCTTTGAGTCTGCCATGAATTGGGTTGTGGATTTTTGGATCTGTTGTGTTACTTTGCATGGCCTGCAGTCATCTGGTGCAAGGGCTCAGGAATGGCTCTGGGGGCACTTTGGGGGTCTTTGATGGGCTATGACACCCCCTGAGCTGCCCCTGATGGGAATGTCCCCTGGATGTGGCCTTCTGGGGGTGGGGGGTTTTACAGCTGAGCCAGTTTGTGGGAGGGAGGATGGGTGTCCACTGCCCCTTACCAGAGGTTGTGCCACAGACCCTAAATTTCCTGCTGCCCCTCTGTTGATGGGAGGTTTGTGTGCAAACCTGGCCTCAGCAGAGGAGTCTGTGGCTATGACCTGCCCAGCCTGAAGGCAGACAGAGCTGATTTTCAGGAGAGCTGCTGGCTTTGGCTTTGTTGTGGATCTATTTTTCTCCCTTGGCCTTGTTCACTTCTCTGGAGACCTGAGCTAATGGGACAATAGTGTCACCTTTATCTTGTCTCAAGTTCCCTTGTGGGGCTGAACTCCCAGTCCCAAGTTCCAGTCAGGAGGCATTTTCAGGGAAGGGTGGGCTTGGGTGCTCTCAGCTTCTTTAGAGAGTTTTGTCACAGTGGGCAAAACGTCCTTTATAGCAATATTTAAGCCATGAGCCATAACATTGCAGTCTCTCCCAAGTCCAGTGAGGAGCAGCTGAGAGAGCAGGGGGTGTTTAGCCTAAAGAAGAGGAGGCCCACAAGCTGATTTTAAGTAATATTTAAGCTACAGCGGTGTCTGCTCTAAGCATTATTAATGTTCAGCTTTTTAGCTCCAGGTTTCAGCAAGATCCATTTTTGAATTGCACAAGGTGGCCATCTAGTCCAAATAAAGTCCAACTAGAGGCCTAACAATACTAGCTACTTATGCCAAACAAGCACTTAGCTACTTTCAAATGATATAAAATGTTTAGCAGCATATATGCCTTGAGTGTGCCATGAATTGGGTTCTGGATTTTCAGAGTTCCATTGTTCTCCTTCCAGTTTTGCTGAGGCCTTGTCACTCCTCTGTGACATCCTCCCTTCAGAATGGCTTCTGGATTCCCAAAAAAGACACCAACACCTCGTCTTTTACTGAGGGAAAGACTGCAGCCTAACACTGTGAGTAGCCAGTGGGGCTGTGCTCAGGCTGGCAAGTGCCCTGGTGTCCCTGGTGTCCCTGCCCCTGTTGTCCAGCAGCGCTGGGAAGCTGCAGAGCCCCTGCCCAGCTTTTTGTGCCGTGCTGCTGTTGGTGGGGGCTGTCCTGGTGCAGCAGGGAACAGTGTGTGATGTTTCAGGGACAGCCCAGCGCCTTGCCTGGCTGTGCCACGGGAGCCAAGTGAAAGCAATGTGCAGCTGAAGCCCTCAGCATGTGCTTCTGTGCCTGCCCTTTGCCACAGGAATTCCTTCTGTCAGGCTGGGCACTGCCCTGTGCTGCTGTGACCAACCTGCCCTTGGGCACCTGGGCATGTGGGGAGAGAGCTCAAACTCTGCCCAAAGCCTTGAGAGCCACGGCTGGTCCCAGCCAGAAGAGCTCCCAAAGCAGCTGCTCTCTCTCAGCTCCTGGGTGGGCGCAGCTCCAGCCCTGCAGGCAGCACTGCAGTCAGGGCCACCAAGGTCCCTTGCTGTCTGGAGCTCACTTGGCTGAAGATGCCCCAGTGCTGAGGCTCTGCCAAGGAGATGCCTCTGTTTTCTTCTCTGGAGGGCTCTGTCAGCCCAGACAGAGAAAACAAATGCTCATTAACAGAGAGAGGAAAAACTTGGACACATTCCTGTGCACCTCCCTCTTGGTGCAGCTTTTATTTCTTGCTTCTCTTGGACTCAGCCAGCAGTGCTGTCTCCTGCTGTGAGTTGTGAGTGTTGTGCAGGGATGGAGTTGGAGCAGTTCTGAGAGCTCCTTCCCACTCTCTGAAAAGGTCACTGCCTCAATCCTATGAAACATTAGAGGAAACAAATGGCCAAAGAGCAGAAATCCCCAAACATGTCAGATCAGATCACAGAGAGACTAATGGGCCACAGCCATGTGGTTGGAGTATGTGTATTGCACCCTGTATTATTAATTTATTCTTGCTATTGCATTTCAGCAAGTAACTTCCAGGGCTTCCAGAACTATCCTAGTGGCTGTGATCACAAATTATTCACCAGTGCCACTTGCTCAAGAAATGCCTTTCTGAATAAGCACATCTCTGAGCTTCTTGCTGATATGGTTTTTTTTTTTTGGATTTGTTTTGCCTTTCAGCTGCTTCCCTCTAAGTTCCAGCAGGAGAAGTTTCTCAGCACGAAGAAGGAGGCCAGCACTGGGGGGAGGATTCTGCCCAGAATTGGCCCATGGCTAGACCTGAGCAAGACTGGTCCAAAGGTAGCCTTTTCCTGCTCTTTTCCTTTCTGCTTGATGGCAAGTTTGAAGAGGGTGTGTGCTTGTGACAGGCTTGCCTCCAGCAAAACACCTCCGTGTCCAGGTGCTGTTGTCATTGCAAGCTGCTGGCAGTGGTGGACTGGGAGTCCTGATGTGCACTGAGGCAACACAAATAACCTCTGCTGCAGCTGCTGGGCTGTGCTGGAGTGTGGCTGCCATTGCTAAAACAATGGGGGAAAGCTGGGGACACAAAGGCACAGCATTGCCATGTGCCATTCCCCTGCTGAAGGAGCCACCTCTTGCTTTGCTGTGGTCACCATCAAACGCTCGGGGTCACAGGATTCCCTCCACAGTGGCAGCATTGGCCTTGGAAGGCCCAGGACCTGCAGGAATTCCTTCAGATTTAACAAAACCAACTGCATTCCTGCTTTGGGTTGGAACAATGTGTTGGACCCTGACGGGGTGTTAGATTTTGCAGGCTGCCAGATGTGCAGGGGACTCAGCCTGGGCAGAGGGGAATGGATGTGCTTTCTGTGGATCAGTGCCTACTTAGAGGTGTGTTTCAAGCTGCTTTTGTGGCAGGACTGTCTCAGTAGAAAGCACAGTCCAAAAGGGTAGGTGACCAAGGTGGACTGTTGTTATGAATGAGGTCCTATATGTCTAATTTAATAAACCACAAAATTAGAATTTAGCAGCAATTTTAATTGAGCAGCAATTTTATATAAAATTATGCAATCAAATGTAATCAAATAGATACAAAATAATTTGGCAGTGGTTAGGATAAAGCACAAGCAAAACTGATTGGGGTACAATCAGGGTATGGGGGGGGTTTCTCACCCTGCCTCCCGTACAAAAGAGAAAAGAACTCAAACACAACTTATATACTGTATGCTAATACATGTTCATCAACAATTTTTTGTAAATCTCCTCCTGTTTTCAATTCTTGAAATCTATGTCACTGTACTGCACAGTGCATGCTCAGCTTGTTTCCAAGGGGTCTTTTGGCTTTTCACTGGTTGCTTCCGACGAAGGCTTCTCCTCATCGTCACTGTCCTTTGAACAACCCCACAGGCTGCACATGCGTCCCAGGTCTTGTGTTATAGAAGCCAGCATTATATTCCAAAAATAAGCTATATTATTTCATAAACACCTAGAATCATCCTAATTTTGTCCATTTCAAGGCCAATTCTTTAATTATCCCGAGGCCTATTCCGTTTTGGGATTTTACTTATCTCACACTACATCCTGTCTCCTATTTTCTCATGAACATCTGAAAACATCTGTTTTGTGACACTAATTACATATCCTTTTCCTCTAGGACTTTTTAACATATATTTTCTAAAATATCGATATAGTTACAATTGTTAGCACGAATCCCATTCATTTATCACACTGCTGAGCAGTGAATTGGCAGCAAGAGACATTGAACACACTGGTTAAGGATTGCCTTGGAGAGGGGCGTTGGGAACACCTCAGGGAAGGGCACAAGTGGGGGACAGTGTGCTGCAGGCACTCCCTTCAGCAGACTGTGTCTGCCCTGGAGTCACACAGGAGAGCTGCTGGTGTCTCTGCAGTGACAGCAGTGTGGCTGGAGAAGGGGAGAATTTCTCCAAGTAATGTCTCTGCTCCAGAAGCATTTGCTGCTGTTGTGTCATTCCAGACATGCCTCTACAATGGTATCAAGTAAGGTAGCAATAATGACAAGAAAGCACCTATTTAAAGCTCATGGAAAAAGGAGATACCAACTCTACTTTTACCCAAGTTGCTGAGAAAATAACTGAACCTTATCCTCATTCAGCATTCACTTCATTTGTCTTTTTCCTAACTTCTGTGGTACTTTATTTTTGCCTTTACCTCTGTTAGAAATGCACTCACTTTTAAATACAATGAAAGGGGACAAAATCATTGAAGCAAAAGGAAACTGTTTATTAGTAAGGACTCAGCTGAGCCGGGCGTGTCTCCCTCCTCCTGAAGATGAACAAACACACCCTCTGAGAAAATGGCAATCTTTCTATCCCCTTTACAGCCGGTGAGGGCTGTTCTGTCCCCTTTCCCTTTGGATGGGTACTTGGGAACTTCCATTCCCTCCAAACGCCAGTTTTTCTGTCCCCTCCCCTCTCACCCTGCTTCCTTTTGGTCAGGTCTTCAACCCTGTTCCTCTCACAGCAACACCCAACAAACCAACCTGAACAAATCCAAACCCCAAACAACACAGAGAATCAACAACTTTCATTCTTTAACTTGATAACCTTTTGGCTTCAGCCAAATAGCACCTCATCTCTCACACCTCCTCTGCTACTGGTGCCTAAGTTCTAGATCAAAAAAGGGATTTGCAGTTGTGTGGGCCTCGGTTTCCCTGTGTCAGAGTGAAGGACATCGCAAAATCGTTTCCCATGGAATCTGATGTGAATGTATGGGTTTTACTTACTCCATGAGTGCTCAGGCAGTGCCCCAGAGCTCTGTGACCGCATGGGCACAGGGCTGTGCTTAAGGTAAGTGCTGCCTGGCATTGTGGAGAATGAAAGCTGGAGAAATACATGTCAAAAGAGCAGCTTGGCTCGAGCCTGCTCTGTGTGACCAGCAGCTCTCCATCAGCTCAGAGCAGAGGTGGGTGAGCCACTGTTTGCCCAGTGTGGGCTGGGCAGATGTGCTCCCCCAGAGTCTGCACTTCACTGGGGTCAGTGTAAGATTGTCCTTCATGAGCCTTCCTCCCAGCAGCTGAAGCTCTCCCTGCTCTCTCTCGCCTCTTCAGCTGCCGTCAGCTCCCCCAAAGCAGAACTTGTTGCAGATTTCCCCACCAGAGGTGATATTTCAGAACTTCAACACTCATGATGTCTCTGAAATGACAGTGTCTCTCATGAATGTGGACAAGGTAAGTGCTGGGATATGGAGATTTATCAGTTTCTCTGGGTCGGGATTGAAGGCACTCGAGATGGTAGTTCATGTTCAGACTCAGGTGTTTATTATTTCTTATCAGTAAAACAGTCTCACAACCATGAGTTCGGCAGCTTGTCATTAGCAAGGCACAAAATGGCTAACAGTCCCTTGTTACAAAGTCTTTTAAGACTAAGCTATCCAATTCAGAAAGGACACCTGGATTATTTTCCCTTTTAAGCCAATAACTGATCCCTGGAAGCATGCAATGTGGACTTTTCTGCCCAATTACACAATGCCACCCAAACCCATGAAGAAGAAGGAAGAAGAAGCATGAAGAAGAAACTCAGGATGACACTCTGTGCCCTCCATCTTGCTTCTATCCACAGAAATCCCAAAACCTAAATTTCTCAGCAGGTGATACACCTACACTACTCTCTCTAATCTATTTCACGCTTTTGTGGATTCTAGCCTATATTGACGTCTAGGAAAGTTTCTCCATGAATGAGGGTCAAAGTCAGTGCTCCCCCGGGGGTCAGGACAGCCCAGAGCAGACAGAGAAATATTCCCAGTGCCCTGGCCTAGGTTTCTACAGAGCTTTAACACTGGGCTGGAAGAGGAGAGAGCTGTAATTCCCGAAGTGTACAGCAAAGCAGGGTATCTGCTGCAGCACGTCCAGAAGAAAATGTCTCAGCACCTTTGTTCTGCAAGATGGTGGAAACCTTCCTGTGCTGGGAATTCTCCCCTGACTTTGGCCATGTGTTGACGGTATCTGTCCCAAAGGAGGTGCCTTCTCTTGAAAGCTCTGGATTGGTAGGAGTGTTGAGGCCTGTACAGTTCTTATCTGCTCTCGTGCTTTGCCTTGAGTGTTTACCACCTCCTGTGTCTCCTTGGTTAATCTTGGCTCCTCTGCCTCTCTCAGTCTGTTGGGCTCCCTTTGTGCAGCTTACAGTCAAAGCTCAGGGGCTGAGTCTTCTGCACTTTATGCTGGAATAACTTTTCATTAATGGCATTGGCACTGCAGGAGGTGTGTTCTGAAACAGCCCTGGAATCAGAGTGACGTAGCAGAAGCAGCGGGAGCCCTTTAGGTGCCACTTGAGGCTCCTGCTAAGCTTCATCCAGCTCTGCTCAGCTTTTCCAAAAGCAACACGGTGCTCTGCTTTCCCTTTGGAGAACCACAGCACATCCAAAGCCATGTGCTCCTGGAGGTTTTCACCTTCACTTGTAGAAATTGTGGTTGTTTTGCAGTTTCCCAAGAGAGCTTTGAGGGGAAAAGTTGAAAAATGTCAGCAGTTGTGTTCCACTGTAAAGAGGAAAACGGAGACCATTGGAATTTCAGTCAGGGAAAACATTTTTCTAAAAAGAGGCTTGTGCCAAGAGTGGGCTGGTGAAAAGAGACAGGAGGGAGTCAAAGTCATCTGGTTTAGACTTGTTGAGAGCATTTTGGTGCTCATTGGTTGATGATATCTATGTGCTAGAAAATGCTTGTTTGCTGTGTCTGTGTATCCCAGAGGGCAGAACCTGGCATGATGGCTGCAGGCAGGAATGCCCAGCAGCCCAGCTTGCCTGCACAGGCAGCAAGAATCCCTGGAGAGCCAAAATTGTCTTTCAGTATTGGAACCACACTGCTGGTCCTGTTTCTCCAGGCAGAAAATGCCTTTGAAGCCCATAGTGATAGGCACAGCCTGTCTGTGTTTCTGTCACTTTTGACAAGCTGCTTGCTCTCATGGTTTTATGACTCTTCCTTGCTGCTTTACTGCCCATTTAAATTCTCTTTGCCATCTCCTTGTTTTAGGGGTTGTCCTGCTGTGTTCCTTCTTTGGCTTTTCAGGTTTGCTTTTATTCCCAGTAAGGCCACAGTGTTTGGTCTCCTTTCTTGCTGGTCTGCCTGCATGACTGTATCCCCAGAACATCCCTACCCAAACCTGATGTACTAGAAGGGAATTTCTTCCTTCCCCCAGGACAAGTGCTGGTTTGCTTTCAGGGAGCACATTCCCCCTCTGGAACACGACTGCATGGCTGTGTGCAGGCAGAAGCCAGCAGGTTTTTTGGCCTTGTTGAATGTGCAGATGACTTGGTTCAGGTGCTCTGTCTCCATCCTGCTGCTGCTGACCTGCTCGGCCCTTCCTTCCCACCAGGCACCGCCCTACTGGGCCTGGCCAGAATGCTGGAGCCAGACAGAAGGAATTTGAGTTCACCCTCATGAATTGTGTGCCTGTACATGCACAGCTGAAAGTGCTTTGGAAAAGGGGTCAAGGAGGGATGACACCAGGGCATGGACAGGTCTCCTCTCATCCTGTTTCCACAAGTGACAAAATCATTGTTTCATGTCTTTCCTGCAGTTTCCTCATGTGGTGAAGGTCTCCATGGAGAGATCACCTTACTTCCAGGTCATGGGCTCCAACGATGCCTACCGTCTCCTGGTGCCGGCCGTGTCTGTCCCTGTGCGCATCCGCTTCAGCCCCGGCGAGAACAAGGTGAGCCTGGAGGAGCCAAAACACAGAATGCTCTCCAAAGCCACTGTTTTCCCTGCACTCTGGGTTCAGCCCATTCCATGCTGGGAGCTTGGCTCCAGGCCGTGGGCAGGCAGCCTGCAGCCAGTCCCAGCTTGGCACGGGCTGCCAGGCACTGCAGCCAGGCCTGACAGGCTCTGCTTCCCCTCCCTGCACATCCCTGAGCATTGCCAAGGGAAGATGCCCAGGGAACAGGATGAAAATGACAGAGGGGTGTTGATAGATGTTGGGCCATCCCTAGGTACAGTGGAAGGGGGTTCATAATGATGGAAAACACTGGAGGAACAAAGAGGTCTGAGAGCTTTCCTCCTTCCTGCCTGGCAACAGCTTCCCTGCCTCCCCCTGGGCTGGAGCAAGGACGGTGCTTTTTCCCAGCCTCTGTTCTGCAGCCTTGCAGCTGTGCTGTGCCAGAGCACAAGTGAGCATGGTGCAGCTGCAGGGCCAGGGCAGAGGATGTGCTGTGCCCGTGAGCCCGGCCTGGCACAGGCACCCTGGGCTCTGGGTGCCCTTGGTCAGCAGGAGGTTGCTGAGCTGCAGGGACTTGGACAGCTGCCTGCAGGAGCTGGTGTAGGGCAGGTGCAAGCTGCAGGCAGAGCTGTGAGCCCAGAGCCAGTGGCAGTGACGCTGCTGTGCCTCTGTCTTCATGCCTGTGCCTGTGCTTGCTCTGTCAGCTGGCACCCATTGCGTGCCAAAGGTGCTTTTGCCTGGAGGTTTGAACAGCAGTGCTGAGGCCCTGGCAAGTCTGATCTCAGTGCTGGGATCTGGGGGGTCAGTGTTGTGATCTGGGGGCTTGTTCACACCGAAGGGTTGAGGACATGGCATGGAAGGGAGGAAGCCTTGCAGGGAAACAAAGAGAGGCTCTTTGCAGCAGCATCCTGCTGCCTCTTAGCACTGTTCTCCTCCTGACTTGGTTGGAGAGGCAAAGTTGGAGGGGAGTTCTGAGGCAGCTGATGTTTCTACACCAAGCCAGAGGTGCAGGATCTCTTTGGGTGCAGCTGTTTTCTCATCTTTTTTTTGCTGCTTCGAGTCAGTTGAACACTTTGTCCTATTCTCAAAGAGTGGGAATATAGAAAGCTAAAGAGGAATGTCCTGTGTTCCCTAGCTCCATGTTCCTTAGAAGGGACTTAGGAATTCTTTAACATCATTAAAATGTAGAGTAAAAATGATGGTGGCCTAGGGCAGTTCTCTGGATGACCAAGTGACAGAAGAGCTTAATGCCACTGAGATAGGTTTTGCAAAGTGCGCTAGTGCCTCTAAAATGTGACATATCAGTAGAGCTTAGTGTTCATTTAGGGTGGGATAGGTAAATTGATGCCCTTGAAGGGTTATAGGAAATGGTTTTTCTTCTGCCATGGGGATGGCACTAAATGCCCTGTGCTGAGGCAGTTTCTTTTCCTGCAGGATTATTCCCACGAGCTGCTCTGTGTCACTGAAAGGGAAAGGATAGTGGTGCCAATTCGGGCCATTGCTGCCCAAACTGTCCTGGACTTCCCTGAGCAGCTGGACTTCTCCACATGTCCAGTCAAGAGCAGCACCCAGAAGACTCTGCTGCTCCGCAACACCGGGAACCTGGAAGCTCGTTTCCAGCTGAGCACCCAGAGGTGAGGATCTGTCCTTGTGCAAAACACCTTTGGGTGATAACAGGGCTGGGAAAGAGCAACAAAAGGAGCCTGAGCATCCCTGCAGCCCTGGCTGGAAGGGAGCAGGATGGATGGCAGCTGCTCTTGCCTTCAGTGTTCTTAGCAGGATGCAGCCTTTGAGCTTTCTCTGTCCCAGCTTTCCTGGAGGCTGCTGCAACATGTTGGCAGCTGGCTTGCATCCTGCTGAGCACAAGCAGCTCCTGAAATGCTTTCTCAGCACTGTCAGCCAAACAGAGCCATTCTCTGGGAGGCCACAGGCACGTGGCTTTGCAGGGGTCCCTGCATCAGATGCCCAACATGAGCTGTGCTGCAGGCAGCCAGTGCAGTCCTGTTCCTGAAGCTGATCTGCTTTCCCTTGTCAGCTGAGGGCATCAGTCACCTCTTGTGTTCCATGATGAACCTTTGAAAGCCAGTTTAAAATTTCATACCAGATGATTTAAATCTCTGAATAAGGTTGTGCCCCCTTTTCATTGAGATTTCTTTTTGAATACTCTGAAGTTCCTGTGTTTCTGCTGGTTTTTTTCATTTTGGTTTAAGTGTTTGCCAAAAGATCATGAATTCTTCCTTGGGAACTTTCATGAAGGTCGAGCTCCTCTAATGCCTATCAATATACCACATGCCCATGGGTACTTGCAGAGGTGTGTAGGAAATATGAGACATTTAGTGAATATTTGAAAAGCAATTGGGCTGATTTAGAAGATAAAAGTATAGAATAACTTTTGGAGGGGAGCTCTGGCAATCATCTGAGCAGACACACTGCTCAAAGCAAGAGCAGTGTCTGGGGATTGCCAGGTGCCATTGGGAGATCTGGACCTGCCTTTAGATGCCATGCAAGGAAACAAACATACAAAGGGCCCTAGTTAAAAAGCAGAAGAAAACAACCTATTCAAACCCTCTCCATACCTTATCTTTTCTGCCTGTCAGTAGTGCGGTAGTGCCTGTCAGGGTGCAGTAGTGATTCATTGAAAGGGTAGATCTAACAGGATGAGAACTATCTTAAGGAACAGCTCACAATTCACAGATAAAAGGCCAAAAATTTAGCTTGCCAGCCCCATCTATTGGCACTGGTATTTTCATTTGGTTATTCCAATGTCAGGGATGTCTCCTTCACAGCTCTTCTATCTGTGGGCTCAGGGAACAGCTTAGTGATGTTGGCTGAAATTCAGAGGAGTTAAGTTCAGCTGTAGAGCTTGTGTCCTTGGGTCTTGGGGAGCCAGGTCTGTGTGAGAGATGACTGCTCCAGCAGGAACAGAGGAGTCTGGTGGGTACAGCCCGGGCTGGGATGTAGGAGATGCAGGGGCTGATTTGCACTTGGTTTTTCAGTCTTGAAAACTGAGTCCTGAACTGGGCTGGATCCTCTTCTCCTGATAATTTGAAAAGAAGAAGATCCCTTCTTTCTCAGGCAAGCCCTGAAGTCTCCCCCGGGAGTGTTATTGCCATCCTGCCATCTGAGGGCAGGAGCATGTAACATGGGGCAGCAGTGGGAATGGAATGGAATGGAATGGGATGGAATGGAATGGAATGGAATGGAATGGAATGGAATGGAATGGAATGGAATGGAATGGAATGGAATGGAGTGCTGAAGTGTGGCCAGGGATTCCCTTAACTGGCAGCTTCTCTGTTCCAGTGAAATTTTTGGCAGAAGAATAAGAACAAAATGCTGTGCCTTGCCCAGAGCAGGCACTGATCCCCCCGAGCCCCAGCAGAGAGCTGCAGCAGCCCTGGCATCAGCCCTGGAGCACATGCAGGAGCTCTGGGGCTGCTGGGGCCTTGTCTTTCCACCCCTCTCTCCAAAGCCTCACATCCAGCACATAAGCACTGCTGTCCTAAGGCTTCTCCCTCAGCCAGCAGGGATGTTCTCACCAGTGGTAATGGGAACTGGTCAGGCCCATCATTGCAGCAATAGGATCTTCATGAGCTGAACCTGAAGCAAGTTCATCACTGCTGACATGAACAAAGTTCAGCTTGGCAGATGTTCTCTTTATTTTTGTGTGTGATGCATTCATCACCAAAGTCCCCAGAAGACACTTGGAAGTGACAGATTGAGCAGCAGCAAAGCACCAAGGCCAGGAACTTTTGTTTCCTCAGTGGGGCTGTACAAAAGCACAAAGGCCAGCAGCTGCTGGGCAGAAGCACATTTCCCTTGAGCTCTCCCTGAGCATCAAAGCAGAGAGTCTTGTGTTTGTCAGGCAAGAGCTGTTCACCTGGTGACCAATCCTGATTGCTGCTGTTAAATCCAAAGTGCACCAACACATCTGCATAATTATTTCCAACACATTGCACAGAGTTTCTCTGCTGGGCCAAGCAAACAGTTACCAGCGTGGGTGACAACCCACAGTCCCAGACTGCATTGCTGGTAAATACACAGAAACCTCCTGTTCTGCTTCCTTGATGTGCTCCTGTTCATGGTGCTTCATTGAGCTGGGATTGGATCCTTCAGAGTGTAAATGGCATCCTCCTTTTGGGTTTCCATGTCACTGTATTGCTCTAATGTGCATTTGCACTCTTTCAGAGTTTTGACTGCTCCCTTTCTTAGCGTAGCTTTCATTGAAGTACTGCTAAAATGTGCCCTTTTTAGGCTCAATCAGGATGTTTTCAAGGTAAAACACACCAAAGAACCACACTGCAAATTCAACAGTTATTATTCCTTGGTCTGTAAAAAAGGATTAATACAACATCACTTTCCAACATCACACATATAGTATTCATTTTACTATTTGCAAAAAGGCAATAATATAATAGGCATTTTTCACAGTGCTGGTAACATGGAGCTGCAACCCAACTCTGTCTCCCCTTCCCAGGGAAGTCCTGCTCCATAATCTTTATCTGCCTCCCCCAGCAGCTCAGTGGGAGGAAAAGCCACTTGAAGTGGCTGGTGGATTGTCCCTCAGTTTTGGCAGAGGCTTTGAGCCAGGAGGTTCCCTTGAGGGATTCTGGCTTTGGAAAGCTCTCCTGAGCCTGCAGGTGTGGAGTAAAACTACCTGCTGTGCCAGTGAACAGCAAGTTATCCTGTGATCCCTCTGAGACCCCCAGGGCTTGGGGTCAGCCCTTGCTGGGGAGCGGCTGCTTGTGAGAAATAGCCACTCACTTTTCCTAAGTTTAGAAAGGTTGATTAAACCTTATCAAAAATAAAACAGAAGACTGGATAGAGAAGATGTTACGGAAGGATTTTCCCCAGGTGTGCTCACCCACACAATGGAGGTTTTGCCTTTTAACCCTTTAGCCTCTCCCAAAATTCTGACCATCGACCCCTTCTTCGCTGTCCTGTGGTGGAGTTCACTTCCTCCAATCTTGATTGGAGGTCAGATGTCACCATGGTGACAAGCTGACCCTCCCAAATATCCCAACCCCAGCTGTCCCTTGATAACAACTCAGGGGGTAAAAAACCCTTTTCTTAACCTATAGACATGGTATTTGTCTGTTAATGGTGAGAGTCAGTCGTGGCATTGCTCATCTGTCACACTGCTGCTCCTCCCCAGGTGCTTTGCTCTCCTGCACTCGCACTTCTCTCTGCAAATCTGTGGCTTATTAAACGACCTGCTGGCTTTGTCTCTCCTCTGGCTGCAGGCAGAGTCTTTTTGGGCAGTCACAGAGAGAGCTGTGGCTGGAAAAATTAATGGAGGAGAAAGAAACAGGGAAGGAGAAGGGCTCTTGTGAAGATCGTGCTGCCCTCCTGAGAGCCTCGGGGGAGATGGCAAAGGTGCACCAGGACCCCATGTTCTCTGATGACGTTTCTTTCATTGAGCCAATGGTAAGTGATAGCTGAGAACCTCATTTTCCTCCTTTTCCTCCTCTCCCTCTTTCTCCTCCCACCCACTCCAACCCTGGCTGTGGTCACTGGGCAGATCCTCAGCTGGCCCCACATGCTGGGAGGGAGGGCATGGAGTTTCTGGTGCAGCTGCAGAGCTCACCTAAAAATGCTAAAATGCTCAAAGCATTTCTGCCCTGGAGGCTCAAGGCAGGGCTGGGAGCCTGACAAAGCCGAGCTCTGCTGCCAGGGCTGGAGCTCAGGGCACTCCGTGCGTGTCCTTGCAGTGTCACAGGGAGCAGTTCTTGTAGGCAGGGGCTGCCCCCACACGTGGGGCTCAGCAGAGGCTGTTGCAGCACTGCCAGCTCACACACTGACCTGAAGCTGGCAATGGCTGGCTGGGAAAAGGAGGCCAAACTCAGCCCAAGGTTAATCCCAGAAATGCCAATGGCCTCCTGTAACCAGCCTTGCACTATTTCTGAGTCTGCCTTCCAGTGTCATCTGTGAGCCTGGACACAAGGCTGGAAGGTTTCACTGGGCCTTTTGAGTTCTCCTGCACACAGGGACAGAAAACCTTTTCCTTTTCTGTTTCTGCAAGCAAACTGCCACATGCTGCCATCAGCCAGAGCCCTGATTCTGAGCACTGGCATTGTGAGAGATGATGAATGCCTGGTGTCTGCACACTGCAAAATCCCTTCTCCCCTTGGAGTAGACCCCAGAATAATCCCAACCTCTGCTTTCTTTCAAAACAGGTTAAACTAATATTTTTATTTCTGGGGGAGGGGATCATGATCTCTCCTTGTGAAGAGCCACCAGTGCACATTGGCAGTTACATCCCAGTGCAGCTGACAGCAGCATGATGTGAGCAAGAGCTTGTGTCAGAGCAGTAGGAAATTGTGGAGAGTGGCAGCTGACCAGCATTGAGAGCTTCCAGCACTGTGTTGAGCTGCCTTTGCAGGGTTTCCTTGGGCTCCTTGTGTTGTTCACTCATCACTGATGCTCTAAACAAAGGCTGACAGGACTATGGTTGAAAACAAGAAATGTGAAGTTTGAAGAGAAATGTTTTTCTGTTTCTGTTGTAGGAGGGAGAAATCGAGCCGGATGGTTTGGCCAAAATCAAGATGACTTTCAAACCCCTGGAAGCAGTGGAGTATCAAAGTGTGGCTTGTTGCAGCATCTCAGGTGCAGCTCCTTTGCCCTGCTTCTCCCCCTCAGTGCAGCCATGGTGCAAGCCTGAGCCCACTGGGCTGCCCTGGCAGTGCTGGGAGGAGTCCCTGGCCAGCAGGGCAGTGCTGGCACATCCCCAGTGGCCCTGCAGCTCCCAGGGAGTGTCCCGTGCAAGGCCAGGGCTCAGAGTGCTGTGTCTGGGTTCCTGATCCCAGCACAGCCCAGGCAGTGCAGGGAGAGGTTTTCATGCCATGCCTTTGCTGGCATTTCCTCAGAGGCCAGAGAGCTGCAGAGCAGAGCAGCTTTAGTGAACAAGCACTAAGCCCCTGCAGGCCCCTGGCCTCCAGGATGGCTCCATTGGACATGGATCCATCATCAGGTGGCAGGAGCTGGGTTAGAAATGTGCTCCCTGAGCCTGGATCAGCTCCCACTGGCCAGACAGCACCAGAGCAGAGGGGGCTGAGCCCCACTGAGCCCAGGCTGTTGGTAGAAGGAGCAGCCTTGGCCAGCAGCTGCTTCTCTCCCTGTGTGGGAGCTGTCACCTTGCAGCTCTCAGTCTGTGGAAACAGAGCCCAGTGCTGAGGGTCAGAAGGTGAGGACTTGGGCAACAAAGTCCTGTGCTGCTGGGCCAGGTAGTTTGGTAATTGCCAAGCTCTGGATGAGCTTTGTGCCTTCCCTGAATGGATTTCCAAGCTCCTCTAGGTGCATGGGAAGGAAAGCACAGAATCACAGTATGTTAAGGATGGAATGGACCTTAAAGGCCTCTGGGCAGGGACACCTCCCCCTAGAGCAGGTAGCTGCAAGCCCCATCCAGCCTGGCTTTGAACTCTTTCAGGACTAGAACCTCCACAATGCCCCTGGGGAACCTGCTCCAGTGTCTCACCACCCTCACAAGAAAAAATGTCTTCCTAATATCTAACCTAAATTTCCTTTCAATTTATACCTGTTACTCTTTGGCCTGTCACTACAGGACAGCAGAGGTGTTTGAAACTCAGCAGACTGGTGGCTGAAATTGGAAACCAGCCCGAGGAATGGGTTAGGAATTAGAAGTCAGCCCCAAGGGATATCTGCTGAGGGAAGAGAAGGGTCCATATCTTCTCCTGCAGCATCAGGAGCTGGTGGCATCCAGCTCAGAGTCAGGGACTAGCACTGAGGCAGCCTGGAAAAGACAGTGTGACAGAGGGAATGCTTGTACTGAAATGGACATCTCTCCCCAGGCCGTGAGAGCAGGCTGCCCCTGCAGCTCAGAGGGGAAGGCCAAGGACCCTTGGTGGAGCTCAGCTCTGACACTCTGGAGCTTGGGGACATTTTTGTCAACACCCCCCATGTCTGTGAGGTGAGCAGCAGGGCTGGGGATGGATGCTGATGGCTCCTGAGGCAGCAGCAAGCCTGGTGGAGCTGTGGAATTCCTGCCAAGCTGGGCAGTTGTGAGCAGGGAATATTTGATGTGCTGGTCCAATCTGGGGGGTCAGAAAGGTGTGTCTGTTGTTCATGAAGCCCCAGCCCCTGCTTTTGGGCAGCCTTCCTTAGGGATCAGCTGGGAGGCTTCCTGCAAAACAAGGCCTTGGCAGGTGAAACCAGCACTGGGTGCAAAAGCTGCATGTTCAGAGGCTTTTGTGGCAGTGCCAGACACAAGGCACCTTTGGACTGGGCTCTGCAGAAGCAGCTGGAACCAACTGGCTGCCTTTGAGCTTCAGTCCACTGCCAACAGCTTCCAGTCAAGGGTCTCCTGCTCATTCCTGGAAGTCCCAGGAAAGCCTTGGGAGTTCTGTCCCTTGCTGACCAGTCCCTCACCACACTTCAGCCTTGGTGCATCTCTGGCTCTGGAAAGAGAAAAGTGTTCCTGGGAATAAAGAACAGGATTTTTCTACCTATTTGCCTCCACCCCCCAATAGTGTCAAGCCTGTAAAAAACTCATGAAAGAGCAACTGAAAAGAGGCAGGAAATGAGGCACTGCATCAGGGCAGACACTTTCAAAAGCTTGGCTGGGGAAGAGAAAGACACCACGAGTTTTCTCTACCAAAAGATGGTGCTGTCTGTACATTTTGATGCTGATGCCTCATTATCAATGTCTTGTTTTCATGGTGTGGGAAAAGGTGAATGAGGTGATGGTGCTGTTGGAGCTGTGCAGGCTGGGGCAGCAGCAGCTCAGTGCTGATTCACTAGGCAGCTGCAATCACCCCACGTTGCTCTCAGGGCCAGGTCTCCATGAGCTGGGTGATGCTGCCCAGAGGTGCACTGCTCTGTGTCCATGGGATAACCCCAGGGTGACTGCAGGTCTGTGCAGCTGCCACTGCTTTGCATGAACACCCAAAGGCAGAACTTGTCCTCTTGTATCTTTTGACTTGTGCCATTCAGCAGCACAAAGCATCTTCTGCCTTTTCTGGCTGTTCATTGCATCCTTAGACAATAACTCCCAAGAAGGGAATATTCCACATGGATTTCCACTTTGCCTTCTTGCTGCTGCAGGTGAACCTGATCAACCAAGGAGCTCTTGATGCTCCCTTCAGCTACATCCCTTCAGCCACAAAGGCAGGCTTGGGCTTCAAGTTGGCACCCCAGGAAGGCATCATTGCAGCAGGTGGGAGCCAGACTCTCCAGATCTCCTTCAGTGCCACCGTGTTGGGGAGGTTTGAGGAAGAATTGCGGTTCAGTGTGGCTGGATCTCCTACGCCTGCCATCCTGACCATCAGGTAAGGACCCTGGGAGCTTGGTGGGCACATCTGCAGCTGTCTCTGGGACATGCCCCAGCTACCCCCTGTTGGGGTGGAGCAGAGAGAAAAGGTGTTTGCTGAGGTCTTCATCTCTGCTCTGATGCTGGCACTGCTTTAGTGGGAGGATGCCTCCTGCCCTGTGTGGTACCTGGAGCTGGAATGACTCCTCCCTGCAGGGATCTCCCTCTGCCCTGGGCCATGGCAGGCAGTGGGATGGATCAGCTTTGGGCAGCAGCTGCTCTGGGATGTCCCAGCTGAACAGCCAGCAAGGCCCCCAGGGCTTTGGAGATGGGCCAGCCTGGGGCATTCTGCAGCAGCAGCAGTGCTTTTAAAAACTTCTGTCAATAATCCATGCCAGATGGGCAGCAGCAGCCTCACCTCCCCTCTCATGGCCATGCTGTGGGGGACAAGCTGTGCTCCCTGCTGCTGTGCCCAGAGGGCTCTGGTGCCTCCTGTGCACAGCCAGGCAAGGGCTGATGTGGGAGTCAGGGAACTGTGCAGCAGGAACTGTGCCAAGGACTTGGGCACCATCCCCTGGGCTGGTGCCATGGCAAGAGATCATCCTGGCCCAGCACAAGGGACAAGGGGTGATGATAGGGGAGGCAGAGCTCAGTGCTCAGCACCACAGCAGCACAAGGCCCTGTCCCTGCCAGCCTGAGCCATGGGCTGCTAGGATAATGCAGTGGGAGCAGGAGAGCTGATGCTGGCTGCTCTGCAGCTTTGGAGCTAGGCTGCTGCTCTTGGGAGGCACTGGGTCAAGGCAGTGAAGAAATGAAAGCAATCTGCACTGGATTATAGCAGTAAGATAAGGGAGATGGATGAAAAAGAACAAGGAAGTTATTACTTAGCAAGGGAAAAGTGGTGAGTAGGTCTGCCCCTAGTGGAGAAAGAATGGTGATGGCTTTGATTTTGGAGGAAAAGTGTTGCTTTTTTAGTTTGGAGTTCAAGAGGGAACCTTCCACCATCCAATAAGTGATTCTCCTCTGTCCCTCCCCCAAACTGGTGATGGGATGTTTGTGCATCAGCAGCTTTCTCCTTGAGCAAGGGCAGGTGTCTCTTGTTGAGATGTGTGGAGCAGAGCCAGGGGCAGTGCTGTGAATCCAACAAAAGGCACAGGTCACTGGGCCTTGATTTTTAACCACAAGGCAGAGTGGGCATGGATTGGCATCAGCCATGAAATCAACTGGTGAGTGTTGTGCAGCTTCAAGTGCTGCTTTCAGTAGGTGTTGGTGACTTTTGCAGTGTATCTGCTGAGTTCAAGGACAGGTGAGGTGCTGTGCTAGATTCAGGACCCCCTTGTTTGGTTGTTGAAGCTGTTGCTCTTGGCTGTGCCATCTGCTGCACTGCTGACAAGCTGCTCCTTTCCTCTAGGATTCATCTGTGCCCTGTGTAGAAGTGTTGCTGCTCTTTTCAGAGGATGTTTGGGGCTGCCCTGGGTTCATGGCTCACAACTGTGTCTGTAATGATGGTGTGGGTCAAACTCTGCTGAGAAAGCTCCTCCATGGGAACAGCAGTTCCCGCTAAGAAGTAGCAAAGCAGGGAACCTGTGGCTGGAAGGGCTGGTTACAGAAGTTTGTGGGGACACCTTGATGCCCATCCCATTGCAGATGGGGAAACTGAGGTCCACAGCCATGTCTGGCTGTGTGTTCAGGGTCCTTCATGGGACCAGCAGCATCCCGGGGGCTTTTCCTGCCTGCCCTGTGCCCAGAGCCCATCAGTGGCTGCTGGCTGCTGGCCACTTGGCTTTAGCTGCCTCCTGTGCCCAGGGGCACTGTGCTGAGCACATGGTGTGTGCTGGTTTGAAAGGCACGGTGCCCTGACACCAGGTTTGTGCCCCCGAGCCACGACAGCCGGAGCTTTGCAATTCCTTGAACCAAGGCATTTCCTGCTCTGTCCTCGCCATGCAGGGGCAGCGTCACTGGACCCAGTTTGCACTTCGACCTCCCTGAGCTCGACTTCGGGGACATCTCCTTTGGTGAGTGCTGCCTGGGCTGGGACACAGCGGGAGGGATCTGTGCCTTCCAAGGGAAAAGCATCCCTCCCTCCTGCTCTGCCACAGCAGCCTCTTCAGGGTGGGAACTGCAGGGCTGCTGGTGCCGCAGGGAGCATTTGGCCATTGTCAGATCAAACAGAAGCAAGGCTGAGAAAGTCAGGATTTTCTGCTGTCTCTGTCCTGCTTGAAAAGACAGATGTCTGCCAAGGAAGGTGGGGATCTTCCTGGAATGGAAAGATGAGCCCCTCCCTCCAAATGATGATACCTTTGAAATGACAGGGCTCAAACGATGGGGAAAGGAATAACAGTTCTTTCCTAGACTATATCAGGAGAGCCCAGAGAACAAGAGCAGATGTTTGCCAGCTGCCAAGTCCCATTTTTTCCCTTTGGTGCAGTGAGGATCCCAGCAGGAGGAGCTGTGGGCTCTGGCAGGGCAGTGATCCCCTGCCAGCCGGCAGCGGCAGGGAAGGAGGGAAGGAGGGAAATGCTCCTTTTGCAGAGGGACAGAGGGCAGGGGGATGTGGGCAGTGGCTCAGAGCAGCAGGCAGCAGCGGGGAAGGCAGGCAGGGTGGGTGCCAGGCTGAGCTGCAGCCAGGGCAGTGCCGGGGCCAAGCACACAACCTCCCGCAGCAGCACGCGGCCGAGCTCCCATCCCCGAGCGGGAGGAAGGGAAGCTCCGCTCCCTGCCCAGCCTCAGCTCCCACTGCACAGCGCCCACGGCATCACGCCACAGCTGCCAAAAACCCCCAAGGGAAAAGCCCACCCCCAGGGCCAAAACCCCCAAACCCCCTATCCCCCTTCCCAGACCAAGGGGAGCATTCACTACCAAGCCTGAACCCAGAACAAGGAAGGTCATGGACTTTTTAAGGAAACTACTTGCCTTTCCTGAGCTGTTTCTGTCCCACCCTGCATCACCATGCAGGCACTTGTCAAGTTGCCTTTTTGAAGAAATGAAACAAGAAAGGCAACCAATGGAACTATGGTTCTGAAACAGGAGATTGATCCTGCTGGATCTGATTTCATTCCTAAGGTCTCTTCAGCTGAAGGCAGCTGTTGTATCTTTGCTTCTTTGGAACTGTTGACTGTTGTCTGCATGCCGTGAGCTCAGTCTCATTGGAGGTTTTGCCATCTGTGTTTGTCCTTGTTGTGCCTCTCTTGCCTCCCTGCTGGAGTCACTGCTGGAGCTGGCAGTGCTCACTGGGATGGGCACAGAGAAGCTCTGGGCTGCAGCTGCAGTTGTTTTTTCTCCCCATCTGTGTTCCAGTGCCTCTTGGTGAGCAGGCCTGGGGAGAAGTCTCCTCCCCACAGAGCTGCCAGCCCAGCCAGATGTCCACTGCAGAGCAGCTTGTGGCTGCTCTCCGGGCTCTGCAGGACATCCCCACCATGAGTGGCTGCATCTCTGGCTTTCCAGCATGGAAAGCAAATCCCAGAGCTCCAGTGGGGTAAAGCCTTGCAGGCAGCAACCCCAGTGAGCAGCAAGGGTGTGATGTCCCCGTTTGTTGGGTGAGGTGGGACCGGGTTCCTCATTGCCAATCTCCAAGCAAGGCTTGGTGTGCCCCCAGTTGAGTGGGCTCTGAGCTGTCTCGTGCTCAGTCTGTTTGGCCCAAACCAAGAGATGCCTTAAGGATCCTGCAGAGAGAAGCTGCATTGGGCTGCTTTGCCTCACGTTCTAGTTCCTGATTCCATCCTCTCTTTTGCTGTAGCTTCTTCTCAATGCTGACTCACTGTTTATCTGTCTTGAAAAGGGTGGGAGTGTTGGCAGGCTTAACAGGGAATTTGACAGCTTGAATTCTCAGAGGAAATGCTCGGTCTGGGTGCACACTCATCACTGGGAGATCACTGGTGCTGGTTTGGGGCAGGTGAGGCAGCTCCTCCCCATCGCGAAGAGAGAAGCTCTTCGGAACTGAGTGACGATTCATTCCTCATGCAGCTTCTGGGTGAGCTGTAGTTCAGATAATCCAGAGCTAAACTCCAGTGCCACTTTCATCGTGCCAGGCCATTCCCAGCAGGAGTCATGCCACAATGGGAGCCTCAATGGATGTTGGTGTCCTTTCCTAGGCTTTCCCTACACCCAGCGCTGCCGGCTCACTAACAGCTCCCCGGTGCCCGTGACGTTCCAGCTCCGCATGTCGTTCGATGGCACGCAGCCGGCCGTGGACAGCGTCGATCAGATCCGCTGCCACAGTGACCCAGCCTGGAGGAAGGGCATTCACTTGTATGTGGAGCCCCGGGAGTTTACAATCACTCCCAGCCAAGGGACCATCCTGCCCCAGGGACACCAGGACATCCAGGTACGGGCAGAGTGCAGCCAGAGACGCTTCAGCACCAGGGCTGCAGCTGCACTGCAGTGTGGGAGGGCTTTAGCTCTGCTGCAGCTTTGAGCATGGTGTGAGTGAGAGATCTGCACTGCTCTGAGGCCTCTGCCAGCTGCCTTACTCGGGGTGTTCCTCAAGGAGCACTGTTTTCTTTCCAAAATCATATGCTGAGGTCACATACCAGATGGTCAAGGCCAGAAGTCACTCTTGGGTTCTTGAGAGCCATTTATTTGATTGCAAGTGGGCAGAGCAAAGATGAGGGCAAAAGGTGGCTGTTAGAGAGATGTCATTGTATAAAACAGTTAGCTTTTCTTCTTGGTCTCATTTCCCCTCTCCTGGGGAGCAGAAGGATTTGTGTTCACTGCAGGAATCTCCAGTGGGGACAAAAAATTCTGCAGCCATGAACTGCCCAGCACCTGCTGGGCCACACTTTGCCCTCAGCTTCCTGCTGTAAAGCTGAACTCATTGTGTTCAAGTCAGATTTCTTCTGCATTGATGTCATTGTAGTCAGATGAGAAATTGGGGCCTTAATTTGAATACAGTGGTGTGTAGAGCTTTAGTCTAATGTTTTAATGTAGCTGAGCTATGCCCTGATAGCAAGGTGTGTTTAACACATCTGCTATTGCCAGAAGGCTTTTGTTGCTTTGAGACTGTGCTCTACACATGGAGCAGCAGCAGAATTAAGACAAAATCTTCCCTCAAGGACTGGAGGATATCACACGTGGATAATGAGCTTTTGTAAGGAAGAATTTCCTGTTCTTCTCTTCCACCAGGTGACCCTGTGTTCCAACTCGGTGATGGAGTTCTACAGGAAGATGCTGGTGGATCTGGAGGGTTTTGGCAAGGGAGTGGCATCATTGGTCATCACAGCCAGGTACCAGCCCTTGCCTGGCCTCCCCCAGCTCCTGCCTTGCCCAGGCTTTGCTGGCTGCAGCTGCCAAGGAGAAGTGCTGGTTCATGAGCTCATGTTGTGCCAGCTGGGCATGAGAAGAGCAGAGCTTGGACAGCAGCCTGTGGTGAAAAGCAGCCCTGCTCCCAGCCCAGCAGGGTCCTGGGCCCTTTTCTGAAGGCACCAGGAATGAGATCATTTCTTGGCCTGGCTTTTGGTGCTTGAGGTGGAACAAATTTCCCCAGGGCCTCCTCTCCTTCTTGCTGCAAGAGGTGGAGTTGTGCTGGGTGCGAGCACCGTGCACTGGTTTGGGACACAGCAAGCAGCCTGCTGAGAGCCAGGCTCTGGTTCTGTTCATGAGGGCACATGGCAGGGGGGAAGTGGCTGCCAGCAAGAGTGCTGAGGGCAAGGTTTCAGGAGGGGAAAGCAGCCCTTGGTGTGGCAGCTCAGCTCTAGATTTTCTCCTTCCCTCTGCTTCCCACTCTGAGCTTGAATGTTCTCAGAGCTGAGAGCAAAAGTGGTTGTTGCTGCAGCAGAATTCCATCCTGCTGTGCTGCAGTGGGTGTCAGTGGAATGCCAGGAGGGATGCAGTTCCCTGGGGCTGTTCCCTCTCCCAGGCAGAGCCATCCAGGCAGTGCCTGGGCTGGCATTTTGTCAAGCAGGTGGGGCTGGGGACAGTCAGTGCCTGGAGCTGTGGAGGGAAGGAGCCAGGGAGCTGTAGGGCCTGGGAGGGGCTGATCAGCCACTCTGGAGGGCAGCTGGTGTCTCGTGCCCTCCAAGGCTGGGGCAAGCAGCTGAGTTCCCAGGCAGGGCAACAGCACCATGGCAGAGAAGGGAGTCATTTTTCCTGGGCACTGGAGTTGTGTGTTCCTTGAGCCTTAGTGAGCTCTGATCCTTGTTGGGATGGCTCCCCCTGAGCTCATGGATCACTGGGAGTGTTACAGGAGTCCTTGCAAGCCTTCCTGGGGAAAGGAGGGGCTGAGGCAGCTGTGGGACAAAGTGCTCTGCCTGGGGCACTTGGCAGCCTCTGGGTGCTGCCTCTCAGGGTTTGCCCCTCCTTGACAAGACCTGTTGGAGTGGGAAGATGTAGAAGGCAATTGATCACTGCAGGGCTGTTATGCTCTGTTTTACAATCTTTGGGGGTAAATGTTCTCCATTCTCTCAGTATCTCTAATTCCCCTGGGCTCATCTCTTTGTCCAGATGTCTCGTTCCAAAGCTGCAAGTGTCCCCCCACGTGCTGCAATATGATGAGTGCCTCCTGAAGGTGCCCTATGAGAAGAAGTTCCTGATTAGGAATCCCAGCCACCTGCCTGGCTGCTACGGGCTCATTGAACAGGTTTGGCCTCCCATCCACCTCCCCCTCTCAAATATTATTGAGGAGCTTATTAGGGGAAAAAAGGATTTGGACATGACCTTGCTGGTTTGTATTCAGTCTTAAAGATCTGCTGAGAACAGGATCCTACCCGAATGTAAACTTGAGGATGCAGTTTAACCTGCTGAGGGAACAGTTGATGTTCCAGTCTTCAGGGTGTTTTCTTGTGGGAGATCTTAGAGGGTTGTGAAAGCTGCTGCATCCACAGACACCAGTGCCTGTGCTGGCAGCCTCCTTGCAGGATGCTCTGGGAATGCTAAGCCTACAATTCTTGCATCTTGTTTGTGCCTTTTACCTTTGTCCTGGGCATTTTTAAACACGTGTGTCAGTTGCTGTTGCGGTGGATGTTAGGGAGTGTAAAGTTTCTTCAGAGGTGCCTCTGAAGCTGCATTTCATTGTGTCTCTTGCAGAAACGCAAGGAGGACGCTGCTGTGCTCTACTCCAGCCCCAAGCCCTGTGGGATTGTCCAGCCTCACAGCACTGCAGAGATCCCAGTGCTGGTGGAAGTGCAGGCGCTGGGCACGCATCGCACCAATGTTCTCATCGGCGTGTTCGGGGATGAGAGAAACCCACTGGTGAGTGCAGGGGAGATGTGTGCCTCTGTGCAGCTGCTCCTGGCAGGCTGCAAAGGGCACAGGGATTCTGCCGGGGAAAACAGGCACAGGCTGCTGTGGAGAAGGCCAGGAGGGATGGGTGGCACAAAGAGCTCGTGCCTCACGGGTGGTAATCTCAGTGTCTGGCACAGAATGTCGTTGGTCTGAGCTGGAATCCAGGGCCACTTTAGTGCATTACTCTTGAAAATGCTGTTAACTTTGGAAACATCTGTTTGGAAATGGCATCTCTCTGAGCACAAAAGGGGATGTCAGAAGACTTCTGGGAACCTTGAGCTTTCTGTCAACGAAAGGAAAGCTGGCATTTGAAGAGTGGTTTCAAGGATTGAAACTTAGACTAAAACATAAGGAAATGACAATGCCAAATTCCCTGAATGGCACCAAACATCTGAACCTGGGCCATTGTGGCACTGCATGTAAATCAGTGAAGAGGAAGGACAGGCAAGGCAGGCTGAGCCAGGGAGCCTAAGGTTTGACAGAACGGTTGCTTTCAACTCTCAGACTGCTTACCTTAAAGAGGAGGGTTTCTCCCCACCAGAGGAACCAGTTGTTTAACTGTCAGCCTGGTCTGAACTAGAGATTTCTTGCAAAGCTTTTACCTTTGGGGCAATCCTTTGTAGTTTGAAAGGTTCTCTTACCTTGATCCTTTTAAATTTGGAGGTGAACATGTAATTTGCTTTTTATTTTTTCTCCAAAAGCCCAGCATTTCAGCTGGAGAGTGGTAGCTGTCCCTAAAGAAATAACTAGAGCAGGGTTGAGCTGTTGAAGGATTTTTAGGTTTCCCTGTTGTGGTTTGCTTTGGGTTTTTTTAAAAATGTTTCTTGCCTGCTTCCTGGGACAGAGAAAACAGTTATGGAGCTCTGGACGGCTGGCAGAAACCTCGCCAAGCCCAAGGCCGATGGAGTCTGGCAGGATCCCAGCACTACAGCCCATGTATGTATGTCTGTATGCATGGGGAATGCCACCTGAGTCCCCTGGGAGTGTTGGAAAATGTCAGCCAAGCCCCCAGCAGTGTCAGGGAAACATTCCTGATAAATACCTGGTGGAGCTGCAGAGTTTCTGCTGTTGGGCCCTGGGGGGGCTGTGCTGGCTGTCACTGCCTGGGTCTGCCCCTGGATGTCTCAAATCTGCCCTTTTTGCTTGCCTTCTCTGTCTTTTCCTCTCCCACTGTGCTTTCTGCATGCCCACAGGGTGTTCATCCCTGTCCTCTGCAGTTCCTCAGTGCAAGCAGTTGCAGCTGCTGCAGCAGCTCAGTGTCATCCCTGGGCTGCCTTTAGAGCAGACCTGCTCCAGCCTGGATTGGGAAGGGCTGGATCAAAGCATTTCTCAGTTCAAGGTGCCAGCAGCCAGCCAGGGGCTGCATCCTGAGCAGGAGCTGCTGGTGCAGGTGTCCCTCTCTCCCACTGCAGGTCCCTGTTCACAGTTATCTTCTTTTCCAGAGATGAGCTTCACCCACCTCAATTCACTCCCCAACCACCAAAGGAGATGAGAACATGTTTGGATTGCCCAGCGTCTCGATGGAGGCACTTCAAGGCTGGAAAGCAGGAGGCAGCCACAGCCCTGACTGAAGAGCAGGATTTGACCCAGTCTTCAGGAGCAGAGGTAAATTTTCTTGTACACCTACTGCTTGTGCTGCCTCCCCAGCCTGCCACCAGCAAGTCATGCTCCTGCTGAGCTCCCTTTTTGCTGCCCTGCTGTCCTGTGCCCTGACAGTGGCTGGGCAGCAGGGCCAGTGGCTGGACATGGGGCAGTGGCAGGGAGAAATAGGAGAGTTTTCCTTGGAGAAGCTCACTCAGATCCTACAGGCCTGTGCTGAGTGTGGGATTTTTTGCCTTGTTGCCTTCCCAATGCAAGATGAGGCTTTCATCTGCATCATGATGGGAAGAGCTGCAGCTTCCTTGGCAGAGCAAGCTGGGATGAGTCCTGATCTCCATGTGCCCTCTTCCCAGCCCAGCCAGACTCCCTGTTTGCAGGTCTCTGCTGTCACCCGAGAGCTGCTCTTGCACTGCTGGCCCTGAAGCTGTCTTACAAACTGGGACTTGGCAAAGTGGCTGTCTCTTCCTGCAGGCGTAGGGAATGGCTTGTTTTTCAGGTGCCACCACAAGCTCCTGCAAGCCCTCACCTCCCAGCAGGCCTGGAGGGATTCAGGTGCTGCGTGGACGCAGCGCACACTGCCCTGGGAGCGGAGAAGGGAAGAGGGAATCTGTCTCCCTTGCACACTGTCAGTGTGGCAAGCAGGGCTGGAGCTGCCAGTGCCACTGGTGGCCCTGAGCATTGGCCACAGAGGGGCCTCCCATCCCTGCAGGCCCAGCACAAAGTGCTGCTGGAGCAGCTGGGTGTTGGAGAGGCCGTGCAGGACACGTTGTGGGGCTGCCCAAGGACGCTGTGCAGCACCTATGGAGGGCACTGCTCCCCCTGCAACTCCTCAGGTGGTCCAGAGGAAGGTTTTGCAGGAGCTTTTGCTGTAGCACCTTGAGGGAGCAGCATTTAAATCAGAGAGAGGGGAAGAGCCTCAGGAGTCAGATGAGCTGGGCTGGGAGTCCTTTGCTCAGCTCCAAGAGCTCTCACTCTGAGTCTCCTCCTTTTCTAAAAGCAGTAAGTTTTGAAACTTTTTCAAGGCAAGTTGTGCATCAGAGAGAATTTCTAGTGCCAGGAGACATCCCAGTTCACTTTCATGTAATGTACTAATGAATGCATTGACCCGTGAGGATGGGAGGAGATTTTCCCCATGGTCCCTGCACTGGTCAGTGGCATGGATGCAGGATGAGATCAGGGTGATTCTGGCAGTGTTTGGGGAATAGGCCCCTCTGGCTGCAGCTGCACTTTGCTCCAAGCTGCTCTTCTGCATCCATTTCCATGCTCAACACCTCCATCTCTCCTGTCTTCCATGCAGGCTTCCAGTATCCTGCCAGTGTCAGGTGTGCTGCAGCCAGGAGAGAGCCAGCAGGTCTCCTTGCCCTTCTCTGGCCACCTCAACAGCATCTCCAGTGCCACGGCGCTGTGCCACGTGGAGGGAGGCCCCAGCTCCGAGGTGCTGGTGCCCGGGGAGGCCTCACGTGCCAGCTGCTCCCCGAGCCCCCAGGAGATCAGCTGTGGCTCTGGGGCACCTCTCAGGGAGAGGTGAGTAAGCCTGCCATGGGTTCCTGCTCTCCATGGCTTACTGTCCCTGCAGGGCTTCCCTGCTCCAAGGACTCTGAGCTCAGAGGTGCTGCATAGCAAAGGCCAGAAGCAGCACAGGGATGGCCACTCTTGGCTCCCTGGCTCCCAAGAGAGGAAGCACCTTCTTCTGTTGGGACAGAGCATCTTCTTCTCTAGTTTAGTGGTGAGTCCTCCTGGCTCAGATGCTGCCTGCAGGGAGCTGGGCTCTGGCCCTGCCTTGGCACTGCCTCTAGAGGTGTCTTTAGCTCCATGGTGTTGAGTTGCATCTTCTTCAGCATCTCCCTTCTTCACCAAAACAGTGGGATTGTGGTGTGGGCAGGCGTGGGGCACAGACCAAACCTTGGTTTGGGTGCTGGTGCTGCCACAGATGAAGTCCTTGCAGTGCTGATCTGCCAGGGTTCTCCTGATGGTGGGGCAGCAGCCATAAAAGCTCCTGTCCTTGGGGCTCCCCTTCAGCTGCAGCAGTGGGCAAGCACAGGAGAAGCTCTGCTCCAGCAGGGCAGCCCAGCTCAGGACACACAGGCAAAGTGTGAGCTGGGAGTGGAGGCTGCTTAAAGCAAGCCTGTGCATCAGGACTTCCTTCAGGCCAGGCTGAAGTTGGTTTCATGGGGAGGAGAGGGACGAGGCTGCTTCAGATGGTTTCCATGGCAGACAGCAGCAGCTGGCTTGGTCACAGCTGGCTTCCAGCAGGAAATCTGGCTGACAAGAGCCTGTCTTGCAGGAGAACAGTTCCTGCAGCCTTTGCTTTCTGACTGATGGGATTATTCTCATTTAGGATCAGGCTATGAGTTGTTAAACCGAGGCTCACAGACAGAGACTCTCTAACTCATTGAAGTTAGAAAGTGGTATGTTTATTAACCCCGGCGGGCGGCACCAGAGTCGTCCCTACAAGGTGTGACTGCGCTGTACAAGGTTCTTTGCCCTCTCTTTATTTCCCAGGATCTTACACACAATACATGTGCACAACCCCAGCACCTTCCCTCCCCACTCTGTATTAAAATGAGGTCATTAGTCCTTCACACCTGTGCAATTCTTCTCTGGAATTGGGTCAGTGGTCTCCAGTTGGGTCAGTGGTCTCAAGAGATGAAGTCAGGAATGTCTTCATCAGGTCTCTGTGACCCTCTGGCACCATCCAAGGTCCCCTGCTTAGTGATTGATTGACATAAAGCCCAGGTGCTAACCATTGTTCTACTGGTTTCAAGATGTTCTTCTAACAGTTCACTTACTCCACTTCCTTCTATCAAGAAGCTCATCATGGTAAACAATATAGCAATCAGCTCTGGCTGAAGCATCTAATCATCATTAACCTATGGTCTGCCTGTCTAACTGACATCCTGATCAATGTGAATTGCTTCTAAGCCTCAGCTGAAATCCGAACTCATTGAAATCCTGCTTCAGCTCTGCCCAGGGAGAAGGGAGCTGAATGAGCTGAGTAAGAATTGCAGGAGAGATCAGCAGACGTTGGCACTCTGTGCTCTGCTTGAAACTGGGAAGTCAAGAGACAAAGGGCGTTTTCAGGCACAGCGCAGAGAGCTGGTGGATCAGCCTTTGGCAGTGGGCTGGAGGTGTCTGGCTGTGCCTGGAGAGGGAGCTTGCACAGTCAAGCCCTTCTGATGGCAAGGCTCAGGCTTGGCTGGTCCTGGAGGTGCCCTTCCACCACTGCCCTCCCTTGGGATGTTCCCAACCTCTGTGGGTTGAGGAGAATTCACGGAAATGGTCTGGTGCTTCTGCCTGGCCTCAGGGTCAAGGAATGAAGTGCAGGGCCAGCCAGGACGAGTGAGCCCAAGGTTCTGGTGCTGACTCTCAGCCATGTTTTCTGTTTTGTCTGCAGAAGGGAGCTGAAGCGGCCGGCTCCAAAGCTTGAGGAGGAGACAAAAGCCTTGGCGGAGGAAGAGAGGCAGAGGGAGAAAGAGAAGCAGAAGAAAGAAAAGAAGGGTGTCTCTGTGGGGAAGGAACCTCCAAAAGCAGAGAAGGGGAAAACCAAACCCCCAGAGAAGAAGGAAAGCAAGGCCCCAGAGAAGAAGGACACCAAAATCCCAGAGCGGCTGGAAACCAAAGCCCCAGACAAGATTGAAAACAAACTCCCAGAAAAGAAAAACAAACATCCAGAAAAGAAGGAAATCAAATTCCCAGAGAGGAAGGAAAGCAAGGCCCCAGAGAAGAAGGACACCAAAGCATTATTAGAGAAGAAGGAAACTAAATTCCCAGAGAAGAAGGAAACCAAAGCTCCAGAGAAGATTGAAAACAAACTCCCAGAAAAGAAATACAAACCTCCAGAAAAGAGGGAAATCAAAATCCCAGAGAGGAAGGAAAGCAAAGCACCAGAGAGGAAGGAATTGAAAATCCTAAAGAAGGAAACCAAATCTCCAGAGAAGAGAAGCAAACCTCCAGAAAAGAAGGAAACCAAATGCCCAGAGAGGAAGGAAATCAAAATCCCAGAGAAGGAAACCAAGGCACCAAAAAAGAAGGAACCCAAAGCCCCAAAGAAGGGGGAAGCCAAAGTGCCAGAGAAGAGAGAGACCAAAGCCCCAAAGAAGAAGGAACCCAAAGCCCCAAAGAAGGGGGAAGCCAAAGCCTGAAAGAAGGGAGGAACCAAAATCCCAGAGAACCCAGCTGAGCTGGAGAAGAACTCTTTCTTTTATTCACACAACTTATTTTATACAGTTTGACAAACCTAATGTGCCACTTTAGTTAGTTGATAGATTTCTTATTATTAGTTATGCCAATTATTCTGTTGGATAATAAAATATATTTTACTTGTGCATCAAATCTCTCTGTTGTATTGTTTGTATTGTTACCTATTCTCTTCACTGATTCTCATGGGACAAATCCCTTGTTCTTGCAGGTGCATTTGTTTTTCACCCTCAGATCAGATTGTTCACCAAGTCTCATTCTCAAAATGACTTCACATGGGAACTTGTGACTGCTTAGCTGCCCTTAGAAGAGATGACAGGCCAGCTGTTAATATAGCAGAACAAGGCCTGGTTTCATAAAGCCTCTCTTTTATCATTATTCTACCTGTCTCTGACATATCCCCCTTTTTGTTAATTTAAAAAAGGCTCCTGTGTTCTGATGTTGAAACAGCTCACTCTTGGGAGGGTATGATCTCATGAAGGGTATCACTGGTTATCTGTTAGATGTGGGATAAGATACATAAAAGACCAATTACAATCAACAAAACTTACCCAGTTCTGTCAAGTCATTGACACAGGGTTTTGCAGCATGAGCAAACAAAAGAATAATGTCCAATGTCTCTTAGAGAAATGGAAAGAAATTACCATTGTTTCCAATTAGCTGAGAAGTAGGAGAAGGTCCATTAGCTGGAAATGTTGATCTTGGACATCACTGAATGTCCTCCTGGAGCTGGAACAGGGAAGGACTGAAGAAGGTTGGGAGGAGCACTGTCCCATGATGATGCCATGAGGCTTTTGTTGGCCAATTGCCTCTGTCAGTTTCCAGGCACAGCTGTGTCTTGGCAGTCCTACTCCTGTTCCTGTTCTGGCCACAAAGGCTGCAAGGGGATGAGGTTATTTCTCTTTCCACTGGGCCTCATTTCTTCAGAGCTGATCAGTATCTGATGGAATGAACAGGTGACTGCTTTGAGCTGTTGGTGATAAAACACAGGCATCTCTTCTCCTGAAGTTAATGAATTAGTTAGGCTTCCCTGTGGGACACTCCATTGGGATTTAGATGGGATGATCTTTTCTCCAAATTTCTAATGTAACTATTGCATGGTTCAAAATGATTAGTCGTCCAAATTTCTCATGTACATATTGCATTATTTGAATGTTCTTAAGGCATTCATTCCTCTTTTTTGTTTTTTAAGAATGAGATGCATGTCTTTTATGAGTATGAAAAAATATCATAGTAAAATAATACATGTAGTGGACAAGTAACTTAGAGCAATTAGGAATAATTTGGATACAACGATCAGGAATATTTCTAATAGCAGACAAAACTAACAACATAGGTGGAATGAAATAAATAGAAATCTCTGAAATAATGTACCATCATCCCAGAGTCTGCAAACAGCTGACAAACCTCGATTCAGTGGGGACTTGGATAATTATTTCCAGATCATAATTCCCAAGTTCCCTTTAAAAATAATTCAACTGTCATGTATGGAGGGTCAAATTGCAAAGTCAAAGCAACTCAAATCTAGTTTTGATGCAGAAAACATCTGGGTCTGTTGGCTAATTCCTCTCCAGGCAGAGCTAAGGCCTGGCCACCACCCAAGCTCTAAGTGGGAGAGAATTCCATAAATGTAATTTTAAACAAGGCTCCTAAGAATAGCACTTAGGAGCAAAGGTCTAGGGGTGAAAGACTAATGAACCATCCAATAGCTGTCTCCTCCAGAATTTCCTCAGCATGGAGATGCTTTAAACACAGCCAACTGTTGGGGTGGTTCTGTAATAACAATTGGGACTGCATCTGATTGCTTAGAGTAGATGTCACAATACCATCAGTTTAGAGGAGGCTTCTGACAAAGCTGAGACATCATTTCCTGGAACTCTGAAAAATACTTGAAAATCATGAGGCAGCACTGGGTCAAACCATGGAGCCCCAGTGCAGAGCCCAGCCAGAGGGGTAGTCTGGTCTAAGAGATACATGAGCAGCTAGAGAACAAAGGAGGGATCCTGAAACGACACGTGTCTTGTAGATAATTACACCAAAAGATGGTAAAACATATGAAAAGCTGGCTATAAAAACAGGAATACAAACATGAATGTATTTATGACAGAAAAAATGCAACAAAGGAAAACACTGAACAGCTGACTCGTAAAATTTATGATACCTCAGATTAAATGACACTGAAATCACCTTTGGACAGTGATAGAGCTTAACAAGATGAACTTGATAAAACTCAGCCCTAAAAGGATTTCTGTCGCCAGCCGGGGCTGTGTACAAATCCTGAACGGGACGGGACTGCTGAGGAACGTGCCTTGGGCTGTTTTATTTTCCAGCATCAGTCTCGTTACATGGTTATGACAATGGGAAGATGCCAGCAGCTCACATCCCAGGCAGCAGACTAAGAAATTAATGTTACAACTCTATAAGTTTTTTGACCAATCACACAAAGCAAAAGCATATTTGACAGCAGTTCCATCCAACCACGATAAGCGCACGTACCTTTGGTTAAAACAATGCTTGCTTATTTCAAATACAATACCTGTGTCTAAGCATTAAACACAATGCACAGAGCTCCATTATTCAGCTTAGAACTTCCTAATATCTCGCTAGATATACTTTTCTGTAGCATAGGGAGTTATTCTAGCCAAGCATTAATATACAAACCATTATTTTATTTGGCCTTACTTTTCTACTTCTTACCTAATTTCTCTGTTGACCTATCTCATGGCTACTGTATAATCACAGTTCTGCTGTCTCTGAGGACTGCCTTTTGCAGCTTTCCCAAAACCCTCTGATTTTAAGGATTCCCACAATTCCCCCTCTCAGTTCACCTTAAAGAAACCTTCATAACCATGTCATTTATTAACTACTTTGTGTTTTGTAGCTGTACTATAATATATCTGCTTATTACTTGCTTAAAGCATCTTTTTGCTTGCACTAAGCATTGCTATATTACAACACAGCAATTTTAATGCAGTGAAAGTCCAGTCAGTTCTAAGGGCATAAGTCATGTCTGATAACAATTACAAGACATTGTTCACAAAAGTCTCGTCAATTCCAAGGTCTTAATTCAAAACCTTCCTCCATGTCTACACCTTCATCCACCATCTCTGTGAGATTTCAAGAACTCTCTGTGAATCCATTTCCTACCTCTCTCTCCTGTATGATAGAAACTTCTTTGATAGTTTTGTCCATCATTTGTCGCACACACCAAAGTATGCAAGGAATTACTACCAGTATCACCACCAAAACACCCAACACATACAAACCTATTTTACAAAGTTCCCTTAGCCAAGGTGCAAAGCTCCATTCTTGGAACAAATCACCTAACCAGGACCCACCATCTTCTTTAATTTGAGCTCTCAAATCTTTCAGCTTTTGTATGCTTTTGTGGATGGATTCAGAATGATCACACAGGTTCATACAACACAATCCTTTAAATTCTTCACAACCGTGTCCGTGTGCCAGTAAGAAAATCCATTGCTGCTCTGTTTTGAAGGGCAGCATGTCTAACACTGTTAACATCTGTCAGCATATCACTGATTGCAGTGGATGTGGCATTAGTTTGTTTACTCAGCCAACATCCAGCCCCATCTAATTGTTTCAATGCCATTGCTGAAGCCAGCTGGGGTAAAAACAAACCTGCTGAAACCCTTTTGGCAGCATTCCAAGGCATGAAATCCCTCTTACAGTTCTCATCATAATGATGAGCAGATCTTGTTCCCTATGTTTCTTCTTAATGACTGCTTTAGCAGTAGGGGCTATCCCAGTGAGCATTCCAGTGCTACATGGGCCACCTTCAAGGCGTGATGGAATGCCCTGCCCAGCCCTATCTCCACCAATGAACCAACATCCTTTTGACAATTGTCGTGGATATTGGTCAGCCTCGGAAAGCACATCCCAACTGTCTGAATAATTACACCAACAACTTGAATTTCTGTATGCAAAACAATGGGGAGTAACTTTGTACTTTGGAGGATCACCTTCTTGCCAATCATTAGCTGTAAACATAAGGCAGAAATCCATTGTTAAAGGACCAAGAATTTGTAATTCTTGGGCTTCAGACACTGCTTTGGGATCTTCTTTCGCCCAAATGTTCCAATTCAATACAGGATTGCTCCCATTGTCAATTTCACCAGCCATACTATTGAATTGCTTTTTGATCACAGGCAAATCCTTTACTGGCACTGACTGGACAGGTTGAGAAAGGCTTTTCTGGTTCCAAGTTAGGCAAACACATGGTGTTTGAGCCTGCTGCCCTGGCTAAGGTCACCCAAACATTTGATTTTGGTTGTTCCACAGGAAAATCTGTACTACAAGAAGCAATTAAAACCAACCAACACTAGTGTAACATTTGATTTTGCTCCATTCTTTTCATGAGCTAATTTTTGGCAAAAAATCCTCCCATATATATCAATTTAAAAACTTTGCTTTTGACCTTAAAATAAGATTTCACCTTTGAAAGTCTAATAGAGGGGATAAAACAAAAAACACACATTTGCCAAAAATCAGCTCTACGAAACCAGCAATTGACACATCTATAACCAGCATGCAATCAGAGTTTGCAGGCTCCCCGATGAACGAGGCGCGTCAGGCGTGCCCCGGGATCCCTCTGCTGGGCTCACGTCTGCGCACTCGCTGCTGCGGGCTGGGACTCGCCAGCACCTTCTGGGGTGAGAGAGGGTTTGACGTTTTTGGCTGGGACCCACTTAATTCCTGCACCTCTAGAAACACAAACATGCCATTTCCCCCAAATTATTAATTGGAAAGGACCTTTAATTTGTCCTGTCTCAGGGTTTCTAATTAAAACAGGGAGATTTTCCTTCAGTTTTGCCTGTGTGTTATTTGAAAAATGCCTAAAAATTGGTGGATAGGGTTCTGCAGCAGAGCTGTTTAAGAAATTAAGAACATATAAAGCTTTGTTCAACCTCATCTGTGGTGTGACCTCTACTCCCCCCTTCTGTTGATCAAGAATGCATTTTAATGTCTGATGTGCCCTCTCAACAATTGTTTGACTTGTGGAACAGTGAGGAATTCCAAAGATGTGAGGAACATCCATCCCAATGCTTTAAAAATGTGGCCCATTTTTGAGATATAAATGTGGGACCATTGTCAGTTTTTACTTCTTGGAGCACACCCAATGAAACAAAGGCTTGCAAGAAACGGTGACAGGCATGATTACCTATTTCACCTGTGTGAACAGAAGCAAAATCCACCACGCCCAGGACTGGGATCCACTGGGAGCAGGATCAGAGCACTGGGACCCAGAAGGATCAGAACTGGGGCAACAGGGATAATAATGGAAGAAACTGGGATATACTGGGAGTGTCTGTAACCATACTGGGGGTGACTGCTTTGACTGGGACCATGCTGGGGGAGAATGGGATCACACTTGGAATGACTAGGCCTGTGCTAGGGGCAACTGGGAGCAACTGGGATCCGACTGGAGCAACTGGGCTATGCTAGGAGCAACTGGGATCATCGTGGCATCAGAGCAGGATCATACTGGGAGTGACTGGGTCTGTGTTAGAGGCAACTGGGATCATCCTGGGACCAAATGGGACCATGCTGGGGACAACTGGGATCATACTGGGAGCAACTTGGACCACACTGAGGGTGACTGGGGTCATACTGGGATCATACTGGAAGTCACTAGGAGCAAGCTGAGAACAGCTGGGACTATGTTTGGGCAACTGGGATATACAGGGAGTAACTGGAATCATGCTGGAGGTGACTGGGAGTCGCTGTGAGCAACTGGAATCATGGTGGAAGCTACTGAGAGCAACTGGGAGTGCGTGGAAGCACACTGGGGGCAACTGGGATATACTGGGTGAGGCCAGGAGTGACTGGGATCACAGAGCAACCATAAAGGAAGCTACTGGAATAATACTGGGACTATCTGGGAGTGACTGGGATGATACTGGGAGTAACTGGAACAATACTGGGGGACTGGGACCATACTGGGACGATAGTGGGGGAAAAGGGCATTGTACTGAGAGTACTGGGAGTGACTAAGATGATACTGGGTGTGACTGGAACCATACTGAGAGAGGCTGGAACCATCCTAGGGGTGAATGTTAACACCTGGGACCATGCTGGGAGTGACTGGGATTCTACTGAATGCAAGTGAAAGTGACTGGGATCATACTGGGTGTGACTGGGAGCCACAGGGCCCATGCTGGGAGTGACCTGGGCACCCCTGGGGGGAACTGGGGCAACTGGCCCAGCTGGGGCTCAGGGTTGTTCTCCCCCAGGGCCGCCCCAGGTCCTGCTGCCACCTCTGACCTCAGAGAGCCAGGGGACAGTGGACAGGGACTGGAGAGGGACAGGGGACAGGGAGAGGGGAGAGGGACAGGGGAGAGTTGAGGGACAAGCACAGGAGACAGGGACAGGGGACAGCTGAGGGACAAGGGACAGGGGACAGGGCAGAGCCAGGGAACACGGCCTGGCTGAGGGACACTGAGCTCCAGCACTTGGGGCTGTTGCCCTTGGGCTCCCAGCACAGCCCAGGGGCAGAATCCCCTCCAGAAACTGTGGTTTGCTTTCAGCTTTGCACTGCAACATTCCCCAGGAGCCCCTGCAGCGGCTGCAGCCCGGCCGGGTGCCCAGGGCCACCAAAGCCGCTCCGGCAGTGCCCTCCTGCCCCGGGCAGGGCACACAGCAGCCAAGGAAAGGCTCCTGCTGGGCTCAGGGCAGGCACAGGGCACTCCCCTGGCGCTGCCACGAGCACAGCAGAGCCGGCCTGGGCACAGCATTGGCATCCATGTCCCATGAAATCCCAGCAGGGATTATGGCTCATTGCACTGCTGGCATGGCATTGGTCATCCATTCAAATCATTTCCCCATGGAATTCCCATGGCTATGGCTTGAGATGAGATCCATCCATGGAATTATCACCTGGCTGGGATGAGACTGAGATCTGGCCATGGAAATTCCATGGAAATTTCTGCATTCCCAAGGCCCCCATTCCTCAATCCCGCACTCCCACAGGAACTCCCCTCCTCCTCCCACACCCACCTTTGTGCTCCAGAGCCTCCTGACCATGTCTGATGGATTTTGGGAGCTCTTCCACACAGCTGTGTCCCAGGGAATGCTTCATCTGCTCCACCATGATCCCTTTGCATTCCCAGCACCTCTGGCTGATCCAGGTGGCACCGTCGGACACTGCAAAGCTCCCGGGTCCCAGCTGGAAGGAGATGAAATCCCACCCCTCGTAGCCCTAGAGATCCCATCCCAGCCCCTCAGAGTCCTCCATTCCCACAGATCCCAGCCCAGTGCCCCCCCCTCTGGTTGTACCGGCCCCGGCTCCCCCCAGTGCCCCCCGCTCTGGTTGTACCGGCCCCGTCTCCAGGGCACTGTCGGCCACGGGCCGGTTCCTGTCCTTGAGCCGGGGCTGGCTATCCCAATATCCCAGCCCTGGCTATCCCAATATCCCAGCCCTTGCTATCCCAATATCCCAGCCCTGGCTATCCCAATGTCCCATCCCTGGCTATCCCAATATCCCAGCCCTGGCTATCCCAATATCCCAGCCCTGGCTATCCCAATATCCCAGCTCAGCTCCCCCCACCATCCCCGCTCTCTGCGGCTCCATCCGGCCCCGCTCGCTGCCCCAGCGCTCGCAGGGGTCCCGTCCACGTCCCCCACAATCAAGGACTGGGGGACCCCGGGCCGTGTTCTATTGTGTTTTATTCTCCTTGTTCTCAGTTTGCAATGGTTTCCCTGATGTAGCCCCGCTTCTTTCCTGAAAATGCTTTGCCCCGAGTGACTTCCCTCCTCCCCCATGTCAATCCTCCCTGTGGCTGCAGAGCCATTCCCCAGTCTCCTCCCTGGGCCCCTGTCAATCCCTCGGCCTCCCTTCCCCTCTTTCCAGAATCTTCCTCCAGGGGCGTGGAGTGATTGGGCAGAGGTCAGGGCCCTCCCTTAAGGTGCTTCCTCATTTGTGCTCCTTCATGTCCATCTGCCCGGTTTGCACAGCCCCGTTTCCCCCATTGGTTGTTGGATGTATCTTTGCCTTGTTTGCGCCCCCCTTTCCAAGCTGGTGCAGGGGCTGAGTGTGTGCTGTGTGCAGCAGGTTGCCCTGAGGGTCAGAGCTGGCCTGAGCCCTGAAATAAACCTTGGCTTTCCCCTGCCCAGAGGGGCCCTTTCTTCCTGCAGCAGCGTCTGCCAGCTGCTCCTGTGGTTTAGGGCTGGCAGCCCCGGCCGCTCTCCTGTAGCCCGGGCACAGGGGAGTGTCCCCCGCAGTCGAGCGTGTCGGGCTGGGCGGGCAGGGCCCGAACGGGCACTGAGAGGACGCGGCGACAGGGCCGGGCTGCGACAGCGCCACTGCCAGGTACTGCAGGGAGTGCAGAACTGGGGGGACAGCGAGATCGGGGAGCTGGGGGGCTGGACGTGAGAGACTGGGGATCCAGGGGGGTCAAGAGGCCAAGGAAAGGGGGACTTGAAGGGCTGGCCGAGCTGGGAAGGAGGTTCAGGGGCTCAGAGTCAGGGAAAGGGGGTGCAGGGACTGGGAGAGCTGGGATGGGGTGTGCAGGGAATCGTGTGCCCAGGAAAGGGGGTGCCAGGGTGTACTGGGAGTGAAAAAAGGAGGGTCTGGGGGCTGGGAAATGCAGGAATGGGGGCCCAGGGGGCCCAGCTCAGGGAAAAGGGTGGGGCTGGGTGCTGGGAGAGGCAAGGGCCGGGAAAAAGTTGAGTTGGTGCCAGATAAGGGGGTGCAGGGGGGCTCTCAGTGCTGGGCAATGGGGTAAAAGGGGGTCTGGGGTCTCAGGAATGGGGGTGCAGGGGAGGCTCAGGGTCATGGAAATGGGGGCAGGGACGGGGAGAGATAGAACAGAGTTCCAGGGGGCCTGGAGCCCAGGAAAGGGGGGTCCAGGGTTTCCCAAAAAAGGTGGGACATGGGATAGGGACACCCAGGATATTCCAGAAGGGGGAATTCAGGGCGTCTCTGGTTTTGAAGAAGGATGGGACTGGGGGCAGGGAAAGGATGGAATGGGGGTCCAAGTTGTTCCAGGTCGTCCCAGGGTCAGGCACACGGGAACTCTGGAGGTGCCCAGGGATGTGGAGCTCAGCCCAAATATTCTGGGGGGGTGCCTGGGTTGGGATTTTTTGGGGGGATGTTTGGAGAATGAAGAAGTGCAAGGCTGAGCGGAAAAGGCCCCTCGGGGGGACATCGGGGGGTGGCGGTGGCGGCTGGCGGCAGAGGCAGCCTGGAGGAGCAGAGCCCTGTGTCCCCCAGGAGCCCAAAGTGGGGAGCCCAGAGAGGGGGGAGCGCCGCCATGGGCGGGAGCCTGCAGAGGCTGGAGAGGGGCAGGGGGGACTCCTTGGAGCCCCTGCAGCCCAGAGCAGAGCATGAGGGGAGAAGGGAGCCCAGAAGGGAGCCCAAAAAGCCCCGGCAGCCCTGAATGGGCAGAGCGAAGAGGGGGCAGCTTTTGGGATTGCTGGGACTGCCAGCAGCCTGGGGAGGGCGGGCACCGAGGAGAAGGGGGACACCCAATGCTAGCGTGACCCCAGCAGCTGGGACAGGGGGAACCCCAACAGCAGAGGGGAGGGTCCAGGTACGGGGAATTCCTGGGAGGCTTTTTCAAGGCTGAATCTTGGTGTTTGGGAGATATTTCTGGAGCCCAGATGGCCGGTGACTTGTAGAGATGGACTTGGGCAGAAAGACCTTCAAACTCATCGTCCTCATCCCTTGTTTTTACCAAATCAGGATTTCCCATTGCCAGTTCTTGTGAGGCTGTGAGGAAGAGGAAGATGTCCCTGGACACTGAGGCAGGTGAGGAGGAAGTCAGTGCCCCTTTCCCCTCTCTCCTGCTCCATCTCCCAGCCCAGCAGGGCCCCGGCTGCAGGACAGCCTGGGGGCATCTCCTTGCCCTTGCCTGTGGCCCGGAGGCAAATGCCATCCTGTCCTTGTCCTTCCTCCCCCAGAGCAGGAGCTGAGCATGGAGAGCAGGGAGGACAAATCCCCGCGGCAGAACCTCGTGGCAGAGGCCGTTTTGAGCAGCTCCACGGCGCAGGAACCCAACGGGGAGGAAAAGCCCCGGAGATGCCGCACGAGGAGGGGCTGCAAACGCAGATGGCGGGGATGTGAGGGGGAAAGAGCCAGCCTGGGCCGGGAAGGCGGCCGGAGATGGAGCCACAGCTCGGAGCTGGTGGTCCGTGAGGAGGTTCCTGATGGGGAGAAGCCCCACAAGTGCAAGGAGTGTGGGAAGAGCTTCCGGTGGAACTCCCACCTGAATATCCACCAGAGGAGCCACACTGGGGAACGGCCGTACGAGTGTGATCAGTGCAGGAAGAGGTTTCAGACCAGCTCCCATCTCCTCGTGCACCAGCGCACGCACACAGAGGAGAGGCCCTTCCGCTGCCCCGACTGCGGGCAGGGCTTCAGGCACAACTGCAATCTTGTCAGGCACCGGCGCATCCACACTGGGGAGAGGCCCCACGAGTGTGAGGAATGTGGGAAGAGCTTCAGGCACAGCTCCACGCTGATCCAGCACCAGAGGAGCCACACTGGGGAACGGCCCTACGAGTGTGGGGAGTGTGGGAAGAGCTTCAGCCACCGTTCCAGCCTGATTGTCCACCAAAAGATCCACTCTGGGGAGAGGCCCTACGAGTGTTCCAAGTGTGGGAAGAGGTTTCGGATCCGCTCCCATCTTTTCCGGCACTATCAGAGTCACACAGAGGAGAGGCCCTTCTGCTGCCCCGACTGCGGGAAGGGATTCAGGCACAACTCCAACCTCGTCAGGCACCGGCGCATCCACACTGGGGAGAGGCCCTACGAGTGTCCCCAGTGTGGGAAGAGCTTCTCCAGCAGCTCTCACTTGACCCAACACCAACGGAGGCACCGGTGAGGGAAGCCCTGCGAGTGCCCCGAGTGCGGGAAGAGCTTCGTGCGCTGCTCCAGCTCCATCCAGCTCATAAGTGTATGAGAAATTCTAGTGGTGCTGGGTTTTGTGTTTAGTATGTTTGTAATAAAAATTGTTTTACTAAGGTGTTTTAGATTGTATGTTAGTTTTATCTCTAGTACATTAGTTATTGAGTTAAAACTTTCAACAAGTATTTCCCCATATAATATTTGCTTATTTATATTTATGGATAATGGTATACTAATAGTTGTTGATTTAGGTTGACTCATTATTGGAGTACTGTAAGTAAGAGTCAAAATTATAATATTTCATTTTAATTATAATTTATTTCTTTTTAATGATATTTTGTTGATTTAGAATTGTAATCTAATTTATTGATAGAATAGGAAGGAAATTCAAGGACAAGAACAGTTTTTCTTAGCTGTGAATTGGAATTCCAGACACTGGGAGTGGGTGCAGGACCACACAGACTGGGATCAAACATGGACTGGGATCAAATATGGACTGGGACCGTATGGAATGGGACCATAGAGATCAGGATGATACAGACTGGGATAAACTGGATTGAGATTACATGGACTGGGGTTGCACAGGCAGGGGTTGCACAGGCTGGGGTTGCACACACTGGGGTTGCACAGGCAGGGGTTGCACAGGCTGGGATTGCACACACTGGGGTTGCACACACCGGGGTTGCACACACCGGGATCAGACGGGCTGGAAAAGCATTGGCTGCCTTTGGCTGCCTTTGGCTCCATCCACGTCTAAAGGCGGCCACATCAAGTTGGCTTCATCCTGTTTGGGGCTCCCATCCCCCTCTTTCCCCCGCGCTCCCGCCCCTTCCCCATCGTTCCCCCATCCCCAATCCCCTCTCCCGTGTTTGGGTTTGGGGGTTCCAGCCCCTCCTGCTCCGTTTGGGGGTCCCGACCCCCCTTTGGTTTAATTTGGGGCCCCGCCCCCCTTCTCCCCGCGCCCCCCGCTCCCCCCGCGGCCGGGGGCGCTGCCAGCACCACCAGTGCCACCAGTGCGGCCCCGGCTGCCCCCGCACGCCCCATCCCCATGCCCAGGGTCACCTCCCCCCTCCCCAAATTCCGCTGCCGGGGAGCGCTGGGCGCTGCGGCTCTGCCCGGCAACCGATGAGTCACAGCCGCGCCGGGCGCTGATTGGCTGCACATCGCCGGGCGGGGCCCAAGCGCCGAGCTCCCGCCCGGCAACTGGATCGGCACCAGCGCCGCGCGCTCTGATTGGCCAGCATCTCTTTTGGGCTGGGGGCGGCAGGAGCTGGGCACCCCCAGGAGCCCCTCGGCTTTGGGGCTCTCGATCCCCGCTCGGCCCTCGGGCCGGCCCTGGGGCCACCCCAACACCCCCGCCATGGGCAGGCTCCCCGCAGCCCTTCGGAACCGCCAGCAATGGGCTGCGAGCGGCAGCAGCCGCCCCGAAAAGGGATTGAAGGGGCCGGGCCGGCGATGGGGGAGGCTCTGGCCATGGCTCCGCTCCGGCCTGCGCCGGGCTGCCATTGAGGGAGGCTCCGTTCAGCGCCTGCCGAGGGGCTGGCACTGCGGCAGGGGCTGGCACTGCGGAGGGGCCGCGGTTGTGGCCATGGGGCCGGGCCGGGACTGCGGCGGGGTCTCTCCCTGCCACTGGGCTCCGCCACTGGCTCACGGTCTCTCCCCTTCCCGATCCCGATCCCATTCCTGTTCCCCATCCCCATCCCGCCGCTGTTTCCGGGAATGGCTCCGATCTCAGCCCCGACCCCAAAGCCGGGGGGGTCAAACATTGGGGTCAAACACCCCAAATCCTGGGGTCAACTGCCCCCGACCCCAAATCCTGGGGGTTCAAACACTGGGGGGATCAAACACCCCCAAACCCAAACTCGGGGATCTCAGCCTCCACCCCCCCCCCCGCCCAAACCCCAAATTTTAGGATCAAACTCCCCAAATCCCAGATCCTGGTGTGTCAAAAACTCCCAACCCGCAAAGTTTGGGGTTAAATCCTCAAACTTTGGGGTTAAAGCCCCCCCGATCCCAAACACTGCAGTGTCAAATCCCCCTGATCCCTGATTCAACTTTGGGGATAAATCCCCCATAATCATGGGGTAAATCCGCCCAGTTCCCAAACCTTGGAGTTAAATGCCCCTGACCCCAAATCCTGGGGTTGGAAACACCTGGGGTGTCCAACTGCCCTGACCCCAAAGTTTGGGGGTCAAACCCCCTGATCCCCAAATCCTGGGGACAAAAACTCCCAAATCCCAAATCAAACACCCCCAATTCCCAAAGTATGGGCTCAAAAATCCTAGGTGGGGGCTCAAAACCCCAGTTTGGGCTCCAAAACCTGAGGTGTTCAACCCTGCCATCCCCCAAATTTTAGGAACAAACCCTTCCCCAATCCCAAATTTGGGGTTATGACCCCCCCAATCCCAAACGCCCCCCAAACCCACTCCAGCCCTGGGGGCACAGTGGGGTTTGTTTGGGGTATATTTGGGGCAGCTCCAGGTGCAATGTCTGCAGAGAGACCCTGGGTACAATGCTGGGGACAAAAACAGGGGATTGCGGTGGGAATTGGGGGATTCAGGATAGGGAAAGATTTGGGGTGGGAAAAGGGGAATTGGGTGAGGAAAAGGAGGTTTGGGGTAGGATTGTGGTGAAGAAAAAGGATTTAGGATGAAAAAAAGAGAATTTGGGACACACAAAGAAGGATTTGGAATGGAAAAGGGCATTTGGGGTGGGAAAGTAGATGTGGGATGCAAGAAGAATTATTTGGGGTGGAAAACGGGATTTGGGGTGGGGAACTGTAGTGGGAAAGGGAAATTTTGGGATGGGAAAAGGGACTTGAGAACACAGAAAGGATTTGGGGTGGAAAAAAGAGGATTTGGGGTCAACAAAAGAGATTTGGGATGAAAAGAGATTTTGTGGTTGAAAAAAAGGATGACTTGGGCCAAAAAAGGGATGACTTTGGATAAAAAAAGGAGGATTAAGGATAAAAAAGGGGATTTGGGGTGAGCTGAACTTACCTGGGGGAGCAGGACCATTTTTGTGGCAGTTTTATTTTGGGGTATTTCTATGGCATTTGGGAGCAGTTTTATAGGGTTTAGGGTGTTTTGGGGTGGTTTCTGTAGGATTTTTGGGTGTTTCAATGGGATTTGGGGGTGTTTAGGTGGGGTTTGGGGTGCCGTGGGTCACCTTTTGGTGCAGGAGATCTTCCTGGCGCTGCTCTGGGCGATGCTGGAGCCCTGCAGGGCCTCGCGGGTGGCGCCTGCCTGCACCTCGGTGTCCAACTGCAGCCAGGCGATGTCGCGGCGCCCGGGCACCAGCGCAGCTCCTGGAACCGGGAACCTGGGATGGGCACGGGGCCAGGAGAGCCCCAGACACCGGGAACGTTCCTGAGAAACCCGGGAATGTTCCTGAGAAACCCGGGAATGTTCCCTGAGAAACCCGGGAATGTTCCCTGAGAAACCTGGGAATGTTCCCTGAGAAACCCGGGAATGTTCCCTGAGAAACCCAGGATTGTTCATGAGAAACCTGGGAACGTTCCCTGAGAAACCTGGGAACGTTCCCTGAGAAACCCGGGAACGTTCCCTGAGAAACCCGGGAATGTTCCCTGAGAAACCCGGGAACGTTCCCTGAGAAACCTGGGAACCTTCCCTGAGAAACCCGGGAACGTTCCCTGAGAAACCCGGGAATGTTCCTGAGAAACCTGGGAATGTTCCTGAGAAACCTGGGAATGTTCCCTGAGAAACCCAGGAATGTTCCCTGAGAAACCCGGGAATGTTCCCTGAGAAACCTGGGAATGTTCATGAGAAACATGGGAAAGTTCCCTGAGAAACCCGGGAATGTTCCCTGAGAAACCCGGGAATGTTCCCCAGACACCTAGGAATGTTCCCCAGAAACCCGGGAATGATCCCCAAAAAATCCATGAGTGTTCCCCCTCAAACTGACAAAGGTTCCCCAAAAAATCCAGAAATGTTCTCAAAAACAATCCTAAAACATTCCCCCAAAAATCCAGAAACGGTCCTCCCAAAAATCCTGGAACACTCATGAAAAACAAGGAACTTTCCCCAGAAAATCCACAAACATTCCTCCAAAAATCCCAAAAAATCCAGAATTTCCTCCTCCTGCCAAATCCTGGTATTTTCCCCCAAAAACCCAGAAATTCCTCCCCAAAAATCCAGAATTCCTTCCCAAAAATCCAGAAATTCCCTCCAAAAACCCCAGACATTCCCCCCAGAATCCCGATCCTTTCCCAAAACAATCCAGCCCCAAGCCCCCCTCACCCCTCTCACCCCCAAGCCCCAAAATCCCCCAAAGCCCAGAGCCCGCCCGGATTCCCCGGAATCCCCGGGATGCCGGGATTGCCCCGGATCTCACTGGTGCAGAGCACGGAGAGCATCAGCTCCTCGGGCTCCTCAGGGAGCTGGGGCAGGAACAGGATGTGCTTCGGGGCTTTTCCCACAGCTGGGGAAACGGCAGAAAAACCCCAAAATCGGCAACAAATCTGCCCCAAACCTGCCCCAGTCAGGCCCAAAATCTGCCCAAAGTCACTCTGGATACATACCAAAAAATCTGCCCAAAATTCCGAGAAAAAAACCACAAAAATCCCACCAAAACCCAAAATAACCCCCACAAAAATCCCCCCCAAAAATCCCCACAAAAATCTCCCATAATCTAAAAAAATCCCAAAAAGGACCAACAAAAATCTGCCCAAGATCCCACCAAAAGTCCAAAAACCCCCTCAGAAATTTGTCCAAAATCCAACTAAAATCTCCCTTAAAAAATCCCACCAAAACCCCCCAACAAAATCCAATAAGAATCTCCTCAAAATCCTCACAAAAATCCTACCAACCCCTCTTGCTTTGACTGACACCCCTGGTGCGAGGACACGAGGCTTGACTCCATGTTGATCAGAAGGCTGATTTATTATTATATATATTGTACTAAAATGCTACATTACAGCTATACTAAAAGAACAGAGAGAAGAAGATCAGAAGGCTACAAAGACAAGAATAGAATAGGAATCAATAACAAAAATCCTGTGACTGCTCACAGCCCCGGCACAGGTGGCTGTGATTGGTCACTGATTGAAAACAATCCACATGGACCAATGGAAGATTCACCTGTGGCATTCCACAGCAGCAGATAGTTATGTTTACATTTCTTTCCTGAGGCTCTCAGCTCCTCAGGACAGGAAAAATCCCAGCAGAGGCTTTTTCACTAAAATATCATGGCTACATCTCACCCTTTAAAATTTATTAAATTATATAGAAAAAGAAATGTTTGCAATCTCTTCTACTGGGGCCTTGCAGAAGAGAGAACAACACCTCTTGAGGTTCATCTGTTGCCAATCAAAATCTCAATCATCTGCTGATGTGGAATGGTCAGGGAAATTCTTCACCTGTAGAACATTCAGGGAAATTCTTCACTTATCAAACATCAAATTCTATCATATCACTAAAACAATCTTAAAAAATAAGAAAATGCAAAAACTCATGCAAAGAAAGTTCATTGTTTCGAGTCCAAACAGCTGAGTTTCAGGACAGAGTCCATGGACTGAAGATGTTCCTCTTTGACATCTCTGGAAGTCCCCTTTGGTCCTGAAACAGGCTTGCAGAATTCTGAAACAAAGAACTGCTAAAGAAAACAAGAATTATCAAACAATTCATTGACAGTCATAAAACAATTCAGAGAAAAATTCTGAAATGCCCTGGCCACAGCCCTTCACTGAACCACTTGGGCTGAGGCCACTTTTGGCTTTCCAATGCTTTTGAGCTGCTAGCTCTTTCTACTTTTCTTTACCACTTTTTTTTTTTTTTTTTTTTTTTTTTTTTTTTTTTTTGAAAGAAGAAGAGCAACAGCAGCAGCAGAGGGTCTCTAGGACCCTTGGGTGGCCCTGGTCCTGGTGGACGGACCAGAGAACCCAGACCTGGCTCACAGAATGGTGGCCCAGGTCCCTGTGGGGAAAGCAAAGTTCCCAAACCCAGCACTGGACGGGGCAGTGGCCCCAGCCCAGGGAAATGAGCCAAACCTGGGAACTTTCCCCAGAAACCCGGGAATGTCCCCTGAGAAACCCGGGAACGTTCCTGAGAAACCTGGGAATGTTCCCTGAGAAACCTGGGAAAGTTCCCTGAGAAACCCGGGAATGTTCCCCAGACACCTGGGAATGTTCCCCAGAAACCCGGGAATGATCCCCAAAAAATCCGTGAGTGTTCCCCCTCAAACTGCTCCAGCTCTGGGGACACAGGGACAGGTGACAACACAGACACTGCTCCAGCTCTGGGGACACAGGGACAGGTGACAACACAGACAGACACTGCTCCAGCTCTGGGGACACGGGGACAGCTGGCACAGGGACAGGTGACAATGGGGACAGAGAGCGCTGCAGCTCTGGGGACACACAGGGCACAGCCTGAGCCCCTGGGGACACGCAGGGACACTCTCAGCCCCCGCAGCGTCCTTCTGGCTCTTCTCCTCCAGGCTGTTGGTGCAGATGCTGTGGTCGGGCCGGGGGTCCTGCCCCGCCATGGCCGGGACCCCTCTGTGGGGACAGGGGGGCTTCAGGGGGCGCCGGGGGGGCTGCGACCCCTTCACCCCCTGGCACCCCCTTCAGGTGCCCCCAGAGCCCAAATCACCCAGACCCACCTGAACCCCCCCAATTACCCTCAGAGCCCCCAGTTCCCCACAAAATTGACCCCAGACCCACCTGAGACCCCACAAATCCCATCAGACTGCCCCAAATCCCCCTCAGACCCCTCAATCCCCCCAAGACGCTGGGAAATCCCCTCAGACTCCCCCAAATTCTCTCCAGACCCACCTCAGAACGCCCCAGATCCCCTCAGAACACCCCAGTTTTTTTCACAATCTCCCAAAATCCCCTCAGACTCCTGCAATTCCCCTCAGATCCCCCTAAACCCACCTGAGAACGCTCCAGACCCTCTCGAGCTCCCCCCAAAGCTCCCCAAAGCCCCCTCAGACCCACCAAAGCCCCCTCAGACCCCCTCACGCCCCCAAACCCCCCGCACAGCCCCTGTTTCCCGTCCATCCCCCCAAATCCCCCGTTTCTCCTCAGGCCGCCCCAGGCCCGCCTCAGACCCGCCCCAAACCCCCCCGGTTTCCCCCGGCCCCCCCTCAGCTCCCTCCTGCCCCGCCCTCCCCTCACCATCTCCCGCCTCCGCCGCGCGCGCCGGCTCCCCCAGCCAATAGCGGCGCGCCCCGCCCCGCCCCAGCCAATGAGGGCGCGGCTCCCCTCAGCGCCGCCCGCCTCCCCGCGCCGCGGCAGCCAATGAGCAGCGAGCCCCTCCGGGCCGGGGCCGGGCCGGGGCCGGGCGGGTCCCGCGGGCGGCGCGGGGAGCGCGGGGGATCCGCGGCACGAACAAACTCCGCGCTTCGGGAAAGCTGCACCGCCGCTGGGTTTGTGACAGCGCCGCCGGGAGCCGCTCCCTGGGAGTGACACGCGTGCCTCCGGCAACCCCAGAGCCCTTTCTGTCTCCCTCTCGAACGCGCGTGTGTGCAATGGCGCCGCGGGTTCGTACATATTCATTCCACGGATTTCGCCTGACGTTTGCTGCTCGTGTTTGTTATTAGCAGGGGTTCCTGGGTTGTTCTGCTCTGTTTTCCCGCAGCAGCCTCTCCGCTGCTGCAGAGTTCAGCCCCGTATCTCTGTCCCTGGCTGCAGCAGTTTCTCCGAGCAAAGGCTCGGTGCGAGAGCGGCGCTCGGAGCACACAGCTGTGTGTGCGGGCTGCAGCCTGCACCCCGAGATGTGCATTGCCCCTGCACCGAAATGGATTCCTGCTCTGCAACATCTACACTCTGTCCCACCGCCCCAACTCCTTCCCTGCCCACCCAAATCCCCTTTTCCCACCCAGAATCTTTCCCCATCCTGAATCCCCCAATTCCCACCCCAGCCCCCCTTTTCTTCCCAGCATTGTACCCAGGGTCTCTCTGCAGACATTGCACCTGGAGCTGTCCCAGATAAACCCCAAATAAACCCCAAATAACCCCAAACAAACCCCACTGTGCCTCGGGACTGGAGTGGGTTTGGGGGAGGTAGGAGTTGGGGGGGTCATAACTCCAAACGTTGGGGATTGGGGCGGTTTGACACTCCAGGGTTTGGGATTTGGGGGAACTGACCCCATGATTTGGGATCAGGGTGTCTGACCCCCAGACTTTGGGATCACGGCAGTTGGACACCAAGGATATTTCAAACCCCAGGATTTGGGGTCAGGGGAATTTAACCCCAACCTTTGGGAACTGGGGAGTGTTTGACATCCCAGGATCTGGGATTTGGAGGGTTTGATCCTAAAATTTGGGGTTCGGGCTGGGGGGGGGGGAGGCTGAGATCCCCGAGTTTGGGTTTGGGGGTGTTTGATCCCCCCAGTGTTTGAACCCCCAGGATTTGGGGTCGGGGGCAGTTGACCCCAGGATTTGGGGTGTTTGACCCCAATGTTTGACCCCCCCGGCTTTGGGGTCGGGGTTGAGATCGGAGCCATTCCCTGGAAACAGCGGCGGGATGGGGATGGGGAACAGGAATGGGATCGGGATGGGGAAGGGGAGAGACCGTGAGCCAGTGGCGGAGCCCAGTGGCAGGGAGAGACCCCGCCGCAGCCCCGGCACGGCCCCATGGCCACAACCGCGGCCCCTCCGCAGTGCCAGCCCCTGCCGCAGTGCCAGCCCCTCGGCAGGCGCTGAACGGAGCCTCCCTCAATGGCAGCCCGGCGCAGGCCGGAGCGGAGCCATGGCCAGAGCCTCCCCCATCGCCGGCCCGGCCCCTTCAATCCCTTTTCGGGGCGGCTGCTGCCGCTCGCAGCCCATTGCTGGCGGTTCCGAAGGGCTGCGGGGAGCCTGCCCATGGCGGGGGTGTTGGGGTGGCCCCAGGGCCGGCCCGAGGGCCGAGCGGGGATCGAGAGCCCCAAAGCCGAGGGGCTCCTGGGGGTGCCCAGCTCCTGCCGCCCCCAGCCCAAAAGAGATGCTGGCCAATCAGAGCGCGCGGCGCTGGTGCCGATCCAGTTGCCGGGCGGGAGCTCGGCGCTTGGGCCCCGCCCGGCGATGTGCAGCCAATCAGCGCCCGGCGCGGCTGTGACTCATCGGTTGCCGGGCAGAGCCGCAGCGCCCAGCGCTCCCCGGCAGCGGAATTTGGGGAGGGGGGAGGTGACCCTGGGCATGGGGATGGGGCGTGCGGGGGCAGCCGGGGCCGCACTGGTGGCACTGGTGGTGCTGGCAGCGCCCCCGGCCGCGGGGGGAGCGGGGGGCGCGGGGAGAAGGGGGGCGGGGCCCCAAATTAAACCAAAGGGGGGTCGGGACCCCCAAACGGAGCAGGAGGGGCTGGAACCCCCAAACCCAAACACGGGGGAGGGGATTGGGGATGGGGGGAACGATGGGGAAGGGGCGGGAGAGCGGGGGAAAGAGGGGGATGGGAGCCCCAAACAGGATGAAGCCAACTTGATGTGGCCGCCTTTAGACGTGGATGGAGCCAAAGGCAGCCAAAGGCAGCCAATGCTTTTCCAGCGCGTCTGATCCCAGTGTGTGCAACCCCAGTGTGTGCAACCTCAGCGTGTGCAACCCCAGTGTGTGCAACCCCGGTGTGTGCAACCCCGGTGTGTGCAACCCCAGCGTGTGCAACCCCAGCGTGTGCAACCCCAGCCTGTGCAACCCCAGCGTGTGCAACCCCAGCGTGTGCAACCCCGGTGTGTGCAACCCCAGCGTGTGCAACCCCAGCGTGTGCAACCCCGGTGTGTGCAACCCCAGTGTGCGCAACCCCAGGGTGTGCAACCCCAGCGTGTGCAACCCCGGTGTGTGCAACCCCGGCGTGTGCAACCCCAGCGTGTGCAACCCCAGCCTGTGCAACCCCAGTGTGTGCAACCCCAGTGTGTGCAACCACAGCCTGTGCAACCCCAGCCTGTGCAACCCCAGCCTGTGCAACCCCAGCCTGTGCCATCCCAATCCATAGGATCCCAGTCCATATCTGATCCCAGTCCATATCTGACCCCAGTCTGTGTGGTCCTGCACACACACCTAGCATCTGGAATTCCATTTCCCAGCAAGGAAAACATTTTCCTCTCCTTGAACTTCCTTACTATACTCTCAAGAAATGATAATAAAATAAGAAATCAATAAATTATAATTAAAATGAAATGAATTATAATAAAAATGAAATATAATATTTTTGACTCTTACTTACAATACTCCAATAATGGGTCAACCTAAAACAACAACTATTAGTATACCATTATCCATAAATATAAATAAGCAAATTATATGCCAGGAAATACCTGTTGAAAGTTTTAACTCAGCAGTTAATATACTTTAGATAAAAAATATCTAAGAAAACTAACACACAATCTAACAAACCTTAGTAGAACAATTCATATTACAAACATACTAAACACAAAACCAAGCACCACTAGAATTTCTCCTACATTTTAACCAAACAATTAAACTTTAATAACACCCTTAACTACTCTAAAACAATTCAAATTATTTTTTTTTTTTTTTTAATTGTGGGTGAGTGGTTTTATCTGGATATTGATTTCTGATTGTTTGGGTCAGATGATTTAAAAAATGGGATTTTTATATTACATACATGCCACCCAGCCAGCCCCACACAATCCCCATCCCACCGCTCCCAATTGGGATCCCACTGCTCCCAATCCCCTTCCAACCCCATCTCACCCTGGTGGCTGTGGAATGGAGTGAGTTTGGCCTGGGATTGAGTTTTTCTGAGGTGGGAACAAGCAATTTGAAGTGGGACTGAGCCTTTATGGGTTAAAATTAAGTTGTTTTCAGTGGGATTTGAGTGGTTTTGAGATGACAGATCCATCCCTCTTGGCTTTTGGAGGGCAAAGAGAGGAAGAACAGAAAAAAATTAAAGCCAAACCAAAAGGAGAATCAGGCAGGTGTGTTCCCAACAGGGATCACAGGGAATGTGGGTCACCAGGGCTGTGCCCAGCGTGGCTCCTGCAGTGGGGGATGGAGCTGGAGCAGCGCACGAAGCTCTTCCCGCACTCGGGGCACTCGCAGGGCTTCCCTCACCGGTGCCTCCGTTGATGTTTGGTCAAGGTAGAGGACTGAGAGAAGCTCTTCCCACACTGGGGACACTCGTAGGGCCTCTCCCCAGTGTGGATGCGCCGGTGGGTGACGAGGTGGGAGTTGTGCCTGAATCCCTTCCCACAGTCTGGGCAGCAGAAGGGCCTCTCCTCTGTGTGACTCTGATAGTGCCGGAAAAGATGGGAGCGGATCCGAAACCCCTTCCCACACTTGGAACACTCGTAGGGCCTCTCCCCAGTGTGGATCTTTTGGTGCAAAATCAGATTGGCGCGCTGTCTGAATCTCTTCCCACACTCCCCACACTCGTAGGGCCGTTCCCCAGTGTGGGTCCTCTGGTGCTGGATCAGGTGGGAGCTCTGCCTGAAGCTCTTCCCACATTCCTCACACTCGTGGGGCCTCTCCCCAGTGTGGATGAGCCGGTGGGTGACAAGATGGGAGTTCTGCCTGAAGCCCTGCCCGCAGTCGGGGCAGCGGAAGGGCCTCTCCTCTGTGTGCGTGCGATGGTGCTTGAGGAGATCAGAGCTGCTCTGAAACCTCTTCCTGCACTGATCACACTCGTAGGGCCGTTCCCCAGTGTGGCTCCTCTGGTGGATTATCAGTTCAGAGTTCCACCTGAAGCTCTTCCCACACTCCAAGCACTTGTGGGGCTTCTCCCCATCAGGAACCTCCTCATGGACCACCGGCTCCAAGCTCTGGCTCCATCTCCGGCCGCCTTCCCGGCCCAGGCTGGCTCTTTCCCCCTCAGATCCCCGCCATCTGCGTTTGCAGCCCCTCCTCGTGGGGCATCTCCGGGGCTTTTCCTCCCCGTTGGGTTCCTGCGCCGTGGAGCCGCTCAAAACGGCCTCTGCCACGAGGTTCTGCCGCGGGGATTTGTCCTCCCTGCTCTCCATGCTCAGCTCCTGCTCTGGGGGAGGAAGGACAAGGACAGGATGGCATTTGCCTCCGGGCCACAGGCAAGGGCAAGGAGATGCCCCCAGGCTGTCCTGCAGCAGGGGCCCTGCTGGGCTGGGAGATGGAGCAGGAGAGAGGGGAAAGGGGCACTGACTTCCTCCTCACCTGACTCAGTGTTCAGGGACATCTTCCTCTTCCTCACAGCCTCACAAGAACTGGCAATGGGAAATCCTGGTTTGGGAAAAACAAGGGCTGAGGACGATGAGTTTGAAGGTCTTTCTGCCCAAGTGCATCTCTACAATTCACCGGCCATCTGGGCTCCAGAAATATCTCCCAAACACCAAGATTCAGCCTTGGGAAAGCCTCCCAGGAATTTCCCGTACCTGCTCCCTCCTCTCAGGTGTTCGGGGTTCCCCCTGTCCCAGCTGCTGGGGTCACGCTGGCATTGGGGTCCCCCTTCTCCTTGGTGCCTGCCCTCCCCAGCCTGCTGGCAGTCCCAGCAATCCCAAAAGCTGCCCCCTCTTCACTCCCCATTCAGGGATGCTGGGGCTTTTCGGGCTCCCTTCTGGGCTCCCTTCTCCCCTCATGCTCTGCTCCGGGCTGCAGGGGCTCCAAGGAGTCCCCCCTGCCCCTCTCCAGCCTCTGCAGGCTCCCGCCAATGGCGGCGCTCCCCCCTCTCTGGGCTCCCCACTTTGGGCTCCTGGGGGACACAGGGCTCTGCTCCTCCAGGCTGCCTCTGCCGCCAGCCGCCACCGCCACCCCCCGATGTCCCCCCGAGGGGCCTTTTCCACTCAGCCTTGGAGTTCCTCATTCTCCAAACATTCCCCCCAAAAAATCCCAACCCAGGCACCCCCAGAATATTTGGGCTGAGCTCCACCTCTCTGGGCACCTCCAGACTTCCCATGTGCCTGACCCTGGGACGACCTGGAACACTTTGGACCCCCATTCCATCCTTTCCCTGCCCCCAGTCCCATCCTTCTGCAAAACCAGAGATGCCCTGAACTCCCCCTTCACGAACAACCCGGGTGTCCCTATCCCATGTCCCACCTTTTTTGGGAAACCCTGGACCCCCCTTTCCTGGGCTCCAGGCCCCCTGGAACTCCGTTCTATCTCTCCCCGTCCCTGCCCCCCATTTCCGTGACCCTGAGCCTCCCCTGCACCCCCATTCCTGAGACCCCAGACCCCCTTTTACCCCATTGCCCAGCACTGAGACCCCCCTGCACCCCCTTATCCAGCAGCAACTCAACCTTTCCCTGGCCCCCGCCTCTCCCAGCACCCAGCCCTACTCTTTTCCCTGACCTGGGCCCCCTGGGCCCCCATTCCTGCATTTCCCAGCCCCCAGACGCCCCTTTTTTCACTCCCAGTACACCCTGGCACCCCCTTTCCTGGGCACAGGATTCCCTGCACACCCCATCCCAGCTCTCCCAGGCCCTGCACCCCCTTTCCTTGACTCTGAGCCCCTGAACCTCCTTCCCAGCTCGGCCAGCCCTTCAAGTCCCCCTTTCCTTGGCCTCTTGACCCCCCTGGATCCCCAGTCTCTCACGTTCAGCCCCCCAGCTCCCCGATCTCGCTGTCCCCCCCAGTTCTGCACTCCCTGCAGTACCTGGCAGCGGCGCTGTCGCAGCCCGGCCCTGTCGCCGCGTCCTCTCAGTGCCCGTTCGGGCCCTGCCCGCCCAGCCCGACACGCTCGACTGCGGGGGACACTCCCCTGTGCCCGGGCTACAGGAGAGCGGCCGGGGCTGCCAGCCCTAAACCACAGGAGCAGCTGGCAGACGCTGCTGCAGGAAGAAAGGGCCCACTCTGGGCAGGGGAAAGCCAAGGTTTATTTCAGGGCTCAGGGCAGCTCTGACCCTCAGGGCAACCTGCTGCACACAGCACACACTCAGCCCCTGCACCAGCTTGAAAAGGGGGGCGCAAACAAGGCAAAGATACATCCAACAACCAATGGGGGAAACGGGGCTGTGCAAACCGGGCAGATGGACATGAAGGAGCACAAATGAGGAAGCACCTTAAGGGAGGGCCCTGACCTCTGCCCAATCACTCCACGCCCCTGGGGGAAGATTCTGGAAAGAGGGGAAGGGAGGCCGAGGGATTGACAGGGGCCCAGGGAGGAGACTGGGGAATGGCTCTGCAGCCACAGGGAGGATTGACATGGGGGAGGAGGGAAGGCACTTGGGGCAAAGCATTTTCAGGAAAGAAGCGGGGCTACATCAGGGAAACCATTGCAAACTGAGAACAAGAAGAATAAAACACAATAGAACAGGGCCCGGGGTCCCCCAGTCCTTGATTGTGGGGGACGTGGACGGGACCCCTGCGAGCGCTGGGGCAGCGAGCGGGGCCGGATGGAGCTGCAGAGAGCGGGGATGGTGGGGGGAGCTGAGCTGGGATATTGGGATAGCCAGGGCTGGGATATTGGGATAGCCAGGGCTGGGATAACGGGATAGCCAGGGCAGGGATATTGGGATAGCCAGTGCTGGGATATTGGCATAGCCAGGGCTGGGATATTGGGATAGCCAGAGCTGGGATATTGGGATAGCCAGAGCTGGGATATTGGGATAGCCAGGGCTGAGATATTGGCATAGCCAGTGCTGGGATATTGGGATAGGCAGTGCTGGGATATTGGGATAGCCAGGACTGGGACATTGGGATAGCCAGGGCTGAGATATTGGGATGGCCAGGGCTGGGACATTGGGATAGCCAGGGCTGGGATATTGGGATAGCCAGGGCTGGGATATTGGGATAGCCAGGGCTGGGACTTTGGGATAGCCAGGGCTGGGATATTGGGATAGCCAGGGCTGGGACATTGGGATAGCCAGGGCTGGGATATTGGGATAGCCAGGGCTGGGACATTGGGATAGCCAGTGCTGGTATATGGGGATAACCAGGGCTGGGATAATGGGATAGCCAGAGCTGGGATGTTGGGATAGCCAGGGCTGGGATATTGGGATAGCCAGGGCTGGGATATTGGGATAGCCACGGCTGGGATATTGGGATAGCCAGGGCTGGGATATTGGGATAGCCAGGGCTGGGATATTGGGATAGCCAGGGCTGGGATATTGGGATAGCCAGCCCCGGCTCAAGGACAGGAACCGGCCCGTGGCTGACAGTGCCCTGGAGACGGGGCCGGTACAACCAGAGCGGGGGGCACTGGGGGGAGCCGGGGGCTGGGCTGGGATCTGTGGGAATGGAGGACTCTGAGGGGCTGGGATGGGATCTCTACGGCTACGAGGGGTGGGATTTCATCTCCTTCCAGCTGGGACCCGGGAGCTTTGCAGTGTCCGACGGTGCCACCTGGATCAGCCAGAGGTGCTGGGAATGCAAAGGGATCATGGTGGAGCAGATGAAGCATTCCCTGAGACACAGATATGGGGAAGAGCTCCCAAAATCCATCAGACATGGTCGGGAGGCTCTGGAGCACAAAGGAGAGGAGGGGAGTTCCTGTGGAAATGTGGGATTCAGGAATAAGGGCCTTGGGAATGCAGAAATTGCCATGGAATTTCCATGGCCGGATCTCTCTCATCCCAGCCAGGTGAGAATTCCATGCATGGATCTCCCACTAACCCATCGCCCTGGGAATTCCATGGGGAAATGATTTGAATGGATGACCAATGCAATGCCAGCAGTGCAATTGTGAAATACAAAGCTGTGTTTCTGTCAGGTTCATAGAGGCAACGTCTCTATTTGTGATTGTGATACGTGTGGAAACTGACCATGGGACAGTCATAAAGACGAATTCTAATAAATAACAGAGGAGGTAAAGCATGGAAGAAGGCCTTTGAACCAATCCTTTGTTCGCAATTACCCTTTGTAAGTCTTGAGTTGATTTAGGATCATTTGAATTAAAGCTTTAAGGATGTTGCTGTTTGACAGGAACTTTCTGCGTTAGCTAAGCCTTAAAGAGTTTTGCAATAATAACCTCTTGAAGTATAATTTTAGAATATTGCTTGTAGTAAGGATCTTTGAAACGATAGGTTTAGAATATATAAAAAGGAAACATGCTTATCTTGATACATTAAAAAACAGTGAAAAGCCGGTTAAGAAAGGAAGATGAACATCTACTCAAGGATTGATAGTTTCGACCAAGGGAAGCTGGACATCACTGTTATGGGATTTGCAATTAAAAGGTGGACCCACGTCTGGAATCAGGACCTCACCAGCTGGGAGACTTCTTTCTTCTTTCGGAAGCCGGACCCCACCATCTGGGGATACTCCTTTCTGGCATACATCCTGAGAAAAACTAAATCATAATAGTGTATAGAATTGTGATGTAAAAATTGGGAATAGAAACTGCTGAGAAAGCTTATGAGTACCTCTATCAATGCCTGTAAGCCTCAACTCTGGGTGTTGTCGTGGTTTGGCCCAGAAATGTGTTTCTGGAAAGGTCTAAGTCGGGCCAATCAGTGGCCAAATTCAAAATTGGCATGTGATGTGGCCATTGAGGATCTGGATATGCCTCTGAGAACACACGGGGGTTAAAAGCAGGAGATTCCCAGAGAACTTCCTCTTTGGGAATCCGGCGTTGGTGAGTAGAGTCTGGCCTCTCCCCTGCCCAGCTGCGCCTGGGAGGGGGAGGCCATGACAGGGAGGAGGCCGGGAGCCCCAAAAGGTGCAGAGGTGGAGAAGAACATGCAGGGGTTGATGAGACTTGAGATGTCTGGGCAGCCCCCCCAGAGAGAGGGACAGAGATTGTGCTGGCAGCTCAGCCGGCCAGAAGCGGGGGATGCGGCAGAGAGGTGCCTGGCAGCTGTGGGAGTCCTGGACAGGCAGAAGTGAAGATTTTAACCCCTTTGTAGACTAATAGAAACCTTACAAATACTGAATCCTCTTGAATCAGGATGAGGTGAGAGAGAGATGAGAGATGAAATGGGCAAGCGTGAGGAAAGCTGGAAGAGGAGAGAAGAATCCTGAGTGGAAGAGATGATGGAGTGGCCTTGGGCTGGACTCTTTCTTGTATAGCCATGGACAGACCCGTGGTTTTTCCCTGTGACCCAGAGACTGTATTTAGGGGGAGGCAACACCTGGGAGTCAAGAGTGAAGCAGCAGCGTGAACAGAGACGGCTGAAGGGGGTGTGAGATGCCCTCTGTCTCCACGGAGAGGAAGATCTCTTTTCATGAGGCCCCTCGGCCCCAGGGGGTGAAATGTGGGGGGGACTGGTGTCCCAAAGTTAACACTGTTCACGAGGCCCCTCGGCCCCAGGGGGTGAAATGTGGGGGGGACTGGTGTCCCAGAGTTGAGAGACTGCTGCTTCTGGAAGTGGGTGGAGCATCTTTAAACGGGGAGCCCTAAAAGCAGTCCTGGCCCGTGCCCAGTGGTGAGAGCACTGGACATGGGGGGAGAAGTCACGAGGGCCGATGTTCTCTGGGTGGGGCCATGGGTGACGCGGAAGCACAGGAGGTTTTAATTGTGCTTCCGGGGATGGCCTATGAGGCAAGGGGGGACTCCTCTCTCCCTGATGGATTTGAGGGTTGATAATTTGAGGGGTGGTAAATCTGTGGAGAAAAGGGAGGGGGAGGAGGAAGGTATTTGGAAGGTTTTCATTCTTAGCTTGGTATGTGTTCCTTTCTAGATTTGTAATAAATAAAGTGTTGTGTTTTTCCCTCCATCCCCGAATGGGAGCCTGCTTTGTTCTGTTCCCGGGTCACATCTCACAGCAACCATTTAGGAAATATACCCTTCATGGGGGCCCTGGCATTGTGCCAGGGTCAAACCATGACAGCCACCAACTGCAGCTTTCCACACTGTGGGTGCAGCACAACACTTGCAGCAAAGCAGGACAAATATTTGAAGAATTTGGCAGCTTGTTCTTTTCTTTTCCTTGTGGGCTGGGCAGTTGTGCCATTGGTAAGGTTTTCATTGTTACTGTTCTACCCTAAGAAAATATGACAGGCTACCAGGAACTCTTAGGGAGTGCAAGCCTGACTGAATGCAATGAAAGAATCTCCAGAGCCTGCAGCCAGAAGTGGAGAGCTGTGTGATAATCATTCCAACACTCCCAAGGACATCTTGAAAGTGATCTAGAAGATGAAAATGGGCTGACAGAAGGAGTTTGTTTCTGTGTTCAGTTCAGATTCTTCTACATCTGAAATCAATTCTACAGTCTCCATCTAAATCAAGAGTACAATCAGTTCATGAAAAGCCCCAGAACAAACGGTACCTCTCAAGAGATGACTGAAAGAATCTGAAAAGGAAAAATGCAGGAGGAAATGCATTTGTCAGCACTGCAGTATTTGCCTGCCTGAAACCCTCCTCCATTTCCTCTGCATGCCTGGATCTGTTGGTGTCAGTTCTGTATTCGGTGGTGCCTCCAGCCCTGAATGCCCTCATCTACAGCCTGAGGAACCAGGAGCTCAAGGCTGCAGTGAGGAGACTGATGACTGGACATCTTAGGAAGCATTAAACTGCTGGCCAATTTCTGCAAATCACTTGTAACAAAATCAATCTTTGATAGTTCTGTTGGTTTGGTTCTTTGATTTCCCTGTCTTTTTTTTTTTTTTTTTAATATTCTTCCTAAAGCTAGATCATTGTTTCTGCTATTTCTGACTTTTTTTCTCTCCACATTCAGTGGCAGCAGACTGTGACTATGAGGAGCTGTGCTCTCAGTGGCTTTAGACGAATTTAGAATCTCCCAGCAGAGTTTTCTGCAGAGATCCCCCTTTTGTTGCCTTCTCTGGAGCTGCAGCAGCAATGTCGGTGTGCAGAGCTGGGGCAGATCAGTGCTGGCCCAGCAGCTGTGCCCAGCAGCAGCAGCAGCACTTGGTGTTGCCAGTGCTGCTGCCATGGCCCTGCCCCGCTGCCCTGGTGGCCCTGGTGTTGCTGCAGGGCCTGAGTGCTCTCGGGGCCGGGCACAGTCCTGGGGGTGGCAGTGCCGGGGCTGCAGCAGGGACAGGCCATGGGCACTGCTGGGGCAGCGCTGACGCCTCAGGCCAGGCCCTGGGGGCTCCAGGCTCCTTGCCCAGGCTCTCTCAAGAACACGGCCAGGCCAATGCTCAGCACAGAAAAGCCCCAGGGTGAGCAGCCCCAGGCTGGCCGTGGGCAGGCTGGGGGCAAACAGCATGGCTGGGGCTCTGCAAGGGCCCTGGGGGAGACGGGAAGGAGCAGCAGAGCAGGGGCTGATCCATCCCCAGTGCGCTGCACAGCCCAGGGCAGCGTCCCAGAGCGTCCTCATGGAGCTGCCAACAACATCCCCCCTCTGCAGCCCTGGCCTCTCCCCCAGCTCACAGAGGTGCCGCATCCTTGCAGGCACAGCCACGGCAGCACTGGCTCAGGAGCCCCTGTTTGCATTGCACAGAGCAGGCGGGAGCACCCCCATGCTGCTGCTGTGGGGACATGAACCTGAGGGAGCACAAATGCCATCAGCCCCTGGGGCCAGCAAGGGCTGGGGGACACCAGGGAAACCACTCAGCTTTGTCCTGGCCTCTGCAGTCAGCCAGAAAGTTTGTTCCCATCAGCTGGGAGATTCCTGTCCCACTGCAGACGCTGTTGCTCAGAGCCAGGGCTGCCTGGCAGCCACCCCCAAACTGCCCTGAGCATTTCCCTGGCTTCACCTCTGCTTTCTTTACCCATCCCTGAGCCAGATTTCTTCCTATTCCCCATCTCTGTTCCCTGCCCTGCAAACAGCCCATCCCTTTTTGCCCTTTCCTCTCTGGCCCCACTCCCCATTGCAGTTCCTGACTTGGCACCACAGGAACGTCCCTTGGGTAGCAGGATCATCCTCCAAATGCTGCAGGAATTGTCTGCAGGCTCCTGCAGTGCCTGGTGCTGCTCCCTTGCCAGAGGCACCCCAGGCCAGGGGGGCACATCTGGGCTGCTGTGTCTGCATGTGGGGCTCCCTGTTCTGGGCAATGAGGAGGAGCTGCAGAGGCTCTGCAGGAATGACAGGATGGGCTTTGGTGCTGGCAGGAGAAGCTGAGGGACCTGGGCTGCTGGAGCTTCTGAAGAGGAGGCCCAGGGCTCATCGTGCAACTGCTGCAAGGGTGGTTTCAGAGAATCCCAGAATCAGCAAGGTTGGAAAAGACCTTGGAGATCATCAAGTCCAACCTGTGCCCTGACACCACCTTGTCTCCCCCGGGCCTCCTCTTCTCCAGGATAAACAACCCCAGCTCCCTCAGCCTCTCTTCACAGGATTTTTGCTCCAGACCCTTCACCATCCTTGTTGCCCTTCTCTGGACACACTCCAGCCCCTCCACGTTCTTGCTAAATTTGGGGTCCCAGAACTGGACACAGCACCCAAAGTGCTGCCCAACCAGCGCCCAGCACAGGGGAAGAATTGCTGTGCTGGTCCTGCTGGCCACACCATTCCTGGTCCATAGGAGTGCCAGGGGTTGGATGAGGGAAATGGTGGGGAGGGGGCAGGAGACACAGTCTGATTGACTCTCAGCCATGAAGGGTCTTGATTTTCATAGCTATTCAGTCTGCATTAGAAGGTGCTGGGCGTCAATATCAACTGGACATTGCTGATATAAATCTATAAACAGGAGAAAAAATTAAACAGAACAAACTGTTCTCTCTGCATTGTTTTCAATATAGCATATTCACTTTGAATACACTTCATATATCTGTCTAATTAATTACAGAAAACTTGAAAACTTCTGTTATTCCAAATGGCTTTTCTTCTTTGGGCATGTTGAACAAATGTTTATGAGCTTTTCTCACTGAATTCCTGAACTGAAGAGCTCAAGAAAGAAGAGGCATCTGCAGGAGGAAAATTCATCATCAACCTCCAAGGGGCTGAGGGTCCATCCCCATCAGAGCAGCAATGAACAGCAATGGGCACAGCTTTGTGGCTGCCCCAGCTTTGGGATGGGCCCTGGGCCTGGAGCAGGAGCAGCTCTTGAGGGCCCCAAGGCCGGGGCTCTTGTGCTGCCCTGGGCACATGGGATGGCAGCAGGGGCTGCAGAGCTCTCAGCACCTGAGCCAGAGGGGAGCAGGGCAGCCAGGGAGCCTCCTTTGGCCTTGGCCCAGCACCTTCCCCCATGGCTGGGGCTGAGTCCTGTGGGAGCTGCAGCTGCTGCTGTGCCCTTGGCAGGGGCTGAGGCTGTGGGGCCAGTGGCCAGGGCAGCCTGGCCTGAGCAGAGCTGTGGGGCCAGAGCCGGCTGGGCTGGGCTGGGGAGAGGCCCTTGGTGCTGCCCAGAGCTCAGGGCAGCTGGCAGAGCTTGCAGGGAGCTGGGCTGGGCTCAGAGAGCCTGCCCCAGAAACCATCAGTGTCCATCTCAGCCTGGCTGAGCGTGCAGGGGCAGGACTCAGGCCAGGCCTTGTGGGGCAGGGCCAGCGCCTGTGCAAGGCATTGAAAACAGGCAAGTGCCCCAGAGAGGAGGCTGCTCTGTGCCCTTGGGGGCATGGACAGAGCAGGGAGGGGGCCCAGGACATTTGTCACCGCCAGCCTCTGTGCCCAGCCCTTGGCAGCCCTGGCTGCTGAGCCCAGCTTTGCCCTGGGCTGAGTTTGGCTGTGGCCCAGCTCCATCCTCCTGCGGGGCTCAGGGCCTGTTCCCAGCCATGGCCAGCCCTGGCCGGCCTCTCTGCTGGCCCAGAGGCCGGCAGAGCCCGGGGCAGGGCTGTCTGTGCAGGCCCACAGGTGCCAGGGGCTGTGCAGGAGCTGGCAGAGGCTGCCCAGCAGGGAGGCCATGGGGCACAGAGCCCCAAGGCTGCTGTGGGCAGCACGGCACAGGGGCCGTTCCCAGCCGCAATGCTCCTGGCCTGGGCTGGGCCTGCACAGGGGCTGGGCCACCATGGCTGGGCCAGCACAGGGCCACCAAGGGGCCACGCAGCCGCTGCCGGGGCTGACAGCAAGGCCAGGCACACACAAGCAATTGCTGAGCATGGCCTGCGCTGGCCAGGGCTGACTGTGCCACAGGCAGAGCTCAGCTGCCCTTGGGGGCTGCAGGAACAGTCAGGAGCCCAAAGAGCCTCCATGGCTGTGCTGGAGACCAAGGCTGCAGGGGGGAAATGCAGGGCTGCTGCGGGATGGGGAGGCCATTGAATTCCAGCACACACCTCAGCTCTCTGATGATCCCGGCACCATGCTGGGTCCTGTTTCAGACTGGAGCAGAGCAGATGTTGATGGGACAGGAGCCCTGTGGGGCTGTCAGGGACCTGCAGCTTGCAAGGTGCTCTGCTCTCCCTCAGGTGCTCTCGGAGAGATCCAATCCCAGCTGGGCACCTCAGGGCACAAGTGGCACTGCCTGTTCATGGGCACACAACTGATGTCTGCCTGGAAAGGGGCACAGCTTTTACTACTTGAACATTTAATAATATATAAGCACTTTTTTTTTTTTTAATCTGAGTCACTTCAGTACTTTTGAAAAATGTTTTCCCACAGGAACAGGAATTTCCTGGAGGTGTACTGCTGGCAGGACGAGAAATACCGATCTTGTCTTCTACTGCTGTCATCAATATTCTGTCATTAATATTGATGGTGTCATCAATATTCTCTCCCTCATCCTTCAGACGTTTCCAGCTCTGCTGTTTAAATGGCCATGTCTAAGGTCATCGCTTCACTAGAGCAGCTGGATCTATGTCCTTTCGATTGCTCCCAGATTTCCTCCTTCAGATGCTTTCTGATCATTCAAGTGCCTCTCAACTGACTGGTTTCATGCTTTGAGCTTCAGGGAGTTGCCCAATCTCTCTGAAGTTAAAATAAATATCATGTTAGTCAACATCTTAATTTCATTTGTATCTATCCTAGAATAACCTGTTCTTATTTCTTTGTCCAAAACTGTTCCTGTACAGAAATCCCTGGGGGGTGGTGGCGATGTCAGATGCTGCTGGATCATCCCAGAGAGCTGAAGGAAGAGCTGTGATCATTATTAAACAGCATCATGTTCAACTCGTGTTTGTTGGCAGAAACCTTTCTGTGCCTCTGAGTGTCACCAGGCCCTGACTCCAAAGGACACAAACCTGATGAGTTGTGGCTCCCACTGCAGTGGCTGCACTTGGACCTTGGCTCTGCACAGGAGAGCTCTTCATCCCCTTTCTCTCCTTTCTTCCCTCTGGGGATGGAGGGAGATCCTGACTTCAGTGTGTGACTCGTGTGTGCAAAGAGCAAATCTGGGCAGAATCAGGGCAGGGAGGGAATGGGGGGACCTTGGGATTGGTGCTGGGCACAGAAGATGTTTTCCATTGCTCTGAGACTGTCTGCTATGGAAAGTGGACTTAATACCCAGCAGAGGAATGATTTTTGCATTTAATGGAGTTGTGCCTTCCCTTGGGTTCTATTGGCTGACAATCAGTGAACATCCCTCTGTGTCTTGGGCAGCTCCTTCTCCTAGGAAAGCAGGTGGGAGTTGACACCAAGGAGCTGAAAGCTGCAGGTCCAGTCTGGGCTGCAGAGAGCTCAGATTGGCACAGGGCTGCTCTGAGTGCCAGGGCTTGGATGGGGGAAATGGTGGGGTGGGGGTAGGGACAGAGTCTGATTGATTGTCAGCCATGAAGGGTCTTGATTTTCATATCTATTCAAACTGCATGAGGAGGTACTTGGATTCAGTGTCAATTGGAGATAGCACATATCAATGTATTAACAGGAAGAAAAACCAAAACAGGACCTAAAAATTGTTTTCTGACTATCTTTTTAAATAGAATATATTCAGTTTGAACACACTCCTGAAATCCATTTAATTAACCAAAAATTATTGGAACACTTAAATCAAATTATTCCCAGAGCCTTGGCTTGTTAAGGTGTTCTGAATGTGAATGAGCCCTGGGACACTGAATTCCTGCACTGAAGAGCTGAAGGATGAACAAGCCTCTGGAGCAGTGAAATCCAGCAGCAGCCTCCAAGTTGCTGAGGATGTCAGCAGCCCCCACTGAGGCCATCCCTGCCCAGAGACCGTGGGGGAATGGGCAGACAAGGAGAGCGTCCCTGGGGCTGGGCCAGCAGAACTCACAGGCACCAGCAGCTCCAGCTGGGCAATGGAGTGTGGAATGTGGCTGGGAAAGCCCTGCCTGGGCTGTGCCAAGCAGGACAGACAAGCCCTGACCCCCATCCACTAAAAAACTCTCTCAAGGAGATATTTAAAAGGCATTACAGTTGTTTGTGTACTATGAGTTGGATGTACTGGAGAATTACCAGCAAGAGATTCTCAGGAGCTCAAACTAATAAAACAGCCTTTACTGGCAACTTTAGAAAATCTGAGAAACTTCGGAAAATGGTTTATTATGACATTGTAGTGGTTTTCATTTGTTAATTTATGATTTTTCTAATTTTGAGATTTCTTAATTAATGTATTGATGAGTGTGGTGGATTTTAATGTTGGTTAATTATTTATGTATTTCTTTTGTTGTGAGACAGGAATAGGAGAAGGCAAAGTAGGCTTAACATTTTAAAAGGGTGTAAAGAAATGTTATTAAAAGTAACTAAAAGAAAAAATGTAGTAAGAATTAAAATAAACTCTTTAGAACCTTTTTTTGTTTACACCTTTTTTTCTGTCAATATAAAGAAACTAAACTTAAAATTTCTAGTTAGCTTACTATTTCTAGAACAGTCTCTTTTAGTCTTTTTTAGAAAGAGTAATTTTTCTTGTTAAGGTTATGGAGATTGTTTTACAAGGGGAAAAATATGGTTTTTTTGTGGTTCCTCATTTTATCATGGATAACAGTGGTCTGGGGAACTTTGTTATTGTCAAGTTGTTTTTATTGCTACAAGCTTTTTTACAGCTTATTGATGGGCCATGTCGACTTATGGGGTATTGTGTTAAAGTTGAGTCCTTTAAAGGTAAAAGTTTTTATAATTTTGAAATTATTTTTATCTCTGGATATAGATATCTCTTTGGGTATTGGATTACTTTTTTTCTGTTTAAACTTTTTATGAAGTTACAGTTATTTTAACATTTGTTTATTTTAGTATGGGGGTTTTTGTTTGATATTAATTTGAATTTTTTTTTTTTTATAATTTTGTGTGCTATAAGAAAGAGTTTTTTCTTTATAGTTTATAAGAGGATTTTCATTTAAAGATTAAGGTTTTGTTCTGCTATTTTGTTTGGGATTTAATTTCTTCTTTACTGAATTTAATGGTTTTATGTTGTTTTTAAATATGTTTGTATTTTCTTTTTTTCTTTTACTCAAGGGAAGATTGAAGTATTGAAAGGATTAACACCTGACCTGCCAGTAACTTCTGGTGGGAGTTGTGGTTGGGTAGTGTTCGGATTAGTTTTGTGGTTGGTTTTGGCTTATTTGTGTTTAATTTTATTTGTAGAGTTACTTTGTATGGGTTCTAGGTTGTAGGTGTTTTGGTTTTAGTTGTGCTGGGGGACGGGGACTTGCTGGTAAGATTTTAACAGCTGTGGCTGCCTTTGTTCTGGTTAGGGTGTTGTAGCCTCTTGTTTTCCTGTTTGGTTGTTGTTGGGGTTTTGTTTGGTCACAATGGGGCCCATGGGGGCAGCCTGGGGAGGGGGAAGGGGCTCGTCCCAGGGCAGGGCTGCTTGGTTTGTTCAGATGGGGGCCAGGGCTGGGGCCTGCTGCTTCTTTGTTGACTGGAAAAGAAAGAGAAGGTTCCTCAATTTTGTCATCTTTAACACATGTGTTTTACAGAGGTGTGTTCAGTATCTTAGTGGTTTAACAGATTGTCAGTTACACAAAACGTTCTGTATTACTTTTTTAAACTCTTCTCATGTTAAACTACAACAGACATTCAATCAACAAAAAACACTTCTCAAAGCATTGACTTGGCCCGTTCAACTTCACAAACTCTAAGCTTGTTCAATTTAATGTTAATCAAAATTTGCAAGAGCACAGAAACAGAAAAAGAAGACACAGAAGGAGAGAAAGACAAGAAAGATACAGAGAAGCACACACACAGCTACCAACTCCTGGATTCCAGCGGTGTTCAGACAGAAACACCAAGAGGAGGTAGGGTCAAGATGTGTGCTTGCCCTGTGGTCAGCCTTATATTCCCCTTGGTCTTGCTGGGCCCTTCCCCCAGGCGGGATTTGGGCTCATTTGGTCACTCAGGAGCTGGGCTGGGGCTCCAGAGGTGGCTGTGGAGCATTGCCTGTGCTGTGCCAGGGACTGGCAGACACTGCTGGGCTGGGATAGAGGCTCTGGGGGGATTGGGGTTCCAGGGCAGGGCAGTGCTGGGGTTCCAGGGCAGGGCAGGGCTGGATCTGCCACTTCCTCCCCTACACATGAAATGTTTCCAGCCAACAATCTCCTCCAATCTGTCACAGTAAGGCGATGTTGGAGGTGAAATCCCAATTCTGGCCATGGACACCTGGCTGAGAATGACAGTTCTTTTCCACAGGAAGGAAAGGACAGAACCCCAGTGTTTGGAAGGCAGGCGTGAGTCTCAGTGGGCCAAGGCAAATCAGACTTGTCAGTAAGGACAGGTTTTGTCTGGGAGCTATCTTTGCATGTATGGAATTTTGGAGTTGGAAAACCAGTCTTGGCCATGGGTGCCTGGAGAAGCAGGACATTTTGTTCCAACAGGAAGGAAAGCATGGAGCCTTTCCCAGTGTTTTAGGGACAGATGAGAGATGACCCTTGTGAAACCACTGGCAGCCAGACTTTTCCTGTCAATATTCATATGGGAACAATCCCTGGATATAAGGAAATTTGGAGGTGAAACCCCAGTTCTGGCCATGTGTACCTGGAGAAGAAGGACAGTTCTTTTCCACTGGGAAGGAAAGAACAGAGCCCCAGTGTTTCAGCAGCAGATGACAACAGACCCTCAATATGCCAAGGTCAGTTGGAACAGTCAGGCAGTCCATGAGAGGCCAAACCAGCCAGACGTGTTCTGTGTTCCCTGGGTTTTATGGTGCCCCATAATGTCACAATGACCTCTTGCTTCCATGAGGTCTTGCAGTGTCACAATGGTCTCCATGGTCCCACAGGCACCACAATGTCATGTCACTCCTCTATTCCAGGAGCCCTGCAATGTCACAATCGACCTTTGGACTCTGGGGGTTTGCAATGTCACAATGATCTCCTCTGGCTCCACAGTCTCACAATGCACAACTGATGATATAAGGCCCTGCAATGTCACCCTGGAGCTTTGGTTCCATGCAGCCCTGCAGTGTCACAAAGGCCTCTTGGTTTCACAATGTTCCTCTTGGTTCTGTGGGGACCCCCAGGGTCACAATGGTCTCACTGGTTCCAGGAGGACTCACAGTGTCACAATGCTTTGCTTATTCCATGTGGCCTCATAGTGTCACAATGATCTCCATGATTCCATGAGTCCCCTCAATGTCACAATGCCCCCTGGTTCCATGAGATTGTGAAGTCTCTTACCAGTGTCTCCATGGCTCCATGACACCCCAAAGTGTCATTATTGTCTCCACGGTTCCATGAGATCCTGGGGTGTCACAATGGCCTCTTGGTTTGATGGGGCCTCTCAGTGACCCAATGATCCCAGCATTCCAAGGAGCCATGTGGCGTCAATAGTCACCACTTGGTTCCTTGAGGTCCAGCACTGTCACATTGATCTCCATGATTCCATGAGGCCCCAAAGCATCACAATTGTCTCTTGGTCTCACAGTGTCACCATGGCCCCTTGGTGTCACAGGGCCCCACAATGTCACAATGGTCCCTTGGTCTCACAGGGCCCCACAGTGTCACCATGGTCCCTTGGCTCCATGGGCCCTGTGCTGCTGCATTCCCCCCTCCCCTTCTCAGGCCGCCCTGCCAGCTCAGAAATGCTCCTTGGGCCTCGGCCTTGGCCAACAGCCCCTGGGCTCAGCTCCTCTGCAGCTCAGCACAAACACTGTCTGCTCCAGGCACTGCTGCTGCCCAACCAGCTCCTGGTTTCTGGAGGAGCAGCCCTGGGAACTGGTTTTGTTCCCTCAGTGGCACAGCATCCCTGTTCTCACACTGCCAAAGAAAGCTGTTGATGCCAAGTGCGGCCAGGATGAACCATTGCTGTGACTGCAGCCCCTCTCTTGGGGCCCTACACACAGCGCTGCAAAAGGAGCCCCTTGGAGCTCTCCTGGGCCAGCGACTCCCTCTGAGTGGGGCCTCTCCCATCCGGGAACTCTCCCGTTTGCTGCACTCGGGGATCCTGAACAACGAGGGAGCCTGGGCCGATCCCCCCACTCCTCCAGGCTCAACCCTTCACCTGCTGGGGAGATGCCAAAGCATCCACAGGGAGCATTTCCTGCCCTCAGGGGAATTTGTCACAGGTGCCTTGCACTGACTCTTTGTGTCTGTGTGCACACCGGAGTGCCTGTGCTGGGGAAATGTGGCAGAAATGCTGCTCTCGGAGGGGTTGGAGTGCCTTGGATAGCTGAGTCAGTCAGGCCTGTAAGTGAGGTTAAGTCATGAGGTCTAAGCTAAGTTAATTGCTTCTAAGAGTTGCTCTTTTGCTAATTTGTTAGGTTTAATTTAAGTTATTAGCTAAGATGACTATTGTTAAGTGTTATTCCACTGTTAAATTATTTAGTCATAGGTTATAAATGAGGTTAAAGACTGTTAATTGTTGTTCTTTTATTAAATTGTTACGTTTACGGGAGAAGTTTAGGTTAAGGTATTAGTTAAGTCCTGTTAAGTTTGAGCTCTGTTCAGCTTTTAGATCATATTCCTTTTATCCTTGTCCTCACTGTCCTTGTGTCACACACACACACACACACACACACAGGGACCGTTCTTGGTTAATTTCTGCTTTATTTGCCTGGATTTGGTTTGGTTTTGTTGCTGCTTTGTTCCCCCGGTGTGCCTGAAGTGTCCAGTCAGGAGCAGAGTGACTCTTGCCAAGGAATTTTGTGGTGCTGTCGCTTAATATTAAATCTGGTTGTTGCTGATCTCTTGCTGGGGATTTTTTCAGCGTTCTCAAGCCCTCGTTCGTAACAGGGTGAAGGAGCCCTGGCCCAGGCTCTGGCCCTGGGGGACACACAGACACTGCTGGGGGGTCCCTGTGCCCCTGTCTCACCCCCAGGTCCCCGGCCCCCCGGCCCCGTGCCAGGCTCTGGGGTCGATCTCGTGGAACATCCTCTGGGGGAGGCTGCGGCGCCGGGGGCGGGGGGACCCGGGGGGACAGGGGACCCCGCTGTGCACGAGCAGGGTTGGACTGCTCTGGGGGAGCTGTGAGGGGGGCTGGGGCAGAGTGACCTCCCCAGTGACCTCACACAGCCCCTGTGATGTCACACAGCCCCCTGTGACATCACACAGGCCCATTGTGATGTCACACATTCCCTGTGATGTCACAAAGCCCCTGTGATGTCACACGGCCCATTGTGATGTCACAAAACCCCAGTGATGTCACACACCCCATTTGTGATGTCACAGCCCTCATTATGATGTCATGATAATGTTGTGATATCACACAACCTATCCTGGATGTCACACAGCCATTCTATGATGTCACAACCCCTCTGTGATGTGACACAGATACCCTGTGATGGCAGAATCCATTCTATGATGTCCAGCTATGATGTCACAGAGCCTACTCTATGAAATCACTGGCAACTCAGTGGTGACACACACAACTGCTCTGTGATGTCACAAAGCCCCTTCATGGTATCACAGGGCCAGTGCTGGGATATCAGTCTGTGATATCATAAAGCTGCTCTGTGATGTCACAGAAGATTTGGTGATGTCACAAAGTCACCCTGTGATGTCACAGTCTGTTCTGTGATTGCACACCTGGCTCTATGATGTTGCTCCATCACCTGGTGATGTCACAACCCACTCTCTTATGTCACAGAGCCACCCTCCATGACGGCAGACTCTGCTCCATGGCCTCACACCCTACTCTATGATGTCACAGACAGTTCTGTGATGTCACAACACCCTCAGTGATGTCACAAAACCCTCTCTGTGATGTCATACTGCCACTCTGTAATGTCACAGCACACACTTTGACATCACAGCCTGCTCTATGATGTCATACAGCCATGCCATGATGTCACAGCCTGCTCTGTGATGTCACAGAGAATCCCCTCTATGATGCTGTAGCTGCTCAATGACCTCACACAACAAACTCTGTGATGTCATAGCCCAACCTGTGACCTCACACAGCCTACTCTGTGCTGTCACACAGCCCCTTGCTGACATCACAGCTGCTCTGTGCCTCTATGACACAGCCACAGAGGTGCCGCTGTGACACAGCCCCCTCTGGGACATCCCCCAGCCCCTGCCAGTGCTGAGCCCTGTGAGCTCTGCCTGTGCCCTGCTGGTGTCCCTGAGCTGCCCTGGCAGTGCCCCAGCCCTGCTGGGCTGTGCCCAGGAGCTGCTCCTGGCCAGAGCTGTCTCTCTGCAGCGCTGCCCTTGCCAGGAGCTGCCTCTGGGCCAGGAGCCCGGCCCAGCTCAGCAGCACAGACACAGCACCAGGACTTCAATCACCCTCTGGGGCTTTGGTGCTCTTTGCATCAGACTCCGTCCCTTGGAGTGTGCTCAAAAAGCTTCTCAAGAACTCCAAGTTAAGCTGAAACATAGACATTTCTTGTAGTTTAAATGGGGTCCACTGAGGGATAAAACTCATGTGAAAGTGTCCCCAGGTTCCAGGTAGAGCAGAACACTGGAGGCAGCAATGACAGCTGGAGACAAGCAAGGGAAAGGTGTCTCTGGTGCTGAGCAAACCTGGATGTGTTTCAGGAATGTAAAGGGCCAAGGCCTGAGCCCCAGCCCCTGGCCAGGCAGATCCTATCCCTCCCTCCTCGCTCAGGGCTCTTCCCGGGATGGGCTCTGGGATGTGGGGATGTGCAATGCCAGGGGCAGGACCATGGGGCGGCCCCTGCCAGGCTGCTGAGCAGGGACAAGGAGGCAAGGAGGCCCCAGGCCTGCCAGGGTCACTTGTCCCCTCCTGGCTCAGGCCCAGGGCCAGCAGCCATGGCCAAAGTGCTGCCCAAGGTGGCTCTGTCAGGGCCTTGTAGCTGCTGCCCATCCCTGTGCCCTGTGCAGCCCAGGCTGTCCTACGGTGTCCCTGCCCTGGCCTCTGTCCCTGCAGGCTGTCCTCATCCCCCGCTGCCCCACCTGGCTGGCCCCTTCCTTTGCTGACAGCTCTGCCTCCTGCCTGCCTCTGCCTGCCCACACAAAGCCTTGGGCTGCTCCAGGCTCCTTCTGGGGGATGTGTTGCACCACAGCCCTGCCCTGGCAGGGAAATTCCTTTCTCATGGCATTCAGTCTGGGCCTCCCCAGCTGCCCTTGGTGCCATTATTGCCTTCTCATGCTTATATTCTCTATGAAGAAAAGCTCCAGCCTCTCTGAAACCACCCTTCACTCCCTCCCAGGCTATTCCTGTTCTGTCCTCAGTCTCCACACCACTGAGCCCAGAGCCATCAGCCTCTCCCTGCTGGTTATGTGAAGAGGCCTCCAAACCCCATCTTGGGAGATTTTTCAGTCTTCTCCAAGGTCTGTGAAAATGGAAAAATAGTAGTCAAAGTTATTTTCTCCCAAATCTTGCAGTGACAGGACAAGGGCCAACATCTTTCAACTGAATGAGGGTGGATTTACATTTGTTAAAAGAAGAAAATATTTTACAATTATGAGAGTGGCCCAAAACTGCAACTGTTTTTCCAGAGAATTGTCCAAGAGCAGGAGCTTTGTGCAGCCTGACATAGCGAAACCCTTTCCCCTCCCCAAGCACAGAATTCCTGTTGTGTGGGTTCTCTGCTGTGCTGGGTGCCCTCACAAAGCTTCTGGCCAGAATGTCTGCTGAGGGCAGCCAGGCTGCTGCAGGGGCAGTGACCTCACAGCCATCACCATGGCAGCCCTGTCCCCTGGGCCTGGCTCTGCCCTTTCCTCTGCCCCTGCCTTGTCTCTGCTGGCATGAAGAGTTTTGTCATCCATATCTTGTCCCCAAGGTGCTGGGGCCAATGGCTTCCCAGGCCGGCTCCTGGAGCAGAAGTGGCTTTTCAGAGCCCAGGCAGAAAGGAGCCCTGAGGCAGCAGCTCTGCAGTGCTGGCCACCAGGCCGGGCTGCCAAGGGAGGCTTCTGGCCATGCCCTGCAAGCAGCTGCTGCTGCCAAGGTGCCTTTGGTGCCTCAGGCTCTGCCTGGCACAGCTCCCAGCACGGCACTCTGCCCTTGTGCCCGAGCCCTTCCCTGTGCTGGGGCTGGCCTGGGGCTTTTCCTGCAGCGGGACCTGCCCTGCTCCTGGCACAGGAAAGGCAGTTCCTGCTGGAGCAGGAGGCTCTGCCTGCAGTGGGCTCCAGCAAGGCCCTGTTTGCAAAGCCCCCAGTGGGAAATGAAGGAGGGGGGTCATGCTGCTTTTGGAGTGAATAATGCTGAAACCAGCCTGACTGCTCCATTCCAAAGTTCCACATCCTCAGAGGGAGCTGAAGCTGTGGCAGAACTGAAAAAATCCCCAAAGAAAGGAACAACCAAGCAACACCACTGAGAGCTTCTGCAGAGCTGCTGAGCTGGCCCAGCCTGGGCACATCTGACTGACAGGGCAGCACTTGAGATGAGAAAAGCCCCGTCCCAAATTTTAATGGCAGCATCTCCTGACATTTCCCTTCTTGGGGGTGTGGAGATTCCTCCCTGCAGTGGGGACACCACTCAAGGTCATTGCTGCAGACTGAGCCAAAGGGATTTGCCCCTGGTCATTGGTCTGGGGGAGTGACATCAATCTCTGCTTAATTACTGGTTTTGTTTTACTACAGTTGCTTTGAAATCACTTCTGAGTGCTCTATATAAGATAATATGTTATAATATGTTACAGCTCTTATATCTTGGAGTAAATATTTCTGATTAAGATAATTTTGTCTCATCATTACCATAAGAGATATTTATATAAATATCTCTGGTTTGCTATCCTTAATCCTGTGGGACAAATTCTATAAAGGTTTAATTCCAGCTTGAAAATTCTTTCCACATGAATGCTTGAAAAGTCTGGGGATGGGACTGGACAGATGCTCCAAGGCTCCTCTCTCAGAAGGAGTTTAGAAAGCCTGGAGGTCCTTGGGGGTGTTTGGGTGTGGGTATGACAGTCTGGTCAAGACAGAGAAAGCTAAATAAGCTTTCCCATGCATTGGTCTGGGAACTGTTAGGGAGCTGGAGAGAAAGAATTGTAAACAAGTGGTTTACTGAAGGGTGTTATCTTAATTAGCCAGTCATGTGAAATGTGTTGATTAAATGACCAATGAAGTCCACCTGTAGCAAACCAAGGTATAAAAGAATAGGCTTGAACAAATGGGTGGCTTTTGGCCCTTAGCCTTCTCATCTGAGTCTGTGTCATCTCTGACTCAACAGTGACATTTGGGGATTTATGTGGGCTATTCTTCGCCTTGTGACCCAACAGGAGCTTCTCTAATAAACTTTGCCTGAAGCTGCCACTGTGCCCATGACAAGAAACCCTGTGAGTGTCCAGGACATCCCGGCTCTTTGGCAGCCTGGGGACTCCTGTGATGTCACCGTGCAGCCCCCGTGAGTGCCTGTGACAGATGGGTGCCTTTGCAGCCCAAGGTGCCCTGGGATGTCACCATGGAATGGCTGTGACTGCCTCTGAGCACAGGGCTCTTTACCATCCCCAGAAACCCCTGGGAGGTGTCCATGGAGCCCCTGTTTCTGCCTGTGACATTCCAGCTCTTGAACAGCCTGGAGTCTCCTGGAATGTCCCCATGGAACCCCTCTGAGGGCCTGTGACAAATCTGATCCTTAGCAGGCAACCATCCCCAGCCCCCTGTTGCTATGGTCAGTTTCCATAGCAACCATCCCCAGCCCCCTGCTGCTATGGTCAGTTTCCATGGCAACCATCCCCAGCCCCTGTTGCCATGCTCAGTCCCTTGGCAGCTCCATGCACACCCCAGGCCAGGGGTGGGTGCCATGGACACCAGCTCAGGCCTGCAGCCAGAGCCCGTTGCCATGGCAACCATTGGCGGCCCCATCCCCAGGGTCATGGGATCCCAGATCCACAGAATTGGCTGGGCTGGGAGGGACCCATCAGGATCCTGGAGTCCAACTGCTGGCCCTGCACAGGACACCCCAACAATGCCAGCCTGGGCCTGGCAGCGCTGGCCAAACGCTGCTGGATCTCAGAGAGCCCTGGAGCTGGGAGCCTTCCCTGGGGAGCCCGGGCACTGCCCCAGCAGCCTCTGGGCAAAAACCTTTTCCTGAGATCCAACCTGAGCCTGCCCCGACTCAGCTGCAGCCGTTCCCTCCAGTCCTGTCCCTGGGCACCAGAGGGAAGAGGTTCCCACAGCCCCAGCCAGGGACCCGCTCCCAAGGCTGTTGCCATGGCCACCAGGGCTGGGACCAGCTGGGATGCTCGGTTTCCACGGGCCGGGGTTCAGGAATGGGATTCCCCAATTTCCTGCTCCCTCTAAAACTGCGCTGCCGCTCGCTGCCCTCCCGCCTCCCATGGAAAGAACAAAAGGCAAATATCCCAAAGGCTGGGATAAGAACAATTTACTGGGAACAGCAATGAGATAAGGAACAAACAGGAAAAAAAGCAATATTGATAACAGAAGGGATAAGAAAAACTATTTACAGGGAAAACTACAACATCACCACTGAGTGGCTCTTCCTGGCCACGTATTTTCTCCTGCCTGGAAAGGACACCTTTCTCCTCAGGGAGAGAGAGAGAGTCCCTTTCCTGCCCCTGGCAATGACCTGAGGTGGAGTGAATGTAATGACACGGCTCTGGCCAGACCCTCTTGTTCTTCAATCCTACATCAGGTCACTAGCAGGGGCAGGAAAAGTGGCAAGTGTCTTCCCACCATGGATCACAGGGAACATGGATCAGCAGGTCTCTTCCCAATGCGGGTTCTCCAATGGGGGATGAAGCTGGAGCAGCACACGAGGCTCTTCCCACACTCAGGGCACTTGCAGGACTTCCCTTACTGGTGACTCTGTTGGTGTTTGGTCAAGTTAGAGCTGTGGGTAAAGCTCTTCCCACACTGGGGACACTCGTAGGGCCTCTCCCCGCTGTGGATGCACCGGTGCCTGGCGAAGTTTGAGTTGCACTTGAAGCCCTTCCTGCAGTCTGGGCAGCGGAAGGGCCTCTCCTCTGTGTGAATCCATTGATGCTGGAGGAGACTGGAGCTGGTCTGAAACCTCTTCTGACACTCGGGACAGTCATAGGGCCTCTCCCCGGTATGGATGCATTAGTGAGTGATGAGCTCAGAGCTGCACCTGCAGCCTTTCCCACACTCCCCACACTCGTAGGGCCGTTCCCCAGTGTGGGTTCTCTGGTGCATGATCAGGTTGGTGATCCACCAGAAGCTCTTCCCACACTCCAAGCACTTGTGGGGCTTCTCCCCATCAGGAACCTCCTCATGGACCACCAGCTCCAAGCTCTGGCTGAAGCTCTGTCCACCTTCCTGGCACAGGGTGGATCTTTACTCCTCAGAGCAACCTGGGCTGCGTTTGCAGCCCCTCCTTGTGCAGGATCTCCAGGGCTTTTCCTCCCCGTTGGGTTCCTGCGCCGTGGAGCCGCTCAAAATGACCTCTGCCACGAGGTTCTGCCGCGGGGATTTGTCCTCCCTGCTCTCCATGCTCAGCTCCTGCTCTGGGGGAGGAAGGACAAGGAGAGGATGGCATTTGCCTCCGGGCCACAGGCAAGGGCAAGGAGATGCCCCCAGGCTGTCCTGCAGCCGGGGCCCTGCTGGGCTGGGAGATGGAGCAGGAGAGAGGGGAAAGGGGCACTGACTTCCTCCTCACCTGCTTGCATGTTCTGGGGCATTTTCCTCACAGCCTCAGTGGGGGTTGGCAATGGAAATCCTGGTTTGAGGAAAACAAAGGATGAGCACATTGAGTCTGAAGGTCCCTCTGCCCAAGTGCATCTCTACAAGTCACCGGCCATCTGGGCTCCAGAAAAACCTCCCAAACACCAAGATTCAGCCCTGAAAAAGCCTCCCAGGAATTCCCCGTCCCTGGACCCTCCCCTCTGCTGTTCAGGGTTCCCCCTGTCCCAGCTGCTGGGGTCACGCTTGCATTGGGGGTCCCCCTTCTCCTCGGTGCCCGCCCTCCCCAGCCTGCTGGCAGTCCCAGCAATCCCAAAAGCTGCCCCCTCTTCGCTCCCCATTCAGGGGTGCCGGGGCTTTTTGGGCTCCCTTTTGGGCTCCCTTCTCCCCTCATGCTCTGCTCCGGGCTGCAGGGGCTCCAAGGAGTCCCCCCTGCCCCTCTCCAGCCTCTGCAGGCTCCCGCCCATGGCGGCGCTCCCCCCTCTCTGGGCTCCCCACTTTGGGCTCCTGGGGGACACAGGGCTCTGCTCCTCCAGGCTGCCTCTGCCGCCAGCCGCCACCGCCACCCCCCCGATGTCCCCCCGAGGGGCCTTTTCCGCTCAGCCTTGCACTTCTTCATTCTCCAAACATCCCCCCAAATAACCCAACTGGGAGGAACTGGGAGCATGCTGGGAGTGACTGGAAACAACTGGGCTTCTACTGGGACCAACTGGGATCACGCTGGAGGTGACTGGGATCATCCTGGCACTGAGTGCCACTGCACTGAGGCTGACTGGGAGTGCTTGGCAGCAAATGGGATCATACTGGGGAATAATGGGAGGGACTGGGAACATGCTGGTGGGAACTGGCATACACTGGGAGATACTGGGAGTGACTGGAACCAAAGGGAGGGTGAAAGAGAGCCACTGGAACCATGTGGAACACAACTGGTTCATACTGGCAGGGACTGGGAGCACACTGGGCTCATCTCTGGATCATACTGGGAGGGACTGGACTCATACTGGGAGAATCTGAGAGCGACTGGGAACACACCCTGCACATCATCCCCCATACTGGGCCTGACTGGGAGTAACTGGGATTATACTGGGGCCACACTGGGAGGGCTGGCATGTGACTGGGATCCAACTGGAGCTTACTGGGATCATATTGGGGTTGAAAGGGAGTGACTGGGATCACACTTTGGGCTACTGGGAGCACCTGAGAGAAACTGGGATCATGCTGCAAGCAAACTGGAGGAACTGGGCAGGACTGGATGCATGCTGGAGGCAGCTGGGATATTCTGGGCATGGCTGGGGGATCACACTGGGAGAACTGACACCTTCCTGGGGCCACTGGCAGCGCCTGGGAATGACTGCAGACATGCTGGGACAAGGTGGGAAATGTTGGGGGTTTTGTGGATTTTGGGGGGTTTGGATTTTGGGGGTTTTATTGGCGCTTTGGGGGGGTGTTCTTCTGGGGGTGTTTGGAGGTTTATTGAAAATTTTGGTTGTTTTTTTTTTGTATTTTGGGAGGTTTTACTGGGATTTTGTTGGGGGTTTTTGCAATTCTCAAAAATTCTGGGGGTTTTATTGGGATTTTTAGGAGATTTTGAGGTATTTATTGGAATTTTGGAGGCATTTAGTGGGATGTATTTGGGATTTGGGTTTTTTGGCAGTTTGGGGTTTTTTGGGAGTTTTGGTGGGATTTAGAGGAGTTTTGTTGGGATTTTTGGGTGTTGCTCTGATTTCTTTGGGTCTTTGGGGAGATTTTGCAAGATTTTTTAGGGGACATTTTTGGGGGCGGATTTGTGGGGTTTCATTAGGATTTTGGGGGTTATTGGGATTTCAAAAGATTTTGTGGGCTTTTATTGGGATTCTAGGGTGTTCTAATGGGATTTTGTGATATTTATTTCGGATTTCATTAGTTTTATTGGGACTTTTGGGGATTTTAAGGAGATTAAGGAGATTTTAATGCCTCTCAGCCATTACGCAAACCCGGGGACAACCCAAAGGCCCCAGACCCCCAAATGCCCCACAAATTCCACTAAAAATCCCAAATTCCTCAAGAAATTACAATAAGATCCTCCAAAACCCCAGAGAATCCCACCAAATCCAAGTGAAACCCACCCAAACTCAAAAAAACTCCCCAAAATTTCACTAAACCCCCTCAAAAATCAACCCCCAACCCCAATAAAATCCCCCAAAATCCAAAACTCCCCAAATCCACAAAACTCCCAAAATCCCATAAACCCCGAAACACAATAATTCTCTCTGAATCCCCAATAATACCCCCTCAACTTCCATCAAAACCCTCCAAAGCTCTAAAAACGCCCTCCCAAAATCCCTAAAAACCCTCCCAAAATTACCCCCAAATGCCAAAAATGCCCCCCAAAACTGCCCCCCAAAATCCCCCCAGACTCACTGGGGCCGTCCTGGGTCAGGGGCACTGGCCGGTGGAACAGGAGCCACCTCAGGGGCCCTCGGAGCTCTGTGGGGAGGGGGCACCATGGGAGACCCCCAAAAACGGGAGGGGGGGCCTGGGACCCCCCAGGATCCCCAAATCTCCCCCGGGAACCCCAAATCCTCTGAAAAGCCCCCAAGGTTGGCCCAGGACCACCCTGGAACCCCAAAGTCCCCCCAGCACCCCCAGGACCCCCCTCGAGACCCCTCTCAGGACCCCTCCCCACCCCCAGATCCCCCCACAGTGCCCCAGGACCCCTCCCCAGACCCTCCCTGACACCTCACGATCCCCCAGCCAAGACCCCTCCCCAGACCCCGCCCCACACCCCGGAACCCTCCCCAAAGCCCCCCCAGCCCCCCGGACCCTCCCACGCCCCCCGATCCCCTCTCAGCCCCTCCCGGCCCTGTCCCGGCCGCCTCAGCAGCTCCCGGAGCGCTCCGGCCGCTCCCAGCGCCGCCCCCGCTCTCTGCAGCGCCCGGCACGGCACCGCCGCTGCGGCTCGCCTCTGATTGGCTGCAGCGCCGCGGGGAGGCGGGCGCTGCTGAGGGGAGCCGCGCCCTCATTGGTTGGTTCGGGGCGGGGCGCGCCGCTATTGGCTGGGGAGCCCGTGCAGGCGGCGGAGGCGGGAGATTCAGAGGCGAGCGCGGCTGAGGAGGGCGCTGAGGGGAAACTGGGGGGGTTTGGGGCGGTCTGAGGAGAAATTGGGGATTTTGGGGAGATTGACGGGAAATAGGGGGGTGTGCGGTGGGTTTGGGAGAGTGAGGGGGTCTGAGGGGGCTTTGGTGGGTCTGAGGGGGCTTTAGGGATCTTTGGGGGCAGCTTGAGAGGGTCTGGAACGTTCTCAGGTGGGTTTAGGGGGATCTGAGGGGAATTGGGAGGGTCTGAGGGGATTTTGGGGGATTGTGAGAGGAGCTGGGGGGCTCTGGGGGGTTCTGAGGTGCATCTGGGGGGCTTTAGCGGAGTGTGAGGGGATTTCCCAGGGTTTGGGGGGGATTGAGGGGTCTGAGGGGGATTTGGGGCAGTCTGATGGATTTGAGGGGGGTCTCAGGTGGGTCTGGGGTCAATTTTGTGGGGAACTGGGGGATCTGAGGGTCCCGGGAAGGTTTTGCGGGTCCAGGGTGATCCTGGGCCAACCTGGGGGGGGTTTGGGGCTCCTGGAGGGGTCCTGGGGGAGATTTGGGGGTCCCGGGGGGTCCCAGGCCCCCCCTGAACCGGGGTCTGGGGGTTTCGGGGCGAGGGGGCACAACTGGGGTTCCACCCCCCCCTCCCGTTTTTGGGGGTCTCCCATGGTGCCCCCCCCCACAGAGCTCCGAGGGCCCCTGAGGTGGCTCCTGTTCCACCGGCCGGAGCCCCTGACCCAGGACGGCCCCAAAGACTCTGGGGGGATTTTGGGGGGCATTTTTGGGATTTTGGGGCAATTTTGATGAATTTTAGGAGGTTTTTTGGGGATTATCTTGGGGCTTCTTTAGGGCTTTATTGGGTATTTAATGGAAGTTCAGGAGGAATTATTGGGGTTTTGGAGAGAATTATTGGGTTTTGGGGGGTTAATGGGATTTTGGGAGTTTTGTGGATTTGGGGAGTTTTGGATTTTGGGGGATTTTATTGGGGCTTGGGGGTTGGGTTTTGAGGGGGTTTAGTGAAATTTTGGGGAGTTTTTTTGAGTTTGGGTGGGTTTCACTTGGATTTGGTGGGATTCTCTGGGGTTTTGGAGGATCTTATTGTAATTTCTTGAGGAATTTGGGATTTTTAGTGGAATTTGTGGGGCATTTGGGGGTCTGGGGCCTTTGGGTTGTCCCCGGGTTTGCGTAATGGCTGAGAGGCATTAAAATCTCCTTAATCTCCTTAAAATCCCCAAAAGTCCCAATAAAACTAATGAAATCCGAAATAAATATCACAAAATCCCATTAGAACACCCTAGAATCCCAATAAAAGCCCACAAAATCTTTTGAAATCCCAATAACCCCCAAAATCCTAATGAAACCCCACAAATCCGCCCCCAAAAATGTCCCCTAAAAAATCTTGCAAAATCTCCCCAAAGACCCAAAGAAATCAGAGCAACACCCAAAAATCCCAACAAAACTCCTCTAAATCCCACCAAAACTCCCAAAAAACCCCAAACTGCCAAAAAACCCAAATCCCAAATACATCCCACTAAATGCCTCCAAAATTCCAATAAATACCTCAAAATCTCCTAAAAATCCCAATAAAACCCCCAGAATTTTTGAGAATTGCAAAAACCCCCAACAAAATCCCAGTAAAACCTCCCAAAATACAAAAAAAAAACAACCAAAATTTTCAATAAACCTCCAAACACCCCCAGAAGAACACCCCCCCAAAGCGCCAATAAAACCCCCAAAATCCAAACCCCCCAAAATCCACAAAACCCCCAACATTTCCCACCTTGTCCCAGCATGTCTGCAGTCATTTCCAGGCGCTGCCAGGGGCCCCAGGAAGGTGTCAGTTCTCCCAGTGTGATCCCCCAGTCATGCCCAGAATATCCCAGCTGCCTCCAGCATGCATCCAGTCCTGCCCAGTTCCTCCAGTTTGCTTGCAGCATGATCCCAGTTTCTCTCAGGTGCTCCCAGTAGCCCAAAGTGTGATCCCAGTCACTCCCTTTCAACCCCAATATGATCCCAGTAAGCTCCAGTTGGATCCCAGTCACATGCCAGCCCTCCCAGTGTGGCCCCAGTATAATCCCAGTTACTCCCAGTCAGGCCCAGTATGGGGGATGATGTGCAGGGTGTGTTCCCAGTCGCTCTCAGATTCTCCCAGTATGAGTCCAGTCCCTCCCAGTATGATCCAGAGATGAGCCCAGTGTGCTCCCAGTCCCTGCCAGTATGAACCAGTTGTGTTCCACATGGTTCCAGTGGCTCTCTTTCACCCTCCCTTTGGTTCCAGTCACTCCCAGTATCTCCCAGTGTATGCCAGTTCCCACCAGCATGTTCCCAGTCCCTCCCATTATTCCCCAGTATGATCCCATTTGCTGCCAAGCACTCCCAGTCAGCCTCAGTGCAGTGGCACTCAGTGCCAGGATGATCCCAGTCACCTCCAGCGTGATCCCAGTTGGTCCCAGTAGAAGCCCAGTTTTTTCCATTGACCACCAGCATGTTCCCAGTCACTCCCAGTTCCTCCCAGTTGGGTTATATGGGGGGATGTTTGGAGAATGGAGAAGTGCGAGGCTGAGCGGAAAAGGCCCCTCGGGGGGACATCGGGGGGTGGCGGTGGCGGCTGGCGGCAGAGGCAGCCTGGAGGAGCAGAGCCCTGTGTCCCCCAGGAGCCCAAAGTGGGGAGCCCAGAGTGGGGGGAGCGCCGCCATGGGCGGGAGCCTGCAGAGGCTGGAGAGGGGCAGGGGGGACTCCTTGGAGCCCCTGCAGCCCGGAGCAGAGCATGAGGGGAGAAGGGAGCCCAAAATGAAGCCCAAAAAGCCCCGGCACCCCTGAATGGGGAGTGAAGAGGGGGCAGCTTTTGGGATTGCTGGGACTGCCAGCAGGCTGGGGAGGGCGGGCACCGAGGAGAAGGGGGACCCCAATGCAAGCGTGACCCCAGCAGCTGGGACAGGGGGGATCCCCTGAACAGCAGAGGGGAGGGAGGAGGGACGGAGAATTCCTGGGAGGCTTTTTAGGGCTGACTCTTGGCGTTTGGGAGGTTTTTCTGGAGCCCAGATGGCCGGTGACTTGTAGAGATGGACTTGGGCAGAGGGACCTTCAAACTCAATGTGCTCATCCTTTGTTTTCCTCAAACCAGGATTTCCATTGCCAACCCCCACTGAGGCTGTGAGGAAAATGCCCCAGAACACTGAGGCAGGTGAGGAGGAAGTCAGTGCCCCGTTCCCCTCTCTCCTGCTCCATCTCCCAGCCCAGCAGGGCCCCGGCTGCAGGACAGCCTGGGGGCATCTCCTTGCCCTTGCCTGTGGCCCGGAGGCAAATGCCATCCTGTGCTTGTCCTTCCCCCCCCAGAGCAGGAGCTGGGCATGGAGAGCAGGGAGGACAAATCCCCGCGGCAGAACCTCGTGGCAGAGGCCGTTTTGAGCGGCTCCACGGCGCAGGAACCCAACGGGGAGGAAAAGCCCCGGAGATCCTGCATGAGGAGGGGCTGCAAACGCAGATGGCGGGGATCTGAGGGGGAAAGAGCCAGCCTGTGCCAGGAAGGTGGACAGAGCTTCAGCCAGAGCTTGGAGCTGGTGGTCCATGAGCAGGTTCCTGATGGGGAGAAGCCTCACAGGTGCTTGGAGTGTGGGAAGAGCTTCTGGTTGATCACCAACCTGATCATGCACCAGAGAACCCACACTGGGGAACGGCCCTACGAGTGTGGGGAGTGTGGGAAAGGCTTCAGGTGCAGCTCTGAGCTCATCACTCACTAACGCATCCATACCGGGGAGAGGCCCTATGACTGTCCCGAGTGTCAGAAGAGGTTTCAGACCAGCTCCAGTCTCCTCCAGCATCAATGGATTCACACAGAGGAGAGGCCCTTCCGCTGCCCAGACTGCAGGAAGGGCTTCAACTGCAACTCAAACTTCGCCAGGCACCGGTGCATCAACAGCGGGGAGAGGCCCTACGAGTGTCCCCAGTGTGGGAAGAGCTTCACCCACAGCTCTAACTTGACCAAACACCAACAGAGTCACCAGTAAGGGAAGTCCTGCAAGTGCCCTGAGTGTGGGAAGAGCCTCGTGTGCTGCTCCAGCTTCATCCCCCATTGGAGAACCCGCATTGGGAAGAGACCTGCTGATCCATGTTCCCTGTGATCCATGGTGGGAAGACACTTGTCACTTTTCCTGCCCCTGCTAGTGACCTGATGTAGGATTGAAGAACAAGAGGGTCTGGCCAGAGCTGTGTCATTACATTCACTCCACCTCAGGTCATTGCCAGGGGCAGGAAAGGGACTCTCTCTCTCTCCCTGAGGAGAAAGGTGTCCTTTCCAGGCAGGAGGAAATACATGGCCAGGAAGAGCCACTCAGTGGTGATGTTGTAGTTTTCCCTGTAAATAGTTTTTTTTTTATCCCTTCTGTTATCAATATTGCTTTTGTTCCTGTTTATTCCTTATCTCATTGCTGTTCCCAGTAAATTGTTCTTATCCCAGCCTGGGATCTTTGCCTTTTGTTCTTTCCATGGGAGGTGGGAGGGCAGCGAGCAGCAGCGTGGTTTTAGCGAGAACAGGAAATTGGGGAATCCCATTTCTGAACCCCGGCCCATGGAAACCGAGCATCCCAGCTGGTCCCAGCCTGGTGGCCATGGCAACAGCCTTGGGAGCGGGTCCCTGGCTGGGGCTGTGGGAACCTCTTCCCTCTGGTGCCCAGGGACAGGACTGGAGGGAACGGCTGCAGCTGAGTCAGGGCAGGCTCAGGCTGGATCTCAGGAAAAGGTTTTTGCCCAGAGCCTGCTGGGGCAGTGACCAGGCTCCCCAGGGAAGGCTCCCAGCTCCAGGGCACTCTGAGCTCCAGCAGCGTTTGGCCAGCGCTGCCAGGCCCAGGCTGGCATTGTTGGGGTGTCCTGTGCAGGGCCAGCAGTTGGACTCCAGGATCCTGATGGGTCCCTCCCAGCTCAGCCAATTCTGTGGATCTGGGATCCCATGACCCACAGCAACAGGGTCCTGGTGATGGCTGCCTGCTAAGGATCAGATTTGTCACAGGCCCTCAGAGGGGTTCCATGGGGACATTCCAGGAGACTCCAGGCTGTTCAAGAGCTGGAATGTCACAGGCAGAAACAGGGACTCCATGGAGACCTCCCAGGGGTTTCTGGGGATGGTAAAGAGCCCTGTGGTCAGAGGCAGTCACAGCCATTCCATGGTGACATCCCAGGGGACCTTGGGCTGCAAAGGCACCGATCTGTCACAGGCAGTCACAGGGGCTCCACGGTGACATCCCAGGAGTCCCCAGGCTGCCAAAGAGCCGGGATGTCCCAGACACTCCCAGGGGTTCCTGTCATGGGCACAGTGGCAGCTTCAGCAAAAGCTTTATTTCTTTGTTGGAGAAACTCCTGCTGAGTCATGAGATGGGGAAATGACACCCAACAGCCACCATGGATCCTCAAATCCCTGCAGGGCCCCTAGAGTTCCAAAATTTATTTTAGTACAAGAGAGTGGGAGTGGCTGGGTCCAATCCCAGCCCCAGACTTTGTCAAAGGTGTAAAAGATTGGACAGGTAGAATTGAACCTTAATGCAATTTGTCCCACAGGATTATCGATGGAATTCTAGATAAATTTATATAAATACAGCTCTGATTGATTCTGATCATGATTAGACAGAATGGTTTGTTTACACCACAGATTAAATTTAAAAAAAGAGAGTAATTTACTTCACAGTACAGGACCTATAACAATTATTAGAATATTCTGCTTTAGGAAGCAGTTTTGGAGTCAACAGGGCCTGGCTGGAGTTGTTGGAGCCCACTGCAGGCAGAGCCTCCTGCTCCAGCAGGAACTGCCTTTCCTGTGCCAGGAGCAGGGCAGGTCCCGCTGCAGGAAAAGCCCCAGGCCAGCCCCAGCACAGGGAAGGGCTCGGGTACAAGGGCAGAGTGCCGTGCTGGGAGCTGTGCCAGGCAGAGCCTGAGGCACCAAAGGCACCTTGGCAGCAGCAGCTCCTTGCAGGGCATGGCCAGAAGCCTCCCTTGGCAGCCCGGCCTGGTGGCCAGCACTGCAGAGCTGCTGCCTCAGGGCTCCTTTCTGCCTGGGCTCTGAAAAGCCACTTCTGCTCCAGGAGCCGGCCTGGGAAGCCATTGGCCCCAGCACCTTGGGGACAAGATATGAATGACAAAACTCTTCATGCCAGCAGAGACAAGGCAGGGGCAGAGGAAAGGGCAGAGCCAGGCCCAGGGGACAGGGCTGCCATGGTGATGGCTGTGAGGTCACTGCCCCTGCAGCAGCCTGGCTGCCCTCAGCAGACATTCTGGCCAGAAGCGTAGTGAGGGCACCCAGCACATCAGAGAACCCACACAACAGGAATTCTGTCCTTGGGGATGAGAGGGTTTCACTGGGTCAGGTTGCACAAAGCTGCTGATCTTGGAGTAGTGCTGTGATAGGGAATCCACTCCTCTGGAAAAAGTTGCCGTTTTCTGCCACTCTCATCACTGTAAAATATTTCCTCCTTTCAACAAAGTAAATCCACCCTCATTCAGTTGAAAGATATTGACTCTTGTTCTGTCACAGCAAGATTTGGAAAAAAATAACTTTGGCCACTATTTTTCCATTTTCACAGATCTTGGTGAGGACCCAAAAATCTCCCAAGATGGGGTTTGGAGGCCTCATCACATAACCAGCAGGAGGAGGCTGCAGACTCTGGGCTCAGTGGTGTGGAGACTGAGGACAGAACAGGAGTGTCCTGGGAGGGAGTGAAGGGTGGTTTCAGAGAGGCTGGAGTTTTTCTTCCTTGTATAAAACAGAGAGAGGCACCATGTGCAGCTGGGGTGGTCCAGACTGGACACCAGGAGAAAGGAATTTCCCTCCCAGGGCAGGACTGTGGTACAACACGACCCCCAGAAGGAGCCTGGAGCAGCCCAAGGCTTTGTGTGGGCAGGCAGAGGCAGGCAGGAGGCAGAGCTGTCAGCAAAGGAAGGGGCCAGCCAGGTGGGGCAGCCGGGGGATGACGACAGCCTGCAGGGACAGAGGCACAGGATTGCTCAGCATCAGAAACACCTTTTCCTTGCTTGTCCCCAGCTGTCATCACTGCCTCCAGTGTTCTGCTTTACCTGGAACATGGGGATACTTTTTTGGTCCTGTTCCTCAAAAGGATCTATTTTAAGTATGAGAAACTTCAGTGTTTCACTCCCTTTTGAGTCCCTGAGAAGTTCTCTGAGCACACTCTGAGGGACTGGGTGTGATGCAAAGAGCAGCAAAGCCCCAGAGGGTGATTAAAGTCCTGGTGCTGTGTCTGTGCTGCTGAGCTGGGCCGGGCTCCTGGCCCAGAGGCAGCTCCTGGCAAGGGCAGCGCTGCAGAGAGACAGCTCTGGCCAGGAGCAGCTCCTGGGCACAGCCCAGCAGGGCTGGGGCACTGCCAGGGCAGCTCAGGGACACCAGCAGGGCACAGCCAGAGCTGACAGGGGCTCAGCACTGGCAGGGGCTGGGGGATGTCCCAGAGGGGGCTGTGTCACAGCGGCACCTCTGTGGCTGTGTCATGGAGGCACAGAGCAGCTGTCATGTCAGAAAGGGGGTGTGTGACATCACTGAGTGGGCTGAGTGACATCACTGAGGGGGTTGTGACATCACAGAGCCAGCTGTGACATCATATAAGGTGGTTCTGTGACATCAGAGTGTGGGTTGTGACATAGAGTGTGACATCACAGATCAGCTGTGTGATGTCACAGATCAGCTGTGTGATGTCACAGAGGAGGCTGTGACATCGCAGACAAGATTGTGACATCACAGGGTGACTGTGACATCACAAAGCTGTTCTGTGACATCAAATAGCAGCTATATGACATCACATGGAGGCTGTGTGACATCACAGAGTGGTTGTGTGACATCACAGAAGGCTGTATGAAACCACAGGTAGTCTGTGACATCAGAGTGTCTGTGTGACATCACAGTGTCTGTGTGACATCACAGTGCCTGTGTGACATCACAGGGGCTGTGTGACATCACAGGGGCTGTGTGAGGTCACTGGGGAGGTCACTCTACCCCAGCCCCCCTCACAGCTCCCCCAGAGCAGTCCAACCCTGCTCGTGCACAGCGGGGTCCCCTGTCCCCCCGGGTCCCCCCGCCCCCGGCGCCGCAGCCTCCCCCAGAGGATGTTCCACGAGATCGACCCCAGAGCCTGGCACGGGGACGGGGGGCTGGGGCTGTGGGGGTGGGACAGGGGCACAGGGACCCCCCAGCAGTGTCTGTGTGTCCCCCAGGGCCAGAGCCTGGGCCAGAGCTCCTTCACCCTGTTAAAGATAGAAATTATAATATTGGCTTTTCTCAAATATTAAAATGGATTTTATATGTGTTGTGCTAAAGTAACTTTGTTCTAAAGACATACTTTTTATTTCTGTTGTTAATTAAGCTTAGTGAAATGGCTGGTTGTGTTAAAATGCCTGCTTGGATGGGATAACATCCAATGAACACAGGATGAGGACACCTGTACAGATCTGCCAATTGTCAGCACTCAGCGTCTGAAGGCAGAGTGGAGCAAGGCCCAAAAACTGGAGGTGATAAGAATGGACTGAAACCACAGCCAAGGAATCTGCATGCTCTAAAAAGGTGGATCCAAGGAGGAGCCATGCCAAACAGTTCTTGGAACATGTAAACTAGTTTGGGGGAAAGTTTGCTGTGCATGAGGGTGTATGAATATGCAACAGGCTGATGTAAGGGAAAAGGTATTTAAGGGGTGTCCCCAAAGGTAACAGGGTGCTCTTGGCTGAGTGGTGTAGTATGAGAGCAGAACATGCTCTTCTCAAAGAGGTTTCCAATCCAAAGTTACACTAATTGATTTCTGCATTAACATGCTTAATCTCCCACAGAAAGCAACCTTACCATATCATGCACATGAGGTAACACACCAACCTCCCAGGTATCATCACAGAAGGAATCATGGCAAAAATTGGCCATGGCAATAGAGACTGCTAATATCCCTGAGATCTTTGCCCACGCAAAGTTGTCACACTCATTTTTCATCAAAATGTGCCTGTCCTTATCAGAATGTTCAAGTTCTCAAAAGATCAAGCAAAAGCTATTGTTGCCACATGTCTCAACTGCCAAAACTACCAGATACCATCTATGGGCACAGGAGTCAATCCCCGAGGCCTGAACAGCTGCCAGCTGTGGCAGACAGATGTGACCCACTTCCCACCTTTTGGGAGATCAAAATACGTGCACGTATCAGTCGATACGTTTTCAGGAGCAGTATTTGCACCAGCTCATCCAAGAGAGACCACACAGCACACCATTAAACATTTCCTCCTTGCCTTTGCTACCCTGGGAGCACCAAAGGAGATCAAGGCTGATAATGGACCTGCCTATACCTCTTGTAAGTTAAAAGAGTTCTTCAGTGAGTGGGGAACAGAACACAAGAAAGGCATACCTGCAAATCCCACAGGACAATCCATCGTGGAAAGGACACATCAAACCCTCAAAAGAGTCCTCAATCAGCAATGAAGAGAAACAAAAATCAAATCTCCAGTGGAAAGACTTTGCAAGGCTCTCTACGTCATCAGCTTCCTAAATTGTACAACATCAGAGCCTGACCCCCCAGTACTTCACCACTTTGCAAATACCACCCAAGCAAAGCTCACTGAGAAACCACCTGTGCTGGGCAAGGACCCAGAAACACATCAAATTTCTGGGCCTTTCCAGTTGATTACCTGGGGAAGAGGGGATGCCTGTGTTCTACTCCCATCTGCTCCTGGATGGTACCCAGGAAAAAACATAAAACCCTATCTAGGCATTGCAAAAGCCACTCCCATAAAAACTGACAAGAATTCCCCAGAATCAAACACAAGACCTCCTCAAAACCAGACCAGTTCTGCCTGGAGACGAAGACGTTGCCGAATGTCCACATACAGAAGAAAAGACCATCCCATCACAGGACAGCAGACAAAACAGAAAGCTGAACAACATTCTGCTGCAACATGTTTACTGCCAGACACAGCCTGAACACAAAATTGTTCTCTAAGTTATATGTTATTACTCCTTTTTACCCTAAAAAACCCTATTATTCCCCTTTCTCAACTCCTACCAAAAACCCCTAACCTTATACCCATCCCCCCATCCTTAGTTTAAGGAAAAAGAAAAAAAAAAAAAAAAAAAAAAAGAAAAGAAAGAAAAAAAAAAGGGGGAGGGGAAGGAACCGAGGGAAGGAACAAAGGAGAAAACCCTAACCCTCCCCTCCCACCATCGAGATAACAAATTTTGCTTATATTCCCTATCAGAAGCCCCATTCCTGTCCAGAGATGAAAAATGTCTCCGTTGGTGCTGTCCTCACTGCTGCCTGGATGTTCCTCACGTACCGTGTGCCATCGCCTGGATCAGCCCACAGCCTGGCCACAATGTCTGGGTAACCTCAGCAAGGACATTAAAACAGGATAACATGTGCTTATCCATGGGAAGCATGGATAACCCACTTCCCACATGTCTGGTAGGAATTCCCTTCGCAGCCGATGCCTGGCCCGTCTATAACTCAGAGCTCCTCCTCACCACAGGTGAGAGACCCAACCTGGTGGGCACCTGGGACCAGTGGACAAAAATGCTGCCCAGTGCTCTCGAGGAACCCCAAGAATTGGACCTGTTGGGATCCTCCAAGGAAACATACTGTGTCAAATTTACTTTAGACATCCAAAAAATAATTGGCCAGAAATTGACCAGACCTAAACCAGATACCAAAAAGACACATCACCAATTAACAAAGCCTGTAACCCTACTGATTGGTGTAATTACACTGCTCATGTGATCTCTGTATCCTCTCTTCACCCCAAAGTACTACCCAAGGGAACGTTTCTCATCTGTGGTGACCAAGTATGGGCTGGGATCCCCTCATGGCTACAGGGAGCTCCCTGTAGCCTTGGAAAACTTTCTACTCACACATCAAATATAACCTTGCTACATAACTGAAAAAAAGAAAGTGAATGAAAATGGCACAAAAGATCCTACACAGGATTTGATGAAAATTGCAATCCCAAATTATACGATTGGAACAAACCAAAAAGGATTGCTGTCTCCCTATTCCTACCATGGGTGGCTGCAGCTAAAGCCCTTGGTGAAATGAATCACCCTGTGTGCTGGCTCAGTAAGCAAGCCAGCGCTACATCGGCTGCCCTGAGCGGTCTTTGAAAGGAAGAAGAAACCACAAGACATGCACCACTCCAAAATCGAGCAGCAATTGACTTCCTGCTGCTTGCCCATGGACACAGCTGCCAAGACTTGGAAGGGATGTGCTGCTTCAATCTCTCTTCACACTGGGAATCCATCCACGCAAACATCCAGAAACTGAAGGAACTGGTGTAGGACTGAAAAGTAGAAAACAGCCCAGACTGGGTCAATGACCCTTTTGGTCAATGGGGATTAACATGATGGGTTGCATCTTTGGTTAAGGGAATGTTGTGGATTTTCCTTGTAATTGTCATTGTATTAGCTATGTTTTCATGCCTTTTCCATTGGTTTAAAAGAACTATAGGGAATGCCTTTTTCCTAAATACAGAAAGTGGAGTTGTGGCAGGCCCAGGGCCTGCAATGCCTCCCTGGTGTTCAGCAGCCTAAGACAGGAAATGCCTGGTCATGATGACTGGACCTAAGGATCCCCTCTTCCACCCTCGGACCCTTGCTTATCTCTCTATGCCCACAGGTCACTTTCGCCCCAACCCTCACTATTGGACTGTTTCTAAAACTCCTGTACGCTATATAAAGCCCTACTTCTGCCCAGTTCTGCAGAAGAGCTGTCCCTGAGAACCTTGTCAGAAGACATCAATAAAGACATCTCTGTGGAACCTCACACAGCCTTCTCCTCTCTCTGCCAGCATCTGCCAAAGGCACTCAGCAAGCCAAGAGCTGAAATCACAAATGGGCTGAGAATCACTAAAGAGCTGATCTCACTAAAGAGCTGAGCTTGCTAAGACTGCCTGCAGCTCTGGGGCCTGCCTGAGGGGCCCGGACAGGTCGTGCTGAATTGGACTTCTCTGTCTTGGGCACCCACGGCAGCCGGGGCCGGGGAGACCCCGAAACGCCGGAGTCGCCTCAGGGACAAGGTGGGCATCGGGCACAGCTGGGACTCCATGGTCTCACACAGCTTTCCCAGCCTGAATGATTCCATGAGTCTGGGATTCTATGAAGGCATGAGTCAAAACAGAGTTGAACTCCAAATCTACCATACACAAATATTACAGAGGTCAAAATTCACATGAAAGGAATTTATGATTATTCTTTAAGACTGAAAGAATCATATATCATATGATATACCTATATATCACTGCATATAGGTAATACCATATAAAAGCAGAGCCTTGTTACCCTTGTAAAATGATGGCTCAGGCCTGCTACTTGGGCTAAGTACAGCTAACAGCTAGCCTGACAAGTTCCTGTGAGAAAGGAATTTGCACCTGTGAGAGGAAAGACTTCTATCCACATCTTCTATGCAGGAGACAAGAATGGAAGCATTGTTAGAGAGGAAAGGTTTTGACTGACACCTACATGAGCAACTACTAACCAATGAACTGGGTTGCAGTAAGTTACTAAACAATTAAAATGAAACACAATGCCTTCAGAAAACCATAGAAATATGAGCTGTGAAGAATAAAGATGGGCTCTTGTGCATGAAGAAATAGGTGTCTTGTCTGTCTCTACAGCAACATGTGAAGACAGCATTACATGAACTGCCTTTGGGTTTAACATCTTCAGTGAAAAGTTAAACTGGGCCTCTCTGTTAAGAGAGAAATTTGGTTCAAATTTCCTTGCCCTTGAAGAAAATTCAAAAGCCTTTACAGATTCATTACTGCTTATGTAAATACAAACACCTTCATGTTAACATGTGGAAATATATTCTGATTATCATTATTGACAGACCAATGGAAGAGAAAAAATAATCAGATTTTGTAGGCTGACTTCTTCCCTCTAATACCTGGCCTTTCTGGCTGAGATGCCAGACTCATGACCACACTGCTTAATTCTTTTTCAGTTCAAGATGATGCAGAGTTGCCAGAAAAGCTGTGCCTCCAATGAGGCCTGGCCTTGTACACATCTAGTAAGAATGGTATTTCTGAGTTTGAAGTTTCTCAAAAGACAGATCTTGGCCTTGGAAATGCAACTCTCAGTCAGTGACCTTGTTGGCAGAAGGTGCAATAAAATGCAGCTTGTGCCTCTTCTGTGTTTATCTTTTGTGTGCGGGTTGTAGGGTTTGTTGTGTGTTGCTGCTTTTCCCCTGCTCTTTTCCCCGCAGTGTTTTGGGGAGCAGAGGTGCAGCGGCCCCGGGAGGGCTGTGGCAGCCGAGCCGGGCCAGCCCCGGCGGGCTGGATTCACGGCCGCAGGGCCCTGCTGGGAGATGGAAAATGGGATGATTGGCTCTGGCAATTAAGGGATGAATATTGTGTGAATGTTGAGAGAAGCTTTATTGGTGTACAGTTGTGTTATTGCAGTTTAGATGTCCTCTGTTCTCCCCATAGTTTCCCTGTGGGCAGCGCCTTCCCTCTCCCCCGTGGGCGGCACAGGCCCCGCTCCGGCCCAGAGCTGTGTTTGTGTGCCCTGAAAACGTGGTGCTCTAGGGTTTTTAAAAGTTTATTTTAGTTTCTGACTAAATTCTGATTGTTTTATATGGTTTTACAGTTACTGGAGAGATTGAAAAGCGGTAAATGCAGCGCCTTATTACCTATCAAATTTTAACATGGTCTGATTTTTTTAAGAAGAATGCTAACACATTTGCCATATAAAATGATGCCAGATACTGTCACTAAAAGCTGTTGGGTTGTTCAGCAATATGCTAAATTGCACATTATTATATTTATTTCCCAGTAACCCTGCACTTTGAAAAGTCTTACTGAATTTCTGTTTCCATGGAATTTGCAGTTACCATGGGTTTTACTCATAACTGATTTACTTCTAATTCTAATATGCTTGTTACAACTTTAATGCCTCCAGTACACCATCATGCTGTTATTTCACTTACACCTTGTTCACCTTTGTCTTTTTGTGTTAATAACCTTAGACTGAGTTACATCATGTCATATCTATAACTTTTAAGAATGTTCATTTGAATTCTGTTAAATTAAGGCCAAATATTGTAACGCTCAGTTACCTTCTTGAATAAGGTTAAGTTTTATTAAGTAAATTTTGGTATATTTTATAAATGTTAAGTTTCAGTTTTACGTAATTTCAGCAATGATCTATTCCAGCTTTTTATGGATCCAGTTATGTTCGGTAGTAATAGTAATTGAGTTCTCTTGAGAGTGCTTTTTGTTCTACTAAGGAGATAATGAAATTATGTTTATTAATTTGAAATCCTTTTAGGGCTGGGTTTTATTGAGTTCATCTTGTTAAGCTCTATTGATGTCAAAAGGAATTTATATCAGGTTTGAGTGTTATTTAATCTGATGTATCATAAATTTTATGAGTGAGCTGTTCAGTGTTTCCTTTGTTGCATTTTTTGTGTCATAAATACATTCATGTTTGTATTCCTGTTTTTATAGCCAGCTTTTCATATGTTTTACCATCTTTTGGTGTAATTATCTACAAGACACGTGTCATTTCAGGATCCTTCTTTTGTTCTCTAGCTGCTCATGTATCTCTTAGACCAGACTACCCCTCTAGCTGGGCTCTGCACTGGGGCTCCATGGTTTGACCCAGTGCTGCCTCATGATTTTCAAGTATTTTTCAGAGTTCCAGGAAATGATATCTCAGCTTTGTCAGAAGTCTTCTCTAAACTGATGGTATTGTGACATCTACTCTAAGCAATCAGATGCAGTCCCAATTGTTATTACAGAACCACTCCAACAGTTTGCAGTGTTTAAAGCATCTCTATGCTGAGGAAATTCTGGAGGTGACAGCTATTGGATGGTTCATCAGTCTTTCACCCCTAGACCTTTACTCCTAAGTGCTATTCTTAGGACCCTTGTTTAAAATTACATTTAGGGAATTCTCTCCCACTTAGAGCTTGGGTGATGGCCAGGCCTTAGCTCTGCCTGGACAGGAATTAGCCAACAGACCCAGATGTTTTCTGCATCAAAACTAGATTTGAGTTGCTTTGACTTTGCAATTTGACCGTCTGTACATGACAGTAGAACTATTTTTAAAGGGAGCTTGGGAATTATTATCTGGAAATAATTATCCAAGTCCCCACTGAATCGAGGTTTGTCAGCTGTTTGCAGACTCTGGGATGATGGTACATTATTTCAGAGATTTCTATTTATTTCATTCCACCTATGTTGTTAGTTTTGTCTGCTATTAGGAATATTCCTGATCGTTGTATCCAAATTATTCCTAATTGCTCTAAGTTTCTTGTCCACTACATGTATTATTTTGCTACGATGCTTCTTCATACTCATAACAAAAGACATGCATCTCATTCTTATTTAAAAAAAAAAAAAAAAAAAAAGGAATGAATGCCTTAAGAACATTCAAATAATGCAATATGTACATGAGAAATTTGGACAACTAATAATTTTGAATCCTGCAATATTTACATTAGAAACTTGGAAAAAAGATCATCCCATCTAAATCCCAATGGAGTGTCCCACAGGGAAGCCTAACTGATTCATTAACTTCAGGAGAAGAGATGCCTGTGTTTTATCACCAACAGCTCAAAGCAGTCACCCGTTCATTCCATCAGATACTGATCAGCTCTGAAGAAATGAGGCCCAGTGGAAAGAGAAATAACCTCATCCCCTTGCAGCCTTTGTGGCCAGAACAGGAACAGGAGTAGGACTGCCAAGACACAGCTGTGCCTGGAAACTGACAGAGGCAATTGGCCAACAAAAGCCTCATGGCATCATCATGGGACAGTGCTCCTCCCAACCTTCTTCAGTCCTTCCCTGTTCCAGCTCCAGGAGGACATTCAGAGATGTCCAAGATCAACATTTCCAGCTAATGGACCTTCTCCTACTTCTCAGCTAATTGGAAACAATGGTCATTTCTTTCCATTTCCCTAAGAGACATTGGACATTATTCTTTTGTTTGCTCATGCTGCAAAACCCTGTGTCAATGACTTGACAGAATTGGGTAAGTTTTGTTGATTGTAATTGGTCTTTTATGTATCTTTTCCCACATCTAACAGATAACCAGTGATAACCTTCATGAGATCATACCCTCCCAAGAGTGAGCTGTTTTAACATCAGAACATAGGAGCCTTTTTTAATGAACAAAAAGAGGGAGATGTCAGAGACAGGTAGAATAATGATAAAAGAAAGGCCTTATGAAACCAGGCCTTGTTCTGCTATATTAACAGCTGGCCTGTCATCTCTTCTAAGGGCAGCTAAGCAGTCACAAGTTCCCATGTGAAGTTATTTTGAGAATGAGACTTGGTGAACAATCTGTTCTGAGGGTGAAAAACAAATGCACCTGCAAGAACAAGGGATTTGTCCCATAAGAATCAGTGAAGAGAATAGGTAACAATACAAACAATACAACAGAGAGATTTGATGCACAAGTAAAATATATTTTATTATCCAACTGTTAATAACTGGCATAACTAATAATAAGAAATCTATTAACTAACTAAAGTGGCACATTAGGTTTGTCAAACTGTATAAAATAAGTTGTGTGAATAAAATAAAGAGTTCTTCTCCAGCTCAGCTGGGTTCTCTGGGATTTTGGTTCCTCCCTTCTTTCAGGCTTTGGCTTCCCCCTTCTTTGGGGCTTTGGGTTCCTTCTTTTTTGGTGCCTTGGTTTCCTTCTCTGGGATTTTGATTTCCTTCCTCTCTGGGCATTTGGTTTCCTTCTTTTCTGGAGCTTTGCTTCTCTTCTCTGGAGATTTGGTTTCCTTCTTTAGGATTTTCAATTCCTTCCTATCTGGTGCTTTGCTTTCCTTCCTCTCTGGGATTTTGATTTCCCTCTTTTCTGGAGGTTTGTATTTCTTTTCTGGGAGTTTGTTTTCAATCTTCTCTGGAGCTTTGGTTTCCTTCTTCTCCAGGAATTTGGATTCCCTCTTTTCTGGAGGTTTGTATTTCTTTTCTGGGAGTTTGTTTTCAATCTTCTCTGGAGCTTTGGTTTCCTTCTTCTCTGGGAATTTGGATTCCCTCTTCTCTGGAGGTTTGTATTTCTTTTCTGGGAGTTTCTTTTCAATCTTCTCTGGAGCTTTGGTTTCCTTCTTCTCTAATAATGCTTTGGTGTCCTTCTTCTCTGGGGCCTTGCTTTCCTTCCTCTCTGGGGGTTTGGTTTTCCCCTTCTCTGCTTTTGGAGGTTCCTTCCCCACAGAGACACCCTTCTTTGCTTTCTTCTGCTTCTCTTTCTCCTTCTGCCTCTCTTCCTCCGCCAAGGCTTTTGTCTCCTCCTCAAGCTTTGGAGCCGGCCGCTTCAGCTCCCTTCTGCAGACAAAACAGAAAACATGGCTGAGAGTCACCACCAGAACCTTGGGCTCACTCGTCCTGGCTGGCCCTGCACTTCATTCCTTGACCCTGAGGCCAGGCAGAAGCGCCAGACCATTTCCGTGAATTCTCCTCAACCCACAGAGGTTGGGAACATCCCAAGGGAGGGCAGTGGTGGAAGGGCACCTCCAGGACCAGCCAAGCCTGAGCCTTGCCATCAGAAGGGCTTGACTGTGCAAGCTGCCTCTCCAGGCACAGCCAGACACCTCCAGCCCACTGCCAAAGGCTGATCCACCAGCTCTCTGCGCTGTGCCTGAAAACGCCCTTTGTCTCTTGACTTCCCAGTTTCAAGCAGAGCACAGAGTGCCAACGTCTGCTGATCTCTCCTGCAATTCTTACTCAGCTCATTCAGCTCCCTTCTCCCTGGGCAGAGCTGAAGCAGGATTTCAATGAGTTCGGATTTCACCTGAGGCTTAGAAGCAATTCACATTGATCAGGATGTCAGTTAGACAGGTAGACCATAGGTTAATGATGATTAGATGCTTCAGCCAGAGCTGATTGTTATATTGTTTACCATGATGAGCTTCTTGATAGAAGGAAGTGGAGTAAGTGAACTGTTAGAAGAACATCTTGAAACCAGCAGAACAATGGTTAGCACCTGGGCTTTATGTCAATCAGTCACTAAGCAGGGGACCTTGGATGGTGCCAGAGGGTCACAGAGACCTGATGAAGACATTCCTGACTTCATCCCTTAAGACCACTGGCCCAATTCAAGACTACCAACCCAATTCCAGAGAAGAATTGCACAGGTGTGAAGGACTAATGACCTCATTTTAATACAGAGCGGGGAGGGAAGGTGCTGGGGTTGTGCACATGTATTGTGTGTAAGATCCTGGGAAATAAAGAGAGGGCAAAGAACCTTGTACAGCGCGGTCACGCCTTGTAGGGACGACTCTGGTGCCGCCCGCCGGGGTTAATAAACATACCACTTTCTAACTTCAATGAGTTAGAGAGTCTCTGTCTGTGAGCCTCGGTTTAACAACTCATAGCCTGTTCCTAAATGAGAATAATCCCATCAGTCAGAAAGCAAAGGCTGCAGGAACTGCTCTCCTGCAAGACAGGCTCTTGTCAGCCAGATTTCCTGCTGGAAGCCAGCTGTGACCAAGCCAGCTGCTGCTGTCTGCCATGGAAACCATCTGAAGCAGCCTCGTCCCTCTCCTCCCCATGAAACCAACTTCAGCCTGGCCTGAAGGAAGTCCTGATGCACAGGCTTGCTTTAAGCAGCCTCCACTCCCAGCTCACACTTTGCCTGTGTGTCCTGAGCTGGGCTGCCCTGCTGGAGCAGAGCTTCTCCTGTGCTTGCCCACTGCTGCAGCTGAAGGGGAGCCCCAAGGACAGGAGCTTTTATGGCTGCTGCCCCACCATCAGGAGAGCCCTGGCAGATCAGCACTGCAAGGACTTCATCTGTGGCAGCAGCAGCACCCAAACCAAGGTTTGGTCTGTGCCCCACGCCTGTCCACACCACAATCCCACTGTTTTGGTGAAGAAGGGAGATGATGAAGAAGAGGCAGCTCAACACCATGGAGCTAAAGACACCTCTAGAGGCAGTGCCAAGGCAGGGCCAGAGCCCAGCTCCCTGCAGGCAGCATCTGAGCCAGGAGGACTCACCACTAAACTAGAGAAGAAGATGCTCTGTCCCAACAGAAGAAGGTGCTTCCTCTCTTGGGAGCCAGGGAGCCAAGAGTGGCCATCCCTGTGCTGCTTCTGGCCTTTGCTATGCAGCACCTCTGAGCTCAGAGTCCTTGGAGCAGGGAAGCCCTGCAGGGACAGTAAGCCATGGAGAGCAGGAACCCATGGCAGGCTTACTCACCTCTCCCTGAGAGGTGCCCCAGAGCCACAGTTGATCTCCTGGGGGCTCGGGGAGCAGCTGGCACGTGAGGCCTCCCCGGGCACCAGCACCTCGGAGCTGGGGCCTCCCTCCACGTGGCACAGCGCCGTGGCACTGGAGATGCTGTTGAGGTGGCCAGAGAAGGGCAAGGAGACCTGCTGGCTCTCTCCTGGCTGCAGCACACCTGACACTGGCAGGATACTGGAAGCCTGCATGGAAGACAGGAGAGATGGAGGTGTTGAGCATGGAAATGGATGCAGAAGAGCAGCTTGGAGCAAAGTGCAGCTGCAGCCAGAGGGGCCTATTCCCCAAACACTGCCAGAATCACCCTGATCTCATCCTGCATCCATGCCACTGACCAGTGCAGGGACCATGGGGAAAATCTTCTCCCATCCTCACGGGTCAATGCATTCATTAGTACATGACATGAAAGTGAACTGGGATGTCTCCTGGCACTAGAAATTCTCTCTGATGCACAACTTGCCTTGAAAAAGTTTCAAAACTTACTGCTTTTAGAAAAGGAGGAGACTCAGAATGAGAGCCTTTGGAGCTGAGCAAAGGACTCCCAGCCCAGCTCATCTGACTCCTGAGGCTCTTCCCCTCTCTCTCTGATTTAAATGCTGCTCCCTCAAGGTGCTACAGCAAAAGCTCCTGCAAAACCTTCCTCTGGACCACCTGAGGAGTTGCAGGGGGAGCAGTGCCCTCCATAGGTGCTGCACAGCGTCCTTGGGCAGCCCCACAACGCGTCCTGCACGGCCTCTCCAACACCCAGCTGCTCCAGCAGCACTTTGTGCTGGGCCTGCAGGGATGGGAGGCCCCTCTGTGGCCAATGCTCAGGGCCACCAGTGGCACTGGCAGCTCCAGCCCTGCTTGCCACACTGACAGTGTGCAAGGGAGACAGATTCCCTCTTCCCTTCTCCGCTCCCAGGGCAGTGTGCGGTGCGTCCACGCAGCACCTGAATCCCTCCAGGCCTGCTGGGAGGTGAGGGTTTGCAGGAGCTTGTGGTGGCACCTGAAAAACAAGCCATTCCCTATGCCTGCAGGAAGAGACAACCACTTTGCCAAGTCTCAGTTTGTAAGACAGTTTCAGGGCCAGCAGTGCAAGAGCAGCTCTCGGGTGACAGCAGAGAGCTGCAAACAGGGAGTCTGGCTGGGCTGGGAAGAGGGCACATGGAGATCAGGACTCATCCCAGCTTGCTCTGGCAAGGAAGCTGCAGCTCTTCCCATCATGATGCAGATGAAAGCCTCATCTTGCATTGGGAAGGCAACAAGGCAAAAAATGCCACACTCAGCACAGGCCTGTAGGATCTGAGTGAGCTTCTCCAAGGAAAACTCTCCTATTTCTCCCTCCCGCTCCCCCATGTCCAGCCACTGGCCCTGCTGCCCAGCCACTGTCAGGGCACAGGACAGCAGGGCAGCAAAAAGGGAGCTCAGCAGGAGCATGACTTGCTGGTGGCAGGCTGGGGAGGCAGCACAAGCAGTAGGTGTACAAGAAAATCTACCTCTGCTCCTGAAGACTGGGTCAAATCCTGCTCTTCAGTCAGGGCTGTGGCTGCCTCCTGCTTTCCAGCCTTGAAGTGCCTCCATCGAGATGCTGGGCAATGCAAACATGTTCTCATCTCCTTTGGTGGATGGGGAGTGAATTGAGGTGGGTGAAGCTCATCTCTGGAAAAGAAGATAACTGTGAACAGGGACCTGCAGTGGGAGGGAGGGACACCTGCAGCAGCAGCTCCTGCTCAGGATGCAGCCCCTGGCTGGCTGCTGGCACCTTGAACTGAGAAATGCTTTGATCCAGCCCTTCCCAATCCAGGCTGGAGCAGGTCTGCTCTAAAGGCAGCCCAGGGACGACACTGAGCTGCTGCAGCAGCTGCAACTGCTTGCACTGAGGAACTGCAGAGGACAGGGATGAACACCCTGTGGGCATGCAAAAAGCACAGTGGGAGAGGAAAAGACAGAGAAGGCAAGCAAAAAGGGCAGATTTGAGACATCCAGGGGCAGACCCAGGCAGTGACAGCCAGCACAGCCCCCCCAGGGCCCAACAGCAGAAACTCTGCAGCTCCACCAGGTATTTATCAGGAATGTTTCCCTGACACTGCTGGGGGCTTGGCTGACATTTTCCAACACTCCCAGGGGACTCAGGTGGCATTCCCCATGCATCCAGACATACATACATGGGCTGTAGTGCTGGGATCCTGCCAGACTCCATCAGCCTTGGGCTTGGAGAGGTTTCTGCCAGCTGTCCAGAGCTCCATAACTGTTTTCTCTGTCCCAGGAAGCAGGCAAGAAACATTTTTTAAAAAACCCAAAGCAAACCACAACAGGGAAACCTAAAAATCCTTTAACAGCTCAACCCTGCTCTAGTTATTTCTTTAGGGACAGCTACCACTCTCCAGCTGAAATGCTGGGCTTTTGGAGAAAAAAGAAAAAGATAATTACATGTTCACCTTCAAATTTAAAAGGATCAAGGTAAGAGAATCTTTCAAACTACAAATTATTGCCCCAAAGGTAAAAGCTTCGCAAGAAATCTCTAGTTCAGACCAGGCTGGCAGTTAAACAACTGGTTCCTCTGGTGGGGAGAAACCCTCCTCTTTAAGGTAAGCAGTCTGAGAGTTGAAAGCAACTGTTCTGTCAAACCTCAGGCTCCCTGGCACAGCCTGCCTTGCCTGTCCTTCCTCTTCACTGATTTACATGCAGTGCCACAATGGCCCAGGTTCAGATGTTTGGTGCCATTCAGGGAATTTGGCATTGTCATTTCCTTATGTTTTAATGTAAGTTTCAATCCTTGCAACCACTCTTCAAATGCCAGCTTTCCTTTCGTTGACAGAAAGCTCAAGGTTCCCAGAAGTCTTCTGACATCCCCTTTTGTGCTCAGAGAGATGCCATTTCCAAACAGATGTTTCCAAATTAACAGCATTTTCAAGAGTAATGCACTGAAGTGGCCCTGGATTCCAGCTCAGACCAACGACATTCTGTGCCAGACACTGAGATTACCACCCGTGAGGCACGAGCTGTTTGTGCCACCCATCCCTCCTGGCCTTCTCCACAGCAGCCCGTGCCTGTTTTCCCCGGCAGAATCCCTGTGCCTTTTGCAGCCTGCCAGGAGCAGCTGCACAGAGGCACACATCTCCCCTGCACTCACCAGTGGGTTTCTCTCATCCCCGAACACGCCGATGAGAACATTGGTGCGATGCGTGCCCAGCGCCTGCACTTCCACCAGCACTGGGATCTCTGCAGTGCTGTGAGGCTGGACAATCCCACAGGGCCTGGGGCTGGAGTAGAGCACAGCAGAGTCCTCCTTGCGTTTCTGCAAGAGACACAATGAAATGCAGCTTCAGAGGCACCTCTGAAGAAACTTTACACTCCCTAACATCCACCGCAACAGCAACTGACACACGTGTTTAAAAATGCCCAGGACAAAGGTAAAAGGCACAAACAAGATGCAAGAATTGTAGGCTTAGCATTCCCAGGGCATCCTGCAAGGAGGCTGCCAGCACAGGCACTGGTGTCTGTGGATGCAGCAGCTTTCACAACCCTCTAAGATCTCCCACAAGAAAACATCCTGAAGACTGGAACATCAACTGTTCCCTCAGCAGGTTAAACTGCATCCTCAAGTTTACATTCGGGTAGGATCCTGTTCTCAGCAGATCTTTAAGACTGAATAGAAACCAGCAAGGTCATGTCCAAATCCTTTTTTTCCCCTAATCAGCTGCTCAATAATATTTGAGAGGGGGAGGTGGATGGGATGCCAAACCTGTTCAATAAGCCCGTAGCAGCCAGGCAGGTGGCTGGGATTCCTAATCAGGAACTTCTTCTCATATGGCACCTTCAGGAGGCACTCATCATATTGCAGCACATGGGGGGACACTTGCAGCTTTGGAACGAGACATCTGGCCAAAGAGATGAGCCCAGGGGAATCAGAGATACTGAGAGAATGGAGAACATTTACCCCCAAAGATTGTAAAACAGAGCATAACAGCCCTGCAGTGATCAATTGCCTTCTACGTCTTCCCACTCCAACAGGTCTTGTCAAGGAGGGGCAAACCCTGAGAGGCAGCACCCAGAGGCTGCCAAGTGCCCCAGGCAGAGCACTTTGTCCCACAGCTGCCTCAGCCCCTCCTTTCCCCAGGAAGCCTTGCAAGGACTCCTGTAACACTCCCAGTGATCCATGAGCTCTAGGGGAGCCTTCCCAACAAGGAACAGAGCTCACTAATGCTCAAGGAGCACACAACTCCAGTGCCCAGGAAAAATGACTCCCTTCTCTGCCATGGTGCTGTTGCCCTGCCTGGGAACTCAGCTGCTTGCCCCAGCCTTGGAGGGCACGAGACACCAGCTGCCCTCCAGAGTGGCTGATCAGCCCCTCCCAGGCCCTACAGCTCCCTGGCTCCTTCCCTCCACAGCTCCAGGCACTGGCTGTCCCCAGCCCCACCTGCTTGACAAAATGCCAGCCCAGGCACTGCCTGGATGGCTCTGCCTGGGAGAGGGAACAGCCCCAGGGAACTGCATCCCTCCTGGCATCCCACTGACACCCACAGCAGCACAGCAGGATGGAATTCTGCTGCAGCAACAACCACTTTTGCTCTCAACCCTGAGAACATTCAAGCTCACAATGGGAAGCAGAGGGAAGGAGAAAATCTAGAGCTGAGCTGCCACACCAAGGGCTGCTTTCCCCTCCTGAGACCTTGCCCTCAGCACTCTTGCTGGCAGCCACTTCCCCCCTGCCACGTGCCCTCATGAACAGAACCAGAGCCTGGCTCTCAGCAGGCTGCTTGCTGTGTCCCAAACCAATGCACGGTGCTCGCACCCAGCACAACTCCACCTCTTGCAGCAAGAAGGAGAGGAGGCCCTGGGGAAATTTGTTCCACCTCAAGCACCAAAAGCCAGGCCAAGAAATGATCTCATTCCTGGTGCCTTCAGAAAAGGGCCCGGGACCCTGCTGGGCTGGGAGCAGGGCTGCTTTTCACCACAGGCTGCTGTCCAAGCTCTGCTCTTCTCATGCCCAGTTGGCACAACATGAGCTCATGAACCAGCACTTCTCCTTGGCAGCTGCAGCCAGCAAAGCCTGGGCAAGGCAGGGGCTGGGGGAGGCCAGGCAAGGGCTGGTACCTGGCTGTGATGACCAGTGATGCCACTCCCTTGCCAAAACCCTCCAGATCCACCAGCATCTTCCTATAGAACTCCATCACCGAGTTGGAACACAGGGTCACCTGGTGGAAGAGAAGAACAGGAAATTCTTCCTTACAAAAGCTCATTATCCACGTGTGATCCAGTCCTTGAGGGAAGATTTTGTCTTGATTCTGCTGCTGCTCCATGTGTAGAGCACAGTCTCAAAGGAACAAAAGCCTTCTGGCAATAGCAGATTTGTTAAACACACCTTGCTATCAGGGCATAGCTCAGCTACATTAAAACATTAGACTAAAGCTCTATGAACCACTGTATTCAAATTAAGGGGCCAATTTCTCATCTGACTACAATGACATCAATGCAGAAGAAATCTGACTTGAACACAACGAGTTCAGCTTTACAGCAGGAAGCTGAGGGCAAAGTGTGGCCCAGCAGGTGCTGGGCAGTTCATGGCTGCAGAGTTTTTTGTCCCCACTGGAGATTCCTGCAGTGAACACAAATCCTTCTGCTCCCCAGGAGAGGGGAAATGAGGCCAAGAAGAAAAGCTAACTGCTTTCTACAATGACATCTCTCTAACAGCCACCTTTTGCCCTCATCTTTGCTCTGCCCACTTGCAATCAAATAAATGGCTCTCAAGAACCCAAGAGTGACTTCTGGCCTTGACCATATGGTATGTGACCTCAGCATATGATTTTGGAAAGAAAACAGTGCTCCTTGAGGAACATCCCGAGTAAGGCAGCTGGCAGAGGCCTCAGAGCAGTGCAGATCTCTCACTCACACCATGCTCAAAGCTGCAGCAGAGCTAAAGCCCTCCCACACTGCAGTGCAGCTGCAGCCCTGGTGCTGAAGCGTCTCTGGCTGGACTCTGCCCGTACCTGGATGTCCTGGTGTCCTTGGGGCAGGATGGTCCCTCGGCTGGGAGTGATTGTAAACTCCCGGGGCTCCACATACAAGTGAATGCCCTTCCTCCAGGCTGGGTCACTGTGGCAGCGGATCTGATCCACGCTGTCCACGGCCGGCTGCGTGCCATCGAACGACATGCGGAGCTGGAACGTCACGGGCACCGGGGAGCTGTTAGTGAGCCGGCAGCGCTGGGTGTAGGGAAAGCCTAGGAAAGGACACCAACATCCATTGAGGCTCCCACTGTGGCATGACTCCTGCTGGGAATGGCCTGGCACGATGAAAGTGGCATTGGAGTTCAGCTCTGGATTATCTGAACTACAGCTCAGCCAGAAGCTGCATGAGGAATGAATCGTCACTCAGTTCCCTTTGACACACATTGCAGACTGCAGCCTTGAAAATGCCCACTCCTAGCCCTGCTGAACACTGCAAGCTTCTCTCTTGGTGATGGGGAGGAGCTGTCTCACCTGCCCCAAACCAGCACCAGTGATCTCCCAGTGATGAGTGTGCACCCAGACCGAGCATTTCCTCTGAGAATTCAAGCTGTCAAATTCCCTGTTAAGCCTGCCAACACTCCCACCCTTTTCAAGATAGATAAACAGTGAGTCAGCGTTGAGAAGAAGCTACAGCAAAAGAAAGTGAGGATGGAATCAGGAACTAGAACGTGAGGCAAAGCAGCCCAATGCAGCTTCTCTCTGCAGGATCCTTAAGGCATCTCTTGGTTTGGGCCAAACAGACTGAGCACGAGACAGCTCAGAGCCCACTCAACTGGGGGCACACCCAAGCCTTGCTTGGAGATTGGCAATGAGGAACCAGGTCCCACCTCACCCAACAAACGGGGACATCACACCCATGCTGCTCACTGGGGTTGCTGCCTGCAAGGCTTTACCCCACTGGAGCTCTGGGATTTGCTTTCCATGCTGGAAAGCCAGAGATGCAGCCACTCATGGTGGGGATGTCCTGCAGAGCCCGGAGAGCAGCCACAAGCTGCTCTGCAGTGGACATCTGGCTGGGCTGGCCAGCTCTGTGGGGAGGAGACTTCTCCCCAGGCCTGCTCACCAAGAGGCACTGGAACACAGATGGGGAGAAAAAACAACTGCAGCTGCAGCCCAGAGCTTCTCTGTGCCCATCCCAGTGAGAACTGCCAGCTCCAGCAGTGACTCCAGCAGGGAGGCAAGAGAGGCACAACAAGGACAAACACAGATGGCAAAACCTCCAATGAGACTGAGCTCACGGCATGCAGACAACAGTCAACAGTTCCAAAGAAGCAAAGACACAACAGCTGCCTTCAGCTGAAGAGACCTTAGGAATGAAAGCAGATCCAGCAGGATCAATCTCCTGGTTCAGAACCATAGTTCCATCTCTTGCCTTACTTGTTTCATTTCTTCAAAAAGGCAACTTGACAAGTGCCTCCATGGTGATGCAGGGTGGGGAAGAAGCAGCTCAGGAAAGGCAAGTAGTTTCCTTAAAAAGTTCATGACCTTCCTTGTTCTGGGTTCAGGCTTGGTAGTGAATGCTCCCCTTGGTCTGGGAAGGGGGATAGGGGGTTTGGGGGTTTTGGCCCTGGGGGTGGGCTTTTCCCTTGGGGGTTTTTGGCAGCTGTGGCGTGATGCCGTGGGCGCTGTGCAGTGGGAGCTGAGGCTGGGCAGGGAGCGGAGCTTCCCTTCCTCCCGCTCGGGGATGGGAGCTCGGCCGCGTGCTGCTGCGGGAGGTTGTGTGCTTGGCCCCGGCACTGCCCTGGCTGCAGCTCAGCCTGGCACCCACCCTGCCTGCCTTCCCCGCTGCTGCCTGCTGCTCTGAGCCACTGCCCACATCCCCCTGCCCTCTGTCCCTCTGCAAAAGGAGCATTTCCCTCCTTCCCTCCTTCCCTGCCGCTGCCGGCTGGCAGGGGATCACTGCCCTGCCAGAGACCACAGCTCCTCCTGCTGGGATCCTCACTGCACCAAAGGGCAAAAACGGGACTTGGGAGCTGGCAAAGATCTGCTCCTGTTCTCTGGGCTCTCCTGATATAGTCTGGGAAAGAACTGTTATTCCTTTCCCCATCGTTTGAGCCCTGTAATTTCAAAGGTATCATCATTTGGAGGGAGGGGCTCATCTTTCCATTCCAGGAAGATCCCCACCTTTCTTGGCAGACATCTGTCTTTTCAAGCAGGACAGAGACACCAGAAAATACTGACTTTCTGTGCCTTGCTTCTGTTTGATCTGACAATGGCCAAATGCTCCCTGCAGCACCAGCAGCCCTGCAGTTCCCACCCTGAAGAGGCTGCTGTGGCAGAGCAGGAGGGAGGGATGCTTTTCCCTTGGAAGACACAGATCCCTCCCGCTGTGTCCCAGCCCAGGCAGCACTCACCAAAGGAGATGTCCCCGAAGTCGAGCTCAGGGAGGTCGAAGTGCAAACTGGGTCCAGTGACGCTGCCCCTGCATAGTGAGGACAGAGCAGGAAATGCCTTGGTTCAAGGAATTGCAAAGCTCCGGCTGGCGTGGCTCGGGGGCACCAACCTGGTGTCAGGGCACCGTGCCTTTCAAACCAGCACACACCATGTGCTCAGCACAGTGCCCCTGGGCACAGGAGGCAGCTAAAGCCAAGTGGCCAGCAGCCAGCAGCCACTGATGGGCTCTGGGCACAGGGCAGGCAGGAAAAGCCCCCGGGATGCTGCTGGTCCCATGAAGGACCCTGAACACACAGCCAGACATGGCTCCGGGCCTCAGTTTCCCCATCTGCAATGGGATGGACATCAAGGTGTCCCCACAAACTTCTGTAACCAGCCCTGCCAGCCACAGGTTCCCTGCTTTGCTACTTCTTAGCTGGAACTGCTGTTCCCATGGAGGAGCTTTCTCAGCAGAGTTTGACCCACACCATCATTACAGACACAGTTGTGAGCCATGAACCCAGGGCAGCCCCAAACATCCTCTGAAAAGAGCAGCAACACTTCTACACAGGGCACAGATGAATCCTAGAGGAAAGGACCAGCTTGTCAGCAGTGCAGCAGCTGGCACAGCCAAGAGCAACAGCTTCAACAACCAAACAAGGGGGTCCTGAATCTAGCACAGCACCTCACCTGTCCTTGAACTCAGCAGACACACTGCAAAAGTCACCAACACCCACTGAAAGCAGCACTTGAAGCTGCACAACACTCACCAGTTGATTTCATGGCTGATGCCAATCCATGCCCACTCTGCCTTGTGGTTAAAAATCAAGGCCCAGTGACCTGTGCCTTCTGTTGGATTCACAGCACTGCCCCTGGCTCTGCTCCACACATCTCAACAAGAGACACCTGCCCTTGCTCAAGGAGAAAGCTGCTGATGCACAAACATCCCATCACCAGTTTAGGGGAGGGACAGAGGAGAATCACTTATTGGATGGTGAAAGGTTCCCTCTTGATCTCCAAAATAAAAAAGCAACACTTTTCCTCCAAGAACAAAGCCAGCATCATTCTTTCTCCACTAGGGGCAGACTTACTCACCACTTTTCCCTTGCTAAGTAATAACTTCCTTGTTCTTTTTCATCCATCTCCCTTATCTTACTGCTATAATCCAGTGCAGATTGCTTTCATTTCTTCACTGCCTTGCCCCAGTGCCTCCCAAGAGCAGCAGCCTAGCTCCAAAGCTGCAGAGCAGCCAGCATCAGCTCTCCTGCTCCCACTGCATTATCCTAGCAGCACATGGCTCAGGCTGGCAGGGACAGGGCCTCGTGCTGCTGTGGTGCTGAGCACTGAGCTCTGCCTCCCCTATCATCACCCCTTGTCCCTTGTGCTGGGCCAGGATGATCTCTTGCCATGGCACCAGCCCAGGGGATGGTGCCCAAGTCCTTGGCACAGTTCCTGCTGCACAGTTCCCTGACTCCCACATCAGCCCTTGCCTGGCTGTGCACAGGAGGCACCAGAGCCCTCAGGGCACAGCAGCAGGGAGCACAGCTTGTTCCCACAGCATGGCCATGAGAGGGGAGGTGAGGCTGCTGCTGCCCATCTGGCATGGATTATTGACAGAAGTTTTTAAAAGCACTGCTGCTGCTGCAGAATGCCCCAGGCTGGCCCATCTCCAAAGCCCTGGGGCCTTGCTGGCTCTTCAGCTGGGACATCCCAGAGCAGCTGCTGCCCAAAGCTGATCCATCCCACTGCCTGCCATGGCCCAGGGCAGAGGGAGATCCCTGCAGGGAGGAGTCATTCCAGCTCCAGGTACCACACAGGGCAGGAGGCATCCTCCCACTAAAGCAGTGCCAGCATCAGAGCAGAGATGAAGACCTCAGCAAACACCTTTTTTCTCTGCTCCACCCCAACAGGGGGTAGCTGGGGCATGTCCCAGAGACAGCTCCAGATGTGCCCACCAAGCTCCCAGGGTCCTTACCTGATGGTCAGGATGGCAGGCGTAGGAGATCCATCCACACTGAACCGCAATTCTTCCTCAAACCTCCCCAACACGGTGGCACTGAAGGAGATCTGGAGAGTCTGGCTCCCACCTGCTGCAATGATGCCCTCCTGGGGTGCCAGCTTGAAGCCCAAGCCCACCTTTGTGGCTGAAGGGATGTATCTGAAGGGAGCATCAAGAGCTCCTTGGTTGATCAGGTTCACCTGCAGCAGCAAGAAAGCAAAGTGGAAATCCATGTGGAATCTTCCCTTCTTGGGAGCTATTGTCTAAGGATGCAATGAACAGCCAGAAAAGGCAGAAGATGCTTTGTGCTGCTGAATGGCAGAAGTCAAAAGATACAAGAGGACAAGTTCTGCCTTTGGGTTTGCATGCAAAGCAGTGGCAGCTGCACAGACCTGCACTCACCCTGGGGTTATCCCATGGACACAGAGCACTGCACCTCTGGGCAGCATCACCCAGCTCATGGAGACCTGGCCCTGAGAGCAACGTGGGGTGATTGCAGCTGCCTGGTGAATCAGCACTGAGCTGCTGCTGCCCCAGCCAGCACAGCTCCAACAGCACCATCACCTCATTCACCTTTTCCCACACCATGAAAACAAGACATTGATAATGAGGCATCAGCAGCAAAATGTACAGACAGCACCATCTTTTGGTGAGAAAACTCGTGGTGTATTTCTCTTCTACAGTCAAGCTTTTGAAAGTGTCTGCCATGATGTAGTGCCTCATTTTTTACCTCTTTCAGATGCTCTCTCTTTTTTTTTTTTGCAAGCTTGGCACTATTTAGGGGTAGAAAATAGGTAGAAAAATCCTTTGCTTTATTCCCAGGAACACTTTTCTCTTTCCAGAGCCAGAGATGCACCAAGGCTGAAGTGTGGCACTGGTCAGCAAGGGACAGAACTCCCAAGGCTTTCCTGGGACTTCCAGGAATGAGCAGGAGACCCTTGACTGGAAGCTGTTGGCAGTGGACTGAAGCTCAAAGGCAGCCAGTTGGTTCCAGCTGCTTCTGCAGAGCCCAGTCCAAAGGTGCCTTGTGTCTGGCACTGCCACAAAAGCCTCTGGACATGCAGCTTTTGCACCCAGTGCTGGTTTCACCTGCCAAGGCCTTGTTTTGCAGGAAGCCTCCCAGCTGATCCCTAGGGAAGGCTGCCCAAAAGCAGGGGCTGGGGCTTCATGAACAACAGACACACCTTTCTGACCCCCCAGACTGGACCAGCACATCAAATATTCCCTGCTCACAACTGCCCAGCTTGGCAGGAATTCCACAGCTCCACCAGGCTTGCTGCTGCCTCAGGAGCCATCAGCATCCATCCCCAGCCCTGCTGCTCACCTCACAGACATGGGGGGTGTTGACAAAAATGTCCCCAAGCTCCAGAGTGTCAGAGCTGAGCTCAACCAAGGGTCCTTGGCCTTCCCCTCTGAGCTGCAGGGGCAGCCTGCTCTCACGGCCTGGGGAGAGATGTCCATTTCAGTACAAGCATTCCCTCTGTCACACTGTCTTTTCCAGGCTGCCTCAGTGCTAGTCCCTGACTTTGAGCTGGATGCCACCAGCTCCTGATGCTGCAGGACAAGATATGGACCCTTCTCTTCCCTCAGCCTTGGGGCTGATTTCTAATTTCTAACCCATTTCTCGGGCTGGTTTCCAATGGGAGCCACCAGTTTGCTGAGTTTCAAACGTCTCTGGGGTCCTGGAGTGGCAGACCAAGCAGTAATGCGTAGAAATTGAAGGAAAGGAAATTTAGGTTAGATATTTGGGATGATATTTTTTCCTGTGAGGGTGGTGAGACACTGGAGCAGGTTCCCCAGGGAAGTTGTGCAGGTCCCAGCCCTGCAAGTGTTCAAAGCCAGGCTGGATGGGGCTTGCAGCTACCTGCTCTAGGGGGAGGTGTCCCTGCCCATGGCAGGGGCCTTGGCACTAGATGATCTTTAAGGTCCACCCCATCCTTAACATCCTAGGATTCTGTGCTTTCCTTCCCCTGCACCTAGAGGAGCTTGGAAATCCATTCAGGGAAGGCACAAAGCTCATCCAGAGCCTGGCAATTACCAAACTACCTGGCCCAGCAGCACAGGACTTTGTTGCCCAAGTCCTCACCTTCTGACCCTCAGCACTGGGCTCTGTTTCCACAGACTGAGAGCTGCAAGGTGACAGCTCCCACACAGGGAGAGAAGCAGCTGCTGGCCAAGGCTGCTCCTTCTACCAACAGCCTGGGCTCAGTGGGGCTCAGCCCCCTCTGCTCTGGTGCTGTCTGGCCAGTGGGAGCTGATCCAGGCTCAGGGAGCACATTTCTAACCCAGCTCCTGCCACCTGATGATGGATCCATGTCCAGTGGAGCCATCCTGGAGGCCAGGGGCCTGCAGGGGCTTAGTGCTTGTTCACTAAAGCTGCTCTGCTCTGCAGCTCTCTGGCCTTTGAGGAAATGCCAGCAAAGGCATGGCATGAAAACCTCTCCCTGCACTGCCTGGGCTGTGCTGGGATCAGGAACCCAGACACAGCACTCTGAGCCCTGGCCTTGCACGGGACACTCCCTGGGAGCTGCAGGGCCACTGGGGATGTGCCAGCACTGCCCTGCTGGCCAGGGACTCTTCCCAGCACTGCCAGGGCAGCCCAGTGGGCTCAGGCTTGCACCATGGCTGCACTGAGGGGGAGAGAAGCAGGGCAAAGGAGCTGCACCTGAGATGCTGCAACAAGCCACACTTTGATACTCCACTGCTTCCAGGGGTTTGAAAGTCATCTTGATTTTGGCCAAACCATCCAGCTCGATTTCTCCCTCCTACAACAGAAACAGCAAAACATTTCTCTTCAAACTTCACATTTCTTGTTTTCAACCATAGTCCTGTCAGCCTTTGTTTAGAGCATCAGTGATGAGTGAACAACACAAGGAGCCCAAGGAAACCCTCCAAAGGCAGCTCAACACAGTGCTGGAAGCTCTCAATGCTGGTCAGGTCCCACTCTCCACAATTTCCTACTGCTCTGACACAAGCTCTTGCTCACATCATGCTGCTGTCAGCTGCAGTGGGATGTAACTGCCAATGTGCACTGGTGGCTCTTCACAAGGAGAGATCATGATCCCCTCCCCCAGAAATAAAAATATTAGTTTAACCTGTTTTGAAAGAAAGCAGAGGTTGGGATTATTCTGGGCTTTACTCCAAGGGGAGAAGGGATTTTGCACTGTGCACACACCAGGCATTCATCATCTCTCACAATGCCAGTGCTCAGAATCAGGGCTCTGGCTGATGGCAGCACGTGGCAGTTGGCTTGCAGAAACAGAAAAGGAAAAGGTTTTCTGTCCCTGTGTGCAGGAGAACTCAAAAGGCCCAGTGAAACCTTCCAGCCTTGTGTCCAGGCTCACAGATGACACTGGAAGGCAGACTCAGAAATAGTGCAAGGCGTGGTTACAGGAGGCCATTGGCATTTCTGGGATTAACCTTGGGCTGAGTTTGGCCTCCTTTTCCCAGCCAGCCATTGCCAGCTTCAGGTCAGTGTGTGAGCTGGCAGTGCTGCAACAGCCTCTGCTGAGCCCCACGTGTGGGGGCAGCCCCTGCCTACAAGAACTGCTCCCTGTGACACTGCAAGGACACGCACGGAGTGCCCTGAGCTCCAGCCCTGGCAGCAGAGCTCGGCTTTGTCAGGCTCCCAGCCCTGCCTTGAGCCTCCAGGCCAGAAATGCTTTGAGCATTTTAGCATTTTTAGGTGAGCTCTGCAGCTGCACCAGAAACTCAATGCCCTCCCTCCCAGCATGTGGGGCCAGCTGAGGATCTGCCAAGTGACCACAGCCAGGGTTGCAGTGGGTGGGAGGAGGAAGAGGGGGAGGAGGAGGAGGAGGAGGAAGAGGAGGAAAATGAGGTTCTCAGCTATCACTTACCATTGGCTCAATGACAGAAACGTCATCAGAGAACATGGGGTCCTGGTGCACCTTTGCCATCTCCCCCGAGGCTCTCAGGAGGGCAGCACGATCTTCACAAGAGCCCTTCTCCTTCCCTGTTTCTTTCTCCTCCATTAATTTTTCCAGCCACAGCTCTCTCTGTGACTGCCCAAAAAGACTCTGCCTGCAGCCAGAGGAGAGACAAAGCCAGCAGGTCGTTCAATAAGCCACAGATTTGCAGAGAGAAGTGCGAGTGCAGGAGAGCAAAGCACCTGGGGAGGAGCAGCAGTGTGACAGATGAGCAATGCCACGACTGACTCTCACCATTAACAGACCAATATCATGTCTATAGGTTAAGAAAAGGGTTTTTTACCCCCTGAGTTGCTATCAAGGGACAGCCGGGGTTGGGGTATTTGGGAGGGTCAGCTTGTCACCATGGTGACATCTGACCTCCAATCAAGATTGGAGGAAGTGAACTCCACCACGGGACAGCGAAGAAGGGGTCGATGGTCAGAATTTTGGGAGAGGCTAAAGGGTTAAAAGGCAAAACCTCCATTGTGTGGGTGAGCACACAGTGGGGCAAATCCTTTGCTCCCAGAGCTGTAACATCTTCTCTATCCAGTCTTCTGTTGTATTTTTGATAAGGTTTAATCAACCTTTCTAAACTTAGGAAAAGTGAGTGGCTATTTCTCACAAGCAGCCGCTCCCCAGCAAGGGCTGACCCCAAGCCCTGGGGGTCTCAGAGGGATCACAGGATAACTTGCTGTTCACTGGCACAGCACGTAGTTTTACTCCACACCTGCAGGCTCGCGAGAGGTTTCCAAAGCCAGAACCCCTCAAGGGAACCTCCTGGCTCAAAGCCTCTGCCAAAACTGAGGGACAATCCACCAGCCACTTCAAGTGGCTTTTCCTCCCACTGAGCTGCTGGGGGAGGCAGATAAAGATTATGGAGCAGGACTTCCCTGGGAAGGGGAGACAGAGTTGGGTTGCAGCTCCATGTTACCAGCACTGTGAAAAATGCCTATTATATTATTGGCTTTTTGCAAATATTAAAATGAATACTATATGTGTGATGTTGGAAAGTGATGTTGTATTAATCCTTTTTTACAGACCAAGGAATAATAACTGTTGAATTTGCAGTGTGGTTCTTTGGTGTGTTTTACCTTGAAAAGATCCTGATTGAGCCTAAAAAGGGCACATTTTAGCAGTACTTAAATGAAAGGTACGCTAAGAAAGGGAGCAGTCAAAACTCTGAAAGAGTGCAAATGCACATTAGAGTAATACAGTGACATGGAAACCCAAAAGGAGGATGCCATTTACACTCTGAAGGATCCAATCCCAGCTCAATGAAGCACCATGAACAGGAGCACATCAAGGAAGCAGAACAGGAGGTTTCTGTGTATTTACCAGCAATGCAGTCTGGGACTGTGGGTTGTCACCCATGCTGGTAACTGTTTGCTTGGCCCAGCAGAGAAACTCTGTGCAATGTGTTGGAAATAATTATGCAGATGTGTTGGTGCACTTTGGATTTAACAGCAGCAATCAGGATTGGTCACCAGGTGAACAGCTCTTGCCTGACAAACACAAGACTCTCTGCTTTGATGCTCAGGGAGAGCTCAGGGGAAATGTGCTTCTGCCCAGCAGCTGCTGGCCTTTGTGCTTTTGTACAGCCCCACTGAGGAAACAAAAGTTCCTGGCCTTGGTGCTTTGCTGCTGCTCAATCTGTCACTTCCAAGTGTCTTCTGGGGACTTTGGTGATGAATGCATCACACACAAAAATAAAGAGAACATCTGCCCAGCTGAACTTTGTTCATGTCAGCAGTGATGAACTTGCTTCAGGTTCAGCTCATGAAGGACCTATTGCTGCAATGATGGGCCTGACCAGTTCCCATTACCACTGGTGAGAACATCCCTGCTGGCTGAGGGAGAAGCCTTAGGACAGCAGTGCTTATGTGCTGGATGTGAGGCTTTGGAGAGAGGGGAGGAAAGACAAGGCCCCAGCAGCCCCAGAGCTCCTGCATGTGCTCCAGGGCTGATGCCAGGGCTGCTGCAGCTCTCTGCTGGGGCTCGGGGATCAGTGCCTGCTCTGGGCAAGGCACAGAATTTTGTTCTTATTCTTCTGCCAAAAATTTCACTGGAACAGAGAAGCTGCCAGTTAAGGGAATCCCTGGCCACACTTCAGCACTACATTCCATTCCATTCCATTCCATTCCATTCCATTCCATTCCATTCCATTCCATTCCATCCCATTCCATCCCATTCCATCCCATTCCATCCCATTCCATTCCATTCCATCCCATCCCATTCCATTCCATTCCATCCCATCCCATTCCATTCCATTCCATTCCATCCCATTCCATTCCATTCCATTCCATTCCATTCCATTCCATTCCATTCCATTCCATTCCATTCCATTCCATTCCCACTGCTGCCCCATGTTACATGCTCCTGCCCTCAGATGGCAGGATGGCAATAACACTCCTGGGGGAGACTTCAGGGCTTGCCTGAGAAAGAAGGGATCTTCTTCCTTTCAAATTATCAGGAGAAGAGGATCCAGCCAAGTTCAGGACTCAGTTTTCAGGACTGAAAAACCAAGTGCAAATCAGCCCCTGCATCTCCTACATCCCAGCCCGGGCTGTACCCACCAGACTCCTCTGTTCCTGCTGGAGCAGTCATCTCTCACACAGACCTGGCTCCCCAAGACCCAAGGACACAAGCTCTACAGCTGAACTTAACTCCTCTGAATTTCAGCCAACATCACTAAGCTGTTCCCTGAGCCCACAGATAGAAGAGCTGTGAAGGAGACATCCCTGACATTGTAATAACCAAATGAAAACACCAGTGCCAATAGATGGGGCTGGCAAGCTAAATTTTTGGCCTTTTATCTATGAATGAGCTGTTCCTTAAGATAGTTCTCATCCTGTTAGATCTACCCTTTCAATGAATCACTACTGCACCCTGACAGGCACTACCGCACTACTGACAGGCAGAAAAGATAAGGTATGGAGAGGGTTTGAATAGGTTGTTTTCTTCTGCTTTTTAACTAGGGCCCTTTGTATGTTTGTTTCCTTGCATAGCATCTAAAGGCAGGTCCAGATCTCCCAATGGCCCCTGGCAATCCCCAGACACTGCTCTTGCTTTGAGCAGTGTGTCTGCTCAGATGATTGCCAGAGCTCCCCTCCAAAAGTTATTCTATAGTTTTCTCTTCTAAATCAGCCCAATTGCTTTTCAAATATTCACTAAATGTCTCATATTTCCTACACACCTCTGCAAGTACCCATGGGCATGTGGTATATTGATAGGCATTAGAGGAGCTCGACCTTCATGAAAGTTCCCAAGGAAGAATTCATGATCTTTTGGCAAACACTTAAACCAAAATGAAAAAAAACAGCAGAAACACAGGAACTTCAGAGTATTCAAAAAGAAATCTCAATGAAAAGGGGGCACAACCTTATTCAGAGATTTAAATCATCTGTTTGAAAGTTTAAACTGGCTTTCAAAGGTTCATCATGGAACACAAGAGGTGACTGATGCCCTCAGCTGACAAGGGAAAGCAGATCAGCTTCAGGAACAGGACTGCACTGGCTGCCTGCAGCACAGCTCATGTTGGGCATCTGATGCAGGGACCCCTGCAAAGCCACGTGCCTGTGGCCTCCCAGAGAATGGCTCTGTTTGGCTGACAGTGCTGAGAAAGCATTTCAGGAGCTGCTTGTGCTCAGCAGGGTGCAAGCCAGCTGCCAACATGTTGCAGCAGCCTCCAGGAAAGCTGGGACAGAGAAAGCTCAAAGGCTGCATCCTGCTCTGAAGACCGAAAGCGAGAGCAGATGCCATCCATCCTGCTCCCTTCCAGCCAGGGCTGCAGGGATGCTCAGGCTCCTTTTGTTGCTCTTTCCCAGCCCTGTTATCACCCAAAGGTGTTTTGCACAAGGACAGATCCTCACCTCTGGGTGCTCAGCTGGAAACGAGCTTCCAGGTTCCCGGTGTTGTGGAGCAGCAGAGTCTTCTGGGTGCTGCACTTCACTGGACATGTGGAGAAGTCCAGCTGGTCAGGGAAGTCCAGGATAGCTCGGGCAGCAATGGCCTGAACTGGCACCACTATCCTTTCCCTTTCAGTGACACAGAGCAGCTGGTGGGAATAATCCTGCAGGAAAAGAAACTGCCTCAGCACAGGGCATTTAGTGCCGTCCCCATGGCAGAAGAAAAACCATTTCCTACTACCCTTCAAGGGCATCAATTTACCTATCCCACCCTAAATGAACACTAAGCTCTACTGATATGTCACATTTTAGAGGCACTAGCGCACTTTGCAAAACCTATCTCAGTGGCATTAAGCTCTTCTGTCACTTGGTCATCCAGAGAACTGCCCTAGGCCACCATCATTTTTACTCTAAATTTTAATGATGTTAAAGAATTCCTAAGTCCCTTCTAAGGAACATGGAGCTAGGGAACACAGGACATTCCTCTTTAGCTTTCTATATTCCCACTGTTGAGAATAGGACAAAGTGTTCAACTGACTCGAAGCAGCAAAAAAAAGATGAGAAAACAGCTGCACCCAAAGAGATCCTGCACCTCTGGCTTGGTATAGAAACATCAGCTGCCTCAGAACTCCCCTCCAATTTTGCCTCTCCAACCAAGTCAGGAGGAGAACAGTGCTAAGAGGCAGCAGGATGCTGCTGGAAAGAGCCTCTCTTGGCTTCCCTGCAAGGCTTCCTCCCTTCCATGCCATGTCCTCAACCCTTCTGGATGAACAAGCCCCCAGATCACAACACTGACCCCCCAGATCCCAGCACTGAGATCAGACTTGTCAGGGCCTCAGCACTGCTGTTCAAACCTCCAGGCAAAAGCACCTTTGGCACGGAATGGGTGCCAGCTGACAGAGCAAGCACAGGCACAGGCATGAAGACAGAGGCACAGCAGCGTCACTGCCACGGGCTCTGGGCTCACAGCTCTGCCTGCAGCTTGCACCTGCCCTACACCAGCTCCTGCAGGCAGCTGTCCAAGTCCCTGCAGCTCAGCAACCTCCTGCTGACCAAGGGCACCCAGAGCCCAGGGTGCCTGTGCCAGGCCGGGCTCACGGGCACAGCACATCCTCTGCCCTGGCCCTGCAGCTGCACCATGCTCACTTGTGCTCTGGCACAGCACAGCTGCAAGGCTGCAGAACAGAGGCTGGGAAAAAGCACCGTCCTTGCTCCAGCCCAGGGGGAGGCAGGGAAGCTGTTGCCAGGCAGGAAGGAGGAAAGCTCTCTGACCTCTTTGTTCCTCCAGTGTTTTCCATCATCATGAAACCCCTTCCACTGTACCTAGAGATGGCCAAACATCTATCAACAGCCCTCTGTCATTTTCATCCTGCTCCCTGGGCATCTTCCCTTGGCAATGCTCAGGGATGTGCAGGGAGGGGAAGCAGAGCCTGTCAGGCCTGGCTGCAGTGCCTGGCAGCCCGTGCCAAGCTGGGACTGGCTGCAGGCTGCCTGCCCACAGCCTGGAGCCAAGCTCCCAGCATGGAATGGGCTGCACCCAGAGTGCAGGGAAAACAGTGGCTTTGGAGAGCATTCTGTGTTTTGGCTCCTCCAGGCTCACCTTGTTCTCGCCGGGGCTGAAGCGGATGCGCACAGGGACAGACACGGCCGGCACCAGGAGACGGTAGGCATCGTTGGAGCCCATGACCTGGAAGTAAGGTGATCTCTCCATGGAGACCTTCACCACATGAGGAAACTGCAGAAAAGACATGAAACAATGATTTTGTCACTTGTGGAAACAGGATGAGAGGAGACCTGTCCATGCCCTGGTGTCATCCCTCCTTGACTCCTTTTCCAAAGCACTTTCAGCTGTGCATGTACAGGCACACAATTCATGAGGGTGAACTCAAATTCCTTCTGTCTGGCTCCAGCATTCTGACCAGGCCCAGTAGGGCGGTGCCTGGTGGGAAGGAAGGGCCGAGCAGGTCAGCAGCAGCAGGATGGAGACAGAGCACCTGAACCATGTCATCTGCACATTCAACAAGGCCAAAAAACCTGCTGGCTCCTGCCAGCACACAGCCATGCAGTCGTGTTCCAGAGGGGGAATGTGCTCCCTGAAAGCAAACCAGCACATTGTCCTGGGGGAAGGAAGAAATTCTCTTCTAGTACATCAGGTTTGGGTAGGGATGTTCTGGGGATACAGTCATGCAGGCAGACCAGCAAGAAAGGAGACCAAACACTGTGGCCTTACTGGGAATAAAAGCAAAGCTGAAAAGCCAAAGTAGGAACACAGCAGGACAACCCCTAAAACAAGGAGATGGCAAAGAGAATTTAAATGGGCAGTAAAGCAGCAAGGAAGAATCACAGAACCATGAGAGCAAGCAGCTTGCTAAAAGTGACAGAAACACAGACAGGCTGTGCCTATCACTATGGGCTTCAAAGGCATTTTCTGCCTGGAGAAACAGGACCAGCAGTGTGGTTGCAATACTGAAAGACAATTTTGGCTCTCCAGGGATTCTTGCTGCCTGTGCAGGCAAGCTGGGCTGCTGGGCATTCCTGCCTGCAGCCATCATGCCAGGTTCTGCCCTCTGGGATACACAGACACAGCAAACAAGCATTTTCTAGCACACTGATATCATCAACCAATGAGCACCAAAATGCTCTCAACAAGTCTAAACCAGATGACTTTGACTCCCTCCTGTCTCTTCTCATCAGCCCACTCTTGGCACAAGCCTCTTTTTAGAAAATGTTTCCCGACTGAAATTCCAATGGTCTCCGTTTTCCTCTTTACAGTGGAACACAACTGCTGACATTTTTCAACTTTTCCCCTTAAAGCTCTCTTGGCAAACTGCAAAACAACCACAATTTCTACAAGTGAAGGTGAAAACCTCCAGGAGCACATGGCTTTGGACGTGCTGTGGTTCTCCAAAGGGAAAGCAGAGCACAGTGTTGTTTTTGGAAAAGCTGAGCAGAGCTGGATGAAGCTTAGCAGGAGCCTCAAGTGGCACCTAAAGGGCTCCCTCTGCTTCTGCTACGTCACTCTGATTCCAGGGCTGCTTCAGAACACACCTCCTGCAGTGCCAATGCCATTAATGAAAAGTTATTCCAGCATAAAGTGCACAAGACTCAGCCCCTGAGCTTTGACTGTGAGCTGCACAAAGGGAGCCCAACAGGCTGAGAGAGGCAGAGGAGCCAAGATTAACCAAGGAGACACAGGAGGTGGTAAACACTCAAGGCAAAGCACGAGAGCAGATAAGAACTGTACAGGCCTCAACACTCCCACCAATCCAGAGCTTTCAAGAGAAGGCACCTCCTTTGGGACAGATACCGTCAACACATGGCCAAAGTCAGGGGAGAATTCCCAGCACAGGAAGGTTTCCACCATCTTGCAGAACAAAGGTGCTGAGACATTTTCTTCTGGACATGCTGCAGCACATACCCTGCTTTGCTGTACACTTCGGGAATTACAGCTCTCTCCTCTTCCAGCACAGCGTTAAAGCTCTGTAGAAACCTAGGCCAGGGCACTGGGAATATTTCTCTGTCTGCTCTGGGCTGTCCTGACCCCCGGGGGAGCACTGACTTTGACCCTCATTCATGGAGAAACTTTCCTAGATGTCAATATAGGCTAGAATCCACAAAAGCGTGAAATAGATTATAGAGAGTAGTGTAGGTGTATCACTCGCTGAGAAATTTAGGTTTTGGGATTTCTGTGGATAGAAGCAAGATGGAGGGCACAGAGTGTCATCCTGAATTTCTTCTTCATGCTTCTTCTTCCTTCTTCTTCATGGGTTTGGGTGGCATTGTGTAATTGGGCAGAAAAGTCCGCATTGCATGCTTCCAGGGATCAGTTATTGGCTTAAAAGGGAAAATAATCCAGGTGTCCTTTCTGAATTGGATAGCTTAGTCTTAAAAGACTTTGTAACAAGAGATTGTTAGCCATTTCGTGCCTTGCTAATGACAAGCTGCCGAACTCATGGTTGTGAGACTGTTTTACTGATAAGAAATAATAAACACCCGAGTCTGAACGTGAACTACCATCTCGAGTGCCTTCAATCCCGACCCAGAGAAACTGATAAAGCTCCATATCCCAGCACTTACCTTGTCCACATTCATGAGAGACACTGTCATTTCAGAGACATCATGAGTGTTGAAGTTCTGAAATGTCACCTCTGGTGGGGAAATCTGCAACAAGTTCTGCTTTGGGGGAGCTGACGGCAGCTGGAGAGGCGAGAGAGAGCAGGGACAGCTTCAGCTGCTGGGAGGAAGGCTCATGAAGGACAATCTTACACTGACCCCAGTGAAGTGCAGACTCTGGGGGGAGCACATCTGCCCAGCCCACACTGGGCAAACAGTGGCTCACCCACCTCTGCTCGGAGCTGATGGAGAGCTGCTGGCCACACAGAGCTGGCTCCAGCCAAGCTGCTCTTTTGACATGTATTTCTCCAGCTTTCATTCTCCACAATGCCAGGCAGCACTTACCTTAAGCACAGCCCTGTGCCCATGCGGTCACAGAGCTCTGGGGCACTGCCTGAGCACTCATGGAGTAAGTAAAACCCATACATTCACATCAGATTCCATGGGAAACGATTTTGCGATGTCCTTCACTCTGACACAGGGAAACCGAGGCCCACACAACTGCAAATACCTTTTTTGATCTAGAACTTAGGCACCAGTAGCAGAGGAGGTGTGAGAGATGAGGTGATATTTGGCTGAAGCCAAAAGGTTATCAAGTTAAGGAATGAAAGTTGTTGATTCTCTGTGTTGTTTGGGGTTTGGATTTGTTCAGGTTGGTTTCTTGGGTGTTGCTGTGAGAGGAACAGGGTTGAAGACCTGACCAAAAGGAAGCAGGGTGAGAGGGGAGGGGACAGAAAAACTGGCGTTTGGAGGGAATGGAAGTTCCCAAGTACCCATCCAAAGGGAAAGGGGACAGAACAGCCCTCACCGGGTATAAAGGGGATAGAAAGATTGCCATTTTCTCAGAGGGTGTGTTTGTTCATCTCCAGGAGGAGGGAGACACGCCCAGCTCAGCTGAGTCCTTACTAATAAACAGTTTCCTTTTGCTTCAATGATTTTGTCCCCTTTCATTGTATTTAAAAGTGAGTGCATTTCTAACAGAGGTAAAGGCAAAAATAAAGTAACACAGAAGTTAGGAAAAAGACAAATGAAGTGAATGCTGAATGAGGATAAGGTTCAGTTATTTTCTCAGCAACTTGGGTAAAAGTAGAGTTGGTATCTCCTTTTTCCATGAGCTTTAAATAGGTGCTTTCTTGTCATTATTGCTACCTTACTTGATACCATTGTAGAGGCATGTCTGGAATGACACAACAGCAGCAAGTGCTTCTGGAGCAGAGACATTACTTGGAGAAAATTCTCCCCTTCTGCAGCCACACTGCTGTCACTGCAGAGACACCAGCAGCTCTCCTGTGTGACTCCAGGGCAGACACAGCCTGCTGAAGGGAGTGCCTGCAGCACACTGTCCCCCACTTGTGCCCTTCCCTGAGGTGTTCCCAACGCCCCTCTCCAAGGCAATCCTTAACCAGTGTGTTCAATGTCTCTTGCTGCCAATTCACTGCTCAGCAGTGTGATAAATGAATGGGATTCGTGCTAACAATTGGAACTATATCGATATTTTAGAAAATATATGTTAAAAAGTCATAGAGGAAAAGGATATGTAATTAGTGTCACAAAACAAATGTTTTCAGATGCTCATGAGAAAATAGGAGACAGGATGTAGTGTGAGATAAGTAAAATCCCAAAACGGAATAGGCCTCGGGATAATTAAAGAATTGGCCTTGAAATGGACAAAATTAGGATGATTCTAGGTGTTTATGAAATAATATAGCTTATTTTTGGAATATAATGCTGGCTTCTATAACACAAGACCTGGGACGCATGTGCAGCCTGTGGGGTTGTTCAAAGGACAGTGAGGATGAGGAGAAGCCTTCGTCGGAAGCAACCAGTGAAAAGCCAAAAGACCCCTTGGAAACAAGCTGAGCATGCACTGTGCAGTACAGTGACATAGATTTCAAGAATTGAAAATAGGAGGAGATTTACAAAAAATTGTTGATGAACATGTATTAGCATACAGTATAGAAGTTGTGTTTGGTTTCTTTCGTCTTTTGTACGGGAGGCAGGGTGAGAAACCCCCCCATACCCTGATTGTACCCCAATCAGTTTTGCTTGTGCTTTATCCTAACCACTGCCAAATTATTTTGTATCTATTTGATTACATTTGATTGCATAATTTTATATAAAATTGCTGCTCAATTTAAATTGCTGCTAAATTCTAATTTTGTGGTTTATTAAATTAGACATATAGGACCTCATTCATAACAACAGCCCACCTTGGTCACCTACCCTTTTGGACTGTGCTTTCTACTGAGCCAGTTCTGTCACAAAAGCAGCTTGAAACACACCTCTAAGCAGGCACTGAGCACAGAAAGCACATCCACACCCCTCTGCCCAGGCCGAGTCCCCTGCACATCTGGCAGCCTGCAAAATCTAACACCCCGTCAGGGTCCAACACATTGTTCCAACCCAAAGCAGGAATGCAATTGGTTTTGTTAAATCTGAAGGAATTCCTGCAGGTCCTGGGCCTTCCAAGGCCAACGCTGCCACTGTGGAGGGAATCCTGTGACCCCAAGCGTTTGATGGTGACCACAGCAAAGCAAGAGGTGGCTCCTTCAGCAGGAGAATGGCACATGGCAATGCTGTGCCTTTGTGTCCCCAGCCTTCCCCCATTGTTTTAGCAATGGCAGCCACACTCCAGCACAGCCCAGCAGCTGCAGCAGAGGTTATTTGTGTTGCCTCAGTGCACATCAGGACTCCCAGTCCACCACTGCCAGCAGCTTGCAATGACAACAGCACCTGGACACTGAGGAGTTTTGCTGGAGGCAAGCCTGTCACAAGCACACACCCTCTTCAAACTTGCCATCAAGCAGAAAGGAAAAGAGCAGGAAAAGGCTACCTTTGGACCAGTCTTGCTCAGGCCTACCCATGGGCCAATTCTGGGCAGAATCCTCCCCCCAGTGCTGGCCTCCTTCTTCGTGCTGGGAAACTTCTCCTGCTGGAACTTAGAGGAGAGCAGCTGAAAGGCAAAACAAATCCAAAAAAAAAAAAAAAACATATCAGCAAGAAGCTCAGAGATGTGCTTGTTCAGAAAGGCATTTCTTGAGCAAGTGGCACTGGCGAATAATTTGTGATCACAGCCACTAGGATAGTTCTGGAAGCCCTGGAAGTTACTTGCTGAAATGCATAGCAAGAATAAATTAATAATACAGGGTGCAATACAAATACTCCAACCACATGGCTGTGGCTCATTAGTCTCTCTGTGATCTGATGTGACATGTTTGGGGATTTCTGCTCTTTGGCCATTTGTTTCCTCTTACATTTCATTGGATTGAGGCAATGCCCTTTTCAGAGAGTGGGGAGGAGCTCTCAGAACTGCCCCAACTCCATCCCTGCACAACACTCACAACTCACAGCCAGGAGACAGCACTGCTGGCTGAGTCCAAGAGAAGCAAGAAAGAAAAGCTGTACCAAGAGGGAGGTGCACAGGAATGTGTCCAAGTTTTAGCTCTCTCTGTTAATGAGCATTTGTTTCCTCTGTCTGGGCTGACAGAGCCCTCCAGAGAAGAAAACAGAGGCATCTCCTTGCCAGAGCCTCAGCACTGGGGCATCTTCAGCCAAGTGAGCTCCAGACAGCAAGGGACCTTGGTGGCCCTGACTGCAGTGCTGCCTGCAGGGCTGGAGCTGTGCCCACCCAGGAGCTGAGAGAGAACAGCTGCTTTGGGAGCTCTTCTGGCTGGGACCAGCCGTGGCTCTCAAGGCTTTGGGCAGAGTTTGAGCTCTCCCCCCACATGCCCAGGTGCCCAAGGGCAGGTTGGTCACAGCAGCACAGGGCAGTGCCCAGCCTGACAGAAGGAATTCCTGTGGCAAAGGGCAGGCACAGAAGCACATGCTGAGGGCTTCAGCTGCACATTGCTTTCACTTGGCTCCCGTGGCACAGCCAGGCAAGGCGCTGGGCTGTCCCTGAAACATCACACAGTGTTCCCTACTGCACCAGGACAGCCCCACCAACAGCAGCAAAGAGCTGGGCAGGGGCTCTGCAGCTTCCCAGCGCTGCTGGACAACAGGGGCAGGGACACCAGGGACACCAGGGCACTTGCCAGCCTGAGCACAGCCCCACTGGCTACTCACAGTGTTAGGCTGCAGTCTTTCCCTCAGCAAAAGACGAGGTGTTGGTGTCTTTTTTGGGAATCCAGAAGCCATTTTGAAGGGAGGATGTCACAGAGGAGCAACAAGGCCTCAGCAAAACTGGAAGGAGAACAATGGAACTCTGAAAATCCAGAACCCAATTCGTGACACACTCAAGGCATATATGCTGCTAAACATTTTATATCATTTGAAAGTAGCTAAGTGCTTGCTCGGCATAAGTAGCTAGTATTGTTAGGCCTCTAGTTGGACTTTATTTGGACTAGATGGCCACCTTGTGCAATTCAAAAATGGATCTTGCTGAAACCTGGAGCTAAAAAGCTGAACATTAATAATGCTTAGAGCAGACACAGCTGTAGCTTAAATATTACTTAAAATCAGCTTGAGTGGGCCTCCTCTTCTTTAGGCTAAACACCCCCTGCTCTCTCAGCTGCTCCTCACTGGACTTGGGAGAGACTGCAATGTTATGGCTCATGGCTTAAATATTGCTATAAAGGACGTTTTGCCCACTGTGACAAAACTGTAGAAAGAAGCTGAGAGCACCCAAGCCCACCCTTCCCTGAAAATGCCTCCTGACTGGAACTTGGGACTGGGAGTTCAGCCCCACAAGGGAACTTGAGACAAGATAAAGGTGACACTATTGTCCCATTAGCTCAGGTCTCCAGAGAAGTGAACAAGGCCAAGGGAGAAAAATAGATCCACAACAAAGCCAAAGCCAGCAGCTGTCCTGAAAATCAGCTCTGTCTGCCTTCAGGCTGGGCAGGTCATAGCCACAGACTCATCTGCTGAGGCCAGGTTTGCACACAAACCTCCCATCAACAGAGGGGCAGGAGGAAATTTAGGGTCTGTGGCACAACCTCTGGTAAGGGGCAGTGGACACCCATCCTCCCTCCCACAAACTGGCTCAGCTCTAAACCCGCCACCCCCAGAAGGCCACATCCAGGGGACATTCCCATCAGGGGCAGCTCAGGGGGTGTCATAGCCCATCAAAGACCCCCACAGTGCCCCCAGAGCCATTCCTGAGCCCTTGCACCAGATGATTGCAGGACATGCAAAGTAGCACAACATATCCAAAAATCCACAACCCAATTCATGGCAGACTCAAAGGATATACTGGTGCTAACGTTTTTCTATTATTTGAAAGTAGCAATAGACAGTCAAACTTGCCCCACCCCAGGGAGGTACCTGGGCTGTCCCACCTTGCCCAAATCTGCATTCATCCATTGGAATCTTACATTTTGCAATACCTCACCACAGAGAAGATCAGAAGAGGATTTTATGGTATGCCAATGGGATCCATGGAATGGTGATATTTTTTACTTAATCTGTCTCTGTCATTCTCTTTCTTCCCCCTCTTCCCAACCCCATCTCCACCCCCTTCACCCCACCCCCCCCGCCTTTTTCCATTCCTTTCTCTCTCTTCCTCACATTTACTGTTCCATAAAATCCAGACTACTGACTTTGGCAAATTGCCTCGTTTGCACCTCAATTCAGAGGCCTCTCCCTAATAATTTTAATAACCAGATGATAACAACCCACGGAAACTTGAACAGAACTCATTCACCTTGAAGCAGTTTAAGCAATCACTATAGGGAAAAAAAAGTATAGATGAGTACATTTAGAAAATGTTGCATTTCTTTTCTTTGCAAGAAAAAAGCACAATCAGTAGACGAACTATTGTTCATCCACTCAGCTGTGCATGCCACTGAACTGCTGCACCAGAAGACTGGCATTATCCCATCCTGTATTTCCCTTTGGCATTCTCTCTCAGAGTGCACATGAGACAAAACCAAACAGTTCAACTTTAGTCAATCTTTACCTTCAAAGGAAATCCACGCTCTTTTCCAGAGGCCAATGCTCTGCACGTTGAGGAATCCTCTGCAGAGTCCAATGCTCCGCGAATTGAGGACTCCTAGCAGAGGCCAATGCTCTGCACGTGCAGGATGTTGTTTGCAGAGGCCAATGCTCTGCATGTTCAGGAATTCTCAGCGGGGCACAATGCTCCGCGAATTCAAAGGACTCGCTGGCAGAGACCAATGCTCCGCGAACAATTCACTTGGCGAATGGCCCAGTGTAGCTGCCTGTACGAGCCCAGGCTGCGCACACCCAGCCAGGGCCGCGTTCTCGGGCAACTGAGGCCGCGCCGCTGTCACAGACGCTGCCGCCCGCGCGGTTACCAGGCAACCGCGGCGCCCGAACCTCGGGGCCAGGCCGGGTTCCGGCAGGGCCGGGCGGGTTCCGGCGGGGCCACGCCGAGTTCCGGCGGGGCCGGGCGGGTTCCGGCGGGGCCGGGAGGGTTCAGTGGGGGCCGGGCCGGGTTCCGGCGAGGCCGGGCCGGGGCCGGGCCGCAGTGATTTTCAAATAAGATTCTCAATTGAACTACTGCCATAACTTTCTGAAGAGTCTTTCTGTAAGTATTAGCGAAAGCCTAAAATGTGGTGCTAGAGGCACCTCTGTCAGGTCTGTCCCTTGCTCTCTGTGTAGCACTAGTGTTCTGTCCCGGCTGGAACAGCCGGAGGGGCTGAGCGAGCTGGGAAAGGGGCTCAGCCTGGAGAGGAGGAGGCTCGGGGGGACCTTGTGGCTCTGCACAGCTCCCTGGCAGGAGGGCGCTGCGGGGTCAGGAAGCACTGGAGCGGCGTGGTTCCCTCTCTCCTCTCCCGCTCAACCTCTTCCTCCCTCCCTCCTCCTCCTCCCCCGTTTCCGAAGCCCTCGCAGCCCGCGGGAGGAGCGGAGATGGAGCCGGGACAGGGCGGAATGCAGAGAGGGGATGCCAGGAGTAGGAGTGACTGGGCTGTACTGGGACCATACTGGGATCATGCTGGGAGGGAGTAGGAGCAGCACGATGGCTGCAGCCAGGCCATGCAGGGCCTCCTGCCAAGGGGAATGATTTCAGACAAGTGCTGACTGCGTGGGAGAAGGTGTTTTGTGTTGGAGGGCTGAGTTATCACTGAAGTTTTTCACTTCTGATACTTGGTAATATCAGTGTCATTTTGTCAGTAAGGAACACACTCAGTGCCTGAGACATCTCCATCTCCACCTGCTTCACAACTCCACTTGAAGGCAGATGAAAATGATTTCCTTGTAAATGACCTGTTTTCACCAAATTCTGCAAACTCTTACTGAGGCTCTTTGCCATGAACTTGATTTTCTATTTATTTTTTCCTTTTTTTTTTTTTTTTTTTTTTTTTTAAATAAGAATTGCTTTCTCCTTGCAAATGTTAAGTAAATTTTTCCTTGCCTGGGATGTCAGGAGGTGCACATCCTGTACAGAAACACTCCCCAACTGCATCAATAACCTTTTAGTACTGCTCAATGAGTCCTAGAAAACTGCAGAGCAGTTTTGTGTCTCTGCAGGTTACTTGGCAATCAATTCTCCATCTCTGATAAATCCTAATTTACAAGGAGCATGTGACGAACTCCCTCCTCTGCAATCATGAGTTGGCAGTGCCCATTCTTCTGCAAATTTATGGGTTCAGCAGAATAATATCATAGGAACAGAGATGTTCTGCAGCATTGCTGCTTGGTTTGCTCCTCATTTTGTGGGGCAGACAGCAGCCTTCTACAGCCCTAAAAAGGACAGGGAATTTTCTGGACTGGAAAGAAAAGCATCCGTGAGAGAGGCAGAATGTGATGCTGTTACCCACGGCTGGTGTTGCACCTCTGTTGTCAAATTTCCCTCCCCTGCTGCCTTGGGGCATCTGAGTAATGGGTGGTTTGTAGTGATGTTCTCCTTATTGAAATCAGTCAAGAGTTTGTGGACTTATTTCCAGCATGAAAACAACCCCTGTTTTGCTGGTTGTATGAGGGAAAAAAATTATTTCAGTCAGAGAGAGGACAGAAAGAGGTGAGAGACCACTGAATTTTTTCCATGTGGCTGCAGGGAGGGAGAACAGTTGTGGTGTGGAGATGCGTTGTTAATGTAAAAGCAACAAAAAGCAACCCAAATAGTGAGTGAGCATCACTTGAGCTGCACCTCTGCCAGTTGGGGATGGATCCCTCCTGCTCCTTCCCCTGCCTGAGGCACCTGTGTGGGGCTGGTTGTCCCTGTCATTTACCTTTCAATTGCACAACAAACAACAAGTTTCTTGGAAAACAGTTGGCTTTTCAGACTCTCCCGGGCATTCAAGTGAGTCCAGGAGATGTAGGGATGAGCTGATAAGTGGCTTTGGATGGTCTTGGCTGTTGGGTGTTGCTATGTTTCCTGATGCTCCAAAGCAATCCCTGGCATGCTGCTTTTGTGAAAGGCAGAACAGCTCAAGAGAAAAACGTGCTTGAAATTACCTGTTCTGGGGAAATGCAATCACTGCGAATTTTCTGCTGGGAACTGCTTGTGAACAAAGATGGAGCCTGAATGAGGGATGTGCCCTTGTGGGGGTGCCTTACACTGACACAAAGCTCTCTGTGCCTCTCCAGAGGGTTGTCACCCTACAGAAACTTGTCACTTGAGGAATCTCCTGGCAGGGCAGGGAGGGGAATTTGACATCACAGCTGCGTGCCTGGGAAAAACATCGAGGCAAATTCTTCTTTTCTGGCCAGGAAAGCCAGGGTGTGTGCCTGCTGTGTTCCACGAGGAGGAAATCAATTGCTGAGGGATTTCTGCTGGGAGATTTGTGCTTTATGAAATTAATGCCAGGGGCAGAGGACTGGGGAGCTGCCAACGATAGCACTGTCTTCCTCCCCTCTGCTGCTTTAATTGTTTGTAATGATTGAATAAATAGCACTGTTCTTCCCTGCAGCAAACATAGGCATGTGGCATTTTATTATCTTTATTAGGGCTCCTGTTTGGAATTTCTTTGCTGTATTTCCTCCTTTGCAGAATTGGTCCAAAACTTGGAGGAGTTGGTGTGAGAACTGGACTTTGTGCTGTCAACATTCTGAGTGTTGAGCCAGTGCTAAATCCGTGCAACTATATGGGAATGAAATAAATGACATGATTTAAAGAAGGAAATGCTCCTGGCTTAGGCATTTTATCTGCACAAATGCACACTAGGAGAGGAAGAGCAAATCAGGTACAAGCTCCCAGTACTTAGAGAAGAATGAATGGAAGTAACTTCCTGTTTAGGCTGGAAATTAGGAGAACATTTGTACCCATCAGAAGGGTGTTGAACGGGAGCAGCTGCCTAGTGACAACAGACAAGTGGAGAAGTGAAAGCCCAAATTAAAGGCTTTTAGTGTGGAGTTTTTTGGATGTTGGGGTCTTCAGAAGTAGATCTTGAGTCCCACGGGCAATGCAGGCAGTTTCCCAGGGGAGCATCTCTGTCCCGTGCCAGGGACCTGCTGCCCTGGTCCCACAGAGTGATTTGGGGGGTACCTGATGGCCCAGCAGAGTTTCGGGAAATGCCTCAATGCTTGTTGGATTTGAATGGCATTTGGGTCAAACTGAGTTTCTCCTCTGAGGGATGGAGTCTTGAGCTCTCACAGGTTTTGCTTGAACATGTCTTTCATCTGTCCCCCAGCCCAAAAACCCCCAGCAGATCCCTGCTCCTCCCTCTCTGTGACTCCCACAGCTGCGATCCTCAGAGCTTTTCCCTTACACAAAAAAAACCCTGGAAATTGGCTGGGGTTTATTCCCTCTTGGAGACAAAATTGTCTCCTATTGTGCAGCTCAGGGGGAAAGGAACCTCTTCCTCCCTTCAGTGTGCTGCAACAAAGTGTTTTGTTCGTCTTTGTGAAGAACTAGGAAGAAACACTTCTTTGAAAGCTGAGGGAGCCCAATTCAATTCCCTTATCATTTTGAGCAAAATAACCAAGTTATTTATGTTGAAAGTCACTCCAAAATTTTGAAGAAACCTTTTTAGAAAATATTTCTCTTGGTGACTGATTACAAGTGGGTATGGGAAGAAACTCTTTGCCTTGAACCACTCAAAGCAGTAATTTCTTCCCAAAGAGTAGATGTAATTTCATTTGCTGGGTGAAAAAAAATAAGTAGTAGTGGACCAAAGGAGCTTCAAGCTGATCTCCGTTTGCTGTCAATGACTGAATTAAATGCACAGGGTTCCTATCAGCTTTGCCCGACAAAACATTGCTTTTGGGTTATTGGCGGTTTTGTCAGAAATCTTTGTAGCATGAATAGTTCATGGACTTATCTCTGCTGACTTCAGTCATTCCTGCTGTCCATCATATCTTGCTCTTATGAGGAAGCTCTTTTCATTATGTTGCCTTTTAATTCAGATATCTGAGCCTTTTTCTACTTCTGGTCCCAGTTTTCAGGAGGACAAACATTTTCTTATCTGTGAGTGTATTCAGTGGTGGCCACACAAGTGAAGGCAAGGAACTGGCAGGTGATAATTTATGGAACTCTATAATGGGAAAACCTCAGCATTCAATTTCCATCTCCTTAGAAATCTTTATTTCTTTTCTTGTCTCTTGTGCTCTTTGTGGCTGGTCTGAGTTTAGTGCTTGGAAATACAATTCTATGGATCCCAATTGCTTTGAGAAAGAATAACCTTGTACACAAAGATAAATAAATTTAACTTTTCAATATTAGAGCAGTTTGACATCCAGGCTTGGGGACCTGGCAGTGGTTAGTGCCTGGCCAGCCTCAGAACCCAGAGTTTGTCTGATTTAGGTGAAATTTCATTCATTGGAGACAAAGTAAATTGCCTCTTATTTGCTCAGCACTAAAAATCCATCTGAAGCTGATTGCCAAGAATTGCTGCTGAGTGATGGGATTAACCCCTGCAATGGCACCATGAAATGAGAGACTGGGAGAGGAATATTAAACAATGGCATTTCCAGCCATGTGCAGGCCCTGGTCTTCTGCTCTTGGCTTGGTGCTGTCCAAAGGGCTGGTTTTGATGGTTCTAGAGGCACTAACCTGGGCTGTGAAATGCACCTCAGGCACCAATTGCATCTCTGGTGTCTGCAAGTGCCTTTATCTCCCTTCATGCTCCTCAGAACCGAAATCCTGCAAGGACCAAGTGAATCTCAGACTTTGGGAGGCCCAATAGTGACAGATTTTGGTGAGATTTGAGTCAGGAGATGGAAGCAGCAGCAGAAGGTGCTGTAATCTTCATCCCTGCACTCTCCTGCATGCTGATACAGTGTGAAGGAGGCAGGGATTCCATAAAGCACCTTCTGTAGCTCCTGAGGGAAAACAAGTGGTAAGTTCTTTAATTTCTTAGAGTTTCAGGCATGTTTGGCTGTGCTGCACCTCAGGGCCAGGCTCTGCCTCTCTCTGCTCCAGCTGGTGCTTCCAAACTGCCCTCTGTGATTTTTTTTTGCAAACCAGCTCTCTGACCAGCTTCCACTTTGCTTTAAAAACTCAGCACCATGTTTGTGGCTGAACAGGTCCCAGAGCTGGGGAGGAGGATTTGAGATGCAATTTGCATCACAGAGTTGTTACAGCAGGGAAAATGTCACATCCCTCCTGTGCCTGGCGCTGCTAATCTTGTTCTGAACATAGGAAACCTCTTCAGCTGCTCTCATTATACCTCAATTTGATTACTGCTTTGATTTCACACCTCTTTCATGCATGATTTTCCTCTCTCCTTGGCTGGAATTGTCAGGCCTGAGAATTTGTCAAGCCTTGGGACAGTTCCCATCACCTATCCCTGCTCCTAAAGCTGGTTTGAATTATCTTGGGAACCTGAGCATGAGGGAAAGTGGCAGGACTTTAGTGAGAGGAAAAGTAAGGCACAGAGGCCAAAGTGTAAATGCAGAGTCTGGGGACTCTGTTGTGGGGATCTGGGCCCTGCAAACGGATGTTCTTCCCTGTGAATGGATGGTTCCTTCTCTATCTCCTCCTGAAATACCTGAGGACCAGGGATGGTGCTGGTACTGCAGCCACATAAACTCCCCATGGAGCTGTGTGGGACCCAGTGGGAATCATTGATTTGCTGCTTTTGATGAAAAGTTGTGACATGAACCTCAGTGTCAGGGAGGTGACACGTTAATGCTGCTGCTGTCAGACAGTGCCCACACACCGTGTCTGGAGGTAGCTCTGGAGAAGATGAAGAAAAACCAGGATTAAATCCCATGTGCTACTGAGCTCTATCAGAAACTGCTTGGAGTGAAGTCTGTGAAGTGACTGGGGAGAGCTGGATGAAAGGGACAGCTCTGAGAAGTGTGTGGTACATCACTGATGTCCTAATACTGATCTTTGCACAGAGATGAAAACTTATCAGTTTGCATGGCCTGAATGTCTGGCTCTGGACATTCTGCATTGCACAAGATGTGCTGAGCTCATCTGGCTCTGAAATATCATCTCTGCACCTTAGCCAGGAACAGCATCAGAGTTCTGAACAGATTCATCAAAATCAGTCATAAGCCAGAAGCAAACCTTGGCAATACACATCTGTGGCAGGTGAGGAGACCAAAAGCTCCCAGTCTTGTTCTTGCTGAATGAATTCAGCAATAAAAATTCCTCTCTCTTGACATTGAAATACTTTAGTTTCAGCTCTGCCCCAGACTGTCAGTGTCAAGTATTTCTCTGGGTGCTTGGGGGTAGGTTCTCCCCCTGTAGCTCTCTGCAGGTTGGTGCTAATTCAAGATGTTCCCTCAGGTTCAGATGCTTTGCTGCCTGAGCAGAGTGTGCAGAACAGGGATTACAAGCACTGACATTTGCTGTGCTAGAAAGTGCAAGGGACACATTTGTGCCAATGAACGTCACACCTTGAACTAGGAGGATCAATTCTTGTGCTCACCAGAGTCTGCGGACAGAGGGGGTTTCCAAAGGAAATCGTGGTCCATGTAGGGCTGAGGGTCCCTCCAGGCTGGCTCCAGCCCCTCAGGGTGCCCAGGAGCAGGGCTTGCCCACAACCCAGTGCTCCCTCCTTAGCCCTGGGGCTGCCCAGGGAAGAGCCATGGCTGAGGCTCTGCAGGACCACACAGGCTCAGCCCTGCTCCAGCATGGGATCCGTGGGCCAGGGTACGCTGGGCTTTGCCCCTACAGCTCCCAAGTGTGTCCAGAGAAACTGCAAGGAGAGGCTCACCTCTGTCAGTGGGATCCCTCTGTGCACAGGGACCCCCACTCCCGGGGTGGCTATGCCAGGGACCTCCAGCCCTGGGAACCTGCAGCAAGTGGAAACTACAACTTTGCAAAATGCTGCCTGTGCCTGAAGCAAATACAAGGAGAACTGGGGTGTGAAAAATAAAATTTGTTTATTACAGAAAAGCAGCAGCAAAAATACAGAAGATATTTACATTGTAAGAATATTAGCAACAACAACAATCGATAGAACATATATACATAAGAACCTATCTAGCAAAAATAGATGAAACATATTTACAGAAGACAAAAAGCCCTAAAACCTATAAGACAACAACAAAATGTAAAAGGTATGTACAAAAGGGTGGCATCTCTGTCCATGATGTCCATCGCACCTGGAAGAAAAGCAAATGCCACGGTCACTCCAGTCAGGCACAGAGGGCTCTTGCATGTGCCCCTAGGCTGGCACAGCTGGCCCAGCAGCAGGACTCTGCTAGCAGAACTGAGCCTGGCTGGGTCTGGCATGGAGCTTGTGTGGAGCAAAGCAGGCACAGGACAGGCTGTGGATGGCCACCAGAATCCAGTGCCCTGGCTACAATGTCCCTGAGCAGGGAGCACCCAGCCCAGCCCCAGCCTGGCAGCAGGAGACCCACTCTGCCTGTCCTGCTGCTGGCATTGCTCTTCATGCCAAGATCATGGCCTCTTCCTCACCTTTTTAATCAATGTCCATGTCCTCAATGGACTCTTCCACATCCACCTCCATCTCTTCTTCCACCTCCACATCCACCTCCATCTCCTCCTCCATATCAATCTTTGCATCTACCTCCATCTCCTCCTCTCTGTCTGGGACAGCCTGCAGAGGTAGCAAAACCTCAGAGTGGGGTCCCTGTCCCACTCCATCCCCACAGAGCTCCCGCCCACCCAGGCAGGTGGAAGTGTCCACCTCCATGGAATGGCACCATACCTTCCTCAGGACAAATGGGAGCATCCTGCAGGGCTGGATGACAAAATCCAGGCACTAAGGATCTTTCAGGAGTGATGGGGTTATCAGGGGGCAGGTGACAAGCAGAGTGGGCAGGAGCAGGGTGAAGAGTGTGCAAACACAACGGCCAAGGGTTGTGTTGTGCCCTTTGCTGGGCGCTGGACGTTCCAGCTGGAGCGTGGGCTGTGACATCACAGTTCCCAGGCTCCATCTGAAGTGGACAGTGGAGACCATGGAATGATGGAGTCCCTGAAGGGTTGGGCTTGCAAGGGAGCCTGAAGAACAACATCTTGTTCCCAGCTGAGCAGTCTTCCCCCAGAGCGTGCTGCTCAGAGCCCTGTTGCCAAGGATGGGGCATGCACAGCCTCTGTGCACAGCCTGGGCCAGTGCCCCACCACCCCCAGTGGAAAAGAGCAGCTTCCCTAGATGCAGCTTCAATCAACCTGCTGCAGTTGAAAGCCATCCCCCCTTGTCCTGTCAGCACAGGCCCTGCTGAACACTCTGTCCCCTTCTTTCCTGCGGGACCCTTCCAGTCCTGCAGAGCCACAGTGAGGCCTCCCAGTGTCTCCTCTCTCCAGGCTGAGCATCCCCAGCCCCACTTGCCCAGCAGTCAGTCACATCAGGGCCAGTCAAGGCTGCAGGGTAGCAAATAACATCAGGAACTGAGAGATGCAAGCTTTAGACCCACGTTTGCCTCTAAATGTACAAAATTAATAACAGTGGAGAGGAAGCTGGTGGGACACTGGTTCTCTTCTAACTGGTGATTTTTTGTTTCTTCTTTTCTGTCATGCTGACCCAGGTTTTTCTGTTGGAAAGGAAGCTTGGCACAATGTCCATTGTCTTCTCCATTTGTGAAACACCAAGCAGATTCTGGGCAGGCTGATATGCAGAGCAAAACCTGAAAATATACTAGTGATCCTGAGCCTGGGGGATGCAGCTAAACCCAGCCCAAAGTAATTTCTGCAAAGTCAAGCCTGCTTTACATTTTCTTGAGTTTGGAAAACTTCACCAGTCATTTATAAAAAAGCAAACAAAATCCTCAAACCAAATCAGACAAAAACCCATACAAACAAACAAACCCACGCAAACCAGTCCAACAAAAAGATCAAAAACCCCAAATAAAACTACAGGGAATGAGGAGTTAGTATTAGTTGTGAGGATAGCACAGCAGGCAAATGGCTGCTTGCCACAGGATCACCATCAAAAGCCACAGAGAACGGCTGCTCCAAAATATACCCAAGAGGAGAAAAAGAAAAAGTGATCCATGGCAGCTTTGGGGGCAGCTCCACATTCAGGTGAAGGATGAGCACGCAGTGGTACAGATCCAGCATTGCCCACCCTCCAGGCTGCTCTTTGCTCCTGATGAAAGACCCTTGCAGGACTGTGGCCCCTCTCAGTGCAGTGTCAGTCACTGCCAGAGCTCTCAGCTGAGCCACTGGCATTTGCAGAGTGACATCCAGTGGGATGCCCTTTTCGGTTGGTCTCCTAATGCCGCAGGGGTCCTAAACAGTATATGCCATCCCATTGTTGTTCTGTTGATATTGACTGTGCTTGGTTTTATTTTGTCAGCAGTTCTATTCATTATGAATTGGAATATGATGAAGAAACTAAGGAAGTTAGCACCTATAATTTGTGCACATAGCTTAACTGATGAGGCAGCTCATTTAATGCTTGCTAGGAAAGAACTAGAAAGATTTAATGAAGAAAATTTGTAAAAAAAGAAATGGGGGATTTATGATAAGTAGTAATACGTTTGTTCATTAATTAAATCAATAGCTAAATAACTATACAATATAAAACAATAGTTAAATAGCCAAAAAACTTCTTGTGCAGATACATATGGTTGCTGGTTTACTATAGTGCTTTGGGAATTCCATTGTAAAGTTATGCCTTGTGAAAGGAAAGTAATGAGAAGCAGCTGTAATAACAATCCTTAAACTCGCTAGAATTGCTGAGCTTGCAGAAAGTGTATAGTACTAGCAAGATTTGCTTAGCTTGCAGAAAGTGTATAGTGTTCTGTATAGATATGCCTTATAAGGCATAAGTTCACCCAGCGTTCACAAAGAGGAAGACTAAGGGGGACTAAGCCTTCATCCCACGACCACCAGAAGGCAGAAAAAGACCCCCTAGCAACTGAACGATCAAGCGCAGAAGACAGATCACGTCATCCCTAAACCCGGAGAAGAAGGCAATAAAGGGTGGACTCAGGGGATAGGAGTTTTGTGAGCCAAAGTGGAACGGAGACTCCGGGCCGCCCAGCGCTGTCCTTGCTTATTCTTGCTTGCAAAATAATAAAGATAATTATTTGATCCTTAAATTCAGTGGACTTGTTTATCATACTGCCCAGACCCAAAACTGCCCCAAATGTGCCCCAGAAATGTCTCCAGGGACCCCAAAGTGGACCCTTTTACCCTGTCCGTGAAAATAATAAAAAAATATGTCAAAAGATCTAAAAATAGCACTAATTAGCATTAAGAAGGAGAAATAAATGGCCAGTAGTGGTCAATGATTTAATGAAAGGAATTGTTTTATTTAAAACCAATGACAAATAATTTTTTGATTGCTAAAAATGTATTCAATTTTTCACATAAATATCAAAGGTAATAGAAATATACAGTAATACTAATATAAATTTTAAAACTATAATTATAATTTTATAAATTAATCAATCTTATTTATTTTAAAAATGCATACTTTTTTATGTTTTGGGATGTCAGTCCCAGGTGGGCCATGTCAGACATGGTGAGGCTGGGGTGAGGAGCAGGTTGTCCAAAATGGGTCAGCCTGCAAGGGGATTGTTCCTCTCCATGCCCAGATCTCCTAGGGAGACATTCAGCATCAAGATCACCTGGGGAATCGTTCTTTCACCTCTTTTCTGAACTGAAAAATAAAAAACCACACACGTGATTAAAACCAAACATCATGCCGTCGGTGCACTTTGAAATCTCCCTCCTTAACAGAACTCCAGACTGACTCCAAGCAGCTTCACAAGCCCTGGAGACTTGGAGGAAAATTGAAGGAAGAGAAAGAGCCCCCCAGGGCTTTCTGTATTTTAATCAGCCCCACGGTGGATTTGGGGCTGGGTCCAGGAGCCTCAGGCACTGAGAGAAGGATGAAGAAGCTGCTCAAGGAGTCAGCAGCAAAACTCCAAGTGCCTTGGAGCATGGCTGGGCCCCACTGAGGGCAGGGAGTGCCAAAGGCTCCCCAGGGATGATGAGAGCAGATCCTTGAGGCCAGGAGTGCAGGGAGCCCAGGGCTCTGGGCAGGGAACTGCAATGCTGAGCAAGGCCTGGGCTGGCTGGGGGAAGCAGAAAGGCCAAGCCCTGAGCCCAGCCTGGGCCAGCAGGGCCTGTCCCTCACGGGTGGCTCGGGGCTCTCTGTGGGGCAGGGCGATGTGAGGGGCAGCAAGGACAAATGCCATCAACCTGCAGCCCCTGCCAGCCTGGCCAGGGAGGCCGAGGGAGAGCCAAAGTGCAGCCCCTGCCAGGAAAGTTCCTGCTGTGGGGCCTCCAGAGGCGCTGCCCGAGCCCAGGGCACAAAGGCCTGGGTGCCTGTGGCCCTGCCAGCCCTGCCCAGCCCTCGGCCATCTGTCCTGCAGGCTGTGCCCCCTGTGCGTGCTGCTCCTGTGCCCTGGCCGGCTGCACTCGCCCATCTCGCTGTGCCCCAGCATTTCTCAGCCAGCGTTTCTGTGCCCTCCCTGGGCTCCCTGCACCCAGCGCTGCCAGCTCCTGGCACACAGAGCCGGCCATGGCCCAGCCTCACGCTGCCACACCTCGAGCACCACAATTCCACCCTGGCAGGGACTTTGCTTTCTCCTCAGCTCCAGGCTCAACCTTCCAAGCTGTGCTTTGGGGAGGTTTCCTGCAATTCCCACTCCCAAGGAAAGCTCTGTCTCCTGCTGCTCACAAACAGAGAAGGGCTGGTGGGAGAAGTGCTGGTCAGAGGCTGTTTGGGGCACAGTGACCATGAAATTATTGAGTTGTTTCAATATTCCGTGAAAGAAGGAGGGGCATCAAAAATTTTTCTGCCCTGGACTTATAAGAGCAGAGTTTGGCCTACTGAGGATGCAGATTTGGGGTATTGATTTTTTAAAGAGAAACAGCCCCTAAAAACAATGAGTTCCAGGAAGGATTTTGTTTTGAAGGAAACACTTCAAAAAAGAAATCTTGAAGGAGCAAGAGTAGGCTGTCCCTTTGTGCAGAAAGATGACCCAGAGGGGGAAATGACTGGCCTGGCTGGGCATGGAGCTTTTCAAGGAATTTAGGGGTTAAAAAGAGGGTGCATCACCTTTGGACATAGAGGCAGGTAAATCAAGAAAGGTTTAAGGATGTTGAGAGGTTGAACAGATAGAAAATGAGAGAGGTGAAAGCTCAGTTAGGACTTAACTTGGATACTTCTGTGAAGGATAATTATTATGTTTTTATAAGCACATTAATGGCAAAAGGAGGCGAAAGGACAACCTGCATTTCTTATTGTGAAGGATATGGTTACCAAAGATGAAGAATGGGCTGAGCTACTTCACCCCTTCTTTGCCTCAGTTTTCAACAATAAGACAGGCCATCCTCAGGACAAGTGTTCTCCTGAGCTGGTAGATGGGCACAGGGAGCAGAACAGCCCCCTGGAATCCAGGAGGAAGCAGATGGGGACCTGCTGAGCCACTCAGGTGCTCACAGGTGTCTCTGGGAGCAGATGGGATCTGGTGGATGAGCTCCCCAAACTGCTCTCCATCATTTACTATCAGACTTGGCTCAGCAGGGAGATGCCAGAGGAGTGGAGGTGCCAGTGTGAGCCCATCCCCAAGAAGGGCTGGAAGAAGGATCTGGGGAACTCCAGGCCTTGTCAGCCTGACCTTGGTGCCTGGCAAGGTTATGGAACAGATCACCATGGGAGCCATCACAGGGCACCCACAGGATGGCTGAGGCATCAGAGCCAGCCAGCGTGGATTTCAGTATCTGCACTGATGATCTGCATGCGGGGACTGAGTCCAGCATCAGTACATTTGCAGATGACACCATCTGGGTGTGAGTGTGGATGTGCTGGAGGGTAGCAGGGCTCTGCACAGGGACCTGGACAGGCTGGATCCAGGGCCCAAATCCAACAAGGTGAGGTTGAGCAAGACCAAGTGCCGGGTCCCGCACTTTGGCCACAACAACCCCTGCAGCGCTACAGGCTGGGGACAGAGTGGCTGGACAGCAGCCAGGCAGAAAGGGACCTGCAGGGACTGAGGGACAGCAGGCTGGACATGAGGCAGCAGTGTGCCCAGGTGGCCAAGAAGGCCAGTGGCTCCTGGCCTGGGTCAGGAATGGTGTGGCCAGCAGGAGCAGGGCAGTGATTCTTCCCCTGTGCTGGGCGCTGGTGAGGCCACACTCCGAGTGCTGTGTCAGTTCTGGACCTCCAATTTAGGAAGGACATGGAGCGTGTCCAGAGAAGGGCAACAAGGCTGGGGACGGGTCTGGAACACAAATCCTGTGAGGAGTGGCTGAGGGAGCTGGGGTGGATTATCCTGGAGAAAAGGAGGCTCAGAGAGACAAGGCAGTGTCAGGGCACAGACTGGACTTGATGATCTCCAAGGTCTTTTCCAGCCTTGCTGATTCTGGGATTCTCTGAAACCACCCTTGGAGCAGTTGCAGGATGAGCCCTGGGCCTCCTCTTCAGAAGCTCGAGCAGCCCAGGTCCCTCAGCTTCTCCTGCCAGCCCCAAAGCCCATCCTGTCAGTCCTGCAGAGCCTCTGCAGCTCCTCCTCATTGCCCAGAACAGGGAGCCCCACAGGCAGACACAGCAGCCCAGATGTGCCCCCCTGGCCTGGGGTGCCTCTGGCAAGGGAGCAGCACCAGGCACTGCAGGAGCCTGCAGACAATTCCTGCAGCACTTGGAGGATGATCCTGCTACCCAAGGGACGTTCCCATGGTGCCAAGTGAGGAACTGCAATGGGGAGTGGGGCCAGAGAGGAAAGGGCAAACAGGGATGGGCTGTTTGCAGGGGAGGGAACAGGGCTGAGCAACAGTAAGAAAATTGTAGAAGGAAGAGTACAGAAAGCAAAGTTGAAGAAAAGGAAATGCTCAGGGCAGTTTGGGGGTGGCTGCCAGGCAGCCCTGGCTCTGAGCAACAGCGTCTGCAGTGGGACAGGAAACTCCCAGCTGATGGGAACAAACTTTCTGGCTGACTGCAGAGGCCACGACAAAGCTGAGTGGTTTCCCTGGAGTCCCCCAGCCCTTGCTGGCCCCAGGGGCTGATGGCATTTGTGCTCCCTCAGGTTCATGTCCCCACAGCAGCAGCATGGGGGTGCTCCTGCCTGCTCTGTGCAATGCAAACAGGGGCTCCTGAGCCAGTGCTGCCGTGTCTGTGCCTGCAAGGATGGAGCACCTGTGTGAGCTGGGGGAGAGGCCAGGGCTGCAGAGGGCGGATGTTGTTGGCAGCTCCATGAGGATGCTCTGGGACGCTGCCCTGGGCTGTGCAGCGCACTGGGGATGGATCAGCCCCTGCTCTGCTGCTCCTTCCCGTCTCCCCCAGGGCCCTTGCAGAGCCCCAGCCATGCTGTTTGCCCCCAGCCTGCCCACGGCCAGCCTGGGGCTGCTCAGCCTGGGGCTTTTCTGTGCTGAGCATTGGCCTGGCCGTGTTCTTGAGAGAGCCTGGGCAAGGAGCCTGCAGCCCCCAGGGCCTGGCCTGAGGCGTCAGCGCTGCCCCAGCAGTGCCCATGGCCTGTCCCTGCTGCAGCCCCGGCACTGCCACCCCCAGGACTGTGCCCGGCCCCGAGAGCACTCAGGCCCTGCAGCAACACCAGGGCCACCAGGGCAGCGGGGCAGGGTCACGGCAGCAGCACTGGCAACACCAAGTGCTGCTGCTGCTGCTGGGCACAGCTGCTGGGCCAGCACTGATCTGCCCCAGCTCTGCACACTGACATTGCTGCTGCAGCTCCAGAGAAGGCAACAAAAGGGCATCTCTGCAGAAAACTCTGCTGGGAGATTCTAAATTCGTCTAAAGCCACTGAGAGCACAGCTCCTCATTGTCACAGTCTGCGGCCACTGAATGTGGAGAGAAACAAAGTCAGAAATAGCAGAAACAATGATCTAGCTTTAGGAAGAATATTAAAAAAAAAAAAAAAAAGACAGGGAAATCAAAGAACCAAACCAACAGAACTATCAAAGATTGATTTTGTTACAAGTGATTTGCAGAAATTGGCCAGCAGTTTAATGCTTCCTAAGATGTCCAGTCATCAGTCTCCTCACTGCAGCCTTGAGCTCCTGGTTCCTCAGGCTGTAGATGAGGGGATTCAGGGCTGGAGGCACCACCGAATACAGAACTGACACCAACAGATCCAGGCATGGGGCAGAAATGGAGGAGGGTTTCAGGCAGGCAAATACTGCAGTGCTGAGAAATGCATTTCCTCCTGCATTTTTTCTTTTCAGATTCTTTCAGTCATCTCCTCAGAGGTACAGTTTGTTCTGGTGCTTTTCATGAACTGATTGTACTCTTGATTTAGATGGAGACTGTAGAATTGATTTCAGATGTAGAAGAATCTGAACACAGAAACAAACTCCTTCTGTCAGCCCATTTTCATCTTCTAGATCACTTTCAAGATGTCCTTGGGAGTGTTGGAATGATTATCACACAGCTCTCCACTTCTGGCTGCAGGCTCTAGAGTTTGTTTCTCTGCATTCAGTCAGGCTTGCATTCCCTAAGAGTTCTTGGTAGCCTGTCATGTTTGCTTAGGGTAGAACAGTAACAATAAAAATGTTACCAATGGCACAACTGCCCAGCCCACAAGGAAAAGAAAAGAACAAGCTGCCAAATTCTTCAAATATTTGTCCTGCTTTGCTGCAAGTGTTGCGCTGCACCCACAGTGTGGAAAGCTGCAGTTGGTGGCTGTCATGGTTTGACCCTGGCACAATGCCAGGGCCCCCATGAAGGGTATATTTCCTAAATGGTTGCTGTGAGATGTGACCCAGGAACAAAACAAAGCAGGCTCCCATTCGGGGATGGAGGGAAAAACACAACACTTTATTTATTACAAATCTAGAAAGGAACACATACCAAGCTAAGAATGAAAACCTTCCAAATACATTCCTCCTCCCCCTCCCTTTTCTCCACAGATTCACCACCCCTCAAATTATCAACCCTCAAATCCATCAGGGAGAGAGGAGTCCCCCCTTGCCTCATGGGCCTCCCCCGGAAGCACAATTAAAACCTCCTGTGCTTCCGTGTCACCCATGGCCCCACCCTGAGAACATCGGCCCTCGTGACTTCTCCCCCCCATGTCCAGTGCTCTCACCACTGGACACGGGCCAGGACTGCCTTTAGGGCTCCCCGTTTAAAGATGCTCCACCCACTTCCAGAAACAGCAGTCTCTCAACTTCGGGACACCAGTCCCCCCCATATTTCACCCCCTGGGGCCGAGGGGCCTCGTGAACAGTGTTAACTTTGGGACACCTGTCCCCCCCATATTTCACCCCCTGGGGCCGAGGGGCCTCGTGAACAGAGATCTTCCTCTCCGTGGAGACAGAGGGCATCTCACACCCCCTTCAGCCGTCTCTGTTCACGCTGCTGCTTCACTCTTGACTCCCAGGTGTTGCCTCCCCCTAAATACAGTCTCTGGGTCACAGGGAAAAACCACGGGTCTGTCCATGGCTATACAAGAAAGAGTCCAGCCCAAGGCCACTCCATCATCTCTTCCACTCAGGATTCTTCTCTCCTCTTCCAGCTTTCCTCACGCTTGCCCATTTCATCTCTCATCTCTCTCTCACCTCATCCTGATTCAAGAGGATTCAGTATTTGTAAGGTTTCTATTAGTCTACAAAGGGGTTAAAATCTTCACTTCTGCCTGTCCAGGACTCCCACAGCTGCCAGGCACCTCTCTGCCGCATCCCCCGCTTCTGGCCAGCTGAGCTGCCAGCACAATCTCTGTCCCTCTCTCCGGGGGGGGGCTGCCCAGACATCTCAAGTCTCATCAACCCCTGCATGTTCTCCTCCACCTCTGCACCTTGTGGGGCTCCCGGCCTCCTCCCTGTCATGGCCTCCCCCACCCAGGCGCAGCTGGCCAGGGGAGAGGTCAGACTCTACTCACCAACGCCGGATTCCCAAAGAGGAAGTTCTCTGGGAATCTCCTGCTTTTAACCCCCGTGTGTTCTCAGAGGCGTATCCAGATCCTCAATGGCCACATCACATGCCAATTTTGAATTTGGCCACTGATTGTCCCGACTTAGACCTTTCCAGAAACACATTTCCGGGCCAAACCATGACAACACCCAGAGTTGAGGCTTACAGGCATTGATAGAGGTACTCATAAGCTTTCTCAGCAGTTTCTATTCCAAATTTTTACATCACAATTCTATACACTATTATGATTTAGTTTTTCTCAGGATGTATCCCAGAAAGGAGTATCCCCAGATGGTGGCGTCCGGCTTCCGAAAGAAGAAAGAAGTCTCCCAGCTGGTGAGGTCCCGATTCCAGACGTGGGTCCACCTTTTAATTGCAAATCCCATAACAGTGATGTCCAGCTTCCCTTGGTCGACACTATCAATCCTTGAGTAGATGTTCATCTTCCTTTCTTAACCGGCTTTTCACTGTTTTTTTTAATGTATCAAGATAAGCATGTTTCCTTTTTATATATTCTAAACCTATCGTTTCAAAGATCCTTACTACAAGCAATATTCTAAAATTATACTTCAAGAGGTTATTATTGCAAAACTCTTTAAGGCTTAGCTACAAGCAGAAAGTTCCTGTCAAACAGCAACATCCTTAAAGCTGTAATTCAAATGATCCTAAATCAACTCAAGACTTACAAAGGGTAATTGCGAACAAAGGATTGGTTCAAAGGCCTTCTTCCATGTTTTACCTCCTCAGTTATTTATTAAAATTCGTCTTTATGACTGTCCCATGGTCAGTTTCCACATGTATCACAATCACAAATACACACGCTGCCTCTATGAACCTGACAGAAACACAGCTTTGTATTTCACAATTGCACTGCTGGCATTGCATTGGTCATCAATTCAAATAATTTCCCCATGGAATTCCCAGGGCGATGGGTTAGTGGGAGATCCATGCATGGAATTCTCACCTGGCTGGGATGAGAGAGATCCGGCCATGGAAATTCCATGGCAATTTCTGCATACCCAAGGCCCTTATTCCTGAATCCCACTTCTCCACAGGAACTCCCCTCCTCTCCTTTGTGCTCCAGAGCCTCCCGACCATGTCTGATGGATTTTGGGAGCTCTTCCCCATATCTGTGTCTCAGGGAATGCTTCATCAGCTCCACCATGATCCCTTTGCATTCCCAGCACCTCCGGGTGATCCAGGTGGCACCGTCGGACACTGCAAAGCTCCCGGGTCCCAGCTGGAAGGAGATGAAATCCCACCCCTCGTAGCCGTAGAGATCCCATCCCAGCCCCTCAGAGTCCTCCATTCCCACAGATCCCAGCCCAGCCCCTGGCTCCCCCCAGTCCCCCCCGCTCTGATTGTACCGGCCCCGTCTCCAGGGCACTGTCAGCCACGGGCCGGTTCCTGTCCTTGAGCCGGGGCTGGCTATCCCAGTATCCCAGCCCTGGCTATCCCAATATCCCAGCCCTGGCTATCCCAATATCCCAGCTCTGGCTATCCCAATATCCCAGCCCTGGCTATCCCAATATCCCAGCCCTGGCTATCCCAATATCCCAGCCCTGGCTATCCCAATGTCCCAGCTCTGGCTATCCAAATATCCCAGTCCTGGCTATCCCAATGTCCCAGCCCTGGCTATCCCAATATCCCAGCTCAGCTCCCCCCACCATCCCCGCTCTCTGCGGCTCCATCCGGCCCCGCTCGCTGCCCCAGCGCTCGCAGGGGTCCCGTCCACGTCCCCCACAATCAAGGACTGGGGGAACCCGGGCCGTGTTGTATTGTGGTTTATTCTCCTTGTTCTCAGTTTGCAATGGTTTCCCTGATGTAGCCCCGCTTCTTTCCTGACAATGCTTTGCCCCAAGTGCCTGCCCTCCTCCCCAAGTCAATCCTCCCTGTGGCTGCAGAGCCATTCCCCAGTCTCCTCCCTGGGCCCCTGTCAATCCCTCGGCCTCCCTTCCCCTCTTTCCAGAATCTTCCCCCAGGGGCGTGGAGTGATTGGGCAGAGGTCAGGGCCCTCCCTTAAGGTGCTTCCTCATTTGTGCTCCTTCATGTCCATCTGCCCGGTTTGCACACCCCCGTTTCCCCCATTGGTTGTTGGATGTATCTTTGCCTTGTTTGCGCCCCCCTTTCCAAGCTGGTGCAGGGGCTGAGTGTGTGCTGTGTGCAGCAGGTTGCCCTGAGGGTCAGAGCTGCCCTGAGCCCTGAAATAAACCTTGGCTTTCCCCTGCCCAGAGTGGGCCCTTTCTTCCTGCAGCAGCGTCTGCCAGCTGCTCCTGTGGTTTAGGGCTGGCAGCCCCGGCCGCTCTCCTGTAGCCCGGGCACAGGGGAGTGTCCCCCGCAGTCAAGCGTGTCGGGCTGGGCGGGCAGGGCCCGAACGGGCACTGAGAGGACGCGGCGACAGGGCCGGGCTGCGACAGCGCCGCTGCCAGGTACTGCAGGGAGTGCAGAACTGGGGGGACAGCGAGATCGGGGAGCTGGGGGGCTGAACGTGAGAGACTGGGGATCCAGGGGGGTCAAGAGGCCAAGGAAAGGGGGACTTGAAGGGCTGGCCGAGCTGGGAAGGAGGTTCAGGGGCTCAGAGTCAAGGAAAGGGGGTACAGGGAGTGGGAGAGCTGGGATGGGGTGTGCAGGGAATCCTGTGCCCAGGAAAGGGGGTGCCAGGGTGTACTGGGAGTGAAAAAAGGAGGGTCTGGGGGCTGGAAAATGCAGGAATGGGGGCCCAGGGATCCCAGGTCAGGGAAAAGGGTGGGGCTGGGTGCTGGGAGAGGCGGGGGCCAGGGAAAGGTTGAGTTGGCACTGGATTAGGGGGTGCAGGGGGGTCTCAGTGCTGGACAATGGGGTAAAAGGGGGTCTGGGGTCTCAGGAATGGGGGTGCAGGGGAGGCTCAGGGTCACGGAAATGGCGGGCAGGGACGGGGAGAGATAGAACGGAGTTCCAGGGGGCCTGGAGCCCAGTAAAGAGGGGTCCAGGGTTTCCCAAAAAAGGTGGGACATGGGATAGGGACACCCTGGATATTCCAGAAGGGGGAGTTCAGGGATCTCTGGTTTTTGCAGAAGGATGGGCCTGGGGGCAGGGAAAGGCTGGAATGGGGTTCCAAGGTGTTCCAGGTCGTCACAGGGCCAGGCACACGGGAACTCTGGAGGTGCCCAGGGAGGTGGAGCTCAGCCCAAATATTCTGGGGAGTGCCTGGGTTGGGTTATTTGGGGGGATGTGTGGAGAATGAAGAAGTGCAAGGCTGAGCGGAAAAGGCCCCTTGGGGGGACATCGGGGGGTGGCGATGGCGGCTGGCGGCAGAGGCAGCCTGGAGGAGCAGAGCCCTGTGTCCCCCAGGAGCCCAAAGTGGGGAGCCCAGAGAGGGGGGAGCGCCGCCATGGGCGGGAGCCTGCAGAGGCTGGAGAGGGGCAGGGGGGACTCCTTGGAGCCCCTGCAGCCCAGAGCAGAGAATGAGGGGAGAAGGGAGCCCAAAAGGGAGCCCAAAAAGCCCCGGCATCCCTGAATGGGGAGCGAAGAGGGGGCAGCTTTTGGGATTGCTGGGACTGCCAGCAGGCTGGGGAGGGCGGGCACCGAGGAGAAGGGGGACCCCCAATGCAAGCGTGACCCCAGCAGCTGGGACAGGGGCAACCCTGAACACCAGAGGGGCGGGTCCAGGTACGGGGAATTCCTGGGAGGCTTTTTCAAGGCTGAATCTTGTTGTTTGGAAGGTTTTTCTGGAGCCCAGATGGCCAGTGACTTGTAGAGATGGACTTGGGCAGAAAGACCTTCAAACTCATCGTCCTCATCCCTTGTTTTTCCCAAATCAGGATTTCCCATTGCCAGTTCTTGTGAGGCTGTGAGGAAGTGGAAGATGTCCCTGAACACTGAGGCAGGTGAGGAGGAAGTCAGTGCCCCTTTCCCCTCTCTCCTGCTCCATCGCCCAGCCCAGCACGGCCCCGGCTGCAGGACAGCCTGGGGGCATCTCCTTGCCCTTGCCTGTGGCACGGAGGCAAATGCCATCCTGTCCTTGTCCTTCCTCCCCCAGAGCAGGAGCTGAGCATGGAGAGCAGGGAGGACAAATCCCCGCGGCAGAACCTCGTGGCAGAGGCCGTTTTGAGCGGCTCCACGGCGCAGGAAGCCAACGGGGAGGAAAAGCCCCGGAGATGCCGCACGAGGAGGGGCTGCAAACGCAGATGGCGGGGATCTGAGGGGGAAAGAGCCAGCCTGGGCCGGGAAGGCGGCCGGAGATGGAGCCAGATCTCGGAGCTGGTGGTCCATGAGCAGGTTCCTGATGGAGAGAAGCCCCACAAGTGCCAGGAGTGTGGGAAGAGCTTCAGGTGGAGATCCGGCCTGATCATCCACCAGAGAACCCACACTGGGGAACGGCCCTACGAGTGTGATCAGTGCAGGAAGAGGTTTCAGACCAGCTCAGATCTCCTCGTGCACCAGCGCACGCACACAGAGGAGAGGCCCTTCCGCTGCCCCGACTGTGGGCAGGGCTTCAGGCACAACTGCAATCTTGTCAGGCACCGGCGCATCCACACTGGGGAACGGCCCCACGAGTGTGAGGAATGTGGGAAGAGCTTCAGGCAGAGCTCCCACCTGATCCGTCACCAGAGGACCCACACTGGGGAACGGCCCTACGAGTGTGGGGAGTGTGGGAAGAGCTTCAGCCAGCGTCCCCACCTGATAATGCACCAAAAGATCCACACTGGGGAGAGGCCCTACGAGTGTTCCAAGTGTGGGAAGGAGTTTCAGACCCGCTTCCATCTTTTCCGGCACTATCAGAGTCACACAGAGGAGAGGCCCTTCTGCTGCCCCGACTGCGGGAAGGGATTCAGGCACAACTCCAACCTCGTCACCCACCGGCGCATCCATACTGGGGAGAGGCCCTACAAGTGTCCCCAGTGTGGGAAGAGCTTCTCCAGGAGCTCTCACTTGACCCAACACCAACGGAGGCACCGGTGAGGGAAGCCCTGCGAGTGCCCCGAGTGCGGGAAGAGCTTCGTGCGCTGCTCCAGCTCCATCCCCCACTGCAGGAGCCACGCTGGGCACAGCCCTGGTGACCCACATTCCCTGTGATCCCTGTTGGGAACACACCTGCCTGATTCTCCATTTGGTTTGGCTTTAATTTTTTTCTGTTCTTCCTCTCTTTGCCCTTCAAAAGCCAAAAGGGATGGATCTGTCACCTCAAAACCACTCAAATCCCACTGAAAACAACTGAATTTTAACCCATAAAGGCTCAATCCCTCCTCAAATTGCTTGTTCCCTCCTCAGAAAAACTCAATCCGAGGCCAAACTCACTCCATTCCACAGCCACCAGGGTGAGATGGGGTTGGAAGGGGATTGGCAGCAGTGGGATCCCAATTGGGAGCGGTGGGATGGGGATTGTGTGGGGCTGGCTGGGTGGGATGTGTTTGACAGCAAATAAAACTTTCAGAGTTACTGATTTCTGTCCCATTCATTTTCAGTCAGTTCTGTTTGCAGAGTGCCGCCTTCTCAGCTGATTAATTTGCTATAAAAATCCCATTTTTTAAATAATCGAACCCAAACAATCCAAAAACCAATATCCAAATAAAAGCACTCACCTACAATTAAATTTTAAAAAATAATTTGAGAGTACTTAATGGTGTTATTAAAGTTTAATTGTTTGGTTAAAATGTAGGAGAAATTCTAGTGGTGCTTGGTTTTGTGTTTAGTATGTTTGTAATATGAATTGTTTTACTAAGATGTGTTAGATTGTATATTAGTTTTATCTAAAGTATATTAGTTATTGAGTTAAAACTTTCAACAGGTATTTCCTGGTGTATAATTTGTTTATTTATATTTCTTGATAATGGTATACTAATAGCTGTTGTTTTAGGTTGACTCATTATTGGAGTATTGTAAGTAAGAGTCAAAAATATTATATTTCATTTTTATTATAATTTATTTCATTTTAATTATAATTTATTTATTTCTTATTTTATTATCATTTCTTGAGAGTATAGGAAGGAAGTTCGAGGACAGGAAAATGTTTTCCTTGCTGGGAAATGGAATTCCAGATGCTGGGTGTGTGTGCAGGACCACACAGACTGGGGTCAGATATGGACTGGGAGAAAATATGGGCTGGGATCCTATGGATTGGGATGGCACAGGCTGGGGTTGCACAGGCTGGGGTTGCACAGGCTGGGGTTGCACAGGCTGGGGTTGCACACGCTGGGGTTGCACACACTGGGGTTGCACAGGCTGGGGTTGCACACACCGGGGTTGCACACACCGGGGTTGCACACACCGGGATCAGACGGGCTGGAAAAGCATTGGCTGCCTTTGGCTGCCTTTGGCTCCATCCACGTCTAAAGGCGGCCACATCAAGTTGGCTTCATCCTGTTTGGGGCTCCCATCCCCCTCTTTCCCCCGCTCTCCCGCCCCTTCCCCATCGATCCCCCCATCCCCAATCCCCTCCCCCGTGTTTGGGTTTGGGGGTTCCAGCCCCTCCTGCTCCGTTTGGGGGTCCCGACCCCCCTCTGGTTTAATTTGGGGCCCCGCCCCCCTTCTCCCCGCGCCCCCCGCTCCCCCCGCGGCCGGGGGCGCTGCCAGCACCACCAGTGCCACCAGTGCGGCCCCGGCTGCCCCCGCACGCCCCATCCCCATGCCCAGGGTCACCTCCCCCCTCCCCAAATTCCGCTGCCGGGGAGCGCTGGGCGCTGCGGCTCTGCCCGGCAACCGATGAGTCACAGCCGCGCCGGGCGCTGATTGGCTGCACATCGCCGGGCGGGGCCCAAGCGCCGAGCTCCCGCCCGGCAACTGGATCGGCACCAGCGCCGCGCGCTCTGATTGGCCAGCATCTCTTTTGGGCTGGGGGCGGCAGGAGCTGGGCACCCCCAGGAGCCCCTCGGCTTTGGGGCTCTCGATCCCCGCTCGGCCCTCGGGCCGGCCCTGGTGACTCGATCCGTCCTAAGGACGTGATTCGTGAAGGTTCTTTTTCACTGATCTCAGGGTGCAAAAACTGACACGACAAGGGGATTTGCAGTGAAATCAAAACAGAGATACTTTTATTGTGTAGCCATAGCAAAGATGCGTTAGCGAGAAGGGGAATGAAGAAAGGGGAAAGAATAAGGAAAAGAAAAAGAAGAGAGGGAGGACAAGGAGGTATATAGCTACCAGACGTGCGGATGACAAAGTCCCTCGAAGTCCGGTTGACAAAGAGCCTGTCGTCTTCACGTCAGGGGAGATCTCCAAGGTATCAGTCAGCTCTAACCTTTTTTATAGTCCTTTTGAAATGGGGGAAGGGGACCCATTTCAAAATAGTCTATTGATAAAGGGTACAAGGAGTCCATCAGCAGTCCATCAGCAGCAGGTGTCATCAGCAGCAGACGTTGTAGGCAGGAACCATTGTCTTCTCGGTCCAGTGGTCGCTTGCAAAACTTGCTCCGGTCCCCACGTATACCTTCCCTCACCCTACGGTAGGGATTTCAGTCTCAGTCCTTTTGGGAAGAAGATGGGAGCTTTTCCATGTAGGGGTCGCACGTCTCAGTCCTTGAGGGGAGAACCTTCTCCCATCTCAGTCCCTCTGTCACGGTGGTTGATGTACAGTGAGTGGAGGGTCCTTTTGTGGTGACCTCCGGGAAGGTCCTTCCAGAGAGAAAGTCCAGCCAAGTCAGAAGGGTGGAGAAATTCCAGCACTAGCGTTGCTAGGTGATGCAGGCGAAGGAGAGCACACTGCCCCTTCTTGGGTGCAGTGTTCCATGAGTTGAGCAAACACACCCGTAGGCAATAATCTGGCTTGGTGGACCAGACAGACCTGGATTTTCAGAACAGGATCTTTCCCTTTCCCCGGTGGTCTTGGCTTTCATGACGATCGAGAGGCAAAAAATGAGGGAAGTTTCGGACAGACTCTCACACCCACCCAGAATCTTTCCCCATCCTGAATCCCCCAATTCCCCCCCAGCCCCCCTTTTCTTCCCAGCATTGTACCCAGGGTCTCTCTGCAGACATTGCACCTGGAGCTGCCCCAAATAAACCCCAAATAACCCCAAACAAACCCCACTGTGCCTCGGGACTGGAGTGGGTTTGGGGGAGGTAGGAGTTGGGGGCGTCATAACTCCAAACGATGGGCACTGGGGGAGGTTTGATCCTAAAATTTGGAGTTTGGGACGGTTTGACACTGCAGGGTTTGGGATTTGGGGGGACTGACCCCAGGATTCAGGATCAGGGCAGTTGGAGACCCCGGATGTTTCAAACCCCAGGATTTGGGGTCAGGGGGATTTAACCCCAAACTTTGGGAACTGGGGAGTGTTTGACACACCAGGATCTGGGATTTGGAGGGTTTGATCCTAAAATTTGGGGTTCGGGCTGGGGTTTGGGCAGGCTGAGATCCCAGAGTTTGCGTTTGGGGGTGTTTGATCCCCCCCAGTGTTTGAACCCCCAGGATTTGGGGTGTTTGACCCCAATGTTTGCCCCCCCGGCTTTGGGGTCGGGGCTGAGATCAGAGCCATTCCCTGGAAACAGCGGCGGGATCGGGATGGGGAACAGGAATGGGATGGGGATCGGGAAGGGGAGAGACCCTGAGCCAGTGGCGGAGCCCAGTGGCAGGGAGAGACCCCGCCGCAGTCCCGGCACGGCCCCATGGCCACAACCGCGGCCCCTCCGCAGTGCCAGCCCCTGCCGCAGTGCCAGCCCCTCGGCAGGCGCTGAACGGAGCCTCCCTCAATGGCAGCCCGGCGCAGCCCGGAGCGGAGCCATGGCCAGAGCCTCCCCCATCGCCGGCCCGGCCCCTTCAATCCCTTTTCGGGGCGGCTGCTGCCGCTCGCAGCCCATTGCTGGCGGTTCCGAAGGGCTGCGGGGACCCTGCCCATGGCGGGGGTGTTGGGGTGGCCCCAGGGCCGGCCCGAGGGCCGAGCGGGGATCGAGAGCCCCAAAGCCGAGGGGCTCCTGGGGGTGCCCAGCTCCTGCCGCCCCCAGCCCAAAAGAGATGCTGGCCAATCAGAGCGCGCGGCGCTGGTGCCGATCCAGTTGCCGGGCGGGAGCTCGGCGCTTGGGCCCCGCCCGGCGATGTGCAGCCAATCAGCGCCCGGCGCGGCTGTGACTCATCGGTTGCCGGGCAGAGCCGCAGCGCCCAGCGCTCCCCGGCAGCGGAATTTGGGGAGGGGGGAGGTGACCCTGGGCATGGGGATGGGGCGTGCGGGGGCAGCCGGGGCCGCACTGGTGGCACTGGTGGTGCTGGCAGCGCCCCCGGCCGCGGGGGGAGCGGGGGGCGCGGGGAGAAGGGGGGCGGGGCCCCAAATTAAACCAAAGGGGGGTCGGGACCCCCAAACGGAGCAGGAGGGGCTGGAACCCCCAAACCCAAACACGGGGGAGGGGATTGGGGATGGGGGAACGATGGGGAAGGGGCAGGAGAGCGGGGGAAAGAGGGGGATGGGAGCCCCAAACAGGATGAAGCCAACTTGATGTGGCCGCCTTTAGACGTGGATGGAGCCAAAGGCAGCCAATGCTTTTCCAGTCCGTCTGATCCCAGTGTGTGCAACCCCAGCCTGTGCCATCCCAATCCATAGGATCCCAGTCCATGTTTGATCCCAGTCTCTGTGGTCCTGCACACACACCCAGCATCTGGAATTCCATTTCCCAGCAAGGAAAACATTTTCCTGTCCTCAAACTTCCTTCCTATACTCTCAAGAAATGATAATAAAATAAGAAATCAAGAAATTATAATTAAAATGAAATAAATTATAATAAAAATGAAATATAATATTTTTGACTCTTACTTACAATACTCCTATAATGAGTCAACCTAAAACAACAACTATTAGTATACCATTATCCAGAAATATAAATAAACAAATTGAATACCAGGAAATACCTGTTGAAAGTTTTAACTCAATAACTAATATATTTTAGATAAAACTAACATACAATCTAACACACCTTAGTAAAACAATTTGTATTACAAACATACTAAACACAAAACCAAGCACCACTATATTTTCTCCTACATTTTAACCAAACAATAAAACTTTAATAACACCCTTAAGTACTCTCAAATTATTTTTTAAAATTTAATTGTAGGTGAGTGCTTTTATTTGGATATTGGTTTTTGGATTGTTTGGGTTAGATGATTTGAAAAATGGGATTTTAATAGCAAATTTAATCAGCTGAGAAGGCGGCACTCTGCAAACAGAACTGACTGAAAATGAATGGGACAGAAATCAGTAACTCTGAAAGTTTTATTTGCTGTCAAATACACCCCACCCAGCCAGCCCCACACAATTCCCATCCCACCGCTCCCAATTGGGATCCCACTGCTCCCAATCCCCTTCCAACCCCATCTCACCCTGGCAGATGTGGAATGGAGTGAGGTTGGCATGGGATTGAGTTTTTTTGAGGAGGGATTGACCCTTAATGGGTTAAAATTCAGTTGTTTTCAGTGGGATTTGAGTGGTTTTGAGGCGACAGATCCATCCCTCTTGGCTTTTGGAGGGCAAAGAGAAGAAGAACAGAAAAAAATTAAAGCCAAACCAAATGGAGAATCAGGCAGGTGTGTTCCCAACAGGGATCACAGGGAATGTGGGTCACCAGGGCTGTGCCCAGCGTGGCTCCTGCAGTGGGGGATGGAGCTGGAGCAGCGCACGAAGCTCTTCCCGCACTCGGGGCACTCGCAGGGCTTCCCTCACCGGTGCCTCCGTTGGTGTTTGGTCAAGTGAGAGCTCCTGGAGAAGCTCTTCCCACACTGGGGACACTCGTAGGGCCTCTCCCCAGTGTGGATGCGCCGGTGGGTGGCGAGGGTGGAGTTGTGCCTGAATCCCTTCCCGCAGTCGGGGCAGCAGAAGGGCCTCTCCTCTGTGTGACTCTGATAGTGCTGGAGGAGATCAGAGCTAATCCTAAACCTTTTCCCACATTCGGAACACTCGTAGGGCCTCTCCCCAGAGTGGATCTTTTGGTGCATGATCAGGTGGGAACGCTGGCTGAAGCTCTTCCCACACTCCCCACACTCGTGAGGCCGTTCCCCAGTGTGGGTTCTCTTGTGCTGGATCAGGGTGCAGCTCTGGCTGAAGCTCTTCCCACATTCCTCACACTCGTGGGGCCTCTCCCCAGTGTGGATGCGCCGGTGCAGGACAAGATGGGAGCTCTGCCTGAAGCCCTGCCCGCAGTCGGGGCAGCGGAAGGGCCTCTCCTCTGTGTGCGTGCGCTGGGGCTTGAGGAGATTTGAGCTGCTCTGAAACCTCTTCCTGCACTGATCACACTCGTAGGGCCGTTCCCCAGTGTGGCTCCTCTGGTGGATGATCAGTTCGTAGTTCCACCTGAAGCTCTTCCCACACTCCTGGCACTTGTGGGGCTTCTCCCCATCAGGAACCTCCTCATGGACCACCAGCTCCGAGCTCTGGCTCCATCTCCGGCCGCCTTCCCGGCCCAGGCTGGCTCTTTCCCCCTCAGATCCCCGCCATCTGCGTTTGCAGCCCCTCCTCGTGCGGCATCTCCGGGGCTTTTCCTCCCCGTTGGGTTCCTGCGCCGTGGAACTGCTCAAAACGGCCTCTGCCACGAGGTTCTGCTGGGCTGGGCTGGGAGATGCAGCAGGAGAGAGGGGGAAAGGGGCACTGACTTCCTCCTCACCTGCCTCAGTGTTCAGGGGCATTTTCCTCACAGCCTCAATGGGGGTTGGCAATGGAAATCCTGGTTTGAGGAAAACAAAGGGTGAGCACATTGAGTTTGAAGGTCCCTCTGCCCAAGTCCATCTCTACAAGTCACGGGCCATGGGGCTCCAGAAAAACATCCCAAACACCAAGATTCAGCCCTGAAAAAGCCTCCCCAGGAGTTCCCTGTCCCTGCTCCCTTCCCTCTGCGCTTTGGGGTTCCCCCTGTCCCAGCTGCTGGGGTCACGCTTGCATTGGGGGTCCCCCTTCTCCTCGGTGCCCGCCCTCCCCAGGCTGCTGGCAGTCCCAGCAATCCCAAAAGCTGCCCCCTCTTCGCTCCCCATTCAGGGATGCCGGGGCTTTTTGGGCTCCCTTTTGGGCTCCCTTCTCCCCTCATGCTCTGCTCCGGGCTGCAGGGGCTCCAAGGAGTCCCCCCTGCCCCTCTCCAGCCTCTGCAGGCTCCCGCCCATGGCGGCGCTCCCCCCTCTCTGGGCTCCCCACTTTGGGCTCCTGGGGGACACAGGGCTCTGCTCCTCCAGGCTGCCTCTGCCGCCAGCCGCCACCGCCACCCCCCGATGTCCCCCCGAGGGGCCTTTTCCGCTCAGCCTTGCACTTCTTCATTCTCCAAACATCCCCCCAAAAAACCAAACTGGGAGGAACTGGGAGTGACTGGGAACATGCTGGTGGTCACTGGAAAAAACTGGGCTTCTACTGGGATCAACTGGGATCCCGCTGGAGGTGACTGGGATCATCCTGGCACTGAGTGCCACTGCACTGAGGCTGACTGGGAGTGCTTGGCAGCAAATGGGATCATACTGGAAGGAACTGGGAGTGTCTGTAACCTCTGTAACCAAAGGGAGGGTGAAAGAGAGCCACTGGAACCATGTGGAGCACAACTGGTTCATACTGGCAGGGACTGGGAGCACACTGGGCTCATCTTTGGATCACACTGGGAGGAACTGGACTAATACTGGGAGAATCTGAGAGTGACTGGGAACACACCCTGAACATCATCCCCCATACTGGGCCTGACTGGGTTGATCCAGGAAGCAACTGGAACCATGCTGGAGGCAGCTGGGACCATACTGGGAGAGACTGGAAGCAACTGGCATTATACTGGGACCACACTGGGAGGGCTAGCATGTGACTGGGATCCAACTGGAGCTTACTGGGATCATATTGGGATTGAAAGGGAGCAACTGGGATCACACTTTGGGCTACTGGGAGCACCTGAGAGAAACTGGGATCACGCTGCAAGCAAACTGGAGGAACTGGGAAGGACTGGATACATGCTGGAGGCAACTGGGATATTCTGGCATGATGGGGGATCACACTGACACCTTCCTGGGGCCACTGGCAGTGCCTGGAAATGACGACAGACATGCTGGGGTCAACTGGGATATACTGGGAGTGTCTGTGACCATCCTGGGGGGACTGGAACTACACTGGGAACAACTGGGACCATGCTGGAGAGCACTTGGGACAACTGGGAGTGAGTGGGACTGTGCTGGGAGGGACTGGGATCATATAGGGAGTGACTGGGACTAGAGCAGGGGCAACTGGCTCCAACTGGGACCATACTGGGAGTGTCTGTACCCATAGCAGAGTGATGGAACCACACTGGGAACAGCTCATGCCATGCTGGGAGCAACTGGGAACCCTCTGAGGGTGACTGGAATCGTGCTGGGATTGACTGGGAGTGCCTGTGAGCAACTTCAATCGTGTTGAAAGCAACTGGAAGAAAGTGGGATTGGGAAAAAGCTGGAAGTAATTGGGATGTACTGGGAGAGACAGGGAGTCACTGAGATCATCCTGGAGGCTACTGGGGTCATGCTGGCATTGACAGGGAGCAGCTGGGATCACACTGGAGGCACTGGCATCAGACTGGGATCATACTGGGAGTGGCTACGATCGTACTGGGATTAGAATGGGGGTGACTGGACCCTGACTGGGGGTTACTGGGAGCTCCCAGGCCCATGCTGGGAGCCAACTGGGGACATAATTAGAGGAACTGGGAGCAACTGGGATAAAACTGAGGGCAAGTGAACCATGCTGAGATAACTGGGAGTGCCTGGCAATGACTATGAGAATGTTCAGGGCAACTGGGATATACTGGGAGTGTCTGAGACCATCTGGGTGGTGACTGGGACCAGACTGGGAGCCACTGGGAATGTGCTGGGGGAACTGGGAACATGATAGGGGCAAGTGGAAGTGACTGGGGCCCTGCTGGGAGAGACTGGGATCATACTGGGGATTACTTGGACTATGCTAGGGACAACTGGGAGAACTGGGAACACACTGGATGGAAGCGGGAGGAACTGGGATCAACTGGGACCTTGCTGGGGGCACATTCCATCACCACAGGGAATGACTGGGAGTGACTGGGCTCATACTGGGAGCAGCCACTGCCGGCACCGGCACCCCCGAACCCCTTTCCCGGCCATCCCGCCCCCCCAGCCCCAGCACCACCCACTGCCGGGTCCCGGCAATCCCAGGGGTCCCCCCCTCTCGGGGTCCCGCTTTGCCCTCCTGGGGCTCTCCTCTCTCTGGGCTCGGCTCAGGGAAGCCGCGGCTCTCCCGGGGCTCCCCAAACCGGTGTCCCCCCGCCGCTGCCGCCGCTCCCCGGTCCCCACGCGGCCCCGGCAGAGCTCGGGGGGCCCGGCCGGGAAGCCCAACCCCCACCCGGGGGGACCCGCATCCCCCCGCCCCCCGCCGGGGCTCTGCCGCCACCCGCACCGAGACCCCCCAAAAACCCCACCCGGGGACCCCCGATGTGCCCCCGAGGGCCATCTGCGGCTGGGCTTGGGAGCCCTGCCAGCTGCAAACATCCCCCCAAAAAACCCCAAACCCAGGCACCCCCGGGATATTCGGGCCGAGCTCCCCCTCCCCGGGCACCTGCGGGATGGGGGGCGATGCTCCCGGGGCTGCGGCGGCTTCAGGAACCGCCAGGGCCACGAGATTCCTTTTCTCCTCCTCCCGGAGCTTCCCGCTGCCGCTCCGCCCCTTCCTCCCTCCTCCTCCTCCTCCCCCGCTCCCGGAGCCCTCGCAGCCCGCGCAGGAGCGGGGCTGGAGCCGGGACAGCTCGGGACGCAGAGCGGGGGATGCCAGCAGTGGGATCCCTGGGAGAGACTGGGCTGTACTGGGACCGTACTGGGAGCAGCTCCTGAGTGATGCTCCAGCGCTGGGGCTGGGGGCGCTCCTGGGGGCGAGGGGGGAGCGGGACCCCCGGCACTGGGACCCTGAGCTGCCACTGCCGGCACCGGGACGCCCCTGCTCCCCGTATCCTGCACAGGGACCCCCCTGAATCCCCCATTTCCGGACATCAGGACCCCCTGCTCCCCTTTTTCTCCCCATCCCGTGGCTCCCAGGCTCCAGACGTCCCGTGGGACTGGGCTGGGATCTGTGGGAATGGAGGACTCTGAGGGGCTGGGATGGGATCTCTGGGGATGGGGGTGATCCGTGGGGCTGGAATTGGAATGCAGGGAGCTCCAAGGGGCTCCCTGGTGCTGGGACACGACTCCCTGGGTCCGTCCTCTCCTTGTTCCCAGGTCTCCACAGGCTGCAGGTGGTTTCCAGCTGTGACCTCCTGTCCCACAGAATGTCCATGGATCCCCTGGGTGAGGCTACGAGGGGTGGGATTTCATCTCCTTCCAGCTGGGACCCAGGAGCTTTGCAGTGTCCGACGGTGCCACCTGGATCAGCCAGAGGTGCTGGGAATGCAAAGGGATCATGGTGGAGCTGATGAAGCATTCCCTGAGACACAGATATGGGGAAGAGCTCCCAAAATCCATCAGACATGGTCGGGAGGCTCTGGAGCACAAAGGAGAGGAGGGGAGTTCCTGTGGAAATGTGGGATTGAGGAATGTGGGCCTTGGGAATGCAGAAATTGCCATGGAATTTCCATGGCCGGATCTCTCTCATCCCAGTCAGGTGAGAATTCCATGCATGGATCTCCCACTAACCCATCGCCCTGGGAATTCCATGGGGAAATGATTTGAATGGATGACCAATGCCATGCCAGCAGTGCAATTGTGAAATACAAAGCTGTGTTTCTGTCAGGTTCATAGAGGCAACGTGTGTATTTGTGATTGTGATACGTGTGGAAACTGACCATGGGACAGTTATAAAGACGAATTCTAATAAATAACTGAGGAGGTAAAGCATGGAAGAAGGCCTTTGAACCAATCCTTTGTTCGCAATTACCCTTTGTAAGTCTTCAGTTGGTTTAGGATCATTTGAATTAAAGCTTTAAGGATGTTGCTGTTTGACAGGAACTTTCTGCTTGTAGCTAAGCTTTAAAGAGTTTTGCAATAATAACCTCTTGAAGTATAATTTTAGAATATTGCTTGTAGTAAGGATCTTTGAAACGATAGGTTTAGAATATATAAAAAGGAAACATGCTTATCTTGATACATTAAAAAACAGTGAAAAGCAGGTTAAGAAAGGAAGATGAACATCTACTCAAGGATTGATAGTGTCAACCAAGGGAAGCTGGACATCACTGTTATGGGATTTGCAATTAAAAGGTGGACCGACGTCTGGAATCGGGACCTCACCAGCTGGGAGACTTCTTTCTTCTTTCGGAAGCCGGACCCCACCATCTGGGGATACTCCTTTCTGGGATACATCCTGAGAAAAACTAAATCATAATAGTGTATAGAATTGTGATGTAAAAATTGGGAATAGAAACTGCTGAGAAAGCTTATGAGTACCTCTATCAATGCCTGTAAGCCTCAACTCTGGGTGTTGTCGTGGTTTGGCCCGGAAATGTGTTTCTGGAAAGGTCTAAGTCGGGCCAATCAGTGGCCAAATTCAAAATTGGCATGTGATGTGGCCATTGAGGATCTGGATACGCCTCTGAGAACACACGGGGGTTAAAAGCAGGAGATTCCCAGAGAACTTCCTCTTTGGGAATCCGGCGTTGGTGAGTAGAGTCCGACCTCTCCCCTGGCCAGCTGCGCCTGGGTGGGGCGGCCATGACAGGGAGGAGGCCGGGAGCCCCAAAAGGTGCAGAGGTGGAGGAGAACATGCAGGGGTTGATGAGACTTGAGATGTCTGGGCAGCCCCCCCGGAGAGAGGGACAGAGATTGTGCTGGCAGCTCAGCCGGCCAGAAGCGGAGGATGTGGCAGAGAGGTGCCTGGCAGCTGTGGGAGTCCTGGACAGGCAGAAGTGAAGATTTTAACCCCTTTGTAGACTAATAGAAACCTTACAAATACTGAATCCTCTTGAATCAGGATGAGGTGAGAGAGAGATGAGAGATGGGCAAGCGTGAGGAAAGCTGGAAGAGGAGAGAAGAATCCTGAGTGGAAGAGATGATGGAGTGGCCTTGGGCTGGACTCTTTCTTGTATAGCCATGGACAGACCCGTGGTTTTTCCCTGTGACCCAGAGACTGTATTTAGGGGGAGGCAACACCAGGGAGTCAAGAGTGAAGCAGCGGCGTGAACAGAGACGGCTGAAGGGGGTGTGAGATGCCCTCTGTCTCCACGGAGAGGAAGATCTCTGTTCACAAGGCCCCTCGGCCCCAGGGGGTGAAATGTGGGGGGGACTGGTGTCCCAGAGTTGAGAGACTGCTGTTTCTGGAAGTGGGTGGAGCATCTTTAAACGGGGAGCCCTAAAGGCAGTCCTGGCCCGTGTCCAGTGGTGAGAGCACTGGACATGGGGGGAGAAGTCACGAGGGCCGATGTTCTCTGGGTGGGGCCATGGGTGACGCGGAAGCACAGGAGGTTTTAATTGTGCTTCAGGGGGAGGCCCATGAGGCAAGGGGGGACTCCTCTCTCCCTGATGGATTTGAGGGTTGATAATTTGAGGGGTGGTGAATCTGTGGAGAAAAGGGAGGGGGAGGAGGAAGGTATCTGGAAGGTTTTCATTCTTAGCTTGGTATGTGTTCCTTTCTAGATTTGTAATAAATAAAGTGTTGTGTTTTTCCCTCCATCCCCGAATGGGAGCCTGTTTTGTTCTGTTCCCGGGTCACATCTCACAGCAACCATTTAGGAAATATACCCTTCATGGGGGCCCTGGCATTTTGCCAGGGTCAAACCATGACAGCCACCAACTGCAGCTTTCCACACTGTGGGTGCAGCACAACACTTGCAGCAAAGCAGGACAAATATTTGAAGAATTTGGCAGCTTGTTCTTCTCTTTTCCTTGTGGGCTGGGCAGTTGTGCCATTCATAAGGTTTTCATTGTTACTGTTCTACCCTAAGAAAATATGACAGGCTACCAGGAACTCTTAGGGAGTGCAAGCTTGACTGAATGCAAAGAAAGAATCTCCAGAGCCTGCAGCCAGAAGTGGAGAGCTGTGTGATAATCATTCCAACACTCCCAAGGACATCTTGAAAGTGATCTAGAAGATGAAAATGGGCTGACAGAAGGAGTTTGTTTCTGTGTTCAGTTCAGATTCTTCTACATCTGAAATCAACTCTACAGTCTCCATCTAAATCAAGAGTACAATCAGTTCATGAAAAGCCCCAGAACAATCTGCACCTCTCAAGAGATGACTGAAAGAATCTGAAGAGGAAAAATGCAGGAGGAAATGCATTTGTCAGCACTGCAGTATTTGCCTGCCTGAAACCCTCCTCCATTTCTGCCCCATGCCTGGATCTGGCAGTGTCAGTTCTGTATTCGGTGGTGCCTCCAGCCCTGAATCCCCTCATCTACAGCCTGAGGAACCAGGAGCTCAAGGCTGCAGTGAGGAGACTGATGACTGGACATCTTAGGAAGCATTAAACTGCTGGCCAATTTCTGCAAATCACTTGTAACAAAATCAATCTTTGATAGTTCTGTTGGTTTGGTTCTTTGATTTCCCTGTCTTTTTTTTTTTTTTTAATATTCTTCCTAAAGCTAGATCATTGTTTCTGCTATTTCTGACTTTTTTTCTCTCCACATTCAGTGGCCGCAGACTGTGACAATGAGGAGCTGTGCTCTCAGTGGCTTTAGACGAATTTAGAATCTCCCAGCAGAGTTTTCTGCAGAGATGCCCTTTTGTTGCCTTCTCTGGAGCTGCAGCAGCAATGTCGGTGTGCAGAGCTGGGGCAGATCAGTGCTGGCACAGCAGCTGTGCCCAGCAGCAGCAGCAGCACTTGGTGTTGCCAGTGCTGCTGCCGTGGCCCTGCCCCGCTGCCCTGGTGGCCCTGGTGTTGCTGCAGGGCCTGAGTGCTCTCGGGGCCGGGCACAGTCCTGGGGGTGGCAGTGCCGGGGCTGCAGCAGGGACAGGCCATGGGCACTGCTGGGGCAGCGCTGACGCCTCAGGCCAGGCCCTGGGGGCTGCAGGCTCCTTGCCCAGGCTCTCTCAAGAACACGGCCAGGCCAATGCTCAGCACAGAAAAGCCCCAGGGTGAGCAGCCCCAGGCTGGCCGTGGGCAGGCTGGGGGCAAACAGCATGGCTGGGGCTCTGCAAGGGCCCTGGGGGAGACGGGAAGGAGCAGCAGAGCAGGGGCTGATCCATCCCCAGTGCACTGCACAGCCCAGGGCAGCGTCCCAGAGCATCCTCATGGAGCTGCCAACAACATCCCCCCTCTGCAGCCCTGGCCTCTCCCCCAGCTCACACAGATGCCGCATCCTTGCAGGCACAGCCACGGCAGCACTGGCTCAGGAGCCCCTGTTTGCATTGCACAGAGCAGGCGGGAGCACCCCCATGCTGCTGCTGTGGGGACATGAACCTGAGGGAGCACAAATGCCATCAGCCCCTGGGGCCAGCAAGGGCTGGGGGACACCAGGGAAACCACTCAGCTTTGTCCTGGCCTCTGCAGTCAGCCAGAAAGTTTGTTCCCATCAGCTGGGAGATTCCTGTCCCACTGCAGACGCTGTAGCTCAGAGCCAGGGCTGCCTGGCAGCCATCCCCAAACTGCCACAAGCATTTCCCTGGCTTCACCTCTGCTTTCTTTACCCATCCCTGATCCAGATTTCTTCCTATTCCCCATCTCTGTTCCCTGCCCTGCAAACAGCCCATCCCTTTTTGCCCTTTCCTCTCTGGCCCCACTCCCCATTGCAGTTCCTCACTTGGCACCATGGGAACGTCCCTTGGGTAGCAGGATCATCCTCCAAGTGCTGCAGGAATTGTCTGCAGGCTCCTGCAGTGCCTGGTGCTGCTCCCTTGACAGAGGCACCCCAGGCCAGGGGGGCACATCTGGGCTGCTGTGTCTGCATGTGGGGCTCCCTGTTCTGGGCAATGAGGAGGAGCTGCAGAGGCTCTGCAGGACTGACAGGATGGGCTTTGGGGCTGGCAGGAGAAGCTGAGGGACCTGGGCTGCTGGAGCTTCTGAAGAGGAGGCCCAGGGCTCATTGTGGAACTGCTCCAAGGGTGGTTTCAGAGAATCCCAGAATCAGCAAGGTTGGAAAAGACCTTGGAGATCATCAAGTCCAACCTGTGCCCTGACACCACCTTGTCTCCCCCGGGCCTCCTCTTCTCCAGGATAAACAACCTCAGCTCCCTCAGCCTCTCTTCACAGGATTTTTGCTCCAGACCCTTCACCATCCTTGTTGCCCTTCTCTGGACACACTCCAGCCCCTCCACGTTCTTGCTAAATTTGGGGTCCCAGAACTGGACACAGCACCCAAAGTGCTGCCCAACCAGTGCTGAGCACAGGGGAAGAATTGCTATCCTGGTCCTGCTGGCCACACCATTCCTGGTCCATAGGAGTGTCAGGGTTTGGATGAGGGAAATGGTGGGGAGGGGGCAGGAGACACAGTCTGATTGACTCTCAGCTATGAAGGGTCTTGATTTTCATAGCTATTCAGTCTGCATTAGAAGGTGCTGGGGGTCAATATCAACTGGACATTGCTGATATAAATCTATAAACAGGAGAAAAAATTAAACAGAACAAACTGTTCTCTCTGCATTGTTTTCAAGACAGTATATACACTTTGAATACACTTCAGATATCTGTCTAATTAATTACAGAAAACTTGAAAACTTCTGTTATTCCAAATGGCTTTTCTTCTTTGGGCATGTTGAACAAATGTTTATGAGCTTTTCTCACTGAATTCCTGAACTGAAGAGCTCAAGAAAGAAGAGGCCTTGGGAGTCGGAAAATTCATCATCAACCTCCAAGGGGCTGAGGATCCATCCCCATCAGAGCAGCAATGATCAGCAATGGGCACAGCTTTGTGGCTGCCCCAGCTTTGGGATGGGCCCTGGGCCTGGAGCCGGAGCAGCTCTTGAGGGCCCCAAGGCCGGGGCTTTTGTGCTGCCCTGGGCACATGGGATGGCAGCAGGGGCTGCAGAGCTCTCAGCACCTGAGCCAGAGGGGAGCAGGGCAGCCAGGGAGCCTCCTTTGGCCTTGGCCCAGCACCTTCCCCCATGGCTGGGGCTGAGTCCTGTGTGAGCTGCAGCTGCTGCTGTGCCCTTGGCAGGGGCTGAGGCCGTGGGGCCAGTGGCCAGAGCAGCCTGGCCTGAGCAGAGCTGTGGGGCCAGAGCCGGCTGGGCTGGGCTGGGGAGAGGCCCTTGGTGCTGCCCAGAGCTCAGGGCAGCTGGCAGAGCTTGCAGGGAGCTGGGCTGGGCTCAGAGAGCCTGCCCCAGAAACCATCAGTGTCCATCTCAGCCTGGCTGAGCGTGCAGGGGCAGGACTCAGCCCAGACCTTGTGGGGCAGGGCCAGCGCCTGTGCAAGGCATTGAAAACAGGCAAGTGCCCCAGAGAGGAGGCTGCTCTGTGCCCTTGGGGGCATGGACAGAGCAGGGAGGGGGCCCAGGACATTTGTCACCGCCAGCCTCTGTGCCCAGCCCTTGGCAGCCCTGGCTGCCGAGCCCAGCTTTGCCCTGGGCTGAGTTTGGCTGTGGCCCAGCTCCATCCTCCTGCAGGGCTCAGGGCCTGTTCCCAGCCATGGCCAGCCCTGGCCGGCCTCTCTGCTGGCCCAGAGGCCGGCAGAGCCCGGGGCAGGGCTGTCTGTGCAGGCCCACAGGTGCCAGGGGCTGTGCAGGAGCTGGCAGAGGCTGCCCAGCAGGGAGGCCATGGGGCACAGAGCCCCAAGGCTGCTGTGGGCAGCACGGCACAGGGGCCGTTCCCAGCCGCAATGCTCCTGGCCTGGGCTGGGCCTGCACAGGGGCTGGGCCACCATGGCTGGGCCAGCACAGGGCCACCAAGGGGCCACGCAGCCGCTGCCGGGGCTGACAGCAAGGCCAGGCACACACAAGCAATTGCTGAGCATGGCCTGCGCTGGCCAGGGCTGACTGTGCCACAGGCAGAGCTCAGCTGCCCTTGGGGGCTGCAGGAACAGTCAGGAGCCCAAAGAGCCTCCATGGCTGTGCTGGAGACCAAGGCTGCAGCAGGGAAATGCAGGGCTGCTGCGGCATGGGGAGGGCATTGAATTCCAGCACACACCTCAGCTCTCTGATGATCCCGGCACCATGCTGGGTCCTGTTTCAGACTGGAGCAGAGCAGATGTTGCTGGGACAGGAGCCCTGTGGGGCTCTCAGGGACCTGCAGCTTGCAAGGTGCTCTGCTCTCCCTCAGGTGCTCTCGGAGAGATCCAATCCCAGCTGGGCACCTCAGGGCACAAGTGGCACTGCCTGTTCATGGGCACACAACTGATGGCTGCCTGGAAAGGGGCACAGCTTTTAATACTTGAACATTTAATAATATATAAGCACTTTTTTTTTTTTTTAATCTGAGTCACTTCAGTACTTTTGAAAAATGTTTTCCCACAGGACAGGAATTTCCTGGAGGTGTACTGATGGCAGGACGAGAAATACCGATCTTGTCTTCTACTGCTGTCATCAATATTCTGTCATTAATATTGATGGTGTCATCAATATTCTCTCCCTCATCCTTCAGACGTTTCCAGCTCTGCTGTTTAAATGGCCATGTCTAAGGTCATCGCTTCACTAGAGCAGCTGGATCTATGTCCTTTCGATTGCTCCCAGATTTCCTCCTTCAGATGCTTTCTGATCATTCAAGTGCCTCTCAACTGACTGGTTTCATGCTTTGAGCTTCAGGGAGTTGCCCAATCTCTCTGAAGTTAAAATAAATATCATGTTAGTCAACATCTTAATTTCATTTGTATCTATCCTAGAATAACCTGTTCTTATTTCTTTGTCCAAAACTGTTCCTGTACAGAAATCCCTGGGGGGTGGTGGCGATGTCAGATGCTGCTGGATCATCCCAGAGAGCTGAAGGAAGAGCTGTGATCATTATTAAACAGCATCATGTTCAACTCGTGTTTGTTGGCAGAAACCTTTCTGTGCCTCTGAGTGTCACCAGGCCCTGACTCCAAAGGACACAAACCTGATGAGTTGTGGCTCCCACTGCAGTGGCTGCACTTGGACCTTGGCTCTGCACAGGAGAGCTCTTCATCCCCTTTCTCTCCTTTCTTCCCTCTGGGGATGGAGGGAGATCCTGACTTCAGTGTGTGACTCGTGTGTGCAAAGAGCAAATCTGGGCAGAATCAGGGCAGGGAGGGAATGGGGGGACCTTGGGATTGGTGCTGGGCACAGAAGATGTTTTCCATTGCTCTGAGACTGTCTGCTATGGAAAGTGGACTTAATACCCAGCAGAGGAATGATTTTTGCATTTAATGGAGTTGTGCCTTCCCTTGGGTTCTATTGGCTGACAATCAGTGAACATCCCTCTGTGTCTTGGGCAGCTCCTTCTCCAAGGAAAGCAGGTGGGAGTTGACACCAAGGAGCTGAAAGCTGCAGGTCCAGTCTGGGCTGCAGAGAGCTCAGATTGGCACAAGGCTGCTCTGAGTGCCAGGGCTTGGATGGGGGAAATGGTGGGGTGGGGGTAGGGACAGAGTCTGATTGATTGTCAGCCATGAAGGCTCTTGATTTTCATATCTATTCAAACTGCTTGAGGAGGTACTTGGATTCAGTGTCAATTGGAGATAGCACATATCAATGTATTAACAGGAAGAAAAACCAAAACAGGACCTAAAAATTGTTTTCTGACTATCTTTTTAAATAGAATATATTCAGTTTGAACACACTCCTGAAATCCATTTAATTAACCAAAAATTATTGGAACACTTAAATCAAATTATTCCCAGAGCCTTGGCTAGTTAATGTGCTCTGAAAGTTAATGAGCCCTGGGACACTGAATTCCTGCACTGAAGAGCTGAAGGATGAACAAGCCTCTGCAGCAGTGAAATCCAGCAGCAGCCTCCAAGTTTCTGAGGATGTCAGCAGCCCCCACTGAGGCCATCCCTGCCCAGAGACCGTGGGGGAATGGGCAGACAAGGAGAGCGTCCCTGGGGCTGGGCCAGCAGAACTCAGAGGCACCAGCGGCTCCAGCTGGGCAATGGAGTGTGGAATGTGGCTGGGAAAGCCCTGCCTGGGCTGTGCCAAGCAGGATTGAAAAGGCCCTGACCCCCATCCACTAAAAAACTCTCTCAAGGAGACATTCAAAAGGAATTACAGTTGTTTGTGTACTATGAGTTGGATGTACTGGAGAATTACCAGCAAGAGATTCTCAGGAGCTCAAACTAATAAAACAGCCTTTACTGGCAACTTTAGAAAATCTGAGAAACTTCGGAAAATGGTTTATTATGACATTGTAGTGGTTTTCATTTGTTAATTTATGATTTTTCTAATTTTGAGATTTCTTAATTAATGTATTGATGAGTGTGGTGGATTTTAATGTTGGTTAATTATTTATGTATTTCTTTTGTTGTGAGACAGGAATAGGAGAAGGCAAAGTAGGCTTAACATTTTAAAAGGGTGTAAAGAAATGTTATTAAAAGTAACTAAAAGAAAAAATGTAGTAAGAATTAAAATAAACTCTTTAGAACCTTTTTTTGTTTACACCTTTTTTTCTGTCAATATAAAGAAACTAAACTTAAAATTTCTAGTTAGCTTACTATTTCTAGAACAGTCTCTTTTAGTCTTTTTTAGAAAGAGTAATTTTTCTTGTTAAGGTTATGGAGATTGTTTTACAAGGGGAAAAAATATGTTTTTTTTGTGGTTCCTCATTTTATCATGGATAACAGTGGTCTGGGGAACTTTGTTATTGTCAAGTTGTTTTTATTGCTACAAGCTTTTTTACAGCTTATTGATGGGCCATGTCGACTTATGGGGTATTGTGTTAAAGTTGAGTCCTTTAAAGGTAAAAGTTTTTATAATTTTGAAATTATTTTTATCTCTGGATATAGATATCTCTTTGGGTATTGGATTACTTTTTTTCTGTTTAAACTTTTTATGAAGTTACAGTTATTTTAACATTTGTTTATTTTAGTATGGGGGTTTTTGTTTGATATTAATTTGATATTTTTTTTTTTTTATAATTTTGTGTGCTATAAGAAAGAGTTTTTTCTTTATAGTTTATAAGAGGATTTTCATTTAAAGATTAAGGTTTTGTTCTGCTATTTTGTTTGGGATTTAATTTCTTCTTTACTGAATTTAATGGTTTTATGTTGTTTTTAAATATGTTTGTATTTTCTTTTTTTCTTTTACTCAAGGGAAGATTGAAGTATTGAAAGGATTAACACCTGACCTGCCAGTAACTTCTGGTGGGAGTTGTGGTTGGGTAGTGTTCGGATTAGTTTTGTGGTTGGTTTTGGCTTATTTGTGTTTAATTTTATTTGTAGAGTTACTTTGTATGGGTTCTAGGTTGTAGGTGTTTTGGTTTTAGTTGTGCTGGGGGACGGGGACTTGCTGGTAAGATTTTAACAGCTGTGGCTGCCTTTGTTCTGGTTAGGGTGTTGTAGCCTCTTGTTTTCCTGTTTGGTTGTTGTTGGGGTTTTGTTTGGTCAGAATGGGGCCCATGGGGGCAGCCTGGGGAGGGGGAAGGGGCTCGTCCCAGGGCAGGGCTGCTTGGTTTGTTCAGATGGGGGCCAGGGCTGGGGCCTGCTGCTTCTTTGTTGACTGGAAAAGAAAGAGAAGGTTCCTCAATTTTGTCATCTTTAACACATGTGTTTTACAGAGGTGTGTTCAGTATCTTAGTGGTTTAACAGATTGTCAGTTACACAAAACGTTCTGTATTACTTTTTTAAACTCTTCTCATGTTAAACTACAACAGACATTCAATCAACAAAAAACACTTCTCAAAGCATTGACTTGGCCCGTTCAACTTCACAAACTCTAAGCTTGTTCAATTTAATGTTAATCAAAATTTGCAAGAGCACAGAAACAGAAAAAGAAGACACAGAAGGAGAGAAAGACAAGAAAGATACAGAGAAGCACACACACAGCTACCAACTCCTGGATTCCAGCGGTGTTCAGACAGAAACACCAAGAGGAGGTAGGGTCAAGATGTGTGCTTGCCCTGTGGTCAGCCTTATATTCCCCTTGGTCTTGCTGGGCCCTTCCCCCAGGCGGGATTTGGGCTCATTTGGTCACTCAGGAGCTGGGCTGGGGCTCCAGAGGTGGCTGTGGAGCATTGCCTGTGCTGTGCCAGGGACTGGCAGCCACTGCTGGGCTGGGATAGAGGCTCTGGGGGGATTGGGGTTCCAGGGCAGGGCAGTGCTGGGGTTCCAGGGCAGGGCAGGGCTGGATCTGCCACTTCCTCCCCTACACATGAAATGTTTCCAGCCAACAATCTCCTCCAATCTGTCACAGTAAGGCGATGTTGGAGGTGAAATCCCAATTCTGGCCATGGACACCTGGCTGAGAATGACAGTTCTTTTCCACAGGAAGGAAAGGACAGAACCCCAGTGTTTGGAAGGCAGGCGTGAGTCTCAGTGGGCCAAGGCAAATCAGACTTGTCAGTAAGGACAGGTTTTGTCTGGGAGCTATCTTTGCATGTATGGAATTTTGGAGTTGGAAAACCAGTCTTGGCCATGGGTGCCTGGAGAAGCAGGACATTTTGTTCCAACAGGAAGGAAAGCATGGAGCCTTTCCCAGTGTTTTAGGGACAGATGAGAGATGACCCTTGTGAAACCACTGGCAGCCAGACTTTTCCTGTCAATATTCATATGGGAACAATCCCTGGATATAAGGAAATTTGGAGGTGAAACCCCAGTTCTGGCCATGTGTACCTGGAGAAGAAGGACAGTTCTTTTCCACTGGGAAGGAAAGAACAGAGCCCCAGTGTTTCAGCAGCAGATGACAACAGACCCTCAATATGCCAAGGTCAGTTGGAACAGTCAGGCAGTCCATGAGAGGCCAAACCAGCCAGACGTGTTCTGTGTTCCCTGGGTTTTATGGTGCCCCAAATGTCACAATGACCCCTTGCTTCCATGAGGTCTTGCAGTGTCACAATGGTCTCCATGGTTCCACAGGCACCACAATGTCATGTCACTCTTCTATTCCAGGAGCCCTGCAATGTCACAATCGACCTTTGGACTCTGGGGGTTTGCAATGTCACAATGATCTCCTCTGGCTCCACAGTCTCACAATGCACAACTGATGATATAAGGCCCTGCAATGTCACCCTGGAGCTTTGGTTCCATGCAGCCCTGCAGTGTCACAAAGGCCTCTTGGTTTCACAATGTTCCTCTTGGTTCTGTGGGGTCCCCCAGGGTCACAATGGTCTCACTGGTTCCAGGAGGACTCACAGTGTCACAATGCTTTGCTTATTCCATGTGGCCTCATAGTGTCACAATGATCTCCATGATTCCATGAGTCCCCTCAATGTCACAATGCCCCCTGGTTCCATGAGATTGTGAAGTCTCTTACCAGTGTCTCCATGGCTCCATGACACCCCAAAGTGTCATTATTGTCTCCACGGTTCCATGAGATCCTGGGGTGTCACAATGGCCTCTTGGTTTGATGGGGCCTCTCAGTGACCCAATGATCCCAGCATTCCAAGGAGCCATGTGGCGTCAATAGTCACCACTTGGTTCCTTGAGGTCCAGCACTGTCACATTGATCTCCATGATTCCATGAGGCCCCAAAGCATCACAATTGTCTCTTGGTCTCACAGTGTCACCATGGCCCCTTGGTGTCACAGGGCCCCACAATGTCACAATGGTCCCTTGGTCTCACAGGGCCCCACAGTGTCACCATGGTCCCTTGGTTCCATGGGCCCTGTGCTGCTGCATTCCCCCCTCCCCTTCTCAGGCCGCCCTGCCAGCTCAGAAATGCTCCTTGGGCCTCGGCCTTGGCCAACAGCCCCTGGGCTCAGCTCCTCTGCAGCTCAGAACAAACACTGTCTGCTCCAGGCACTGCTGTGCCCAACCAGCTCCTGGTTTCTGGAGGAGCAGCCCTGGGAACTGGTTTTGTTCCCTCAGTGGCACAGCATCCCTGTTCTCACACTGCCAAAGAAAGCTGTTGATGCCAAGTGCGGCCAGGATGAACCATTGCTGTGACTGCAGCCCCTCTCTTGGGGCCCTACAAACAGCGCTCCAAAAGGAGCCCCTTGGAGCTCTCCTGGGCCAGCGACTCCCTCTGAGTGGGGCCTCTCCCAGCCGGGAACTCTCCCGTTTGCTGCACTCGAGGATCCTGAACAACGAGGGAGCCTGGGCCGATCCCCCCACTCCTCCAGGCTCAACCCTTCACCCGCTGGGGAGATGCCAAAGCATCCACAGGGAGCATTTCCTGCCCTCAGGGGAATTTGTCACAGTGCCTTGCACTGACTCTTTGTGTCTGTGGGCACACAGGAGTGCCTGTGCTGGGGAGATGTGGCAGAAATGCTGCTCTCGGAGGGGTTGGAGTGCCTTGGATAGCTGAGTCAGTCAGGCCTGTAAGTGAGGTTAAGTCACAAGGTCTAAGCTAAGTTAATTGCTTCTAAGAGTTGCTCTTTTGCTAATTTGTTAGGTTTAATTTAAGTTATTAGCTAAGATGACTATTGTTAAGTGTTATTCCACTGTTAAATTATTTAGTCATAGGTTATAAATGAGGTTAAAGACTGTTAATTGTTGTTCTTTTATTAAATTGTTACGTTTACGGGAGAAGTTTAGGTTAAGGTATTAGTTAAGTCCTGTTAAGTTTGAGCTCTGTTCAGCTTTTAGATCATATTCCTTTTATCCTTGTCCTCACTGTCCTTGTGTCACACACACACACACACACACACACACAGGGACCGTTCTTGGTTAATTTCTGCTTTATTTGCCTGGATTTGGTTTGGTTTTGTTGTTGCTTTGTTCCCCCGGTGTGCCTGAAGTGTCCAGTCAGGAGCAGAGTGACTCTTGCCAAGGAATTTTGTGGTGCTGTCGCTTAATATTAAATCTGGTTGTTGCTGATCTTTTCCCAGGGATTTTTTCAGCGTTCTCAAGCCCTCGTTCATAACAGGGTGAAGGAGCCCTGGCCCAGGCTCTGGCCCTGGGGGACACACAGACACTGCTGGGGGGTCCCTGTGCCCCTGTCTCACCCCCAGGTCCCCGGTCCCCCGGCCCCGTGTCAGGCTCTGGGGTCGATCTCGTGGAACATCCTCTGGGGGAGGCTGCAGCGCCGGGGGCGGGGGGACCCGGGGGGACAGGGGACCCCGCTGTGCACGAGCAGGGTTGGACTGCTCTGGGGGAGCTGTGAGGGGGGGCTGGGGCAGAGTGACCTCCCCAGTGACCTCACACAACCCCCTGTGACATCACACAGGCCCATTGTGATGTCACACATTCCCTGTGATGTCACAAAGCCCCTGTGATGTCACACAGCCCATTGTAATGTCACAAAACCCCAGTGATGTCACACAGCCCATTTGTGATGTCACAGCCCTCATTATGATGTCACAGATAATGTTGTGATATCACACAACCTATCCTGGATGTCACACAGCCATTCTATGATGTCACAACCCCTCTGTGATGTGACACAGATACCCTGTGATGGCAGAATCCATTCTATGATGTCCAGCCTATGATGTCACAGAGCCTACTCTATGAAATCACTGGCAACTCAGTGATGACACACACAGCTGCTCTGTGATGTCACAAAACCCCTTCATGGTATCACAGGGCCAGTGCTGGGATATCAGTCTGTGATATCACAAAGCTGCTCTGTGATGTCACAGAAGATTTGGTGATGTCACAAAGTCACCCTGTGATGTCACAGTCTGTTCTGTGATTGCACACCTGGCTCTATGATGTTGCTCCATCACCTGGTGATGTCACAAGCCACTCTCTTATGTCACAGAGCCACCATCCATGACGGCAGACTCTGCTCCATGGCCTCACACCCTACTCTGTGACATCACAGACAGCTCTGTGATGTCACAGCACCCTCAGTGATGTCACAAAACCCTCTCTGTGATACCATATTGCCACTCTGTAGTGTCACAGCACACACTGTGACCTCACAGCCTGCTCTATGATGTCATACAGCCATGCCATGATGGCACAGCCTGCTCTGTGATGTCACAGAGAATCCCCTCTATGATGCTGTAGCTGCTCAATGACCTCACACAACAAACTCTGTGATGTCATAGCCCAACCTGTGACCTCACACAGCCCACTCTGTGCTGTCACACAGCCCCTTGCTGACATGACAGCTGCTCTGTGCCTCTAGGACACAGCCACAGAGGTGCCGCTGTGACACAGCCCCCTCTGGGACATCCCCCAGCCCCTGCCAGTGCTGAGCCCTGTCAGCTCTGCCTGTGCCCTGCTGGTGTCCCTGAGCTGCCCTGGCAGTGCCCCAGCCCTGCTGGGCTGTGCCCAGGAGCTGCTCCTGGCCAGAGCTGTCTCTCTGCAGCGCTGCCCTTGCCAGCAGCTGCCTCTGGGCCAGGAGCCCGGCCCAGCTCAGCAGCACAGACACAGCACCAGGACTTTAATCACCCTCTGGGGCTTTGCTGCTCTTTGTGTCTGCCACGGCCAAAGTGCTGCCCAAGGTGGCTCTGTCAGGGCCTTGCAGCTGCTGCCCATCCCTGTGCCCTGTGCAGCCCAGGCTGTCCTACGGTGTCCCTGCCCTGGCCTCTGTCCCTGCAGGCTGTCGTCATCCCCCGCTGCCCCACCTGGCTGGCCCCTTCCTTTGCTGACAGCTCTGCCTCCCCACACAAAGCCTTGGGCTGCTCCAGGCTCCTTCTGGGGGATGTGTTGTACCACAGCCCTGCACTGGCGAGGGAATTCCTTTCCCCTAGTGTCCAGTCTGGGCTTCCCCAGCTGCACTTGGGTTCTGCTGCAGTAAGCAGCGTAACAACTCCTCCAGGCCCCGGAGTCTCAGACCTCAGGCAGGCACCGATGACCAACAGGGAAAGGAAGGCAACAGGATGGCTCTTGGTTTAGCACTACCCAGGATCCTTTATTGTGCCAGAGCCCAAGAAAAGAAATTAAGGGGGTGGGGTCATGGGTTTAGGGGTGAAGCTTAGGGTTGGAGTCCAATAGCAGGAGGAGCAGGGGACTGCAAAGGGGACAATCAAGGAAAAAATCTAAGCTGGAGACATTGCAGTAGAACATAAACCAATGAGGGTACAGAAAAGGAAGAACATTGTGAGGCCATTCCTTATTGACCAGATGGGGTGGAGTATCTTTTCCTGGGCTTGAAAGGGCACACCCCACAGGGTGGAGAGTGGGAATCTTCTTTAAATCACACCCCTTGCCCGATGGTGGCTCTCTGGGTAGAATCCCTGCCTCCTGGGGTAGGGACACTCCACACCCTTGGTGCCATTATTTCTTTCTCTGGCTGTTTTATACAAGGAAGAAAAACTCCAGCCTCTCTGAAACCACCCTTCAATCCCTCTCAGGCAACTCCTGTTCTGTCCTCAGTCTCAACACCACTGAGCCCAGAGCCATCAGCCTCTCCCTGCTGGTTATGTGATGAGGCCTCCAAACCCCATCTTGGGAGATTTTTGGGTCCTCTCCAAGGTCTGTGAAAATGGAAATATAGTGGTCAAAGGTATTTTCTCCCAAATCTTGCAGTGACAGAACAAGGGTCAGTATCTTTAAACTGAATGAGGGTGGATTTACTTTGTTAAAAGGAGGAAATACTTTACAATGATGAGAGTGGCCCAAAACGGCAACTTTTTCCAGAGCAGTGGATTCCCTATCACAGCAATACTCCAAGATCAGCAGCTTTGTGCAACTGGACCCATTGAAACGCCCTCATCCCCAAGGAGAGAATTCCTGTTGTGTGGGTTCTCTGCTGTGCTGGGTGCCCTCACAAAGCTTCTGGCCAGAATGTCTGCTGAGGGCAGCCAGGCTGCTGCAGGGGCAGTGACCTCACAGCCATCACCATGACAGCCCTGTCCCCTGGGCCTGGCTCTGCCCTTTCCTCTGCCCCTGCCTTGTCTCTGCTGGCATGAAGAGTTTTGTCATTCATATCTTGTCCCCAGGGTGCTGGGGCCAATGGCTTCCCAGGCCGGCTCCTGGAGCAGAAGTGGCTTTTCAGAGCCCAGGCAGAAATGAGCCCTGAGGCAGCAGCTCTGCAGTGCTGGCCACCAGGCCGGGCTGCCAAGGGAGGCTTCTGGCCATGCCCTGCAAGCAGCTGCTGCTGCCAAGGTGCCTTTGGTGCCTCAGGCTCTGCCTGGCACAGCTCCCAGCACGGCACTCTGCCCTTGTGCCCGAGCCCTTCCCTGTGCTGGGGCTGGCCTGGGGCTTTTCCTGCAGCGGGACCTGCCGTGCTCCTGGCACAGGAAAGGCAGTTCCTGCTGGAGCAGGAGGCTCTGCCTGCAATGCGCTCCAGCAACTCCAGCCAAGCCCTGTTGACTTCAAAATTGCTTCCTGGAGCAGAATGCTCTAATAATTGCATAGCTCCTATACTGTGGAGTAAATACCTCTTCTCAAAAAATATACTCTGTGGTGTAAATAAGCCATTCTGACTAATCATGATGGCAATCAATCAGAACTCTATTTATATAAATTTATCTAGAATTCCATCAATAATCCTGTGGGACAAATTGAATTAAGGTTCCATTCCACCTGTCCAATCTTTTACACCTTTGACAAAGTCTGGGGCTGGGATTGGATCCAGCTGCTCCCAGTGTCCTCTCTTAGAAGGAATTTTAGAAGTCTGGGGGCCCTGCAGGGGTTTGAGCATCCATGGTGGCTGTTGGGTGGCATTTCTTCACTTCATGATGCAGTAGGAGTTTCTCCAATAAAGCAATAAAGCTTTTGCTTTAAGCTCCCACTCTGCCCATGACAAGAACCCCTCTGAGTGTCTGGGACATCCCGGCTCTTTGGCAGCCTGGGGACTCCTGCGATGTCACCATGGAATGGCTGTGACAGTCTCTGACCACAGAAGCTCTTTACCATTCCCAGAAACCCCTGGGAGGTCTCCATGGAGCCCTTGTATCTGCCTGTGACATTTCAGCTCTTGAACAGCCTGGAGAGTCTTGGAATGTCCCCATGGAGCCCCTCTGAGTGCCTGTGACAAATCTGATCCTTAGCAGGCAACCATCCCCAGCCCCCTGTTGCTATGGTCAGTTTCCATGGCAACCATCCCCAGCCCCCTGTTGCTATGCTCAGTTTCCATGGCAACCATCCGCAGCCCCTGTTGCTATGCTCAGTTTCCATGGCAACCATCCCCAGCCCCCTGTTGCCATGCTCAGTCCCTTGGCAGCTCCATGCACACCCCAGGCCAGGGGTGGGTGCCATGGACACCAGCTCAGGCCTGCAGCCAGAGCCCGTTGCCATGGCAACCATTGGCAGCCCCATCCCCAGGGTCATGGGATCCCAGATCCACAGAATTGGCTGAGCAGGGAGGGACCCATCAGGATCCTGGAGTCCAACTGCTGGCCCTGCACAGGACACCCCAACAATGCCAGCCTGGGCCTGGCAGCGCTGGCCAAACGCTGCTGGAGCTCAGAGAGCCCTGGAGCTGGGAGCCTTCCCTGGGGAGCCTGGACAGCGCCCCAGCAGCCTCTGGGGAAAAACCTTTTCCTGAGATCCAGCCTGAGCCTGCCCCGACTCAGCTGCAGCCGTTCCCTCCAGTCCTGTCCCTGGGCACCAGAGGGAAGAGGTTCCCACAGCCCCAGCCAGGGACCCGCTCCCAAGGCTGTTGCCATGGCCACCAGGGCTGGCACCAGCTGGGATGCTCGGTTTCCATGGGCTGGGGTTCAGGAATGGGATTCCCCAATTTCCTGCTCCCGCTAAAACCGCGCTGCTGCTCGCTCCCCTCCCACCTCCCATGGAAAGAACAAAAGGCAAAGATCCCAGGCTGGGATAAGAACAATTTACTGGGAACAGCAATGAGATAAGGAACAAACAGGAAAAAAAGCAATATTGATAACAGAAGGGATAAGAAAAACTATTTACAGGGAAAACTACAACATCACCACTGAGTGGCTCTTCCTGGCCACGTATTGCCTCCTGCCTGGAAAGGACACCTTTCTCCTCAGGGAGAGAGAGAGAGTCCCTTTCCTGCCCCTGGCAATGACCTGAGGTGAGAGTGAATGTAATGACACGGCTCTGGCCAGAGCCTCTTGTTCTTCAATCCTACATCAGGTCACTAGCAGGGGCAGGAAAAGTGGCAAGTGTCTTCCCACCATGGATCACAGGGAACATGGATCAGCAGGTCTCTTCCCAATGCGGGTTCTCCAATGGGGGATGAAGCTGGAGCAGCACACGAGGCTCTTCCCACACTCAGGGCACTTGCAGGACTTCCCTTACTGGTGACTCTGTTGGTGTTTGGTCAAGTTAGAGCTCTGGGTAAAGCTCTTCCCACACTGGGGACACTCGTAGGGCCTCTCCCCGCTGTGGATGCACCGGTGCCTGGCGAAGTTTGAGTTGCACTTGAAGCCCTTTCTGCAGTCTGGGCAGCGGAAGGGCCTCTCCTCTGTGTGAATCCATTGATGCTGGAGGAGACTGGAGCTGGTCTGAAACCTCTTCTGACACTCGGGACAGTCATAGGGCCTCTCCCCGGTATGGATGCGTTAGTGAGTGATGAGCTCAGAGCTGCACCTGAAGCCTTTCCCACACTCCCCACACTCGTAGGGCCGTTCCCCAGTGTGAGTTCTCTGGTGCACGATCAGGCTGGTGATCCACCAGAATCTCTTCCCACACTCCAAGCACCTGTGAGGCTTCTCCCCATCAGGAACCTCCTCATGGACCACCAGCTCCAAGCTCTGGCTGAAGCTCTGTCCACCTTCCTGGCACAGGGTGGATCTTTACTCCTCAGAGCAACATGGGCTGTGTTTGCAGCCCCTCCTCGTGCAGGATCTCCAGGGCTTTTCCTCCCCGTTGGGTTCCTGCGCCGTGGAGCCGCTCAAAACGGCCTCTGCCACGAGGTTCTGCTGCGGGGATTTGTCCTCCCTGCTCTCCATGCTCAGCTCCTGCTCTGGGGGAGGAAGGACAAGGACAGGATGGCATTTGCCTCCAGGCCACAGGCAAGGGCAAGGAGATGCCCCCAGGCTGTCCTGCAGCCGGGGCCCTGCTGGGCTGGGAGATGGAGCAGGAGAGAGGGGAACGGGACACTGACTTCCTCCTCACCTGCTTGCATGTTCTGGGGCATTTTCCTCACAGCCTCAATGGGGGTTGGCAATGGAAATCCTGGTTTGAGGAAAACAAAGGGTGAGCACATTGAGTTTGAAGGTCCCTCTGCCCAAGTCCATCTCTACAAGTCACCGGCCATCTGGGCTCCAGAAAAACCTCCCAAACACCAAGAGTCAGCCCTAAAAAGCCTCCCAGGAATTCTCCGTCCCTCCTCCCTCCCCTCTGGTGTTCAGGGTTTCCCCCTGTCCCAGCTGCTGGGGTCACGCTTGCATTGGGGGTCCCCCTTCTCCTCGGTGCCCGCCCTCCCCAGCCTGCTGGCAGTCCCAGCAATCCCAAAAGCTGCCCCCTCTTCGCTCTGCCCATTCAGGGATGCCGGGGCTTTTTGGGCTCCCTTTTGGGCTCCCTTCTCCCCTCATGCTCTGCTCCGGGCTGCAGGGGCTCCAAGGAGTCCCCCCTGCCCCTCTCCAGCCTCTGCAGGCTCCCGCCCATGGCGGCGCTCCCCCCTCTCTGGGCTCCCCACTTTGGGCTCCTGGGGGACACAGGGCTCTGCTCCTCCAGGCTGCCTCTGCCGCCAGCCGCCACCGCCACCCCCCGATGTCCCCCCGAGGGGCCTTTTCCGCTCAGCCTCGCACTTCTTCATTCTCCAAACATCCCCCCAAAAAACCCAACTGGGAGGAACTGGGAGTGACTGGGAACATGCTGGTGGTCACTGGAAAAAACTGGGCTTCTACTGGGACCAACTGGGATCACGCTGGAGGTGACTGGGATCATCCTGGCAGTGAGTGCCACTGCACTGAGGCTGACTGGGAGTGCTTGGCAGCAAATGGGATCATACTGGGGAATAAGGGGAGGGACTGGGAACATGCTGGAGGGAACTGGCATACACTGGGAGATACTGGGAGTGACTGGAACCAAAGGGAGGGTGAAAGAGAGCCACTGGAACCATGTGGAGCACAACTGGTTCATACTGGCAGGGACTGGGAGCACACTGGGCTCATCTCTGGATCATACTGGGAGGGACTGGACTAATACTGGGAGAATCTGAGAGCGACTGGGAACACACCCTGCACATCATCCCCCATACTGGGCCCGACTGGGAGCAACTGGGATTATACTGGGGCCACACTGGGAGGGCTGGCATGTGACTGGGATCCAACTGGAGCTTACTGGGATTATATTGGGATTGAAAGGGAGTGACTGGGATCACACTTTGGGCTACTGGGAGCACCTGAGAGAAACTGGGATCATGCTGCAAGCAAACTGGAGGAACTGGGCAGGACTGGATGCATGCTGGAGGCAGCTGGGATATTCTGGGCATGACTGGGGGATCACACTGGGAGAACTGACACCTTCCTGGGGCCCCTGGCAGCGCCTGGAAATGACTGCAGACATGCTGGGACAAGGTGGGAAATGTTGGGGGGTTTTGTGGATTTTGGGGGGTTTGGATTTTGGGGGTTTTATTGGTGCTTGGGGGGGGGGTGTTCTTCTGGGGGTGTTTATTGAAAATTTTTTTTTTGTATTTTGGGAGGTTTTACTGGGATTTTCCTGTTTTTTCTGGGATTCTCAGAAATTCTGGCAGTTTTATTGGGGTTTCTATGAGATTTTGAGGCATTTAACTGGAATTGTGGGGGCATTTAGTGGGATTCATTGGGGATTTGGTTTTTTTCAGAATTTCCGTGGGATTTTTGGGGTTTTGTGGGTTTTTTTGGTGTTGCCATGATTTCTTTGGGTGTTGGGGGGGGGGATTTTATGGGATCTTTATTATTTAGGGGACATTTTTGGGGGAATTTACAGGGTTTCATCGGGATTTTGAGGGTTATTGAGATTTCAAAAGATTTTGTGGGCTTTTATTGGGATTCTAGAGTGTTCTAATGGGATTTTGTGAGATTTATTTCAGATTTCATGAGTTTTATTGGGACTTCTGGGGCTTTTAAGGAGATTTTGATGCCTCTCAGCCTTTCTGCAAACTCTGGGACAACCCCAAAGGTCCCAGACGCCCAAATCCCCCACAGATTCCACTAAAAATCCCAAATTCCTCAAGAAATTACAATAGGATCCTCCAAAACCCCAGAGAATCCCACAAAATCGCAGTGAAACACACCAAAACTCAAAAAAACTCCCCAAAATTTCACTAAACCCCTTCAAAAATCAACCCCCCTACCCCAATAAAATCCCCCAAAATCCAAAACTCCCCAAATCCACAAAACCCCCAAAATCCCATAAACCCCCTGAAACACAATAGTTCTCTCCGAAACCCCTATAATATCCCCTCAACTTCCATCAAAACCCTCCAAAGCTCTAAAAAAGCCCTCCTAAAATCCCCAAAAACCCTCCCAAAATTGCCCCCCAGAACCTCCCAGACTCACTTGGGCCGTCCTGGGTCAGGGGCACCGGCCGGTGGAACAGGAGCCACCTCAGGGGCCCTCGGAGCTCTGTGGGGAGGGGGCACCATGGGAGACCCCCAGAAACGGGAGGGGGGGGCCTGGGAACCCCCAGGATCCCCAAATCTCCCCTGGGAACCCCAAATCCCCCTGAAAAGCCCCCAAGGTTGGCCCAGGACCACCCTGGAACCCCGAAGTCCCCCCAGCACCCCCAGGACCCCCCTCGAGACCCCTCTTGGGACCCCTCCCCACCCCCAGATCCCCCCACAGTGCCCCAGGACCCCTCCCCAGACCCTCCCTGACACCTCACGATCCCCCAGCCAAGACCCCTCCCCAGACCCCGCCCCACACCCCGGAACCCTCCCCAAAGCCCCCCCAGCCCCCCGGACCCTCCCACGCCCCCCGATCCCCTCTCAGCCCCTCCCGGCCCTGTCCCGGCCGCCTCAGCAGCTCCCGGAGCGCTCCGGCCGCTCCCAGCGCCGCCCCCGCTCTCTGCAGCGCCCGGCACGGCACCGCCGCTGCGGCTCGCCTCTGATTGGCTGCAGCGCCGCGGGGAGGCGGGCGCTGCTGAGGGGAGCCGCGCCCTCATTGGCTGGTTCGGGGCGGGGCGCGCCGCTATTGGCTGGGGAGCCCGTGCAGGCGGCGGAGGCGGGAGATTCAGAGGCGAGCGCGGCTGAGGAGGGCGCTGAGGGGAAACTGGGGGGGTTTGGGGCGGTCTGAGGAGAAATTGGGGATTTTGGGGAGATTGACGGGAAATAGGGGGGTGTGCGGTGAGTTTGGGGGGAGTGAAGGGGTCTGAGGGGGCTTTAGGGATCTTTGGGGACAGCTTGAGAGAGTCTGGAGTGTTCTCAGGTGGGTTTAGGGGGATCTGAGGGGAATTGGGAGGGTCTGAGGGGATTTTGGAGGATTCTGAGAGGAGCTGGGAGGTTCTGAGGTACATCTGAGGGCTTTAGCGGAGTGTGAGGGCATTTCCCAGGGTTTGGGGGGGATTGAGGGGTCTGAGGGGGATTTGGGGCAGTCTGATGGATTTGAGGGGGGTCTCAGGTGGGTCTGGGGTCAATTTTGTGGGGAACTGGGGGGTCTGAGGGTCTCGGGAAGGTTTTGGGGGTCCAGGGTGATCCTGGGCCAACCTTGGGGGGGTTTGGGGCTCCCGGAGGGGTCCCGGGGGAGATTTGGGGGTCCCGGGGGGTCCCAGGCCCCCCCTGAACCGGGGTCTGGGGGTTTCGGGGCGAGGGGGCACAACAGGGGTTCCACCCCCCCCTCCCGTTTCTGGGGGTCTCCCATGGTGCCCCCTCCCCACAGAGCTCCGAGGGCCCCTGAGGTGGCTCCTGTTCCACCGGCCGGAGCCCCTGACCCAGGACGGCCCCAGAGAGTCTGGGGGGATTTTGGGGGGCATTTTTCTGATTTTGGGGCAATTTTGATGAATTTTAGGAGGGTTTTTGGGGATTATCTTGGGGCTTCTTTAGGGCTTTATTGGGTATTTGATGGAAGTTCAGGAGGAATTATTGGGGTTTTGGAGAGAATTATTGGGTATTGGGGGGTTATGGGATTTTGGGGGTTTTGTGGATTTGGGGAGTTTTGGATTTTGGGGATTTTATTGGGGCTTGGGGGGGGTGGTTTTTCAGGGGGTTTAGTGAAAATTTGGGGAGTTTTTTTGAGTTTTGGTGGGTTTCCCTGGGATTTTGTGGGATTCTCTGGGGTTTTGGAGGATCCTATTGTAATTACTTGAGGAATTTGGGATTTTAGTGGAATTTGTGGGGGATTTGGGCATCTGGGTCCTTTGGGGTTGTCCCAGGGTTTGCGCAAGGGCTGAGAGGCATCAAAATCTCCTTAAAAGCCCCAAAAGTCCCAATAAAACTCATGAAATCTGAAATAAATCTCACAAAATCCCATTAGAACACTCTAGAATCCCAATAAAAGCCCACAAAATTTTTTGAAATCTCAATAACCCTCAAAATCCCGGTGAAACGCCGCAAATCCCCCCAAAAATGTCCCAAAAAACATAAAAATCCCACAAAATGTCCCCCCAAGACCCAAAGAAATCATGACAACATCCAAAAAAACCCACAAAACCCAAAAAAGCCTACCAAAATTCTGAAAAAAAACCTCAAATCCCCAATGAATCCCACTAAAAGCCCCCACAATTCCAGTAAAATGCCTCAAAATCTCATAGAAACCCCAATAAAACACCCAGAATTTCTGAGAATCCCAATAAAACCCAAAAAAAACTCAGTAAAACCTCCCAAAAGACAAAAATCTAAAAAAAATCAATAAACCCCCAAACACCCCCAGAACAACACCCCCCCCCCAATGTGCCAATAAAACCCCCAAAATCCAAACCCCCCAAAATCCACAAAAGCCCCCAACATTTCCCACCTTGTCCCAGCATGTCTGCAGTCATTCCCAGGCGCTGCCAGGGGCCCCAGGAAGGTGTCAGTTCTCCCAGTGTGATCCCCCAGTCATGCCCAGAATATCCCAGCTGCCTCCAGCATGCATCCAGTCCTGCCCAGTTCCTCCAGTTTGCTTGCAGCATGATCCCAGTTTCTCTCAGGTGCTCCCAGTAGCCCAAAGTGTGATCCCAGTCGCTCCCTTTCAACCCCAATATGATCCCAGTAAGCTCCAGTTGGATCCCAGTCACATGCCAGCCCTCCCAGTGTGGTCCCAGTATAATCCCAGTTGCTCCCAGTCAGGCCCAGTATGGGGGATGATGTGCAGGGTGTGTTCCCAGTTGCTCTCAGATTCTCCCAGTATTAGTCCAGTCCCTCCCAATGTGATCCAGAGATGAGCCCAGTGTGCTCCCAGTCCCTGCCAGTATGAACCAGTTGTGCTCCACATGGTTCCAGTTGCTCTCTTTCACCCTCCCATTTGGTTCCAGTCACTCCCAGTATCTCCCAGTGCATCCCAGTTCCCTCCAGCATGTCGCCAGTCCCTCCCATTATTCCCCAGTATGATCCCATTTGCTGCCAAGCACTCCCAGTCAGCCTCAGTGCAGTGGCACTCACTGCCAGGATGATCCCAGTCACCTCCAGCGTGATCCCAGTTGATCCCAGTAGAAGCCCAGTTGTTTCCAGTCACTCCCAGCATGCTCCCAGCCACTCCCAGTTGCTCCCAGTTGGGTTTTTTGGGGGGATGTTTGGAGAATGAAGAAGTGCAAGGCTGAGCGGAAAAGGCCCCTCGGGGGGACATCGGGGGGTGGCGGTGGCGGCTGGCGGCAGAGGCAGCCTGGAGGAGCAGAGCCCTGTGTCCCCCAGGAGCCCAAAGTGGGGAGCCCAGAGAGGGGGGAGCGCCGCCATGGGCGGGAGCCTGCAGAGGCTGGAGAGGGGCAGGGGGGACTCCTTGGAGCCCCTGCAGCCCGGAGCAGAGCATGAGGGGAGAAGGGAGCCCAGAAGGGAGCCCAAAAAGCCCCGGCAGCCCTGAATGGGGAGCGAAGAGGGGGCAGCTTTTGGGATTGCTGGGACTGCCAGCAGGCTGGGGAGGGCGGGCACCGAGGAGAAGGGGGACCCCAATGCAAGTGTGACCCCAGCAGCTGGGACAGGGGGAACCCCGAACACCTGAGGGGAGGGAGCAGGGACAGGGAACTCCTGGGAGGCTTTTTCCAGGCTGACTCGTGGCGTTTGGGAGGTTTTTCTGGAGCCTCAATGGCCCGTGACTTGTAGAGATGCACTTGGGCAGAGGGACCTTCAAACTCAATGTGCTCATCCTTTGTTTTCCTCAAACCAGGATTTCCATTGCCAAACCCCACTGAGGCTGTGAGGAAAATGCCCCAGAACATGCAAGCAGGTGAGGAGGAAGTCAGTGCCCCTTTCCCCTCTCTCCTGCTCCATCTCCCAGCCCAGCAGGGCCCCGGCTGCAGGACAGCCTGGGGGCATCTCCTTGCCCTTGCCTGTGGCCCGGAGGCAAATGCCATCCTGTCCTTGTCCTTCCTCCCCCAGAGCAGGAGCTGAGCATGGAGAGCAGGGAGGACAAATCCCCGCGGCAGAACCTCGTGGCAGAGGCCGTTTTGAGCGGCTCCACGGCGCAGGAACCCAACGGGGAGGAAAAGCCCTGGAGATCCTGCATGAGGAGGGGCTGCAAACGCAGCCCATGTTGCTCTGAGGAGTAAAGATCCACCCTGTGCCAGGAAGGTGGACAGAGCTTCAGCCAGAGCTTGGAGCTGGTGGTCCATGAGGAGGTTCCTGATGGGGAGAAGCCTCACAGGTGCCTGGAGTGTGGGAAGAGCTTCTGGTGGAACTCCGAACTGATCATCCACCAGAGGAGCCACACTGGGGAACGGCCCTACGAGTGTGGGGAGTGTGGGAAAGGCTTCAGGTGCAGCTCTGAGCTCATCACTCACTAACGCATCCATACCGGGGAGAGGCCCTATGACTGTCCCGAGTGTCAGAAGAGGTTTCAGACCAGCTCCAGTCTCCTCCAGCATCAATGGATTCACACAGAGGAGAGGCCCTTCCGCTGCCCAGACTGCAGGAAGGGCTTCAAGTGCAACTCAAACTTCGCCAGGCACCGGTGCATCAACAGCGGGGAGAGGCCCTACGAGTGTCCCCAGTGTGGGAAGAGCTTTACCCAGAGCTCTAACTTGACCAAACACCAACAGAGTCACCAGTAAGGGAAGTCCTGCAAGTGCCCTGAGTGTGGGAAGAGCCTCGTGTGCTGCTCCAGCTTCATCCCCCATTGGAGAACCCGCATTGGGAAGAGACCTGCTGATCCATGTTCCCTGTGATCCATGGTGGGAAGACACTTGCCACTTTTCCTGCCCCTGCTAGTGACCTGATGTAGGATTGAAGAACAAGAGGGTCTGGCCAGAGCCGTGTCATTACATTCACTCCCACCTCAGGTCATTGCCAGGGGCAGGAAAGGGACTCTCTCTCTCTCCCTGAGGAGAAAGGTGTCCTTTCCAGGCAGGAGAAAATACGTGGCCAGGAAGAGCCACTCAGTGGTGATGTTGTAGTTTTCCCGGTAAATAGTTTTTCTTATCCCTTCTGTTATCAATATTGCTTTTATTCCTCTTTATTCCTTATTTCATTGCTGTTCCCAGTAAATTGTTCTTATCCCAGCCTGGGATCTTTGCCTTTTGTTCTTTCCATGGGAGGCGGGAGGGCAGCGAGCGGCAGCGCAGTTTTAGAGGGGGCAGGAAATTGGGGAATCCCATTCCTGAACCCCGGCCCATGGAAACCGAGCATCCCAGCTGGTCCCAGCCCTGGTGGCCATGGCAACAGCCTTGGGAGCGGGTCCCTGGCTGGGGCTGTGGGAACCTCTTCCCTCTGGTGCCCAGGGACAGGACTGGAGGGAACGGCTGCAGCTGAGTCGGGGCAGGCTCAGGTTGGATCTCAGGAAAAGGTTTTTGCCCAGAGGCTGCTGGGGCAGTGCCCAGGCTCCCCAGGGAAGGCTCCCAGCTCCAGGGCTCTCTGAGCTCCAGCAGCGTTTGGCCAGCGCTGCCAGGCCCAGGCTGGCATCGTTGGGGTGTCCTGTGCAGGGCCAGCAGTTGGACTCCAGGATCCTGATGGGTCCCTCCCAGCTCAGCCAATTCTGTGGATCTGGGATCCCATGACCCTGGGGATGGGGCTGCCAATGGTTGCCATGGCAACGGGCTCTGGCTGCAGGCCTGAGCTGGTGTCCATGGCACCCACCCCTGGCATGGGGTGTGCATGGAGCTGCCGAGGGACTGAGCACAGCAACAGGGGTCTGGGAATGGTTGCCATGGAAACTGACCATAGCAGCAGGGGGCTGGGGATGGTTGCCATGGAAACTGAGCATAGCAGCAGGGGGCTGGGGATGGTTGCCTGCTAAGGTTCAGATTTGTCCCAGGCCCTCAGAGGGGCTCCATGGTCACTTTCCAAGAGTCTCCAGGCTGTTCAAGAGCTGGAATGTCACAGGCAGAGACAAGGGCTCCATGGAGACCTCCCAGGGGTTTCTGGGGATGGTAAAGAGCCCTGTGCTCAGAGGCAGTCACAGCCATTCCATGGTGACATCCCAGGGGACCTTGCGCTGCAAAGGCACCCATCTGTCACAGGCACTCACAGGGGCTCCACGGTGACATCCCAGGAGTCCCCAGGCTGCCAAAGAGCCGGGATGTCCCAGACACTCACAGGGGTTCCTGTCATGGGCACAGTGGGAGCCTCAGGCAAAAGCTTTATTTCTTTATTGGAGAAACTCCTGCTGAGTCATGAGATGGAGAAATGACACCCAACAGCCACCATGGATCCTCAAATCCCTGCAGGGCCCCTAGGCTTCCAAAATTTATTTTAGTACAGGAGAGTGGGAGTGGCTGGATCCAATCCCAGCCCCAGACTTTGTCAAAGGTGTAGAAGATTGGACAGGTAGAATTGAACCTTAATGCAATTTGTCCCACAGGATTATTGATGGAATTCTAGATAAATTTATATAAATACAGCCCTGATTGATTCTGATCATGATTAGACAGAATGGTTTGTTTACACCACAGATTAAATTTAAAAAAAGAGAGTAATTTACTCTACAGTATAGGAGCTATAACAATTATTAGAATATAGTGATCTAGGAAGCAATTTTGATGTCACCTGAGCCTTGCTGGAGTTGTTGGAGCCCATGGCAGTTCCTCCTGCTCCAGCAGGAACTGCCTTTCCTGTGCCAGGAGCACGGCAGGTCCCGCTGCAGGAAAAGCCCCAGGCCAGCCCCAGCACAGGGAAGGGCTCGGGCACAAGGGCAGAGTGCCGTGCTGGGAGCTGTGCCAGGCAGAGCCTGAGGCACCAAAGGCACCTTGGCAGCAGCAGCTGCTTGCAGGGCATGGCCAGAAGCCTCCCTTGGCAGCCCGGCCTGGTGGCCAGCACTGCAGAGCTGCTGCCTCAGGGCTCATTTCTGCCTGGGCTCTGAAAAGCCACTTCTGCTCCAGGAGCCGGCCTGGGAAGCCATTGGCCCCAGCACCCTGGGGACAAGATATGAATGACAAAACTCTTCATGCCAGCAGAGACAAGGAAGGGGCAGAGGAAAGGGCAGAGCCAGGCCCATGGGACAGGGCTGCCATGGTGATGGCTGTGAGGTCACTGCCCCTGCAGCAGCCTGGCTGCCCTCAGCAGACATTCTGGCCAGAAGCTTTGTGAGGGCACCCAGCACATCAGAGAACCCACACAACAGGAATTCTGTGCTTGGGGATGAGAGGGTTTCACTGGGTCAGGTTGCACAAAGCTCCTGCTTTTGGATAATTCCTGAGACGGGGAATCCAATTCTGTGGAAGAATGCAGTTGCAGTTTTGTGCCACTCTCATAATTGTAAAATGTTTCCTCCTTCTAACAAATGTAAATCCACCCTTATTCAGTTGAAAGATATTGAGCCTTGTTCTGTCACTGCAAGATTTGGGAGAAAATAATTTCCACCACTATTCTTGTATTTTCACAGACCTTGGAGAGGACCCAAAAATCTCCCAAGATGGTGTTTGGAGGCCTCATCACATAACCAGCAGGAGGAGGCTGCAGACTCTGGGCTCAGTGGTGTGGAGACTGAGGACAGAACAGGAGTAGTCCGGGAGGGAGTGAAGGGTGGTTTCAGAGAGGCTGGAGCTTTTCTTCATAGTGGGAATGAGCCTGAAGAAATAATTGTGCTAAGGGCAGCTGGGGAGGCCCAGACAGGACACCAGGAGAAAAGCATTTCCCTGCCAGGGCAGGACTATGGTGCAACACATCACCCAGAAAAAGCCTGGAGCAGCCCAAGGCTTTGTGTGGCAGGCAGAGGCAGGCAGGAGGCAGAGCTGTCAGCAAAGGAAGGGGCCAGCCAGGTGGGGCAGCCGGGGGATGAGGACAGCCTGCAGGGACAGAGGCACAGGTTTGCTCAGCATCAGAAACACCTTTCCCTTGCTTCTCCCCACCTGTCATCACTGCCTCCAGTGTTTTGCTTTATGTGGAGCTTGGGGACACTTTCTCAGTCCTGTCCCTCAGAAGGATCGATTTAAAGTATGAGAAACGTCTGTGTTTCACTCTCTTTTTGAGTTCCTGAAAAGTTCTCTGAGCACACTCTGAGGGACTGAGTCTGATGCAAAGAGCACCAAAGCCCCAGAGGGTGATTAAAGTCCTGGTGCTGTGTCTGTGCTGCTGAGCTGGGCAGGGCTCCTGGCCCAGAGGCAGCTCCTGGCAAGGGCAGCGCTGCAGAGAGACAGCTCTGGCCAGGAGCAGCTCCGGGCACAGCCCAGCAGGGCTGGGGCACTGCCAGGGCAGCTCAGGGACACGAGCAGGGCACAGGCAGAGCTGACAGGGCTCAGCACTGGCAGGGGCTGGGGGATGTCCCAGAGGGGGCTGTGTCACAGCGGCACCTCTGTGGCTGTGTCATGGAGGCACAGAGCAGCTGTGATGTCAGCAAGGGGGTGTGTGACAGCACAGAGTGAGCTGTGTGAGGTCACAGATTGGGCTACGACATCACAGAGTTTGTTGTGTGAGGTCACTGGGCAGCCACAGCATCCTAGAGGGGATTGTGTGACATCACAGAGCAGGCTGTGACATCATGGCATGGCTGTATGACATCATAGAGCAGGCTGTGATGTCAAACTGTGTGCTGTGACATTACAGAGTGGCAGTATGACATCACAGAGAGGGTTTTGTGACATCACTGAGGGTGTTGTGACATCACTGACGGTGTTGTGACATCACAGAGCTGTCTGTGATGTCACAGAGTGGGATGGGAGGCCATGGAGCAGAGTCTGCCATCATGGAGGGTGGCCCTCTGACATCAGAGAGTGGGTTGTGACAGCACTGGGTGATGGAGCAACATCACAGAGCCAGGTGTGACATCACAGGGTAACTTTGTGACATCACCAAATCTTCTGTGACATCACAGAGCAGCTTTATGATATCAGAAACTGATATCCCAGCACTGGCCCTGTGATATCATGAAAGGGCTTTGTGACATCGCAGAGCAGGCTGTGACATCACAGAGCAGTTGTATGTGTCACCACTGAGTTGCCTGTGACATGATAGAGTAGGCTCTGTGACATCATAGGCTGTGACATCATAGAATGGGTTCTGCCAGCACAGTGTATCTGTGTGACATCACAGAGGGGATGTGAGATCCCAGAATGGCTGTGTGACATCCCAGGGTAGGCTGTGTAATATCATAATGAGGGCTGTGTCATCACAAAGGGGCTGTGTGACATCACAGGGGCTGTGTGAGGTCACTGGGGAGGTCACTCTGCCCCAGCCCCCCTCACAGCTCCCCCAGAGCAGTCCAACCCTGCTCGTGCACAGCGGGGTCCCCTGTCCCCCCGGGTCCCCCCGCCCCCGGCGCCGCAGCCTCCCCCAGAGGATGTTCCACGAGATCGACCCCAGAGCCCGGCACGGGGCCGGGGCGCTGGGGCTGTGGGGGTGGGACAGGGGCACAGGGACCCCCCAGCAGTGTCTGTGTGTCCCCCAGGGCCAGAGCCTGGGCCAGGGCTCCTTCACCCTGTTACGAATGAGGGCTTGAGAGCACTGAAAAAATCCCCAGCAAGGGATCAGCAAAAACCAGATTTAATATTAAGGGACAGCACCACAAAGTTCCTTGGCAAGAGTCACTCTGCTCCTGACTGGACACTTCAGGCACACCGGGGGAACAAAGCAACAACAAAACCAAACCAAATCCAGGCAAATAAAGCAGAAATGAACCAAGAAATATGTGTGTGTGTGACACAAGGACAGTGATGGCAAGGATAAAAGGAATATGGCCTAAAAGCTGAACAGAGCTCAAAGTTAACATTTCTTAACTTACACCTTAACCTTTACTTCTACCGTAAACGTACAATTTAGCAAAAGAACAACACTTAACAGTGTTTAACCTAATTTATAACATATGATACAGCAATATAAGAGATTAATAACGCTTAACAATATTTAATTTAGCTAATAACTTATATTAAGCATAACAACTTAGCAAAAGAACAACTGTTAGCAGTATTTCACTCAGCTTAGACCTTGTGACTTAACCTCACCTACAGGCCTGACTGACTCAGCTATGCAAGGCACTCCAATGCCTCAGAGAGCAGCATTTCTGCCACATCTCCCCAGCACAGGCACTCCTGTGTGCACACAGACACAAAGAGTCAGTGCAAGGCACCTGTGAGAAATTCCCCTGAGGGCAGGAAATGCTCCCTGTGGATGCTTTGGCATCTCCCCAGTGGGTGAAGGGTTGAGCCTGGAGGAGTGGGGGGATCAGCCCAGGCTCCCCCGTTGTTCAGGATCCCCGAGTGCAGCAAACGGGAGAGCACCCGGCTGGGAGAGGCCCCACTCAGAGGGAGTCGCTGGCCCAGGAGAGCTCCAAGGGGCTCCTTTTGCAGCGCTGTTTGTAGGGCCCCAAGAGAGGGGCTGCAGTCACAGCAATGGTTCATCCTGGCTGCACTTGGCATCAACAGCTTTCTTTGGCAGTGTGAGAACAGGGATGCTGTGCCACTGAGGGAACAAAACCAGTTCCCAGGGCTGCTCCTACAGAAACCAGGAGCTGGTTGGGCACAGCAGTGCCTGGAGCAGACAGTGTTTGTGCTGAGCTGCAGAGGAGCTGAGCCCAGGGGCTGTTGGCCAAGGCCGAGGCCCAAGGAGCATTTCTGAGCTGGCAGGGCGGCCTGAGAAGGGGAGGGGGGAATGCAGCAGCACAGGGCCCATGGAACCAAGGGACCATGGTGACACTGTGGGGCCCTGTGACACCCAGGGACCATAGTGACACTGTGAGACCCTATAGTGCCAAAGGTCCATTGTGACATTGCAAGGCCTCATGGCACAATGGAGAGACCATTAAGAGACTTCACAGCCTCAAGGAACCAAGGGGCCATTGTGACACACAATGGAGTCAGGGGATCATGGGGACCATTGTGACACTATGAGGCCCCATGGAATAAGCAAAGCATTGTGACTCTGAGAGGCCTCATAAAACCAGTGAGACCATTGTGACCCTGGGGGTCCCCACAGAACCAAGAGGACCATTGTGATCTTGTGGGGCCTTGTGAAAGCAAGAGGCCTTTGTGACACTGCAGGGCTGCATGGAGCCAAAGGTTCATTGTGACATTGTGGGGCCTGGTGTCATCAGTGGTCCATTGTGACACTGTGGAGCCAAAGGAGACCATTGTGACACTGCAAAACCCCGTGGTCCAAAGGTCCATTGTAACACTGCAGTCTCATGGAATAGAGGAGTCACGTGTCATTGTGGGGCCTGGGGAACCACAGAGACCACTGTGACACTGCAAGGCCTTATGGAATTGTTGGGACCATTGTGACATTCGGGCCTTCTGCAACCCAGGAGCCATTGTGACATTGTGTGACCCCATTGAACCAAAGCACCATTGTAACACTGCAGGACCCCATGGAATCAAATCACCATTAGGACACTATGGGGCCCTGTGGAACCAAGGGGACCATGGTGATACTGCAGGGCCTCTTAAAACCACGGCAACACAGAAGAGGTCTGGCTGGTTTGGCCTCCCATGGACTGCCTAACTGGTCCAACTGACCATGGCATGTTGAAGGCCTCTTCTCTTCTGCTGTTGAAACACTGGTGCTCCATACTTTCTTTCATATGGAAAAGATCTGTCCTTCTCCTGCAGGCATCCATGGCCAGAACTGGGATTTCATCTCCAGATTTCCTTATATCCAGGGATTATTCCCATAGGAATATTGCCAGGACAAGACTGGCTGACAACGGTTTCATGAAGGTCACCTCTCATCAGTCCCCAAATCTCTGGGGAAGGCTCCATGCTTTCCTTCTTGTGGAAAGAACTGCCCTGCTTCTCCAGGCACCCATGGCTGAGATTGGGCTTCCACCTCCAAAATTCCCTACATCCAAAGACTGCTCCCTGACAAAATCTGCCATTGCTGACAAGTCTGGCTGGCCTAGTGAGACTCTCACCTGCCTTCCAAACACTGGGGCTCTGTGCTTTCCTTCCTATGGAAAAGAGCTGTCCTTCCTTTCCAGGTGCCCATGGCCAGAACTGGGATTTCACCTCCAACATTGCATCCTGTGACAGACTGCAGGAGATTGTTGGCTCAAAACATTTCATGTGTCGGGGAGGAATGGGCAGATCCAGCCTTGCCCTGCCCTGGAGCACTGCCCTGCCCTGGAGCACTGCCCTGCCCTGGAACCCCATTCCCCCCAGAGCCTCTCTCCCAGCACAGCAGTGGCTGCCAGTCCCTGGCACAGCACAGGCAATGCTCCACAGCCACCTCTGGAGCCCCAGCCCAGCTCCTGAGTGACCAAATGAGCCCAAGTCCCACCTGGGGAAGGGCCCAGCAAGACCAAGGGGTATTGAAGGCTGACCACAAGGCAAGCACACATCTTGACCCTACCCCCTCTTGGCATTTCCATCTGAACTGCTAGAGTCCAGGAGTTGGTAGCTCTGTCTGTGCTTCTATAAATCTTATTTTTCTTTCTCTCTTTCTGTGTCTACTTCTTCTATTTTTGTCCTCTTGCAAACTCTGACTAGCTTTAAATTGAACAGCTTTAGAGTTTGTGAAGTGGAACAGGGCAAGTTATTGCTTTGAGAAGTGTTTTTTGGTGATTGAATGATGCATTAAACATTTTGACTAAATTTCTCTGATTTTCTAAAGTTGCCAGTAAAGGCTGTTTTGTTGTTTTGAGCTCCTCAGAATCTCTTGTTGGTATTGTTCCCGTGCACCCAACTCAGAGTACTCAAACAACTGTAATTCCTTTTGAATGTCTCCTTGAGAGAGTTTTTTAGTGGATGGGGGTCAGGGCCTTTTCAATCCTGCTTGGCACAGCCCAGGCAGGGCTTTCCCAGCCACATTCCACACTCCATTGCCCAGCTGGAGCCGCTGGTGCCTCTGAGTTCTGCTGGCCCAGCCCCAGGGACGCTCTCCTTGTCTGCCCATTCCCCCACGGTCTCTGGGCAGGGATGGCCTCAGTGGGGGCTGCTGACATCCTCAGCAACTTGGAGGCTGCTGCTGGATTTCACTGCTCCAGAGGCTTGTTCAGCCTTCAGCTCTTCAGTGCAGGAATTCAGTGTCCCAGGGCTCATTCACATTCAGAACACCTTAACAAGCCAAGCCTCTGGGGATAGTTGTTTTCAAATCAATTTTTTCAAATAAACCTTTCAAATAATTGTGGTTAATTAGACTGATTTCAGGAGTGTATTCAAACTGAATACATTCTACTTTCAAGGACAGTGAGAAAACATTTTTAGGTCCTGTTTAGGGTTTTTTTCCTCTTAATAAATGGATATGTGCAATCTCCAATTGATATTGAATCCAAGTACCTCCTCATGCAGATATGAAAATCAAGGCCCTCCATGGCTGACAATCAATCAGACTCTGTCCCTACCCCCACCCCACCATTTCCCCCATCCAAGCCCTGGCACTCAGAGCAGCCTTGTGCAAATCTGAGCTCCCTCCAGCCCAGGCTGGACCTGCAGCTTTCAGCTCCTTGGCTCCAACTCCCACTTGCTTTCCTTGGAGAAGGAGCTGCCTGAGACACAGAGGGATGTTCATTTCTTGTCAGCCAACAAAGCCAAGGGAAGGCACAGCTCCATCAAATGCAAAAGTCATTCTTCTCCCTGGCTCTGCCCTGGCCCTGATCCCCACAGCCTGTCCTGTGTCCTTCATCCCTCATTTGCCAGGCACTTTCTGGGACAAGGGAGCTCTGCTCTGGCTATGGAGGGAGGTCCAAGTGCAGCCACTGGAGAGGGAACCACAACTCATCAGGTTTGTGCCCTTTGAGGAACCAGGAATTGGTGAGACTCAGAGGCACATAAAGGTTTCTCTTCATGACCAACATAAAAAATGTGAATGTGGTAAAATTTATGAAACAGCAAAACACTTTCCTCAGCTCCATTTGATATCCCAGAAACATCTGACATGTTCACCACCAACAAAGGATTGCCATACAGGAAGGATTTTAGACAAAGACATAAGAAGAGGTGATAGAAAAGATAAAACTGAAACTAAGATGTTGACAAAGGAGGTATTTAAACTTCTGAAAGATTGGGATACTCCCCAAGTATCCCAAAGAACCTCAAAGCATGAAGCCAGTCAAGGCAGATGCATTGGAATGACCAGAGAACATCTGCAGGAGGAAAACTGGGAGCAAGAGGAAGGACAAAGCTCCAGCTGCTCTAAATGAAGAGATGTCGTTAGACATGGCCATTTAAACAACAGAGCTGAAAACACCTTAAGGAAGGTGGTCATGTAATATTAGAGTGAATGTTAGTGCCAAAAGTAGAGGGGAAGATCAGTATTTTTCGTCCTGCCATCAGGAGAAGAATCCATGAGATCCAGGAAATTCCTGTTCCTCCCAGGAAAACTTTGCCATTTTTTCAAAACTCCAATGACCCAGATAAAAAAGATTTGCAAGTATATTATGAAAGTAATAGGTATTAAAAGCTGTGCCCCTTTCCAGGCAGACATCAGTTGTGTGCCCATGAACAGGCAGTGCCACTTGTGCCCTGAGGTGCCCAGCTGGGACTGGATCTCTCTGAGAGCACCTGAGGGAGAGCAGAGCACCTTGCAAGCTGCAGGTCCTTGAGAGCCCCACAGGGCTCCTGTCCCATCAACATCTGCTCTGCTCCAGTGTGAAACAGGGCCCAGCATGGTGCCGGGATCATCAGAGAGCTGAGGTGTGTGCTGGAATTCAATGCCCTCCCCATCCCACAGCAGCCCTGCATTTCCCTGCTGCAGCCTTGGTCTCCAGCACAGCCATGGAGGCTCTTTGGGCTCCTGACTGTTCCTGCAGCCCCCAAGGGCAGCTGAGCTCTGCCTGTGGCACAGTCAGCCCTGGCCAGCGCAGGCCATGCTCAGCAATTGCTTGTGTGTGCCTGGCCTTGCTGTCAGCCCCGGCAGTGGCTGCGTGGCCCCTTGGTGGACCTGTGCTGGCCCAGCCATGGTGGCCCAGCCCCTGTGCAGGCCCAGCCCAGGCCAGGAGCATTGCGGCTGGGAACGGCCCCTGTGCCGTGCTGCCCACAGCAGCCTTGGGGCTCTGTGCCCCATGGCCTCCCTGCTGGGCAGCCTCTGCCAGCTCCTGCACAGCCCCTGGCACCTGTGGGCCTGCACAGACAGCCCTGCCCCGGGCTCTGCCGGCCTCTGGGCCAGCAGAGAGGCCGGCCAGGGCTGGCCATGGCCAGGAACAGGCCCTGAGCTCCGCAGGAGGATGGAGCTGGGCCACAGCCAAACTCAGCCCAGGGCAAAGCTGGGCTCAGCAGCCAGGGCTGCCAAGGGCTGGGCACAGAGGCTGGCGGTGACAAATGTCCTGGGCCCCCTCCCTGCTCTGTCCGTGCCCCCAAGGGCACAGAGCAGCCTCCTCTCTGGGGCACTTGCCTGTTTTCAATGCCTTGCACAGGCGCTGGCCCTGCCCCACAAGGCCTGGGCTGAGTCCTGCCCCTGCACACTCAGCCAGGCTGAGATGGATGCTGATGGTTTCTGGGGCAGGCTCTCTGAGCCCAGCCCAGCTCCCTGCAAGCTCTGCCAGCTGCCCTGAGCTCTGGGCAGCACCAAGGGCCTCTCCCCAGCCCAGCCCAGCCCAGCCCAGCCGGCTCTGGCTCCACAGCTCTGCTCAGGCCAGGCTGCTCTGGCCACTGGCCCCACGGCCTCAGCCCCTGCCAAGGGCACAGCACCAGCTGCAGCTCACACAGGACTCAGCCCCAGCCATGGGGGAAGGTGCTGGGCCAAGGCCAAAGGAGGCTCCCTGGCTGCCCTGCTCCCCTCTGGCTCAGGTGCTGAGAGCTCTGCAGCCCCTGCTGCCATCCCATGTGCCCAGGGCAGCACAAGAGCCCCAGCCTTGGGGCCCTCAAGAGCTGCTCCTGCTCCAGGCCCAGGGCCCATCACAAAGCTGGGGCAGCCACAAAGCTGTGCCCATTGCTGATCATTGCTGCTCTGATGGGGATGGATCCTCAGCCACTTGGAGGTTGCTGATGAATTTCACCACTCCAGAGACCTTTTCTTTCTTGAGCTTTTCAGTTGAGAAATTCAGTGAGAAAGGCTCATAAACATTTGTTCAAAACACGCAAACAAGACAAGCCTGTGGGAGTAATATAAGTTTTCAATTCTTTCATAGCTTATTAGATAGATTTCAGAAGTGTATTCAAAGTGAATATGCTATATTGAAATCAATGAAGAGAGAACTGGTTTTTCCTCCTTTCTTTTCCTGTTTATAGATTGATGTCAGCAATCCCCAATTGATATAGACCCCCAGCACTTCATAATACAGTCTAAATACAGATGAAAATCAAGGTCCTTTATGGCTAACAATCAATCAGACTTTGTCCCTGCACCCTCCCCACCATTTCCCTCATCCACCCTCTGTCACTCAGAGCAGCAGTGGGATGGCGTCTCATCCAGGGGTGTCCCCAGGGCTCAGGACTGGGGCCAGGTCAGTGAAATCTCTTTACTGCTGATCTGGATGAGGCCATCGAGGGCATCCTCAGTCAGTTCCCAGGTGACTCCAAGCTGGGTGGGAGTGTGGCTGTGCTGGAGGGCAGGAAGCTCTGCAGAGGGATCTGGGCGGGCTGGAGCCATGGGCCCAGGACAATGGGATGAGGTTCACCAAGGCCAAGGACCTACTCCTGACCTGGGCTCACAACCACCTCAAATCCCTGGCTGTGCCCTGCCCCTGATCCCCACAGCCTGTCCTCTTTCCTTCATCCCTGCATTGCCAGGGACTTTCTGGGACAAGGGAGCTCTGCTCTGGCTGTGGAGGGAGGTGCAATGCCGCCACTGGAATGGGAACCACAACTCATCAGGTTTGTGTCCTTTGGGTGTCAGGAACTGGGGAGACTCAGAGGCACAGAATGTTTCTCTTCATGGCCAACAGACCATGGTTGAACAGGATACAATTTAATAACAATCACACTCTTCCCTGAGCTATGTGCAACATCCCAGCAGTGTCTGATGAGTCCACCATCCACAAGTGATTTCCATACTAGAATTAATTTCAGAAAAACGTGTTTCTGTGATAGATCTAAACACAATTAGTTTCTTGTATCAGGATGCTCCCACCAGGCCCCCTGGTGAAGAGCCTGGCTCTGTGTTCTCCATCACCTCCTGGCTGGCACTGCTCTGGGCTGGGATGAGGAGTGTTGCTTTGACTTGGACTCTTGGTGCGAGGACACGAGGCTTGACTCCATGTTGATCAGAAGGTTGATTTATTATGATATATATTATACTAAAATACTACATTATAACTATACTAAAAAGAACAGAGAGAAAGAGATCAGAAGGCTACAAAGACAAGAATAGAACAGGAATGAATAACAAAAATCCTGTGACTGCTCACAGCCTTGGCACAGGTGGCTGTGATTGGTCACTGATTGAAAACAATCCACATGAACCAATGGAAGATTCACCTGTGGCACTCTACAGCAGCAGATAGTTATTGTTTACATTTCTTTCCTGAGGCCCTCAGCTCCTCAGGACAGGAAAAATCCTAGCAGAGGCTTTTTCACTAAAAATCCTGGCAACATCTCACCCTTTTAAATTATTAAATTAAATAGAAAAAGAAATGTTTGCAATCTCTTCTACTGGGCCCTTGCAGAAGAGAGAACAAGCACCTCTTGAGGTTCATCTGTTGCCAATCAAAATCTCAATCATCTGCTGATGTGAAATGTTCAGGGAAATTCTTCACCTGTAGAACATTCAGGGAAATTCTTCACTTATCAAACATCTAATTATATCATATCACTAAAACAATCTTAAAATATATAAGAAAATGCAAAAAACATGCAGAGAAAGTTCATTGTTTCAAGTCCAAACAGCTGAGTTTCAGGACAGAGTCCATGGACTGAAGATGTTCTTCTTTGACATCTCTGGAAGTCCCCTTTGGTCCTGAAACAGGCTTGCAGAATTCTGAAACAAAGAACTGCTAAAGAAAACAAGAATTATGAAAAATTAATTGACAGTCATGAAACAATTCAGAGAAAATTTCTGGAATGCCCTGGCCACAGCCCTTCATTGAACCACTTGGGCTGAGGCTAATTTTTGGCTTTTCAATGCTTTTGAGCTGCTAGCTCTTTCCACTTTTCTTTATAAAATTTTTTTTTTTTTTTTTTTTTTTTTTTTTTTTTGAAAAGAAGAAGAGTAGCAGCAGCAGAGGGTCTCTAGGACCCTTGGGTGGCCCTGGTCCTGGTGGATGGACCAGAGAACCCAGACCTGGCTCACAGAATGGTGGCCCAGGTCCCTGTGGGGAAAGCAAAGTCCCCAAACCCAGCACTGGACGGGGCAGTGGCCCCGGCCCAGGGAAATGAGCCAAACGGCCCAGAACCAGCCTGTGAGGCGGGCTCTGTGTGCTCAGAACCTGGCAGGACCATGCTGCCAGTGTCTGCAGAGCAGAAATGACCCAATGCTTCTTCCCCCCAGCAGCACCGGTGCACACCGGCAGCTCGGGAAGAGAAGCTTTCTCAGGAATTGTCATCCCAGATCTGAGGGTTTCTTGTCCCCAGAGCAAGCGAGCAATGCTGGCTTTGCTCTGTCTCTCTTGCTCCTGCAATGAAAGTGCCACTGCTCCTGCATTCTGCCCCTCGGCACCCCCATCCCCACTGGGCTGGGAACCAGAGGCAGATGCCACAGGAGCCAACTCCCCCACGCCGCTGGGGCGCTCGGGGGAAGGCAGGCACCCCAACCCCCAGGGAGAAGCCCCCGACCACACACGAAGCGACCCAGAAACCACACTGATTTTGAACACAGCCAGCCGAACTGCTCCTGCAGTTAGCTGGAGGGCCACGCCTCCTCCACGGAAGGACAGGCTCTTCGCAGGGTCTGATGCGACTGATGGAACTTCGGAAACCTGCGGGACAACTGGGGTGGGCGGTGCGGGCAGCACGGGCGCTGGTGTCGACTCTTGAGACGATCCCGTGGGCTCAGCACCATTCTCGGCAAGCTCTTGCACTGCAATTGGGTCGGCAGGGAGCGGCGGGACAGACAGGGGCGGCGGGCTCGGAACGGGGTCGGCTCTCGCCGGCGCCGCCTGCACCGTTGCGAATTCAGTTGCCGGCTGGGATGCAGAAAAAGAAGAAGACACGGAGGCAGCTCCTGCAGCTCCCGGGAGCAGCAGCACAGCCGGGGAATCACTGTTGTTGATCGCGCTGCCTGGCAACACGGGCGGATCGGCGGGAGGCGGTTCCGGGTGCCGCGGCGCAGGCGCAGTTATCAGAGCCGGTGGATCTGGCTCGGGCGGCTGCGGGGCCGCGGGCGGAGCCGGCTGAGGCGGAGCCTCCGGCTGAGGCGCCTCCTGCGGGGCTGGCTGAGGCGGAGCCGCGGGGTCCGGCGCCTCCTGCGGGGCTGGCTGAGGCGGAGCCGGATCCGCCCCCTCCCGGGGTGGGGGAAGCGGAGAGTTCCGCGGTGGAGCGGGCGGGGCCGGCCCGGAAAGCGGCGGGCTCGGCTCCCCATCCCCCCCAAGAGAAGGAGCGGGGGGGGAAGGCATATCTGTTTGCTCCAAGGGAGCGGAGAAAAACTTTTGCTCAGCTGTGGGCTGTGCGGGGGGGCAGCAAACCCGCGGTTCGTCTTCTTTGAGAGGCTTCTTTCGTGCTGAACCTGGCGGGGACAGCAAGCGACTGCGCGCCTGAGCCAGGATGTCCCTCGCATTGTGCAATGTTTTCAAATTAAAAAGATAAATGTATATGTGCACTAGAAACACCTCTGGGTAGTCAACACCCTGGCCTAGTGCCCAATGAAAAGCAGCGTCCATGAGCTCCCATAAATCGAATTCAAGGGAGTAGACGACATTTGTAAAAAATCTATGAAATTTTGCCCATTTGAAAAACTCATAACAATCTCTCTTCCACTGACGGTAAGGAATTCTGTTCCTGTGTCCCCATCTGTACCAGAATTTAATAACTTTCTCCTCTGACGCAGTAAACGGAACCTGAGCTTCCGAAGGTACCTTTTCCCAACTTTCCTCCCACCTTTTGCGAATGGCAGGATCTTCAGAAAGGGAAAAAATAACAGTACCTCTAGACAGTGTCCTTGTGGATCCAGCTGTGCAGCTCTGCTGCTCTGCGGTCTCTGGACACAATCTCCAGGAAAGTCCAACAGGTTCTCCTGTTTGCCTTGGCTGTGAACTCTGCCCATCTTCAGGGTCTCGTTTCTTCAGCTCCAGGCTAGATTCCATGGTCACTCTTGGGGTGACCATCAGTTTCACACGTCCAGGGGTCACCAATTGTTGCTTTGACTTGGACTCTTGGTGCGAGGACACGAGGCTTGACTCCATGTTGATCAGAAGGTTGATTTATTATGATATATATTATACTAAAATACTACATTATAACTATACTAAAAAGAACAGAGAGAAAGAGATCAGAAGGCTACAAAGACAAGAATAGAACAGGAATGAATAACAAAAATCCTGTGACTGCTCACAGCCTTGGCACAGGTGGCTGTGATTGGTCACTGATTGAAAACAATCCACATGAACCAATGGAAGATTCACCTGTGGCACTCTACAGCAGCAGATAGTTATTGTTTACATTTCTTTCCTGAGGCCCTCAGCTCCTCAGGACAGGAAAAATCCTAGCAGAGGCTTTTTCACTAAAAATCCTGGCAACAGAGGAGCCCCTCAGCCTTCCCTGCTCTGGGCTGGACAAGCCCAGCTCCCTCAGCCTCTGCTCACAGCCCAAGGGCTCCAGCCCCACCTTGGAGGCCCTTCCCTAACCCTGCTGCAGATGCCAGACATCCTTCCTGCCCTGGGGAACCCAAACCAGGCTGCAGTGACCTGGATCATTCACGGCCTTGATGTCCTGGTCACACAGCCCTCGCCTCTTGTCCCCATGTCAGGCTCTGGGCTGGATCCTGTGGAACATCCTTTGCTGGAGGCTGTGGCTCCAGGTGGACCGGGGGGATACCGAGGGACAGGGACCCCACTGGGCATGAACAGCCTTGGACTTGTTGAGAGAAACTGTGAGGGGAGCTGGGGCAGAGTGAGTGACCCGGTGACCTCACACAGCCCTCCTGGGATGTCACACAGCCCCTCTGGGATGTCACAGGCAGCTCTGTGATGTCATAGTCTGCTCTGTGATGTCACAGCTCATGTGCTCATGTGACACACCTGGACTGTGATATCATAGTCTGCTCTGTGAGGTCACAACCCCTTCTCTAATGTCACACAGATGGTCTCTGATGTCACAGCCAGCTCTGTGATGTCACAGAAGTGGCCTGTTATTGTCATAGCTTCTCAATGACCTCACATACCCCAGTCTGCGATGTCGTATCCCACTCTGTGACCTCATGTTGCCAGACGATCAGTTGTCTACACCAGGTGAGCTCACATCTGTAGCTTGTTCCCCAAAACCCCAGGCCTATGGAAATCACTCAATGCCCATTGTGTGAGGAGGGGAACTGGAAATTCACCAGCCTCAGTGTCCTGCCAGCTCAGCCAGGCCCACTGGAATATTGGGGTCCACAACCACCAGGGACCACCAGAGAGACCCCCAGGACAGAAGAACGCATGGGTAAAGGGGAGGGAAAATATGTCAATGATTCTGGGGAAATGATTACCGTATGTGTGATGGGAATATGACCTTTTTGTTCACTGAAAACAGGAGAAAACATAAGGTTGTGATGGGAATGTGACCTTCTTGTTCACTAAAAACAGGAGGAAACATAATGTAAATAAGTAACGGCCAACTGCCATGCGATAACATATGAGACTAAACATTGCTGAGCTAATCAAAATACAAGTTGTTCCCAGCCCAGATTCCCAGAGAGGGGGGCGCCGAGGAAAAGTACCAGAGGCCCTATTCGACGACCACCAGGAGGCAGAAGGAGACCCTCTAACAACCTGGTGGACATGCGCGGAGAAGCACCGGAAATGCGACGGGGCTAGGAGCGCAGGAGGGTACAAAAAGGGGAACGGAACAGTTTTCGGCGCGGTAGTTGGTGGAGCAAGGACTCCCCCGCCGCCCAGCGCTGCGATTTTGCTTTCTCTTTTCTGTATTATTAAATTGGCTATATAATTGACCCGACTGGCCCATTGCGCTCATTTATAACAGTATGTGTGTTTAGTCCAGGACAATCAATGAATATGTGTGCAAAATACAGAATATAGACAGAAACTATCCTGTACTCAGCCTGCATGGCTTTGGGAGGAGCTCTCCCCCGTGCATCCGCCTGAATAAAGAATGCTGCTTCTTAATGCTGCATTGGGGTTAAGGGGTTTTCTGTTTTACCAAATTTTGGTAACACTTCCACTGCCAAGGAAAGCTCTGTCTCCTGCTGTTCACAAACAGAGATGGGCTGGTGGCAGATGGGGTGGTCAGAGGCTGCCTGGGGCACAGTGAGCATGAAATAATCAAATTTTCAATGTTCTGTGAAAGGAGGGGCAGCAACAAAACTTCTACACTGGAATGAGGTAGGGCAGACTTTGGCCTGTTTATGATGCAGATTTGGGGAGTACCGAATTTTTTTACTGATTTTTTTAAAGGGAAACAGCCCTTAAAAACAAAGGGGTCCAGGAAGGATAGACATGCTTCAGGAAAGTAATCTTAAGGGAGAAGGAGCAGCCTGTCCCAGTGTGGCAAAAGATGAGCTAGAGAGGAAAACAACTGGCCTGGCTGCCCATGGAGCTTTTGTGAGAACTCAAGGGGAAAAAGAGGGTGCATCAACCTTGGAAAGAGAATCAGGCAACTCAGAAAGTGTTTAAGGATGTTGTTAGGTTATGCAGAAAGAAAAGGAAAGAGGTGAAAGCTCAATTAGAGCTTTACCTGGCCACTTCTGTGAAAAATAATAGGAAAAGTTTCTATACATAAATTAATAGCAAAACACTGGATAAAGAGAAACTCTATTCTTTATTGGATGCACTGGGGAATGGAGTAACTAAATCTAAATAAAAGGCTGAGCTACTTAACATCTTGTTTGTCTCAATTTTCAATATTAGGACAGGTTGTCCTCAGGACAAGTGTTCTCCTGAGCTGGTAGATGGGCACAGGGAGCAGAACAGCCCCCTGGAATCCAGGAGGAAGCAGCTGGGGACCTGTTGAGCCACTCAGATGCTCACAGGTGTATGGGATCAGATGGGATCCATCCTAGGGGGATGAGGGAGCTGGTGGATGAGCTCCCCAAGCTGCTCTCCATCATTTACCATCAGTCCTGGCTCAGCAGGGAGGTCCCAGAGGAGTGGAGGTGCCAGTGTGAGCCCATCCCCAAGAAGGGCTGGAAGGAGGATCTGGGGAGCTCCAGGCCTGTCAGCCTGACCTTGGTGCCTGGCAAGGTTATGGAACAGATCACCTTGACAGCCATAACAGGGCACCTAGAGGATGGCCGAGGGATCAGAGCCAGCCAGCGTGGATTTAGGGGGGGCAAGTCCTGCCTGGCCAACCTGGTCTCTCCGTTTATGACCAGCTGACCCACTGGTGGATGTGGGGAAGACTGTGGATGTTTTGTGCCTGGAATTTAGCAAAGCCTTTAACACCATCTCTGACAGCATTCCCTGGAAAAGCTGCAGCCCACGGCTTGGGCAGGTTCTCTCCTTGCTGGGAGATTTAAGAGCTGGCTGGAGGCTGGGCCCAGAGAGTGGTGGGGATGGTGCTGCACCCAGCTGGTGTCCAGGCACTGTCCCCCAGGGATCTGTGTTGGGCCCAGTTCTGTTTAATATCTTCACTGATGATCTGGGTGAGGGGATCCAGTCCACCATTCACAAACTGCAGATGACACCAAGCTGGGTGAGAGTTTGGATCTGCTGGAGGGCAGGACAAGAAGACACAGCATTAAGCTACAAGAGGGGATGTTTAGGCTGGACAATGGGAGGAAGTTCTTCACAGAAAGAGTGATTGGGCATTGGAATGGGCAGGCCAGGGGGAAGGTGGTGGAGTCACTGTCCTTCTCCAGTGGCACTCAGTGGCATGGTCTGGGTGACAAGGCAGTATTAGGGCATTGTTTGGACTTGATGATCCCAAAGGTCTTTTCCAGCCAATCTGATTCTGTCATTCTGTGATTGGGACACTCTGGGGCCATTGTGACACTGCAGGGCTTTGTGGAACTAAGAGGACCATGGTGACACTGTGCAGACCCAGAGAACCAGGGGTCCATTGTGGTGCTGCAGGGCCAAATGGAACCAGGGAGTGCACTGTGACACTCGGGGTCCTCATTGAACCACAGAGGCCATTGTGACACTGCAGGGCCTTGTGTAACCAACGGGGTTTCGCCATTTTGACAGTGAGAAACCAAGGAGATCATTGGGAGACTCCAGGGCCCAGTGGAAACAAGGGGCTGTTCTGACATTGCAGGGCCTCATGGAACCAAGGGGACATTGTGACACTGCAGGATCCTGTGTAACCAAGGGGCCACTGTGACATGATGGGGCCTCAAGGGATCTGGAAGAACGCTGTGACACTGTGTGGCTCATGGAAACAAGGAGTCCATTGTGACACTGAGGGCACTTGTGGAACCTCAGAGACGTTGGTGACAGTGTGGGACCTCATGTAACCATGGGGCCATTGTGACACCCTGGGGCCCCATGGAACCAAGGGGCCACTGTGAAACTGCAGCACCAACGAGATCATTGTGACACTGTGAAGCCCCATGGAACCAAGAAGAGCATTGTCACATTTTGGGGACCCAGGGAACCAAGGAGAGCATTGTTGCTCTGCATGGTCTCATGGAACCAAGGAGAGCAGTGTGACAGTGCAGGGCCTGGTATAACCAAGAGGCCACTGTGATACTGAGGGGGCCCCTTGAAACCAAGGACATCTTTGCAGATGACACCAAGCTGGGTGTGAGTGTTGATCTGTGGGAGAATAGGGGGGCTCTGCACAGGGACCTGGACAGGCTGGATCCAGAGACCAAACCCAACCCAAGGTGAGGTTTAACAAGACAAAGTGCCAGGTTCTGCACTTTGGCCACAACAACCCCTGCAGCACTACAGGCTGGGGACAGAGTGGTTGGACAGCAGCCAGGCAGGAAGGGACCTGCAGGGACTGAGGGACAGCAGGCTGGACATGAGCCAGCAGTGTGCCCAGGTGGCCAAGAAGGCCAATGGCTCCTGGCCTGGATCAGGAATGGTGTTGCCAGCAGGACCAGAGCTGCTGTGCCAGCACTGATCTGCCCCCAGCTCTGCACACAGACATTGCTGCTGCAGCTCCAGAGAAGGCAACAAAAGGGCATCTCTGCAGAAAACTTTGCTGGGAGATCCTTTAGTTCCTTTAAAGCCACCAAGAGCACAGTCCCTCATTGACACAGTCTGTTGCCAGAGGGAAGGTGGAGAGAAACAAAATGAGAAATGATACAAACAATGACTCTGTTTTGTGGACAATATGAAAAAAAATAAAACAAAGGAAACAAATCTCCAAAATTAAACTAACAAGAAGCATCAAAGACAACTTTTATTACAAGTGATTTTCAGAAATTGCCCAGCAGTTTAATGTTTCTGAAAGCATCCAGTCATCAGTGTCCACACTGCAGCCTTGAGCTCCTGGTTCCTCAGGCTGTAGATGAGGGGGTGCAGGGCTGGAGGCACCACCAAGTACAGAACTGACAGAGCCATATCCAGGGATGGGGAGGACATGGAGGGGGGCTTCAGGTGGGCAAATATCCCAGTGCTGAGGAACAGGGAGACCACAGCCAGGTGAGGGAGGCAGGTGGAAAAGGCTTTGTGCCGTCCCTGCTCAGAGGGGATCCTCAGCACAGCCCTGAAGATCTGCACATAGGAGAAAACAATGAACACAAAACAGACAAAACCTAAACAAACACTAACTGCAATGAGCCCAAATTCCCTGGGGTAGGAATTGGAGCAGGAGAGCTTGAGGATCTGGGGGATTTCACAGAAGAACTGGCCCAGAGCATTGCCATGGCACAGGGGCAGGGAAAATGTATTGGCTGTTTGCAGCAGAGCATTGAGAAAGGCAGTGGCCCAGGCAGCTGCTGCCGTGTGGGCACAAGCTCTGCTGCCCAGGAGGGTCCTGTAGTGCAGGGGTTTGCAGATGGACACGTAGCGATCATAGCACATGATGGTCAGGAGATAAAATTCTGTTGCAAGAAAGAAGAAAATCAGAAATACTTGGGCAGCACATCCTGTGTAGGAGATGGTGGTGGTGTCCCAGAGGGAATTGTGCATGGCTTTGGGGACAGTGGTGCAGATGGAGCCCAGGTGGCTGAGGGCCAGGTTGAGCAGGAAGAAGAACATGGGCGTGTGCAGGTGCTGGCCGCAGGCTACGGCGCTGATGATGAGGCCGTTGCCCAGGAGGGCAGCCAGGGAGATGCCCAGCAAGAGGCAGAAGTGCAGGAGCTGCAGCTGCCGCGTGTCTGCCAATGCCAGCAGGAGGAAGTGGCTGATGGAGCTGCTGTTGGACATTTGCTGTGTCTTGGCATGGGGACCTGTTCATGGAGAAAGGACAGTGCCAAGTCAGGAGAGGCTGCTTTGAGCCAGACCTGGGCCATTCCCTGCAGACTGTCCCACTGAGACTCACCAACCCTTGTTCCTGCCCTGGGAAAACCTTTCCCCATGTCCCTGCCTGAGCTCCAGCTGTGCTGGCTGAGTGTGCCAGGAGCAGCCAGGGCTGTGCATGGGGGCTCTCAAGGAGCCAGCCCTGCCATCCTGCCCTGGGTTTGCAGCCATGTGGCAGAGGGACAAGGCTGGATATTCAGGATTTGGCAATGGAATCACTCCTAATGCAGAAAGGCTTGGTTGCATCTGCATTCCCAAGTCTAAAGGATGGCAGGAGCTGGTTTTAGGAATTGTTTTCCTACCCACACATCATTGTTCCTGGCTCTCTGAGGTCAGAAATCCCCAGCATTCCTGCTGCACTCCAAGTTTGCCACTGAGAGATGTGAGAGACGAAAGATTCCCTGTGGCTCAGGGAAGGTGAGGGGCTGGATGGGCTTGTTCCCAACTGCCCTGGCTTTGCACCTTTGGCTGCAATCAGAGCACAGTCACACTCCTGGGTCACTCTGGATAAACCAGACCAGAGGCATCCCTGAATATCTCACCCTCACTCAAGGTCACCGGGCAAGGTCTCAGCACTCCCTTTTGCCAAGAACACTCACGGCTCCCTTGGCAAACCCAGCAGCATTTCCCCAGCTCTGCCCTTCCCCATGGGACATTCAGGGAATGGCCAGAGGCTCTGGCACAGATTTGCACCCAGGAGGGCAGCTCAGAGCTTGGAAGGGCACAGCAAGGAGATCCCTGGCTGTGCCCATGATGGGATCTCAGGGAGGGGGCTCAGCTCATTCCCCTTTTCCATGGACTGCTTTGCCCACAGCCCCACAGGTCCCAGGGAAGCTTGGACACCCCATTGCCATGGACACCCCTGCCTGGCAGGAATGCCAAGGGCAGTGCCGGACTCAGCTGCTGCAAATGCCAGAGCCTCCCTGAGGGCAGCAGATAACAGTGACAATACCAGGGTAGGGCAGAAACAAGAGAAGATGCTGTGGTGCTGTGCCTGAGAGGGCAGGGCAGAGACAGCCGGGCACTCAGGACAGTGTTCCTGTGCCCAGCTGTGCCCGGCACCTCCCACACACCAACAGTGCCCTCCTGCCCCAGCACTGCTCTGTTCAGCCCCTCTCCTTCCCTGAGCATCTCCCTGGGCCTGGACATTCCCTGCTGAGAGGAGCCTTGTCCCTGCCAGCGCTCACAGAGCCCATCCCACCCTGTGTGCCCTGGCCCCGGCCCTACAGAAAGCTGCCTGTGTGCAGGGCCCTGGCTGGGGCAGGCTCTGTGTGCAGGTGGGCAAGGGCAGCTCAGGAGAGCCCTGCTGGGCCCTGCAGAGGTGATGCTGCTGCTGTGCAGGGCTGAGGAGTGGCTGAGGACCCTTTGGGAGGCTCCCAGCAGAGACTGACCACCCAAAGTTACAGTTCTGGTGTCCCTGTAAATGTTCCAACATTCCTTTGGTGATCCTGTGTGTCCCTTTCAACTCAGAATGTTCTGTGATTCTGAGATTACAATTCCTGTTCTGCCTCTCTCATCCCCCTGTTGCATATAACCAAAAGAGAAAAAAACCCCTTGCAACTGCGTTAGAACAGTAAAGTAAAAACCAGACATTTATTGGAAGCTTCCAGGTGTCTTAGTGGGAGTGGGGCACACCCAGCCCCTGATTTCAACAATTATTAAGGTTGATTAATTAGGGTATTTAACAGGAACATCCAATAGGACATTCAGTTAGCCCAGTTACACACCCCTGGCTCATCCCATTGGAGTAAGTCCAAGGGTTTCTTCACTTTTTGCTATGACTGCTCACATTCTGGTCAAAATCCAAAACATTTGTCTTGTAGATCCTCTTCCTTATAATAAGACTATAGAGTATTTCAGGAATGTATTTAGAAAGTCAGGTTATTGTTCTAAAATCTGAGAAAAAATTTAGGAAACCTACCAGAGTTAATTAAGGATTATGGTTATATAAGCATATAATAGTAGTTTAATTGAGTTAATTAAGTGTTTAATAGAGTTAAGTAAGGATTATAGTTTTATAACTTTATAATAGTAGTTGTTTACAAGGCTACAAATATATGAAAAATGTATAAAAAGCAAAAATCTTTTTCACATCACCCCAGTTTTCCCATCCTTCTTCAAGCAGGAAATTGAAAACACTCTCAGGAAAGCTCCTGATCTTTCCAGCAATGCCAGGCTTACCTTCTTTGGGAATTGTCCTCCGGAGCTGTGACCAGGCTGCTCTGGAGCTGGGAGCAGCCCTGCCCCGCCCAGCCCCTCTCAGCAGCAGCACCTGCCCTGCTCAGGGTGGCTCCTTCCCCCCACAGCTTCTCCTCAGCGCTGGGAGCAGCTCCTGGGCCGGCTGAGAGCTGTCCCTGGCAGGCAGCAGAGTCCCTGCCCCAGCACAGCGCCCTGGGCTGCAGGAGCCTGCTCTGCAGGACAGCCCTGGGCACCCCTGGCTGCACCTGCGGCTGCTCAGCCCTGCAGCAGAGCCTGGCAACAGGAGCTGCCCTGGGCTGTGCCTCGGCTGGGGCAGAAGGGAAAGCCAGCCCTGCCCTGGGGCCACATCCCTGCCCTGGAGCAGCTCTGAGAGTGCTCCTGAAAGCTCCTAAAAGCTGTGGGATGTGCCAGCTCCAGGAGATCCCTGCAGGAACTGCAGCTTCTCTTCCACAGCCAGAGAATGACTGTTTGAAACCCAGGATGATTTCTGCTCTAGTGAGCCCTGAGTGAGCTCTGCTCTGTGCTCCCAGCCCAGGCTGAGTTTAACCCCTCTGTGCCTCTGGGTTGTGTCCAGGTGGCTGCAGGCAGTGCCCCAGCCCTGCTGGGCTGGCAGAAGAGCTGCTCCTCAAGAGAAATGTACTTTTGAAGCTCTTCTTGCTTACCAGGAGCTGCCTCTGTGCCAGGAGCCCAGCCCAGCCCAGCAGCCCAGACACAGCACAAGGACTTGAATGACCCTCTGGGGCTTTGTGCTCAGGCCCTGAACATCAGTCCCTGAGAGGCAGCTGAAGAATCCTCTCCAGGACTGCAAGTCAGAATCCAAATCCAAAGTTTCTTGGACTTTTAATGGGTCCCACTGAGGGACACAACTGAGAAAGTGTTCCCAGGCCCCAGGCAGAGCAGAGAACTGGAGGCACTGATGACAGGTGGGAACAAAGAGAAGCCAAGTCTTGGTGGCCTGGGGCACAGCAGGGTCTGTGCCACCAAGGGCTGGGAGGAGACACCTTGTCCTGAGGCCCTGGGGCCTCCTGGCACAGCCCCAGCCAGGCTGGGCACTGTCAGCCCCTTGTCCTGCCCTCAGCATCCCCCCCTAGCCCACATCCCAGTGGCCTCAAGGATCTGCTGGAAGGAGTCCCTGGGGAGCCTTGCTCAGCAATGGCCCTGGGGGCTCCTGAATGCTCCCAGGGACTGCAGGATTTTCAAAGGACTTTGGGTTTGGCTTTTGCCTTGGAGTCTCTGAGAGCTTTGTGCAATCATGGCCTCCAATTATCTGCTGTAATTAGTCCCTGGAGAGGCTTTGTCAGTAACAATACTCAGTGGGGCTCATTAATGCTTCAGGGTACTTCAGTTATTTTAAGGTACTTGGTGTTTCCCTTTTGAACAAACTCTGTGAGAGGTTTGTGCAATCATGGCCCCAATTATCTGCTTTAATGAGTCCCCTGAGAGCTTTGTACTGACACTTGGTGGGGCTCATTAATACTTTGAGATACTCAAGGTTTGTTAAGGTACTTTGGATTTTCCTTTCCACACTGAGTCTCTGAGAGGTTTTTGTACCATCCTGGCCTCCAGTTCTGTGCTCCATGAGGAGCCTGTGTTGGGGATGGACCTCAGTGGGACCCTTTCATGCTTTGAGACACTTTGGGATTTTCTTCTGACTTTGACTCCTGGAAAGGTTTGTGCAATCTCCTCTCAGACCCTGAGGTACCAGGGCTCAGCTCCAAATGCACCATGGGGCTCATTAGGATCAAGCAAGTCCTGACAAACCATGGCTCTGTCTTGATTTCCCTCTGCTCTCGTGGAGTTCATTAGGAATATTTCTGTAGTGGCTTTGCTTTGCTATGTTGAGATTACTTGGTGAATGCTTTAATTATTGTGGTAGGTTCAGTGTTGGCTAATTACCATTGCACTCACTAGAATATATTTAATAATTTCCTGCTGTGAGATAGGATTAGAGAAGGGCAAAGTAGGCTCAAAAACTTAAGAAATTATAAAGAAAGGTTTATCAATATTAACTAAAAGAAAGAGTAATAAGAATTCAGAACAGTTCTCTGCCTACAACATTTTCTTTCTTACTGACAATGTAAGGAGACAAAACCTAAAATTTTCATCATTTTACCACCTCTAGAATAATCTTTCTTGCTTCTACTTAGGGAGAGGAGTCTCTCTTTAATTATATGGAGACTTCTCCGTAAGAAAACAGTTCTCTCATGGCTCTCACTTTCCATGAATAGTAACTGCCCAGAAAATCTGCAGTGGTGAAGTCCCTCCCATTTGTTCCTCCACAGGGTTTCCCACAGCTGTGTTTATGGGCCATGACAGCTTATGTGGTATTAGTTTCAAGATGAGCTGTTAAAGAGCAAAGGTTCTCTTAATCTATTTCTAAAATCATCTTTGTCTCTGAGAACAGAGATCTTCTTCTCTTCATGAGGACCCAGGGTCTCATCACTCTGCTCTCTTTCTCTGTTCAAACTTCTCAGCTACTTCAATATTTGCTTACTTTAGCATGGTGGCCTTTGCTGAACAAGTCGTCTCCCCATAGTTTTCAATGCATTATAGGGAAAAAGAGAGTCTGATGGATCAATTACATCCTTCTCCATAGCTTTACAAGAGGATTTCATCCCCAAGATCAAGGCATATCCTCATCCCTCTCATATGGGATGCAACTTCTCCTCACTGACCTCGGTGTCTTCATGTTGATCCTCTGTATGCCTGCACTTTGTCCATTTCTCTCACTCCAGGGAGGATGGAAGCACTGAAAGAGTTAATATCTCTCCCAGGGCCTGCAGATGGTTCCGTGACCCCGGCCGGGTTTTTACGATGGAGGTTTCTGCAGAGGCTGCGCTGGGGCTGTGTCAGGATGGGCCGCGCTGGGGCAGGGCCAGGATCTCAGCAGCCAGGCCAGAGCACAGCAGCAGCACGGCCGGGGCCCATGGCTTCTCCTCCCCCTGCCCGGGGCTCGCGGGTGAAGCCCAAGGGTGGCAGAATCTTGGCCGAGCCGGCCCAGCTCAGGGCTGCGCCTGGGGCCCGGCGGATCCTGGCTGGGCCCGGGCTGGCGGCGGGGCAGGGCTCGGCAGCGCCCAGGTGTTGGCAACCGCAGCCATGGCCCGGCCCGGCCTCGGCCCCGCGGCCTCCCCTGCCCTGCCCGGCAGCCGATGGGGCCTGGGGGGCTCCCTGGGAAGGGGCCCGGCCCCACGGCAGGAGCCGCCCGGCCCAGCCCGGCTGAGACAGGGGCTGGGCCAGCCTTGTTACCTCTTTGCTGGCCAGAAGGGAAGGAGACCCTCCCAGGCTTTCTTGTCTTTAACATGTGTCTTCACAGAGGCATGTACAGTTTCCTTAGTGGTTTAACAGATTGTCAATTCTCAAAGCTAATTACTGATTGTTTTTTTTGTCAGACATGGAGGAAACTGCTAGCACCTTCTCTTAGGACATGACTTCTGTGATGCAAAACCACCACAACAGCACAGAGCACAGAACTCCTTTGTCCATATGTAGTAGTCATGTGCCAAAGGCCTCAAAACCCCACCTTTGGAGATGTCAGGGCCCTCTCCAAGGTGTTTTGAAATGAAAACATGCAGCTCTTCGTCTAAGAAAATCACCAGAGGACAGGGCCAGCCTGACCTGTCTGTCCTGGCTACTTTTGTCTGGGAGCAATTCTTGGATATACGGAATTTGGGAGGCCAAATTCTAATTTTGGCCATGGCCTTTGGACATGAAAGCCAGTTTTTTTCCATAAGAAGGAAGCAACAGAGCCCCAGTGTTTCCCAGGCGGATGAGAGGTGACCACCAGAGGCCAAGGCCAGCCAGAGCTGCCAGGTTTTGTTCTGAGAGATGCCCTTGCATAGAAGAAATTTTTTAGGGAGAGTACCTATTTTGACAATGGGCACCTGAAAAGAGGGATGGTTCTTTTCCATAGCAAGGAAAGCATGGAGCTCCAGCACTCCAGGAGCTGATGAGAGGCAGCCCTTGACATCCCAAATCAGCCAGACCTGTCAGGTGGCACCTGGGAGGCCAAGCCAGCCAGACCTGCTCCATGTTCCCTCGGTTCCATGGGGCCCTACTGTGTCCCAATGGTCCCTTGCTTCCATAAGGCCCTGAAGTGTCCCAATGCCCCCTTGGTGACACAAGGCCTTGAAGGGTCAGAATGGTCTCCATGGTTCCATCAGGCCCCATAGAGTCATAATGGTCTCTGAGTTGCATGAAGCCCCGCTGTGTCACCATGGCCCCTTGGTTCCATGGGCTCCAGTGGTGCCACAATGATCCCCTTGCTTCCATGATGTCCCCACAGTGTCCCAGGGATCTCCATGGCAAGGAAAGAACCCAGCCCCAGCGTTGCAGGGGCAGTCACCAGAGGCAAGGCCAGCCAGACTTGACAGTACTGGCAGATTTTGCCTGGGAGCAACCCTTGGATGTATGGAATTTTTGAGGTGGAATTCCAGTTTCAGACATGGACACCCAGAGAAGGATGGTTCTGTTCCATAGGAAGGAAAGCATGGAACTCCAGTGTTTCGGGGCAGATGAAAAGCAGCCATCAGAGGCCTAGGCCAGCTACACCTCTCTGTCCTGGTAGCTTTTGTCTGAAAGCAACCCTTGGATATAGGGAATTTGGGAGATGGAAGCCCAATTTTGGCCACTTCTGTGTAGGTAAGATAGATCATTCTTTTCCAAGGAAAGTACAGAGCCCATATGTTTCAAAGGCAGATGAGGAGAGAGATGGCTCCTGGAATGATAGTAATGATATCCTCAGGCCAGGTCTTATGAGCTCTTGGGGACCTATATTACACCAAAGATAGTTCAGCCACCTCAGATGGCATAAAATCAGCATGTCTTCAGTGGTAGTGTTGGAAACAGAAAAGTTTAAAAAAAAGATAAAATAACAAAGGTCTTTACAGAGAAAACCTACACCAGCGGCAAGAGGCTCTTGCTTCCGGTAAAAACCCCACAAAAGTGTTTAGTTCCTTTGTTCCACTTTTTCTAGTAAATTGTTTAGGAAGGACCTTTTTGCTTCTGTCGAGTTATCTATCCTTAAGTTTGAAGTAAGGTCCCCAAAGTCCTATGAGGTGTCTTTTTACCAAAGTGAGGAGAGAAACTTCTGGGCTTTTTCCCTTTTTAAGGAGACAAGGATAATTTGGTTACTCCGTCAACAGGGGGCACATTCCTACACTGGGAGGCCAAGCCCGCCAGACCTGTTTGTCCTGGCAGCTTTTATCATGGAGGAATCCTTGGTTATATTGAATTTGGGAGGAGGAATCTCGATTTTGACCATGGACAGCTTGAGCAGAAGGATGGTTCTTTTCCATTGGAACAAAAGCACCAGTGTTTCAAAAGCAGGTGAGAGGCAGCCCCCAAGAGGCCAAGGGCAGCCAGACCTGTCTGTCCTGGCAGCTTTCATGGGGAGAAATCCTTGTATGTATGGAATTTTGGAGGTGGAATCCCAGTTTTGGCCATGGGCACCTGGTCAAGATGGATAGTTTTTTTCCTACAGGAAAGAGAAGTGCGAAGTCCAAGTGTTCTGGAAGAAGATGAGAGGTGGCCACCTTCAGGCCAAGCCAGCGAGACCTGTCTCTCCTGGCACCTTTTGTCTAGGGGCTATCCTTGGCCATAGGGCGTTTTGGAGGTGGAATCTCAGTTTTGGCCATGGCTGCCTGGACAGGAAGAAGAGTTCTTTTCATTAGGAAGGAAAGCGCAGAGCCCCAGTGTTTCAGAGGCAGATGAGTGCCAGCCCTCAGGAAGCCAGACTAGTCATCCCTGGCAGTTTTTGTCTGGGAGTTATCCTTGGATATAGGAAATTCTGGAGGCAGATCCCCAATTTTGGCCATGTGTGCCTGGTTGAGATGGATGGTTTTATCCCATAAGAAAGAAAAGCACATGGTCACAGTGTTTCAAAGGCTGATGAGAGGTGGCCCCCAGGTGGCCAAGGCAGCCAGAGCTGTCTCTCCTGGTGGATTTCATCTGGGAACAATTTTTGCATATAAGGAGATTTGGAGGAGGAATCCCAGCTTTAACAATGGGCCCCTGGAGGAGAAGGACATTTCTCTCCCATAGGAAGGAAAGCCCAGAGCCCCAGTGCTTCAGGGGCAGATGAGAAGCAGCCCTCAACATGCCAAGGTCAGCTGGACCTGTCAGGTGGTCCCCAGGAGGCCCAGCCAGCCAGACCTGTTCCCTGTTCCCTTGGTTTTGTGGGACCCCACAGTGTCACAATGGTTTCCTTGGTTCCACGAGGCCCCAGAGTGTCACAATGTTCCCCCTGCTTCTGCAGTGTCACAATGGCCCCGTGCTTCCATGAGACCTTGCAATGTCGCAATGGCTCTGTGGTTCCACAAAGCCCTGATGTGTCACCAGGGCCCCTCGGCTCCATGCACCCTCGCTGTGTCACAATGGCTCCTCTGTGACACTACGGGCTCCACAAGGTCACCATGGACCCTTGGTTCCTTGGGGCCCCTGAGTTTCACAAGGGAGACCTTCCTGGATTGCCAAACAGATTGCGTTCTCTTTGCAATCTGTGTGGCAGTTGTCTTCTGTTAAGTGAGCAGTTTTCCTTATCTCTTCCACACCCACTCCTCCCTCCAGGCAGACATCTGCTGATAACAGGCTACTGAATGGCACTGCATGACTGGTAAGAACTACAACATCCCATTGTGAGATGATCCGCCCAGAGGGGAGAGCCAAGCATTCCTACCAGATATAATATTAAAAATTCTGGAACACCAGCATGGCTTTCTCCACTGGATTTCCCAGAGGAACAGCAGCTGCCTCTTCCACTGGATCTTCAGAGGAAGACTACACCTTTCTAAAGGACCCCTGCTCCAGCAGAACCACACCTGACACTCCAGGAGGACTGCAGCCACCATTCCAATTGGACTGCTACCAACACCCTGACCAAGAGGGTGTCAGGTTGTGTTCTGACTCTGTCAGTGTTGTCTTGGTTTACTGCATTGTTTATTTCATCTTTTTATTTGTTTCCCTAATAAAGAACTGTTGTTCCTGCTCCCATATCTTTGCCTGAGAGCCCCTTAATTCCAAATTTATAACAATTCAGAGGAATGGGGTTTAAATTTTAGATTTCAGGACAGGCTCCTACCTTCCTTGGCAGACACCCGTCTTTCCAAACCAAGACAGGGAGTGACATCAATCTTTGCTTAATAACTGGTTTTGCTTTAACACAGTTACTTTGAAATCACTTCCTAGTATATGATATATGATATATGATATGATATGATATGATATGATATGATATGATATGATATGATATAATATAATATAATATAATATAATATAATATAATATAATATAATATAATATAATATAATATAATATAATATAATATAATGTGATGTGATGTGATGTGATGTGATGTGATGTGATGTGATATAATATAATATAATATAATATAATATAATATAATATAATATAATATAATATAATATAATATGAGTTACAGCTGTTATACCTAGGAGCAAATTTTTCTGATTAAGATAATATTGTTTAATCATTACCATAAGAGATAGTATATATTTATAGAAATAGCTCTGGTCTGCCGTCTTTAATCCCGTGGGACAAAGTCTATAAAGCTTTCCTTCCACCTTTATAATTCTTTACATACAAAATCTTGAAAGTCTGGGACGGGGATTGGAAACAGCTACTCCAAAGCTCCTCTCACAAGAAGGATTTTAGAAAGCTTGGAGGTCCTTGCAGGTGTTTGGGGAACTGTGGGGGCTATTGGGGGTCCAATTTACTTCCCGATTAACAGAAGATAACTGCCCTGCCTCTGACAGATGGCAAATAGAATACACACATTGTCTTTCAATCCAGAACAACAGGATTTCAAATTAATAGAATGTAACAAAACATTGCTGAAATCTAACAATAATGAAGTTTAACTTTGCTTAATCTTGTCAACCCTGAATTTGCATTAAGTTAAACATCATAGAATTAAAAATTAATATCCTTAAATGTTATACATACAAAAAAATTTAACTTATTCTGATGCTATTAAGGGAAATAAGGCACTGAAAAAGTTGAACAATCTGAGATTGAAATAACAGCATGAAGGATTTACTGGAGGGATTAAAAGGATGTGATAAGTATGTCAGGTTTTTATGTAATTTAGTTTTGAGAGAAACCCATGGAAGCTACAAATTTTAGGCAAGCATGAATTTACAAAGACTTTTTAAAGTGCAGTTTTATTGAAAGAAACAACAATGTGGAATTTGGCAAACTGCCCAGCAAACCAGCAGCTTCTTGAAATTGTATTTAGTGTGACTCCAGATGGTAAATTTACCAGCATTTCTGTTAAAGTGCCTCTGGCCAGTGCCGTGGTGGGGGGGCCTGGCGGAGCCGCGCCGGGGGCTCGGGGGAACCGCGCCGGGAGCAGCCGAGCCACGCACCCCAAACCGCCCGCGGCTCCCCCTCCTGCCCCAGAGCCTGTGAATGTGCCTCCGTGCCAGAGGGAAGGGGCAGGAGATCCCCCAGTGCATCCCCAGCAGAACAGCATCAGCAGCGGGGTTGTCCTGCAGCCAGGGCCGTGCTGGGCTGGGAGATGGAGCAGGAGAGAGGGGGAAGGGGGCACTGACTTCCTCCTCACCTGCCTGAGTGTCTTGGGGCATCCTCCTCTTCCTTGCAGCCTTCTCCTCCATTGGGCCAATATTTGGGAATGGGAAATCCTGGTTTGGGGAAAAACAAGGGATGAGCACAGTGTGTCTGAAAGGCCTCTGCCCAAGTCCATCTCTAGAAGTCACCTGATATCAATAAAAACCTTAAAAAAGCAAAAGAGAATCAAAAAAAGCCACCAGGAGTGTCCCATTTCCATTCTCATCCCTCTGGGCTTCTGGTGGTCCCCTCTCTCATGGCTGCCAAGGATCCCAGAGCACCTGGGGTTCCCCCCTCTCCAGGGTCCTGCTTAGGGATGCTGCGGGGTTTTGGGGTCCCAGGGTCCTTCTCTCCAGCCTCCCCCCAGTCCAGGCACTTGGGGCTCTCTCCTCTCCCCACCGCCCTGTCCTGGTTTAGGGCAAATTTGGGAGAAAACCTCCAAAAGGGGTTTCCTCTGGAAAGCAAATTCAAGCAGCCTCTTCCCCAATCAGTTTGGGAAAAGATTTCCTTGGAGAAAAGTGGAAAAACCCTGTTTATTTAACAGACAAAGCATTCACGAGCACAGCAAATGACCAATATTAAACAATAAAACCTCTTGCCGCTCCAAAAGAGATGACAAACTCAGAAAATCCCTCTGTGGGCTGTAGCTCTGCTCACTCAGTCTCTTATCAGTCTCTTCTCAGTTTCTCCAGCACTGGAAATGCTGTGGACCAGGCTCGGACCAATGGGCCACAGGTGGAGCTGCCAGTGCTCTTCTGGATGTTCAGAGCAGGTTTAAACAGCTCTAAAGTAAAAGAAAAACCACAGTCCAGGGCACTTATCTGCCTTAGAGAACTAAAAACTAACTAAAACCAAAGGAGAGTCCTGTCCTGCTGTCTGTCTGTCCAGCAGCCAGAATATGGAGGAGTGCAGTTTCTTAAAAAACTTGCTCACTTCCTCCCTCCCTTCGGTCTCAGAACCTGCCTTAAAGGTGCAGAACTCATTTCTGGGCTACACAGATGAAGAGGGTATGAGCATGATCCCAGGTTCCGCCCTTCTGGGGGTTTGGGGGTGTCTCTGTCCCTCTGACCTCAATGATGTTTGGGTGCAGTCACATCAGGGCTGAGAGGGACAGAGACCCCCCCCCGGGCTCCCCAGGGATGAGAAGGTCAGAGAGACCCCCCAGCCCCAAGCACCCTCAGCGGTGAGAGGGACACAGAGCCCCTGGTCCCCAGCCCTGCACAAGCATTCCCTGAGGCCAGAGGGATGGAGACCCCCTGAGCATCCCCCAGGGCAAGGGGACAGAGACCCCTGAGCATCCCCTGGGCTGAGAGGGACAGAGACTGCCCTGAGCATCCCCTGGCACAGGAGTGACAGGGAGGGAAACCCCCCCAGGCATTCCCTGGAGTGAGAATGATGGAGACCCCCTGAGGAATGGCGTGGGGTGACAGGGACAGGAACAGCCCCCACAAACCCCTCCCAAGCATCCCCCAGGGCAAAAGGCACAGAGACCCCTTGAGCATCCCCTGGGCACTGGACAAAATAAACTTGGCAGAAATCAAATTCAACTCTGCATAAACCACTTTCATGAATATTTGATTTTCCCACAAGTCGCATGTCATGAAAACGCAAACCAATCCCAAGCATTAATAAACTGGCAATAGAAGCAAGTGTGTGAAAATTCCAAGTTCCATCGGTTCCTGCACAGCTCCAGCTCAGCTGCTGGCAGGTTCCCATAAAAGAAAAGTGGAAATTCAGCCCAGTACAGATTATAAAAAGCAAGAGAAAGCTTTGTGTAACTATCACAAAGGTGACAGGGATGAAGAGAACAGTGATTCTCACATTTGGCAAAGCCCCTAAGCCTGTGAATTTGGGAGTGATTCAGGAAGTTAGCTACCTTAGCTGGGCTTCCTGTGGCACTTTAGCAGCCTTGTGTTCCTCACCTTGGGGTGAATGAACCTTGTCAGCTTCACTGGTAATATTTGTTCCCTTTTCTCCAGTGATTTGAACAAACTTTTCAAGGAAGAACAAGAAAATATTTTCTTTACACTGGCTACCCACAACAACCATTTTCTCCCATAACTCGCTTAGGGGAAGATGCGTCCAAGTTTCCAAGAGTTCCTCCCAAACGATCTATGACCTCCTCAGAGGAGGGAACCATGCTGTTGTCAAAGGCACTTGGGGTCAGACAACAGTGCCTAAACTCACTGTGCCAAAATAATGTCACAATCTGGTTAAGAAAATGGTTAGAGAGATGCTTCTGCCCCAGTTAAGGTGCTACCAAGACCAAATCCAAAGTGGATTTTATTGAATAATAAGTGTGAGGTAGAGAGAGATGGAAAAAGAGAAAAAGAGAGAAAAGGGGTTAGGGCAAGGTAGTGACAGGAACAGAGACTTCCCCTGGGCCAGGGCAAGAGTGACATTGTCCCCTGTGTGTGTGGCCTTCCCGGAGTGGGGGTTTTATACCTGAGCCAGTTTGGGTAAGCAGAGGTGGCGTTACCCCCCAAGCATGGATTACCCCACTGTTTCAGGTTACAGTGTAAGATGTAACCAAATGCATGTTTTCCATCATCATCTTTACAAACTGTTATAAACAGGCGGGGCAGTGTTCTTTATCTCTTCCATGACTCAGCCCTGATAACGCCCTCCAGGGGCTATCTTCTGTTAATGGGCCACTGAATGTCCCTGCAGGACTGATAAAATTACATCATGCTATTGTGGGATGCTCCACCCAGGGGGAGGAGCCACGCATTCCTACCTGGATATAAGATGAGGCTTGCAGCCCCAGGAGCACCTTGCCTACTGGATTCCCAGAGGACAAGAGCTCCATAAGCACCACTGGACCTTCAGAGGAAGACCAGACCCTTCTACAGGATCACTGCTTCAACGGAATCACGTTCATCACTGCAACAGGACTGCAGCCACCATTTAATGGGATTGCTGCTACCACCCTGACCAACAGGGTGCCAGGTTAGATCCTGACTCTGTCAGTTTAAGGCAGTGTATCATTGCCTCAATCTTAATTTTCTTAATTAATTGTAATTCTGGCCTAGAATCTCCCCCTGGTTTGCCTTTAAACCAGTACAAAACTCAATGTACTCATCTCTTGCTTTCCTCCCAGAACAGAATTTCCCATCCCAAAATCTTTCCCAGATGGAGGAGGAAGCTGTGAGGAAGATGAAGATGCCCTAGGACATGCAGGCAGGTAAGGAGGAAGTCACTGCCCTTTTCCCCCTTTCCTTTGCTCCATCTCCCAGCCCAGCATGGCCCCTGGCTGCAGGACAACACCACTGGCAATGCTTTCCTGCAAGGGATGAACTGGAGGGATCTCCTACCCCTTCCCTCTGGCACGAAGGCAAATCCCATCCTCTTCTTGTCCGTCCTCCCCCAGACAAAGACCTGAGGATGGAGACCAGGGAGGACAAAACCCCATGGCACAACTTCGTAGCAGAGGCCATTTTGAGTGGCTCCACAGCACAGGAATACAACAGGGAAGAAAAGCCCCAGAGATCCCACAGGAGGAGGGGCTGCAAACCCAGCCCAGGGTGCTCTGAGGAGGAAAGACCCACCCTGAGCCAGGTAGGTGGACAGAGCTTCAGCCAAAGCTCGGAGCTGGTGGTCCATGAGCAGCTTCATGATGGGGACAAGCCCCACAAGTGCTTGGAGTGTGGGAAGAGCTTCAGGCAGAGCAGCACCCTGATCTGCCACCAGATGATCCACACGGGGGAATGACCGTACAAATGTGGGGAGTGTGGGAAGGGGTTCAGCTACAGATCCACCCTTGTGACTCACCAACGCATCCACTCTGGGGAGAGGCCCTACGAGTGCCCCACGTGTGGGAAGAGGTTTCAGGCCCGCTCCAATCTCCTCAGGCACCAAAGGATTCACACAGATGAGAGGCCCTTCTGCTGCCCTGACTGCGGGAAGGGCTTCAAGCGCAACTCCCACCTCATCAGGCACCGACGCATCCATACTGGGGAGAGGCCCTATGGGTACCCCACATGTGGGAAGAGCTTCACCCAGAGCTCTGACTTGACCAGCCAGGAGTCACTGGTAAGGGATGTCCTGCCAGTGCCCCAACTGCAGGGAGAGCTTTGTGCCCTGCTCCAGCTTCTTCCCCCATTGGAGGATCCATATTGGAAAGAGCCCTGGAGATCTGTGTTCCCTGTGATCCATGCTGGGAAGACACCTGTCCCTCCTCCTGCCCCTGCCAATGACATGATGGGGGATCAAAGACCATGAGGGTCTGGCCAGGGCCATGTCATTACCTTCACTCTCACCTCTAGTCATTGCCAGGGGCAGGAAAAGGACTCTTTCCCTGAGGAGAAGGGTGTCCTTTCCAGGCAGGAGGAAATTGTGGCCAGGAAGAGACAGTTGCATTGTAGTTTTCCCTTTTGCATATCCCTTCTGTGATCAATATTGTTTTTGTTTCTGTTTGTTTCTTATCTCGTTGCTGTTCCAAATAAATTGTTCTTATCCCAGCCTGGGATCTTTGCCTTTTGTTCTTTCCATGGGATTCGGGAGGGCAGCGAGTGCCAGTGTGGTTTTAGCGGGAGCAGGAAATTGGAGAATCCCATTCCTAAACCTCAGGCTGTGGAGACCGAGCATCCCAGCTGGTCCCAGCCCCGGTGGACCTGGCAACATCCTTGGGAGTGGGGGAGAATCCCATTCCTAAACCCCGGCCCATGGAAACCGAGCATCCCAGCAGGTCCCAGCCTGCTGGCCATGGCAACAGCCTTGGGAGCGGGTCCCTGGCTGGGGCTGTGGGAACCTCTTCCCTCTGGTGCCCAGGGACAGGACAGGAGGGAACGGCTGCAGCTGAGTCGGGGCAGGCTCAGGTTGGATCTCAGGAAAAGGTTTTTGCCCAGAGGCTGCTGGGGCAGTGCCCAGGCTCCCCAGGGAAGGCTCCCAGCTCCAGGGCTCTCTGAGCTCCAGCAGCGTTTGGCCAGCGCTGCCAGGCCCAGGCTGGCATTGTTGGGGTGTCCTGTGCAGGGCCAGCAGTTGGACTCCAGGATCCTGATGGGTCCCTCCCAGCTCAGCCAATTCTGTGGATCTGGGATCCCATGACCCTGGGGATGGGGCTGTTGTATCGTGCTTTTTGGTTTATTAGTAGGTGTGAGAGTCTGTCTGAAACTTCCCTCATTTTTTGCCTCTCGATCGTCATGAAAGCCAAGACCACCGGGGAAAGGAAAAGATCCCGTTCTGAAAATCCAGGTCTGTCTGGTCCACCAAGCCAGATTATTGCCTACGAGTGTGTTTGCTCAACTCATGGAACACTGCACCCAAGAAGGGGCAGTGTGCTCTCCTTCGCCTGCATCACCTAGCAACGCTAGTGCTGGAATTTCTCCACCCTTCTGACTTGGCTGGACTTTCTCTCTGGAAGGACCTTCCCGGAGGTCACCACAAAAGGACCCTCCACTCACCGTACATCAACCACCGTGACAGAGGGACTGAGATGGGAGAGGGCTCTCCCCTCAAGGACTGAGACGTACGACCCCTACATGGAAAAGCTCCCCTCTTCTTCCCAAAAGGACTGAGACTGAAATCCCTACCATAGGGTGAAGGAAGGCATGTGTGGGGACCGGAGCAAGTTTTGCAAGCGACCACTGGACCGAGAAGACAATGGTTCTTGCCTACAACGTCTGCTGCTGACAACGCCTGCTGCTGATGGACTACTGATGGACTCCTTGTACCCTTTATCAATAGACTATTTTGAAGTGGGTCCCCTTCCCCCATTTCAAAAGGACTATAAAAAAGGTTAGAGCTGACTGATACCTTGGAGATCTCCCCTGACGTGAAGATGACAGGCTCTTCATTGACCGGACTTCGAGGGACTTTGTCATCCGCACGTCTGGTAGCTATATACCTCCATGCCCTCCCTCTCTTCTTTTTCTTTTTCTTATTCTTTCCCCTTTCTTCATTCCCCTTCTCTCTAACGCATCTTTGCTATGGCTACACAATAAAAGTATCTCTGTTTTGATTTTACTGCAAATGCCCTTGTCGTGCCAGTTTTTGCACCCTGAGATCAATGAAAAAGAACCTTCAGAAATCACGTCCTTAGGACGGATCCTGTCACCAGGGCCGGCCCGAGGGCCGAGCGGGGATCGAGAGCCCCAAAGCCGAGGGGCTCCTGGGGGTGCCCAGCTCCTGCCGCCCCCAGCCCAAAAGAGATGCTGGCCAATCAGAGCGCGCGGCGCTGGTGCCGATCCAGTTCCCGGGCGGGAGCTCGGCGCTTGGGCCCCGCCCGGCGATGTGCAGCCAATCAGCGCCCGGCGCGGCTGTGACTCATCAGTTGCCGGGCAGAGCCGCAGCGCCCAGCGCTCCCCGGCAGCGGAATTTGGGGAGGGGGGAGGTGACCCTGGGCATGGGGATGGGGCGTGCGGGGGCAGCCGGGGCCGCACTGGTGGCACTGGTGGTGCTGGCAGCGCCCCCGGCCGCGGGGGGAGCGGGGGGCGCGGGGAGAAGGGGCGCGGGGCCCCAAATTAAACCAAAGCGGGGTTGGGACCCCCAAACGGAGCAGGAGGGGCTGGAACCCCCAAACCCAAACACGGGGGAGGGGATTGGGGATGGGGGGAACGATGGGGAAGGGGCGGGAGCGCGGGGCAAAGAGGGGGATGGGAGCCCCAAACAGGATGAAGCCAACTTGATGTGGCCGCCCTTAGACGTGGATGGAGCCAAAGGCAGCCAAAGGCAGCCAATGCTTTTCCAGCCCGTCTGATCCCAGTGTGTGCAACCCCGGTGTGTGCAACCCCGGCGTGTGCAACCCCGGTGTGTGCAACCCCAGCGTGTGCAACCCCAGCATGTGCAACCCCAGTGTGTGCAACCCCGGTGTGTGCAACCCCAGCGTGTGCAACCCCAGCATGTGCAACCCCAGTGTGTGCAACCCCGGTGTGTGCAACCCCAGCGTGTGCAACCCCAGCATGTGCAACCCCAGTGTGTGCAACCCCGGTGTGTGCAACCCCAGCCTGTGCAACCCCAGCCTGTGCCATCCCAATCCATATTTGATCCCAGTCCATGTTTGATCCCAGTTTGTCTGGTCCTGCACACACACCTAGCATCTGGAATTCCATTTCCCAGCAAGGAAAACATTTTCCTCTCCTCGAACTTCCTTCCTATACTCTCAAGAAATGATAATAAAATAAGAAATCAATAAATTATAATTAAAATGAAATTAATTATAATAAAAATGAAATATAATAATTTTGACTCTTACTTACAATACTCCAATAATGAGTCAATCTAAAACAACAACTAGTAATATACAATTATCCATAAATATAAATAAGCAAATTATACGCCAGGAAATACCTGTTGAAAGTTTTAACTCAGCAGTAAATACACTTTAGATAAAAAATATCTAAGAAAACTAACACACAGTCTAACAAACCTTAGTAGAACAATTCATATTACAAACATACTAAACACAAAACCAAGCACCACTAGAATTTCTCCTACATTTTAACCAAACAATTAAACTTTAATAACACCCTTAACTACTCTAAAACAATTCAAATTATTTTTTTTTTAAATTTAATTGTGGGTGAGTGGTTTTATCTGGATATTGATTTCTGATTGTTTGGGTCAGATGATTTAAAAAATGGGATTTTTATATTACATACATCCCACCCAGCCAGCCCCCCACAATCCCCATCCCACCGCTCCCAGCTGGGATCCCACTTCTCCCAATCCCCTTCCAACCCCATCTCACCCTGGTGGCTGTGGAATGGAGTGAGTTTGGCCTGGGATTGAGTTTTTCTGAGGTGGGAACAAGCAATTTGAAGTGGGACTGAGCCTTTATGGGTTAAAATTAAGTTGTTTTCAGTGGGATTTGAGTGGTTTTGAGGTGCAGATCCATCCCTCTTGGCTTTTGGAGGGCAAAGAGAGGAAGAACAGAAAAAAATTAAAGCCAAACCAAAAGGAGAAGCAGGCAGGTGTGTTCCCACCATGGATCACAGGGAATGTGGGTCACCAGGGCTGTGCCCAGCGTGGCTCCTGCAGTGGGGGATGGAGCTGGAGCAGCGCACGAAGCTCTTCCCGCACTCGGGGCACTCGCAGGGCTTCCCTCACCGGTGCCTGCGTTGGTGTTGGGTCAAGTGAGAGCTGCTGGAGAAGCTCTTCCCACACTGGGGACACTCGTAGGGCCTCTCCCCAGTGTGGATGCGCCGGTGGGTGACGAGGTTGGAGTTCTGCCTGAATGCCTTCCCGCAGTCGGGGCAGCAGAAGGGCCTCTCCTCTGTGTGACTCTCATAGTGCCGGAAAAGATGGAAGCGGGTCTGAAACCCCTTCCCACACTTGGAACACTCGTAAGGCCTCTCCCCAGAGTGGATCTTTTGGTGCAAAATCAGATTGGTGTGATTTCTGAATCTCTTCCCACACTCCCCACACTCGTAGGGCCGTTCCCCAGTGTGGGTCCTCTGGTGCTGGATCAGGTGGGAGCTCTGCCTGAAGCTCTTCCCACATTCCTCACACTCGTGGGACCTCTCCCCGGTGTGGATGAGCCGGTGGGTGACAAGATGGGAGTTCTGCCTGAAGCCCTGCCCGCAGTCGGGGCAGCGGAAGGGCCTCTCCTCTGTGTGCGTGCGCTGGTGCTTGAGGAGATCAGAGCTTCTCTGAAACCTCTTCCTGCACTGATCACACTTGTAGGGCCGTTCCCCAGTGTGGCTCCTCTGGTGCCTGATCAGTTCGGAGTTCCACCTGAAGCTCTTCCCACACTCCTTGCACGTGTGGGGCTTCTCCCCATCAGGAACCTCCTCATGGACCACCAGCTGCGAGCTCTGGCTCCATCTCCGGCCGCCTTCCCGGCCCAGGCTGGCTCTTTCCCCCTCAGATCCCCGCCATCTGCGTTTGCAGCCCCTCCTCGTGCGGCATCTCCAGGGCTTTTCCTCCCCGTTGGCTTCCTGCGCCGTGGAGCCGCTCAAAACGGCCTCTGCCACGAGGTTCTGCCGCGGGGATTTGTCCTCCCTGCTCTCCATGCTCAGCTCCTGCTCTGCGGGAGGAAGGACAAGGACAGGATGGCATTTGCCTCCGGGCCACAGGCAAGGGCAAGGAAATGCCCCCAGGCTGTCCTGCAGCAGGGGCCCTGCTGGGCTGGGAGACGGAGCAGGAGAGAGGGGAAAGGGGCACTGACTTCCTCCTCACCTGCCCCAGTGTCCAGGGACATCGTCCTCTTCCTCACTACCTCACAAGAACTGGCAATGGGAAATCCTGATTTGGTAAAAACAAGGGATGAGGACGATGAGTTTGAAGGTCTTTCTGCCCAAGTCCATCTCTACAAGTCACCGGCCATCTGGGCTCCAGAAATATCTCCCAAACACCAAGATTCAGCCTTGAAAAAGCCTCCCAGGAATTTCCCGTACCTGGACCCTCCCCTCTGCTGTTCAGGGTTCCCCCTGTCCCAGCTGCTGGGGTCACGCTTGCATTGGGGGTCCCCCTTCTCCTCGCTGCCCGCCCTCCCCAGCCTGCTGGCAGTCCCAGCCATCCCAAAAGCTGCCCCCACTTCACTCCCCATTCAGGGATGCCGGGGCTTTTTGGGCTCCCTTTTGGGCTCCCTTCTCTCTTCATTCTCTGCTCCGGGCTGCAGGGGCTCCAAGGAGTCCCCCCTGCCCCTCTCCAGCCTCTGCAGGCTCCCGCCCATGGCGGCGCTCTCCCCTCTCTGGGCTCCCCACTTTGGGCTCCTGGGGGACACAGGGCTCTGCTCCTCCAGGCTGCCTCTGCCACCAGCCGCCACCGCCACCCCCTGATGTCCCCCCGAGGGGCCTTTTCCGCTCAGCCTTGCACTTCTTCATTCTCCAAACATTCCCCCCAAAAAATCCCAACCCAGGCACCGCCCAGAATATTTGGGCTGAGCTCCACCTCCCTGGGCACCTCCAGAGTTCCCGTGTGCCTGGCCCTGGGACGACCTGGAACACCTTGGAACCCCATTCCAGCCTTTCCCTGCCCCCAGGCCCATCCTTCTGCAAAAACCAGAGATCCCTGAACTCCCCCTTCTGGAATATCCAGGGTGTCCCTATTCCATGTCCCACCTTTTTTGGGAAACCCTGGAGCCCTCTTTACTGGGCTCCAGGCCCCCTGGAACTCCATTCGATCTCTCCCCGTCCCTGCCCCCCATTTCCGTGACCCTGAGCCTCCCCTGCACCCCCATTCCTGAGACCCCAGACCCCCTTTTACCCCATTGCCCAGCACTGAGACCCCCCTGCACCCCCTAATCCAGTGCTAACTCAACCTTTCCCTGGCCCCGCCTCTCCCAGCACCCAGCCCCACCCTTTTCCCTGACCTGGGATCCCTGGGCTCCCATTCCTGCATTTCCCAGCCCCCAGACCCCCCTTTTTTCACTCCCAGTACACCCTGGCACCCCCTTTCCTGGGCACAGGATTCCCTGCACACCCCATCCCAGCTCTCCCAGGCCCTGCACCCCCTTTCCTTGACTCTGAGCCCCTGAACCTCCTTCCCAGCTCGGCCAGCCCTTCAAGTCCCCCTTTCCTTGGCCTCTTGACCCCCCTGGATCCCCAGTCTCTCACGTTCAGCCCCCCAGCTCCCCGATCTCGCTGTCCCCCCAGTTCTGCACTCCCTGCAGTACCTGGCAGTGGCGCTGTCGCAGCCCGGCCCTGTCGCCGCGTCCTCTCAGTGCCCGTTGGGGCCCTGCCCGCCCAGCCCGACACGCTCGACTGCGGGGGACACTCCCCTGTGCCCGGGCTACAGGAGAGCGGCCGGGGCTGCCAGCCCTAAACCACAGGAGCAGCTGGCAGACGCTGCTGCAGGAAGAAAGGGCCCACTCTGGGCAGGGGAAAGCCAAGGTTTATTTCAGGGCTCAGGCCAGCTCTGACCCTCAGGGCAACCTGCTGCACACAGCACACACTCAGCCCCTGCACCAGCTTGGAAAGGGGGGGCGCAAACAAGGCAAAGATACATCCAACAACCAATGGGGGAAACGGGGGTGTGCAAACCGGGCAGATGGACATGAAGGAGCACAAATGAGGAAGCACCTTAAGGGAGGGCCCTGACCTCTGCCCAATCACTCCACGCCCCTGGGGGAAGATTCTGGAAAGAGGGGACGGCAGGCCGAGGGATTGACAGGGGCCCAGGGAGGAGACTGGGGAATGGCTCTGCAGCCACAGGGAGGAGGGAAGGCACTTGGGGCAAAGCATTGTCAGGAAAGAAGCGGGGCTACATCAGGGAAACCATTGCAAACTGAGAACAAGGAGAATAAAACACAATAGAACACGGCCCGGGGTCCCCCAGTCCTTGATTGTGGGGGACGTGGACGGGACCCCCTGCGAGCGCTGGGGCAGCGAGAGGGGCCGGATGGAGCCGCAGAGAGCGGGGATGGTGGGGGGAGCTGAGCTGGGATATTGGGATAGCCAGTGCTGGGATATTGGGATAGCCAGGGCTGGGACATTGGGATAGCCAGAGCTGGGATATTGGGATAGCCAGGGCTGGGATATTGGGATAGCCAGGGCTGGGATACTGGGATAGCCAGGACTGGGATATTGGGATAGCCAGGGCGGGGATATTGGGATAGCCAGAGCTGGGATATTGGGATAGCCAGCCCCGGCTCAAGGACAGGAACCGGCCCGTGGCCGACAGTGCCCTGGAGCCGGGGCCGGTACAACCAGAGCGGGGGGCACTGGGCTGGGATCTGTGGGAATGGAGGACTCTGAGGGGCTGGGATCTCTATGGCTTCAAGGGGTGGGATTTCATCTCCTTCCAGCTGGGACCCGGGAGCTTTGCAGTGTCCGACGGTGCCACCTGGATCAGCCAGAGGTGCTGGGAATGCAAAGGGATCATGGTGGAGCAGATGAAGCATTCCCTGAGACACAGATATGGGGAAGAGCTCCCAAAATCCATCAGACATGGTCGGGAGGCTCTGGAGCACAAAGGAGAGGAGGGGAGTTCCTGTGGAGAAGTGGGATTCAGGAATAAGGGCCTTGGGTATGCAGAAATTGCCATGGAATTTCCATGGCCGGATCTCTCTCATCCCAGCCAGGTGAGAATTCCATGCATGGATCTCCCACTAACCCATCGCCCTGGGAATTCCATGGGGAAATGATTTGAATGGATGACCAATGCCATGCCAGCAGTGCAATTGTGAAATACAAAGCTGTGTTTCTGTCAGGTTCATAGAGGCAACGTGTGTATTTGTGATTGTGATACGTGTGGAAACTGACCATGGGACAGTTATAAAGATGAATTCTAATAAATAACAGAGGAGGTAAAGCATGGAAGAAGGCCTTTGAACCAATCCTTTGTTCGCAATTACCCTTTGTAAGTCTTGAGTTGATTTAGGATCATTTGAATTAAAGCTTTAAGGATGTTGCTGTTTGACAGGAACTTTCTGCTTGTAGCTAAGCTTTAAAGAGTTTTGCAATAATAACCTCTTGAAGTATAATTTTAGAATATTGCTTGTAGTAAGGATCTTTGAAACGATAGGTTTAGAATATATAAAAAGGAAACATGCTTATCTTGATACATTAAAAAACAGTGAAAAGCAGGTTAAGAAAGGAAGATGAACATCTACTCAAGGATTGATAGTGTCGACCAAGGGAAGCTGGACATCACTGTTATGAGATTTGCAATTAAAAGGTGGACCCACGTCTGGAATCGGGACCTCACCAGCTGGGAGACTTCTTTCTTCTTTTGGAAGCCGGACCCCACCATCTGGGGATACTCCTTTCTGGGATACATCCTGAGAAAAACTAAATCATAATAGTGTATAGAATTGTGATGTAAAAATTGGGAATAGAAACTGCTGAGAAAGCTTATGAGTAGCTCTATCAATGCCTGTAAGCCTCAGCTATGGGTGTTGTCGTGGTTTGGCCCGGAAATGTGTTTCTGGAAAGGTCTAAGTCGGGCCAATCAGTGGCCAAATTCAAAATTGGCATGTGATGTGGCCATTGAGGATCTGGATACGCCTCTGAGAACACACGGGGGTTAAAAGCAGGAGATTCCCAGAGAACTTCCTCTTTGGGAATCCCGTGTTGGTGAGTAGAGTCCGACCTCTCCCCTGGCCAGCTGCGCCTGGGTGGGGGAGGCCATGACAGGGAGGAGGCCGGGAGCCCCAAAAGGTGCAGAGGTGGAGGAGAACATGCAGGGGTTGATGAGACTTGAGATGTCTGGGCAGCCCCCCCGGAGAGAGGGACAGAGATTGTGCTGGCAGCTCAGCCGGCCAGAAGCGGGGGATGCGGCAGAGAGAGGTGCCTGGCAGCTGTGGGAGTCCTGGACAGGCAGAAGTGAAGATTTTAACCCCTTTGTAGACTAATAGAAACCTTACAAATACTGAATCCTCTTGAATCAGGATGAGGTGAGAGAGAGATGAGAGATGGGCAAGCGTGAGGAAAGCTGGAAGAGGAGAGAAGAATCCTGAGTGGAAGAGATGATGGAGTGGCCTTGGGCTGGACTCTTTCTTGTATAGCCATGGACAGACCCGTGGTTTTTCCCTGTGACCCAGAGACTGTATTTAGGGGGAGGCAACACCTGGGAGTCAAGAGTGAAGCAGCAGCGTGAACAGAGACGGCTGAAGGGGGTGTGAGATGCCCTCTGTCTCCACGGAGAGGAAGATCTCTGTTCATGAGGCCCCTCGGCCCCAGGGGGTGAAATGTGGGGGGGACAGGTGTCCCAAAGTTAACACTGTTCACGAGGCCCCTCGGCCCCAGGGGGTGAAATATGGGGGGGACTGGTGTCCCAGAGTTGAGAGACTGCTGTTTCTGGAAGTGAGTGGAGCATCTTTAAATGGGGAGCCCTGAAAGCAGTCCTGGCCCGTGTCCAGTGGTGAGAGCACTGGACATGGGGGGAGAAGTCACGAGGGCCGATGTTCTCTGGGTGGGGCCATGGGTGACGCGGAAGCACAGGAGGTTTTAATTGTGCTTCCGGGGGAGGCCCATGAGGCAAGGGGGGACTCCTCTCTCCCTGATGGATTTGAGGGTTGATAATTTGAGGGGTGGTGAATCTGTGGAGAAAAGGGAGGGGGAGGAGGAAGGTATTTGGAAGGTTTTCATTCTTAGCTTGGTATGTGTTCCTTTCTAGATTTGTAATAAATAAAGTGTTGTGGTTTTCCCTCCATCCCCGAATGGGAGCCTGCTTTGTTCTGTTCCCGGGTCACATCTCACAGCAACCATTTAGGAAATATACCCTTCATGGGGGCCCTGGCATTGTGCCAGGGTCAAACCATGACAGCCACCAACTGCAGCTTTCCACACTGTGGGTGCAGCACAACACTTGCAGCAAAGCAGGACAAATATTTGAAGAATTTGGCAGCTTGTTCTTTTCTTTTCCTTGTGGGCTGGGCAGTTGTGCCATTGGTAACATTTTTATTGTTACTGTTCTACCCTAAGAAAATATGACAGGCTACCAGGAACTCTTAGGGAGTGCAAGCTTGACTGAATGCAAAGAAAGAATCTCCAGAGCCTGCAGCCAGAAGTGGAGAGCTGTGTGATAATCATTCCAACACTCCCAAGGACATCTTGAAAGTGATCTAGAAGATGAAAATGGGCTGACAGAAGGAGTTGGTTTCTGTGTTCAGTTCAGATTCTTCTACATCTGAAATCAATTCTACAGTCTCCATCTAAATCAAGAGTACAATCAGTTCATGAAAAGCCCCAGAACAAACAGTAACTCTCAAGAGATGACTGAAAGAATCTGAAAAGGAAAAATGCAGGAGGAAATGCATTTCTCAGCACTGCACTATTTGCCTGCCTGAAACCCTCCTCCATTTCTGCCCCATGCCTGGATCTGTTGGTGTCAGTTCTGTCTTCAGTGGTGCCTCCAGCCCTGAATGCCCTCATCTACAGCCTGAGGAACCAGGAGCTCAAGGCTGCAGTGAGGAGACTGATGACTGGACATCTTAGGAAGCATTAAACTGCTGGCCAATTTCTGCAAATCACTTGTAACAAAATCAATCTTTGATAGTTCTGTTGGTTTGGTTCTTTGATTTCCCTGTCTTTTTTTTTTTTTTTAATATTCTTCCTAAAGCTAGATCATTGTTTCTGCTATTTCTGACTTTTTTTCTCTCCACATTCAGTGGCTGCAGACTGTGACAATGAGGAGCTGTGCTCTCAGTGGCTTTAGACGAATTTAGAATCTCCCAGCAGAGTTTTCTGCAGAGATGCCTTTTGTTGCCTTCTCTGGAGCTGCAGCAGCAATGTCAGTGTGCAGAGCTGGGGCAGATCAGTGCTGGCCCAGCAGCTGTGCCCAGCAGCAGCAGCAGCACTTGGTGTTGCCAGTGCTGCTGCCGTGGCCCTGCCCCGCTGCCCTGGTGGCCCTGGTGTTGCTGCAGGGCCTGAGTGCTCTCGGGGCCGGGCACAGTCCTGGGGGTGGCAGTGCCGGGGCTGCAGCAGGGACAGGCCATGGGCACTGCTGGGGCAGCGCTGACGCCTCAGGCCAGGCCCTGGGGGCTCCAGGCTCCTTGCCCAGGCTCTCTCAAGAACATGGCCAGGCCAATGCTCAGCACAGAAAAGCCCCAGGGTGAGCAGCCCCAGGCTGGCCGTGGGCAGGCTGGGGGCAAACAGCATGGCTGGGGCTCTGCAAGGGCCCTGGGGGAGACGGGAAGGAGCAGCAGAGCAGGGGCTGATCCATCCCCAGTGCACTGCACAGCCCAGGGCAGCGTCCCAGAGCATCCTCATGGAGCTGCCAACAACATCCCCCCTCTGCAGCCCTGGCCTCTCCCCCAGCTCACACAGGTGCCGCATCCTTGCAGGCACAGCCACGGCAGCACTGGCTCAGGAGCCCCTGTTTGCATTGCACAGAGCAGGCAGGAGCACCCCCATGCTGCTGCTGTGGGGACATGAACCTGAGGGAGCACAAATGCCATCAGCCCCTGGGGCCAGCAAGGGCTGGGGGACACCAGGGAAACCACTCAGCTTTGTCCTGGCCTCTGCAGTCAGCCAGAAAGTTTGTTCCCATCAGCTGGGAGTTTCCTGTCCCACTGCAGACGCTGTTGCTCAGAGCCAGGGCTGCCTGGCAGCCATCCCCAAACTGCCCCGAGCATTTCCTTGGCTTCACCTTTGCTTTCTTTACCCATCCCTGATCCAGATTTCTTCCTATTCCCCATCTCTGTTCCCTCCCCTGCAAACAGCCTATCCCTGTTTGCCCTTTCCTCTCTGGCCCCACTCCCCATTGCAGTTCCTGACTTGGCAGCACGGGAACATCCCTTGGGGAGCAGGATCATCCTCCAAGTGCTGCAGGAATTGTCTGCAGGCTCCTGCAGTGCCTGGTGCTGCTCCCTTGCCAGAGGCACCCCAGGCCAGGGGGGCACATCTGGGCTGCTGTGTCTGCATGTGGGGCTCCCTGTTCTGGGCAATGAGGAGGAGCTGCAGAGGCTCTGCAGGAATGACAGGATGGGCTTTGGTGCTGGCAGGAGAAGCTGAGTGACCTGGGCTGCTGGAGCTTCTGAAGAGGAGGCCCAGGGCTCATTGTGGAACTGCTCCAAGCGTGGTTTCAGAGAATCCAAGAATCAGTAAGGCTGGAAAAGACCTTGGAGATCATCAAGTCCAACCTGTGCCCTGACACCACCTTGTCTCCCCCGGGCCTCCTCTTCTCCAGGATAAACAACCCCAGCTCCCTCAGCCTCTCTTCACAGGATTTTTGCTCCAGACCCTTCACCATCCTTGTTGCCCTTCTCTGGACACACTCCAGCCCCTCCACGTTCTTGCTAAATTTGGGGTCCCAGAACTGGACACAGCACCCAAAGTGCTGCCCAACCAGCGCCCAGCACAGGGGAAGAATTGCTGTGCTGGTCCTGCTGGCCACACCATTCCTGGTCCATAGGAGTGCCAGGGGTTGGATGAGGGAAATGGTGGGGAGGGGGCAGGAGACACAGTCTGATTGACTCTCAGCCATGAAGGGTCTTGATTTTCATAGCTATTCAGTCTGCATTAGAAGGTGCTGGGCGTCAATATCAACTGGACATTGCTGATATAAATCTATAAACAGGAGAAAAAATAAACAGAACAAACTGTTCTCTCTGCATTGTTTTCAATATAGCATATTCACTTTGAATACACTTCATATATCTGTCTAATTAATTACAGAAAACTTGAAAACTTCTGTTATTCCAAATGGCTTTTCTTCTTTGGGCATGTTGAACAAATGTTTATGAGCTTTTCTCACTGAATTCCTGAACTGAAGAGCTCAAGAAAGAAGAGGCCTTGGCTGTAGGAAAATTCATCATCAACCTCCAAGGGGCTGAGGGTCCATCCCCATCAGAGCAGCAATGAACAGCAATGGGCACAGCTTTGTGGCTGCCCCAGTTTTGGGATGGGCCCTGGGCCTGGAGCAGGAGCAGCTCTTGAGGGCCCCAAGGCCGGGGCTCTTGTGCTGCCCTGGGCACATGGGATGGCAGCAGGGGCTGCAGAGCTCTCAGCACCTGAGCCAGAGGGGAGCAGGGCACCAAGGGAGCCTCCTTTGGCCTTGGCCCAGCACCTTCCCCCATGGCTGGAGCTGAGTCCTGTGTGAGCTGCAGCTGCTGCTGTGCCCTTGGCAGGGGCTGAGGCCGTGGGGCCAGTGGCCAGGGCAGCCTGGCCTGAGCAGAGCTGTGGGGCCAGAGCCGGCTGGGCTGGGCTGGGGAGAGGCCCTTGGTGCTGCCCAGAGCTCAGGGCAGCTGGCAGAGCTTGCAGGGAGCTGGGCTGGGCTCAGAGAGCCTGCCCCAGAAACCATCAGTGTCCATCTCAGCCTGGCGGAGCGTGCAGGGGCAGGACTCAGCCCAGACCTTGTGGGGCAGGGCCAGCGCCTGTGCAAGGCATTGAAAACAGGCAAGTGCCCCAGAGAGGAGGCTGCTCTGTGCCCTTGGGGGCATGGACAGAGCAGGGAGGGGGCCCAGGACATTTGTCACCACCAGCCTCTGTGCCCAGCCCTTGGCAGCCCTGGCTGCTGAGCCCAGCTTTGCCCTGGGCTGAGTTTGGCTGTGGCCCAGCTCCATCCTCCTGCGGAGCTCAGGGCCTGTTCCCGGCCATGGCCAGCCCTGGCCGGCCTCTCTGCTGGCCCAGAGGCCGGCAGAGCCCGGGGCAGGGCTGTCTGTGCAGGCCCACAGGTTCCAGGGGCTGTGCAGGAGCTGGCAGAGGCTGCCCAGCAGGGAGGCCATGGGGCACAGAGCCCCAAGGCTGCTGTGGGCACCACGGCACAGGGGCCGTTCCCAGCCGCAATGCTCCTGGCCTGGGCTGGGCCTGCACAGGGGCTGGGCCACCATGGCTGGGCCAGCACAGGGCCACCAAGGGGCCACGCAGCCGCTGCCGGGGCTGACAGCAAGGCCAGGCACACACAAGCAATTGCTGAGCATGGCCTGCGCTGGCCAGGGCTGACTGTGCCACAGGCAGAGCTCAGCTGCCCTTGGGGGCTGCAGGAACAGTCAGGAGCCCAAAGAGCCTCCATGGCTGTGCTGGAGACCAAGGCTGCAGCAGGGAAATGCAGGGCTGCTGCGGGATGGGGAGGGCATTGAATTCCAGCACACACCTCAGCTCTCTGATGATCCCAGCACCATGCTGGGCCCTGTTTCACACTGGAGCAGAGCAGATGTTGATGGGACAGGAGCCCTGTGGGGCTGGCAGGGACCTGCAGCTTGCAAGGTGCTCTGCTCTCCCTCAGGTGCTCTCGGAGAGATCCAATCCCAGCTGGGCACCTCAGGGCACAAGTGGCACTGCCTGTTCATGGGCACACAACTGATGTCTGCCTGGAAAGGGGCACAGGTTTTAATACCTATTACTTTCATAATATACTTGCAAATCTTTTTTATCTGGGTCATTGGAGTTTTGAAAAAATGGCAAAGTTTTCCTGGGAGTAACAGGAATTTCCTGGATCTCATGGATTCTTCTCATGATGGCAGGACAAAAAATACTGATCTTCCCCTCTACTTTTGGCACTAACATTCACTCTAATATTACATGACCACCTTCCTTAAGGTGTTTTCAGCTCTGTTGTTTAAATGGCCATGTCTAATGATATCTCTTCATTTAGAGCAGCTGGAGCTTTGTCCTTCCTCTTGCTCCCAGTTTTCCTCCTGCAGATGTTCTCTGGTCATTCCAATGCATCTGCCTTGACTGGCTTCATGCTTTGAGGTTCTTTGGGATACTTGGGGAGTATCCCAATCTTTCAGAAGTTTAAATACCTCCTTTGTCAACATCTTAGTTTTAGTTTTATCTTTTCTATCACCTCTTCTTATGTCTTTGTCTAAAATCCATCCTGTATGGCAATCCTTTGTTGGTGGTGAACATGTCAGATGTTTCTGGGATATCAAAAGGAGCTGAGGAAAGTGTTTTGCTGTTTCATAAATTTTACCACATTCACATTTTTTATGTTGGTCATGAAGAGAAACCTTTATGTGCCTCTGAGTCTCACCAATTCCTGGTTCCTCAAAGGGCACAAACCTGATGAGTTGTGGTTCCCTCTCCAGTGGCTGCACTTGGACCTCCCTCCATAGCCAGAGCAGAGCTCCCTTGTCCCAGAAAGTGCCTGGCAAATGAGGGATGAAGGACACAGGACAGGCTGTGGGGATCAGGGCCAGGGCAGAGCCAGGGAGAAGAATGACTTCTGCATTTGATGGAGCTGTGCCTTCCCTTGGCTTTGTTGGCTGACAATCAATGAACATCCCTCTGTGTCTCAGGCAGCTCCTTCTCCAAGGAAAGCAGGTGGGAGTTGGAGCCAAGGAGCTGAAAGCTGCAGGTCCAGCCTGGGCTGGAGGGAGCTGAGATTTGCACAGGGCTGCTCTGAGTGCCAGGGCTTGGATGGGGAAAATGGTGGGGTGGGGGTAGGGACAGAGTCTGATTGATTGTCAGCCATGGAGGGCCTTGATTTTCATATCTGCATGAGGAGGTAGTTGGATTCAATATCAATTGGAGATTGCACATATCCGTTTATTAACAGGAAAAAAAACCCTAAACAGGACCTAAAAATGTTTTCTCACTGTCCTTGAAAGTAGAATGTATTCAGTTTGAATACACTCCTGAAATCAGTCTAATTAACCACAATTATTTAAAAGGTTTATTTGAAAAAATTGATTTGAAAACAACTATCCCCAGAGGCTTGGCTTGTTAAGGTGTTCTGAATGTGAATGAGCCCTGGGACACTGAATTCCTGCACTGAAGAGCTGAAGGCTGAACAAGCCTCTGGAGCAGTGAAATCCAGCAGCAGCCTCCAAGTTGCTGAGGATGTCAGCAGCCCCCACTGAGGCCATCCCTGCCCAGAGACCGTGGGGGAATGGGCAGACAAGGAGAGCGTCCCTGGGGCTGGGCCAGCAGAACTCAGAGGCACCAGCGGCTCCAGCTGGGCAATGGAGTGTGGAATGTGGCTGGGAAAGCCCTGCCTGGGCTGTGCCAAGCAGGATTGAAAAGGCCCTGACCCCCATCCACTAAAAAACTCTCTCAAGGAGACATTCAAAAGGAATTACAGTTGTTTGTGTACTCTGAGTTGGATGCACGGGAACAATACCAACAAGAGATTCTGAGGAGCTCAAAACAACAAAACAGCCTTTACTGGCAACTTTAGAAAATCAGAGAAATTTAGTCAAAATGTTTAATGCATCATTCAATCACCAAAAAACACTTCTCAAAGCAATAACTTGCCCTGTTCCACTTCACAAACTCTAAAGCTGTTCAATTTAAAGCTAGTCAGAGTTTGTAAGAGGACAAATAGAAGAAGTAGACACAGAAAGAGAGAAAGAAAAATAAGATTTATAGAAGCACAGACAGAGCTACCAACTCCTGGACTCCAGCAGTTCAGATGGAAATGCCAAGAGGAGGTAGGGTCAAGATGTGTGCTTGCCTTGTGGTCAGCCTTCAATACCCCTTGGTGTTCTGGAGCCCTTCCCCAGGTGGGACTTGGTGTCATTTGGTCACTCAGGAGCTGGGCTGGGGCTCCAGAGGTGGCTGTGGAGCATTGCCTGTGCTGTGCCAGGGACTGGCAGCCACTGCTGGGCTGGGAGAGAGGCTCTGGGGGGAATGGGGTTCCAGGGCAAGGCAGTGCTCCAGGGCAGGGCAGTGCTCCAGGGCAGGGCAGTGCTCCAGGGCAGGGCAAGGCTGGACCTGCCCATTCCTCCCCAACACATGAAATGTTTTGAGCCAACAATCTCCTGCAGTCTGTCACAGGATGCAATGTTGGAGGTGAAATCCCAGTTCTGGCCATGGGCACCTGGAAAGGAAGGACAGCTCTTTTCCATAGGAAGGAAAGCACAGAGCCCCAGTGTTTGGAAGGCAGGTGAGAGTCTCACTAGGCCAGCCAGACTTGTCAGCAATGGCAGATTTTGTCTGGGAGCAGTCTTTGGATGTAGGGAATTTTGGAGGTGGAAGCCCAATCTCAGCCATGGGTGCCTGGAGAAGCAGGGCAGTTCTTTCCACAAGAAGGAAAGCATGGAGCCTTCCCCAGAGATTTGGGGACTGATGAGAGGTGACCCTCATGAAACCGCTGTCAGCCAGTCTTGTCCTGGTAACACTCCTATGGGAGATATAAGGAAATCTGGAGATGAAATCCCAGTTCTGGCCATGGATGCCTGCAGGAGAAGGACAGATCTTTTCCATATGAAAGAAAGTATGGAGCACAAGTGTTTCAACAGCAGAAGAGAAGAGGCCTTCAACATGCCATGGTCAGTTGGACCAGTCAGGCAGTCCATGGGAGGCCAAACCAGCCAGACCTCTTCTGTGTTGCCGTGGTTTTAAGAGGCCTTGCAGTATCACCATGGTCCCCTTGGTTCCACAGGGCCCCACAGTGTCCTAATGGTGATTTGATTTCATGGGGTCCTGCAGTGTCACAATGGTGCTTTGGTTCAATGGGGGTCACACAATGTCACAATGGGTCCTAGGTTGCAGAAGGCCCCGAATGTCACAATGGTCCCAACAATTCCATAAGGCCTTGCAGTGTCACAATGGTCTCTGTGGTTCCCCAGGCCCCACAATGACACGTGACTCCTCTATTCCATGAGACTGCAGTGTTACAATGGACCTTTGGACCACGGGGTTTTGCAGTGTCACAATGGTCTCCTTTGGCTCCACAGAGAAACAATGGACCACTGATGACACCAGGCCCCACAATGTCACAATGAACCTTTGGCTCCATGCAGCCCTGCAGTGTCACAAAGGCCTCTTGCTTTCACAAGGCCCCACAAGATCACAATGGTCCTCTTGGTTCTGTGGGGACCCCCAGGGTCACAATGGTCTCACTGGTTCCATGAGGCCTCTCAGAGTCACAATGCTTTGCTTATTTCATGGGGCCTCATAGTGTCACAATGGTCTCCATGATCCCCTGACTCCATAGTGTGTCACAATGGCCCCTTGGTTCCATGAGGCTGTGAAGTCTCTTAATGGTCTCTCCATTGTGCCATGAGGCCTTGCAATGTCACAATGGACCTTTGGCACTATAGGGTCTCACAGTGTCACTATGGTCCCTGGGTGTCACAGGGCCCCACAGTGTCACCATGGTCCCTTGGTTCCATGGGCCCTGTGCTGCTGCATTCCCCCCTCCCCTTCTCAGGCCGCCCTGCCAGCTCAGAAATGCTCCTTGGGCCTCGGCCTTGGCCAACAGCCCCTGGGCTCAGCTCCTCTGCAGCTCAGCACAAACACTGTCTGCTCCAGGCACTGCTGCTGCCCAACCAGCTCCTGGTTGCTGGAGGAGCAGCCCTGGGAACTGTTTGTGTTCCCTCAGTGGCACAACAGTTCTCACAGTGCCAAAGAAAGCTGTTGATGCCAAGTGCAGCCAGGATGAACCATTGCTGTGACTGCAGCCCCTCTCTTGGGGCCCTACAAACAGCGCTCCAAAAGGAGCCCCTTGGAGCTCTCCTGGGCCAGCCACTCCCTCTGAGTGGGGCCTCTCCCAGCTGGGAACTCTCCCGTTTGCTGCACTCGGGGATCCTGAACAACGAGGGAGCCTGGGCCGATCCCCCCACTCCTCCAGGCTCAACCCTTCGCCCGCTGGGGAGATGCCAAAGCATCCACAGGGAGCATTTCCTGCCCCCAGGGGAATTTCTCACAGGTGCCTTGCACTGACTCTTTGTGTCTGTGTGCACAGAGGAGTGCCTGTGCTGGGGAGATGTGGCAGAAATGCTGCTCTCGGAGGGGTTGGAGTGCCTTGGATAGCTGAGTCAGTCAGGCCTGTAAGTGAGGTTAAGTCACAAGGTCTAAGCTAAGTTAATTGCTTCTAAGAGTTGCTCTTTTGCTAATTTGTTAGGTTTAATTTATTAGCTAAGATGACTATTGTTAATTGTTATTCCACTGTTAAATTATTTAGTCATAGGTTATAAATGAGGTTAAAGACTGTTAATTGTTGTTCTTTTGCTAAATTCTGAAGTTTACAGTAGAAGTTAAGGTTAAGGTATAAGTTAAGTCCTGTTAAGTTTGAGCTCTGTTCAGCTTTTAGATCATATTCCTTTTATCCTTGCCCTCACTGTCCTTGTGTCACACACACACATTCACAGAGACAGTTCTTGGTTCATTTCTGCTTTATTTATCTGGATTTGGTTTGGTTTTGTTGTTGCTTTGTTCCCCCGGTGTGCCTGAAGTGTCCAGTCAGGAGCAGAGTGACTCTTGCCAAGGAATTTTGTGGTGCTGTCCCTTAATATTAAATCTGGTTGTTGCTGATCTTTTCCCAGGGATTTTTTCAGTGCTCTCAAGCCCTCGTTCATAACAGGGTGAAGGAGCCCTGGCCCAGGCTCTGGCCCTGGGGGACACAGGGACACTGCCGGGGGGTCCCTGTCCCCCTTCCCACCTCCCACAGCCCCGGCCCCCCGTCCCCGTGTCAGGCTCTGGGGTCGATCTCGTGGAACATCCTCTGGGGGAGGCTGCGGCGCTGGGGGCGGGGGGACCCGGGGGGACAGGGGACCCCGCTGTGCACGAGCAGCCTTGGACTGCTCTGGGGGAGCTGTGAGGGGGGCTGGGGCAGAGTGACCTCCCCAGTGACCTCACACTGCCCCTGTGATGTCACACAACCCCCTGTGACATCACACAGGCCCATTGTGATGTCACACATTCCCTGTGATGTCACAAAGCCCCTGTGATGTCACACAGCCCATTTGTGATGTCACAGCCCTCATTATGATGTCACAGATAATGTTGTGATATCACACAACCTATCCTGGATGTCACACAGCCATTCTATGATGTCACAACCCGTCTGTGATGTGACACAGATACCCTGTGATGGCAGAATCCATTCTATGATGTCCAGCCTATGATGTCACAGAGCCTGCTCTATGAAATCACTGGCAACTCAGTGATGACACACACAGCTGCTCTGTGATGTCACAAAACCCCTTCATGATATCACAGGGCCAGTGCTGGGATATCAGTCTGTGATATCACAAAGCTGCTCTGTGATGTCACAGAAGATTTGGTGATGTCACAAAGTCACCCTGTGATGTCACAGTCTGTTCTGTGATTGCACACCTGGCTCTATGATGTTGCTCCATCACCTGGTGATGTCACAACCCACTCTCCTATGTCACAGAGCCACCCTCCATGACAGCAGACTCTGCTCCATGGCCTCACACCCTACTCTATGATGTCACAGACAGTTCTGTGATGTCACAACACCCTCAGTGATGTCACAAAACCCTCTCTGTGATGTCATACTGCCACTCTGTAGTGTCACAGCACACACTGTGACCTCACAGCCTGCTCTATGATGTCATACAGCCATGCCATGATGGCACAGCCTGCTCTGTGATGTCACAGAGAATCCCCTCTATGATGCTGTAGCTGCTCAATGACCTCACACAAAAAACTCTGTGGTGTCATAGCCCAACCTGTGACCTCACACAGCCCACTCTGTGCTGTCACACAGCCCCTTGCTAACATCACAGCTGCTCTGTGCCTCTATGACACAGCCACAGAGGTGCCGCTGTGACACAGCCCCCTCTGGGACATCCCCCAGCCCCTGCCAGTGCTGAGCCCTGTGAGCTCTGCCTGTGCCCTGCTGGTGTCCCTGAGCTGCCCTGGCAGTGCCCCAGCCCTGCTGGGCTGTGCCCAGGAGCTGCTCCTGGCCAGAGCTGTCTCTCTGCAGCGCTGCCCTTGCCAGGAGCTGCCTCTGGGCCAGGAGCCCAGCCCAGCTCAGCAGCACAGACACAGCACCAGGACTTTAATCACCCTCTGGGGCTTTGCTGCTCTTTGTGTCTGCCATGGCCAAAGTGCTGCCCAAGGTGGCTCTGTCAGGGCCTGGCAGCTGCTGCCCATCCCTGTGCCCTGTGCAGCCCAGGCTGTCCTACGGTGTCCCTGCCCTGTGCCTCTGTCCCTGCAGGCTGTCCTCATCCCCCGCTGCCCCACCTGGCTGGCCCCTTCCTTTGCTGACAGCTCTGCCTCCTGCCTGCCTCTGCCTGCCACACAAAGCCTTGGGCTGCTCCAGGCTCCTTCTGGGGGATGTGTTGTACCACAGCCCTGCACTGGCGAGGGAATTCCTTTCCCCTAGTGTCCAGTCTGGGCTTCCCCAGCTGCACTTGGGTTCTGCTGCAGTAAGCAGCGTAACAACTCCTCCAGGCCCCGGAGTCTCAGACCTCAGGCAGGCACCGATGACCAACAGGGAAAGGAAGGCAACAGGATGGGTGTTTGTTTAGCACTACCCAGGATCCTTTATTGTGCCAGAGCCCAAGAAAAGAAATTAAGGGGGTGGGGTCATGGGTTTAGGGGTGAAGTTTAGGGTTGGAGTCCAATAGCAGGAGGAGCAGGGGACTGCAAAGGGGTGGATCAAGGAGGACAATCAAGGAAAAAATCTAAGCTGAAGACATTGCAGTAGAACATAAACCAATGAGGGTACAGAAAAGGAAGAACATTGTGAGGCCATTCCTTATTGACCAGATGGGGTGGAGTATCTTTTCCTGGGCTTGAAAGGGCACACCCCACAGGGTGGATGGGGGGAATCTTCTTTAAATCACGCCCCTTGCCCGATGGTGGCTCTCTGGGTAGAATCCCTGCCTCCTGGGGTAGGGACACTCCACACCCTTGGTGCCATTATTTCTTTCTCTGGCTGTTTTATACAATGAAGAAAAACTCCAGCCTCTCTGAAACCACCCTTCAATCCCTTTTGGGCTGCTCCTGTTCTGTCCTCAGTCTCAACACCACTGAGCCCAGAGCCATCAGCCTCTCCCTGCTGGTTATGTGAAGAGGCCTCCAAACCCCATCTTGGGAGATTTTTGGGTCCTCTCCAAGGTCTGTGAAAATGGAAAAATAGTGGTCAAAGGTATTTTCTCCCAAATCTTGCAGTGACAGAACAAGGCTCAATATCTCTGAAATAAATGAGGGTGGATTTACATTTGTTAAAAGGAGGAAATATTTTAAAATTATGACAGTGGCACAAAACTGCAACTGTTTTTCCAGAGAAGTAGATGCCTCATCCTCGGAATTGTCCAAGAGCAGGAGCTTTGTGCAACCTGACCCAGTGAAACCCCCTCATCCCCAAGCACAGAATTCCTGTTGTGTGGGTTCTCTGATGTGCTGGGTGCCCTCACAAAACTTGTGGACAGAATGTCTGCTGAGGGCAGCCAGGCTGCTGCAGGGGCAGTGACCTCACAGCCATCACCATGGCAGCCCTGTCCCCTGGGCCTGGCTCTCCCCTTTCCTCTGCCCCTGCCTTGTCTCTGCTGGCATGAAGAGTTTTGTCATTCATATCTTATCCCCAGGGTGCTGGGGCCAATGGCTTCCCAGGCCGGCTCCTCGAGCAGAAGTGGCTTTTCAGAGCCCAGGCAGAAATGAGCCCTGAGGCAGCAGCTCTGCAGTGCTGGCCACCAGGCCGGGCTGCCAAGGGAGGCTTCTGGCCATGCCCTGCAAGCAGCTGCTGCTGCCAAGGTGCCTTTGGTGCCTCAGGCTCTGCCTGGCACAGCTCCCAGCACGGCACTCTGCCCTTGTGCCCGAGCCCTTCCCTGTGCTGGGGCTGGCCTGGGGCTTTTCCTGCAGCGGGACCTGCCCTGCTCCTGGCACAGGAAAGGCAGTTCCTGCTGGAGCAGGAGGCTCTGCCTGCAATGGGCTCCAACAAATCCAGCCAGGCCCTGTTGACTCCAAAACTGCTTCCTAAAGCAGAATATTCTAATAATTGTTATAGGTCCTGTACTGTGAAGTAAATAACCGTGGTTAAGTTCTTTCTTCTAATCATGATCAGAATCAATCAGAGCCATATGTATAAAAATATATCTGGTATTCCATCATTAATTGTATGGGACAAATTGTATTAAGGTTTAATTCCACCTGTGCAGTCTCTACACCTTTGACAAATTCTGGGGCTAGGATTGGATCCAGCTGATCCCAGTCTCCTCTCTTAAAAGGAATTCTGGAAGTCTGGGGACCCTGCAGGGATTTGAGGATCCATGGTGGCTGTTGGATGTCATTCCTCCATCTCATAACCCAGCAGGATTTTCTGTAATAAAGAAATAAAGCTTTTGCCTGAGGCTCCCACTGTGCCCATGACAGGAACCCCTGGGAGTGTCTGGGACATCCCGGTTCTTTGGCAGCCTGGGGACTCCTGCGATGTCATCGTGGAGCCCCCGTCAGTGCCTGTGACAGATCAGTGCCTTTGCAGCCCAAGATGCCCTGCAGGTAGTTTTATTGAATGCATAATTTAACTTTTGTGTTGCCTTAACACTCACAGTAAAATAAGACCATTCTTCCCATTGGTTTCTGTGTTCTTTAAATCACCCCTGTCAGCTGGCAGAACAGGTATCAGAACCTGATGAAAGCCAGGCTCTGCTGTGATCTAACTGGGCCCCGTGGAATGCAGAGGGCCCCTGTCAGTCCATGGAACCCATGGAAGCAAGGCTCAGGTGTGAAAAAGGCCGGCACCATGGAAGCCAAGAGCCCCTCATGGAACCAGGGCTGCAGTGTGTCACCGAGGGAGGGACCTCATGGCAGCAGGAGAGCATTGTGAGGCTGTGCAACAACAGGGCACCAAGGTTCCACTGTGACTTGACAGAACCCCATGGACGTGAATGGCCCCAGATCGGGCCAAGAGACACTTCCCAGACAAAGCCCGAGGAGGGGATTTGCTTTATTCAGCCTGCTGGGTGTGCAGGGATATCTCCTCCTAACAGCGCACACAGGCAGGCAGCAGATTACAATATACAGTTACACTCTATGCATATTCATATTTCTCCTCAGAAAAGGTGTGGTTATATAAACGATTTCTCAGTACTCATTACAATCATTAGCATACACGAGGCACAGGTGCAGTGCACGCTGGTGGTGGCACTGAGGAAGGCTCTGCGTCTTCCTCGGGGGTCTCCTGATGAAGGCTGGACATCTTCATCGCCGTGCCCTTTTCACCTTTCTCCTCTAGGCATGCGCAGTCTCTTGTTGGCTGTTTCAGCAATTTCCTCACTGGTTTTAGCAAGCTCTGCCCTTCATTCCTGCCAGTTTTGTTCCCTATTTCTTGCAAAGTTTCATCCTTTGTCTTTAGCTTGTGGCTGAATTTTTGCAAGCGTCCATACTGGGTGCAATGTCTCTTATTCTTGCCCAAGTATGCCTGGACACAGTGCTTTTAACCCTTTCACAGCCACAGACTGGAGAGCCACTCCTGGACACTGGGAATTCCTGCAGGTGCCTCCACCTTTGCAGCCAGTGAGGCTCCAACCTCACTGTGAGAGGCCACAGCTTTTACACTGTTAGACAAACAAGCTGACATCAGTGCTAGCGTGGGAATAACAGGTTTAATTGTCCTGTTTGGCTTCTTCCAAAGCCTGGCCAGGGCTCAAGGAGGAACCAAGGGAGGTGACTTTGATCCCACAGCCCCAAACAAAGCCAGATGGGGCCTTGTCCAGTTTCCAAACACAGAAAGGTAAATCCATGTTTCACCAATGAACACATACAGAGATCATATTGCTAATAATGATTCATTAATGAGCAGATACAAATATAACATTTGGTTGGAAGGTTTATCTAAAGGTCAGCTTTGGCTCGGGGCCTGTTGTTGAGGCTTCAGTCAGGCAGGGTCTGACTAAAACAGCCCTAATTAGTTGTTATTCTCTATGTTCTTTATTACAGCCCACTTTTTCTTGAGACTGTGTCTCTTTTTAGACAAATCTCAGTACTCCATTTCCAGCACAAGGTGTCACAACAACTCTAACATGGAACCATAACACACCAAGTGCTCACACCGCAATGATCACAGTGACTGCCATGAATGCATTTCACAGCAGCCTCCAATTTGGGAGCCAATCCCACCAGGAAGAATTTTCTTCTTTCTGCCACTCTTCTCCTGATCTTTCTATCAAGGAGATTCCTGATTGCTGGACCTCAAACCCAGCACTGATAAACATCCCTGCAACATTCCTGTCCTACAATAGCCCAGGTTCCTCCCTGGCCAGCAAGCAGATAATCCAAGGCCATGTGGTTCTGCAGAGCCCCATTTGTGTTTGTTGGAGCTCACAGGATGTACTATTGGATATTTTCACAGCATCATTTCTTACTTCTTCTAATAATCAATTTAGCTTGTTAATGTAAATTGGGGGCAGCCGTGCACAGCCAGGGGATTCCATTTTCCCAGTGGGCCATTGTTAAGGGCATGGAGCACATCTGGGAGATGGGGTCTCCATGGGGACAGGTTCCCATCTCCTCATTTTGTCAACTGCTCTTTTAACAAACCTTCACCCATTCAACCAATGCTGCAGCTTGTGGATGGTCTGGGATATGAAAAACCCAGCAGTCTTAATCACTGTATTTTTTACAGTAACAGACAAAGCATTCCGCATCACAGTATAAACAAATCCTATAAAAAAATGCCAATTTCATCCCTTCCTCCTTTATTCATTACACACAATTCACAAAGTTTACCACTGACATTTGGGTCTTGGCCAGTCCTTTTCTCTAGGGTATTTAGTGTTTACAGTGAGCAGCCAAAGCTGACAAATTATTGTCAGCCTTATTTCACATTATCAATTTTTAATTATACAGATATAAATATAGATTATTCTGTTATATATAATTATTATTATTATTATATCACTTGCACAAACAAACCTGAGCTCAAGATTGAAACCTTCTTCTGTCACTCTATGTGGGAGTGTTCCAACAACAGTTTTTCCTTCAGTTAGTGCTGTTTCCAATGTGTCATTAACAAAATTCACCCTTGTCTTCCAAAAATGCAAGTTTTTTTCCTTTTTCCGTATGCAATTTTTGGATGCATTTTAAGACATCCAGGGGTTCAGCTTCTTTTAACCAGCTGCCCCACTGCTCACATCTGCTCTGACCTCAGCCCACTCCAGAGCCAGCCAACTCCAATGAAGGGCTTCCCATCTGGGAATTTCTGATGGGACCGATTCCTCATATTTACATTTAAAAATGACATTTTCTTGTCATCTGGCCCGACTGTGCCAGTTTTGTTTTACCAGTGGGCAGGGTCAGCACCAAAGACACAGACTCCAACTGAAGGAATCAGTGTCATTTACTGCAGCTCAAAGCAGCAAAGGATCACAAAAGGAGCAGCTCAGCAATGCAGCCAATCAAAAGAACCAAAGATTGCAGCAGTGATTAAGAAAGATCCAGCACCTGTTACCCTCAGACTTCAGCATCCCCCAGATCCACACAGCAGCGGGGGAAGCTGTCCCAGCCAAGGGCTGCAGAGCCACTCCTGGACACTGGGAATTCCTGCAGCTGCCTCCAGCCACAGGTGAGGCTCCAAGCTCGCTGTGAGAGGGCCCAGCTCTGAGAGTGCTGAATGAACAAAGTGACAGCACTTCTAGTGTGGGAACATGTGGTTTCATCCTGCTCTTGGGTTCCTCCCAAAGCCTGGCCAGGGCTCAAGGAGGAACCAAGGGAGCTGACTTTGATCCTTCAGCCCCAAACAAGGCCAGATGTCAGATTTCATGGCCCTGTCTGGCTTGCAAATACAAAAAGATCAATACATGTGTCAGCTACATCTATCACAGTGCTAATGACCATGGATATTTCATTAATGAGCAGATACAAAGATAACCTTTGGTTGAAAGGTTCATCCAGAGGCCACCTTTGGCTCAGGGCCTGCTGTTCAGGCCTTGGCACTTCAGGGACATGGTTTAGTGCTGGGCTTGGCACTGCTGGGTGACCGGCTGAACTGGATGAGCTCAGAGGTCTTTTCCAACAGAGAGGATTCTGTGATTCCAGGATTCTATCTGCTGAATTCAGTTAGGTCCAGGTTAGCAGCACTCATTTGCTCAGAAAGTCTCCTCTTGCTCAACTCTTGTGGCCTGAGGCTTCAGCTCCTTCAGCTCCTGGTGCTAAGCTGCTCATGCTGAACGAGACGACTTGGAGAGAAAAACACAGTCCATCCAATTCCTTCTGGGACACGGGGAGGGGAGGGTGTGGAAACAGGAGCATTGTTTGGTGAGGCCTCCTCTCTGTCCTTCATGGCTTTCAGTGCTGTGAACCAGCAAGAGCTTTCTCCAAGAGTGCAGTGAAGCAGCTATTCCTGCTCCCAGCTCTGGCTCTCTCCAGTCTCTGACCTTGCTTGGCTTTGTCCCTCTTGCTGTGCCCTCTCTTCCCCCAGGGCTCGGTGGCTGCTGCCCAGGACTGTGGGACTGGCACAGATCCAGTGCTCAACACCCTCCTTGCTGTGGCCTTGGAGCTGCCTGAGCACAGCAGCCTCTTCCATCTGGAAGCTCCCCATGGACAGGGAGTTCCCAGCTCTGTTCCTTGCACAATCTCCAGGAGCCCAGGGCTGTCATCTCAAGTCCCTGCTGGCACTGGGGGCTCCCAGGTGCCTCAGGCTGCTGTGACACCGCTGCACACAGGAGGGAAGAGTGGCAGGGGCTGTGCTGAAATGTCACTATAGGACACAAGACAACACGACACAGAGACGCTGTTGGTCTCAAGGCAGGAAAAAGGGCAGGTTTATTTATTTACTCCAACATTTATAGATTTCCAAATATGACAGTGTATTGGAGGATGAAAGCGCCACCTCTCCGAGGACAAACAAACAGTCCATCAAGTTTCTCCTCCTCCATAAAAGAATGCAAAACAATAAGTTGTTTACAGAAAGTGTGTGAGAAAGTTTGGTACAAGAATGCAAACATCAGAACACTTAGAAAATCTTAAAAAGTTAAGGCGACATTGAAAGTCAGCTCCATGTGCTGCTGCTGCTGCTGCTGCTGTGGGGTCATTTGTCCAGCCGTGTCCCAGAGTCAGGGATCAGATCCAGGCCCTGCTGCTGCTCTCTCGGGATCAGCCTCAGTTTGGGTGTTGCTGTCAGGGCCAGCAGGAGCGGTGGCTGGAGCAGCAGGTGCTGACAGTGCCCCAGGCCCTGGGGCTGGAGGGGTCCCTGGGCTGGGCCGGGAGGGAGCTGCCCCTTGTTCTCCCTGTGCCCCAAGCAAAGCTGGGCCAGGCACAAGTGGGGCAGCACAGCCACCAGGGAGCCTGCGAGTCTCTGCCAGCCCTGGCTGCTCAGAGTTTGGGCCTTGGAGCCTCAGGTGGCCAAAGGCAGCTGCTCCTGGTCCCTCTGTGTGCCCCTGTGTTCAGCAGTGCTGCTCCATCAGTCTGTGCCCAGCAGTGGGGAAAAGCCTCAGCCCTGCAGGGTCAGGAGCTGCTGGGCTCTGCCTGAGCAGCTCAGCCAGCGGGAAGGGAGCTGCTCCACACGGGAACCAGGAGCAAAGGGCTGCAGCACCTCGTGCTGGGGCAGAGCCCGAATTCTGAGAGGGAATAACAGAGTTATTCACGTGCATTGCTGCATCGGCACTGTGGGTGCTGTGCCAGCAAACACAGAGTTCAAGATGTGCAACAGAATTCTGCAGCTCTTGACTGGATCAGGATGTCAGCAGTGCTGAACTCCAGCTCAGTCCAAATGAAACACTTCACACCTCTGCTCATATCTGCTAGATTTTTTTCTTCAGGGTATCCAGAGAAAAGTAAACAGAGGAGGAGCCTACGTTTTTCATTGTTTATCAGAAATGTATCTCATTTTGCTGTACATTCCTTTTGTAGGACGAGTTCTCTGTTAAAAACACTGGACAAAAAAGAAAAGAAAAAATATGAAAGATAAAACCAAAAAACAAATGTGTAGTGAAAATCCTTGGTAACTTTGGATTAAGAGGCAACTGATCTTTTTAAGAAGAGAAATCAGTTACTCTGTAAATGTTCTGATGGCATGGATTCATCTTACTGACCTGGGCATCCCTTTTTTAAAACATTCAGGGTTTTGTTTGCAATACTATGTTCTTCTAAATTGTGATTGAATCAATAGGAAATTGAAAGATCTATTATGCATTTATGCATTACTGTGTCTGGAGTGTAAAAATATTGCAGTTGGAAATTTGGATTTAAAGTGTTGTAAATGGAAGTTATAAATCCCAGTGGATTGTCTGACAGCAGCTTTTCCTAGAGGATGTGCAGGACTCTAAGGACTTCATCAGTGGGGTTGGGGGTACTTGGACCTTTGTCCTGTGCCACTCTGAGATGTCATGGAATGGAACTTTGCCTGCCACCAGCCCAGGTCACCCTCTGCCACCAAACCTCCTTGGACCTTGTGTCGCCCAGGCAGGCACAAAGTGTTTGTGCTGCTCCCACTTTTGCACAAACCCACAGAGAGCTGGGATTTTTCCAAGTCTCATGTCTGCATTGGGCCATATTCCTAAAGAAGCAGCAGCCCATCCCAATGAATATGGTGAGTTATATGGATGGTTGTGAGCTCCACTTCCTACCTGGAAATCCTGAAACTGCTTCTGAATGCTGCTCCTTCAGCTCTTGGACATCTTCTCACACAGAGCTGGGGAAAAAAATCCCCTGGTCTCTGGCTAAAGGGTGAGTTGTGCCAAAGTTGGAGCTCTGTGCGAAGTCTCTATCCATCCCTATCCTATTAATATACCAATATGTGGGGGTGTGCATGGATGTGTCTTGTACACAGAGGAAGGAGTGTGCAAGCAATGTGACTGACACTTTCACTGTCCATGTTCATCCCATACCCATGGGTACAGAGACGTTATGAAAACCCAGGCACACACAGACCCTTCTGTCCATGGATACAGAGACATCCAGGAGCCCCTGGCACACACAGACCCTTCTGTCCCTGGATACAGAGACATCCAAGAGCCCCTGGCACACACAGACCCTTCTGTCCATGGATACAGAGACATCCAAGAGCCCCTGGCACACACAGACCCTTCTGTCCCTGGATACAGAGACATCCAGGAGCCCCTGGCACACACAGACCCTTCTGCCCCTGGATACAGAGACATCCAGGAGCCCCTGGCACACACAGACCCTTCTGTCCCTGGATACAGAAACATCCAAGAGCCCCTGGCACACACAGACCCTTCTGTCCATGGATACAGAGACATCCAGGAGCTCCTGGCACACACAGAGCCTTCTGTCCCTGGATACACAGACATCCAAGAGCCCCTGGCACACACAGACCCTTCTGTCCATGGATACAGAGACATCCAAGAGCCCCTGGCACACACACAGACCCTTCTGTCCCTGGAGGATGGAGTGTGGTGGGTGGGGGCGGTTGGTGGGCAGCGAGTCCCGGACAGCAGGCCAGACCCAGCTCCAGTCCTGCCAGGGCTCAGTACCAGCTGCTCTGGAATAGGAAAGCCCTTCAGCCTTGTCCCTGCCCAGAGGGGCAGTGCTGGCCTGGCAGCACAGGTTGTTTTCCCCTCAGGCTGCAGGAGATGAGAACACAACACTTGCCAGCACTGAGTGCGAGGCACAGCTCCGGGTGCTCCCCATGAACCTCAGCTCTGGGAGCACTGTCTGCCCCAAGCTCCAGGGGTGCAGTGGGAGCCTGGCTGGGCTCTGCCCTGGGGCAATCCTGCAGGGACAGCTGGAAACACGGAGCATTCAGCTGCCACAAACATCCAAGCCAGGGCTGCAGGGCAGCTGCTCCAGCCCGGACTGCACTGCTGTGTGCTGTGCTCTGGGGCTGGGGCTCCCCACACAGGGGACTGGACTGGTGTGCCATAGGAGACAGAGAAGCTTCAGCTTCAGCCTCACTGAGGTGGCTGCGTGGGCTGGGAAGAGTGGGGAGGCTCAAGGGGATTCACAGAGCTCATCCTGCTGCAAGGATGAAGGAAAGGGAGTGGGAACTCAGCAGTGAGGAGAGCTGAGGGCTGGAGAGTGGCTCTGAATGACACTAAAATCCCACTGGACCTCTGAGACATTGCTGCTCCTCAGCCAGTGACAGCATGAGTCCCTAAACCTGGGGCTCGGCCTTCCTTGTGGTCAGGGGCAACACGGAAGGCCAGCAAGTAAAGGAGACTGCAATGGGCTGGGAATTCACTGGGGGAAAAAAGGGAGCAGTTGAGAAGTAAAAGGCAGGTGGGGGAGAGAACTGTTCAGAGAAGGGCTGAGCTACATCTTGAGAAAGCTGAAAAATGTCATTTGGAGTCATCCCAGATTGATTTGATTTCAGAAGGTATTGAACAAGTTTAATTTTTGGGAGGTGTCATGTTTTCCCTTGGAGGCGTACACTCTGCAAACTTGAGCTGTGTTGCCAAAATGCTCAAGCAAGTCTGTGCTGCAGGTGACACCATTTCTTCTTTGGTTGATTCTGGCCCCGTGCTGAGCTCCAGCAGAGCCCTGGCAGAGCCCAGAGCAGCCTCAGCATCTGCAGAGCCTGGCTGCAAGGAGAGAAAGCAGAAACTGCCCGTCAGCTGAGGGTACCTGTCCTCTAATCCCAGCTGCCCGCAGTGCCCAGGCCGTGCTGGCTGTGCTCAGAGCTGTGCCCAGAGCTGCCCATCAGTGCTGCCTTTGGGAGCAGGGCAGGAGAGCAGGACATGTGCCCAGCCTGCAGCCAGCCATGGCACATCCACCTGCTCAGCAGCTGCCCAGAGCAGGATGCTCCTGTGCTCGCTGCCATCTCCCAAAAGCTCTGATCCCACCCTGCCAAGCAGACGGGCACCCACCTCACGCCATCCACGGCTGGAAGAAAAGCTGGTCCCAAACGATGTTCTCAGCCTGCTCCAAGGGCACGGCCCATCCACGCCACAGCTGGTCCCAACATTTCCCAATCCAGACTGGACCACCTAGAATGCTTCCTCTAGAAAAAAACAAACAAATTGTTGAAAAGAGGTTAGAGACAAAAAGGGAAAAGAAGAAGAAAGGTCAAAACTCCTAGCTCTGTCAGGGCCTTGAGGAAGGCCCAACCCCTACATGCTAGGGAAAAATCCAGCCATGGGTGAGGGAGGTCCACACTTTCTCTCTTTCCCTCTGCACTGCCCCCCAAAATAACAGTGATCCCAAAGCAAACAAGGGCAGTGGAGCAGCCCAAGGCCTTCCTTGCCTGCACAGCAAAGCAGCCCCTGCACAGGTTCTGGAGTCCCACCTCTGCTCCCACCATGGGGGTTTGTTTGTGTTGGGCTGGCTGCCCCAGCCCCAGCCCGGGGCACGGTGGGTGCTGGGGGCTGTTGGCAGGACCAGGAGCCCACTCCCATTTCGTACCCACCCCAGCCCAGCCCACCAGCCCTGCCAAAAAAGCAGCTGGGCAGCTGACTGAAGATTTAGTTCCATCTGCCCCAGCAAAGGGGGAACCTTTGCTTCCCAGCCAGGCTGGGCAATGCCCAAATCTGGGAGCATTTCCCCAGGTGTGGACTCATCTGCAAACTCCCTGTGGAGTTTGGCTTTGAAGAAGGTGCCACAATCATAGTGCATCACCTTCAACTGCTGGTGGCCAGGTCCAGGGAGAGGTTGTCATCCTTGATGTCATCCTCGCTGTCTCCTGCAGCAGCAGCCCCACTCCTGGTACAGCTTCTCTGGGAGCTCTTTCTCCTTCCCTGGGGTGAGACCAGGCTGTCAGGGCTCTGCCCAGGGCCCCAGCTGTCAGGGAACCAGGACAAGCAAAACCTGCTTGGATGACAGCTGCCAGGGCTGGGCAGAGCGGCTCAGCTCCAGCACAAGGGCTGCGTGTTCCCATCCCATGACCCTGGTGCAGTGACACGGGCTGGGTTCCTTTGCTTCTCATTGCCAAGGCATGTGTGCAGCTGTAACTTACCAGGGCCCTGGATCAAAGTGTGCCTGTGGCTCTCTCCCTTCTTCTATGGCAGAGGAATATCCTGCATCCAAGGATGACAGAACACCTCTTCTAATGAGGGTCTGGCCAAGGAGTGCATGGATAAACACCACCCGATCAGATTTTGGCACTCTGGGGAGAGAAACCAGAAACTGCCCGTCAGCTGGAGAAGGCTCCTGTCTGCTTTGCCCCACTATTCCCATGCCCAGGCCATGCTGGATGCGCTCAGAGCTGGGCCTGAACTTTCCCATCAATTCTTGGTTTTGGGGGAGAGCAGGACATGTGCCACCTCCTCAGCAGCTGCCAGAGCGGGATGCTCCCGAGCCTGCTGCTGTCTCCCAGCACTGGTATTGCACCCATGCCCAGAGAAGAGGATCCACCTGGAGAGAGCCGTTGTGGCAGCGAGAGCTGGCCCCAGCTGAAGTTCCAGCCCCTCCTGAAAGGCATCTTCCCACAGACCATCTCGTGCAGCAGGATGCCCAGGGACCAGATGGTAGCTGGCTCGCCATGGTACCAGCCAAAGCGGGTCCATTCCGGGGGGCTGTATGATGGTGTTCCTGTGGAATACAGATGGAGTTCATCAGGGGGATGCTGCTGCTCCCAGAGCCTGGCCCCAGCATCCCTGGGCGTGCGGGGGCTGCATCAGTGGCACACGGGGTGACCACTGTCCTCTCACCAGCATCTGGGACTGGTGTACAAACTTGGGATTGCAAAAGAAGCCACTGGTGTGGGAAGGGGACAGTGGAAGCCCTGGCTAGGCCTGACCATGACATGCAAAGGAAATACCCACTGCGTGCTGGGGAAAAACCATGCCCTCATTCTCCCTGCCTGCATTGCCCCAAACATATTATAAAGGCAAGACAAACAGGGCAAGTGGAGCAGTCCAAGCCCTTCCTCTTTCCTGCACACAAACCGGCTGGGACACAGGTTCCGACCTCCCTCTCTGCTACCCCCACCCACGGCTGTTTTTGTCAGGCTGGCTGTCCCAGCCCAACCCCAGTCCTGGGCACAGTGGTGGGCAAAGCCTGCCAGCAGGGCTGGAAGATGGCTCCCCACCCAGCCCTGCTCTAAAGCAACTCAGCTGCAGATTCAGTCCCCTGAGTGGCAGCAAAAGGGAGAATCCCCGCTGCCACAGCCAGCTTGGGCTGTGAGATGTTGGGCCATGAGATGCCAGGAGCGGGAACACAGCCCTGTGTAGGCTCACCTGCAAAGTGAGTGTAGGCTGTGTCTTGCAGGTAGGTGCCACAGCCAAAGTCGATCAGCTTTGCCTGCCCGGTGGCCAGGTCAACCAGGATGTTCTCTGGTTTGATATCCCTGTGGAGGACCCCGCAGCTGGTGCAGTGCCGCACGGCCTCCAGCACCTGGCGGAACAGCTGCCGCGCCACCTCCTCGCGCAGGAACCCCCGTGCTTGAATGAAATGCAGGAGGTCCTGAGACTTCTCTGGCCGCTCCAGCACCATGACAATGTCGCTGGGGAGCTCAAGCCACTCCAGCAGCTGGATGACACCGGGGAAGCCAGTGGACACCTTGTCCTGCAGCACAACCTCCAGGGGAGCGCTGGTGCCGTCGGGCTGCGGGAGGAGCACGATGCCATCAGTGGGGCCAATGCCGGGCCAGGGCTGGCCCTCAGCCAGCCTGGGATGCTCTGCACCCTGCGCTGGCCCCACGCCCGCTCCCCCTCGAGATGTCCTGGCGGCTTCCACCCTGCCGGGGCTCGGCTCATCCCCGCCCGGCACGGCCCGGCTTCTCCCGCTGTCCCGGCTCACTCACCAGCTCGCTCCAGTGCCGGATGCGATTCCGTGGCACCCTTTTGATGGCCACCTGCAAGCCAAGGGGAGCAGCGGGCTCAGCTCAATGCCCGCCCTGCAGAGCCCCATACTCCTCCTCCTCCTCCTCCTGCGCCCCCTCCTCCTCCGCCCGCCGCCGGCCCCGCCACTCACCGGGCCGCCATCCGAGAGCCGCGTCCCCGACCAGACGCTGCCGAATCCGCCGCGCCCCAGCAGGGAACCCAGGCGGTACCGCTGCTGCAGGGCCTCCTGCGCCTTCCCTGCGGGCGGGACGCGGCTGTCAGCGCTCGGTCCGGGGCCAGCAACGGCCCCCGAGCGCCCCTCACCTGCCCCGGCCCGGCCATCCCCCGGCGTTCGCTCTTTGGAACGCGACACGGGAGGCTCGGGGCCGGCGGCTGCGCTGCCGAGCGGCGGAGCTCGGGCCGGGCAAGCCGCAGTGGAGGCGGCGGGAGAGGCAACGCCGCCTGTGTCCTCCGCGGGCCCCGGGAGGAGCCGGGGCCGGGGCCGGGGCCGGGGTCGGGGTCGGGGCCGGGACTGGACCCTGCGTCGGGGCCGGGGCCGGGGCCGGGCTCGGGCCAGGCGGAGCCAAAAGCCGGCGATGCCGCCCCAGCCCCAGGCATTGACGCCCGCCCAGCAGCGCCAGCGCCAGCACGGCCAGAGCCGGGCTGAGGCCAGGCGGCGGCGGGACGGGCGGGGGCGGGCACGGGGCAGCCCCGCCCGGGGCCGGGGGCGGGCCGGGGGCATGGCCCGGCCGGGCACGGGGAGAGGGAGGCGGGGAGAGGAGGGGAGACCGGGAAAGGGAGAGCGGGAGAGGTACGGGGAAGCGGGAGAGGGAGAGGAGAAGAGACTCTCAAGTTTCTTCTGTCACTGCCGCTGCCGCCGCTGCTGCTGCTGCTGCTGCTGCCGCTGCTGCAACTGAAGCTCCGGGGCCGTTTGTCCCCGTGTCCGTTTGTCCGTTGCCCGCTCGCCCCCGCCCCGAGCCCCACGTTCCCCGAGGGCAGCCCCTGAGCCTCTGCAAACACGGGAACTTTGCCGAGTTCAGCCAAGAGCCAGAGTCTGGACTCCTGCACAGTGGCTCAGGAATCCCCTCGGTCACTGCTGTGCATTGTCCCTGCTGAGGGTCAAACACTCCCAGAGCGCATTCCCTGAATGCAGAATTTGTACCTGACCCAAACACTGCGCTTACCTCTCCAGCATTGATTTCCAAGAAAAACAGGGGAAGCCAAACTGTGTCTAGGTCATGGTGTCTTAAAATGTCTAAAACTTGCCAACTCATGGATCTTAGAAGTGAGATCTGTTTGGAATTAATGGGATGGACAACTAGTGCAAGATGGAAAAGGGGAGCATAAAAATAAATTGAGAAAAACGTCTTGAATTGTTTCAATTTTCATTTAATTTCTTAAAAGCTCTTTCAGTTTTTCCAGAATCTTCTCCTCAGTCCTGTTTGCTTTTTCCAAGAACCTTTCCCAGAGAACGAGGTGCAGCTTCTGTCACAAGGTGTGCCACCAACTGCAGCTTTCCACACTGTGGGTGCAGCACAACACTTGCAGCAAAGCAGGAGAAATATTTGAAGAATTTGACAGCTTGTTCATTTCTTTTCCTTGTGGGCTGGGCAGTTGTGCCATTGGTAAGGTTTTCATTGTTACTCTTCTACCCTAAGCAAACATGACAGGCTACCAAGAACTCTTAGGGAATGCAAGCCTGACTGAATGCAGAGAAACAAACTCTAGAGCCTGCAGCCAGAAGTGGAGAGCTGTGTGATAATCATTCCAACACCCCCAAGGACATCTTGAAAATGATCTAGAAGATGAAAATGGGCTGACAGGGAGTTTGTTTCTGTCTTCAGTCCAGATTCTTCTACATCTGAAAACAATTCCACAGTCTCCATCTAAATCAAGAGTACAATCAGTTCATGAAAAGCACCAGAACAAACTGTACCTCTGAGGAGATGACTGAAAGAATCTGAGAAGGGAAAATGCAGGACAAATGCATTTCTCAGCACTGCAGTACTTGCCTACCTGAAACCCTCCTCCATTTCCTCTGCATGCCTGGATCTGTTGGTGTCAGTTCTGTATTCGGTGCTGCCTCCAGCCCTGAATCCCCTCATCTACAGCCTGAGGAACCAGGAGCTCAAGGCTGCAGTGAGGAGACTGATGACTGGACATCTTAGGAAGCATTAATCTGATTCCAATTTTGGCAAATCACTTGTAATAAAAATCATCTTTTCTAGCTCTTTTGGTTTGGTTCTTTGATTTCCCTGTCGTTTTCCTTTTAAAATATTCTTCCTAAAGCTAGATCATTGTTTCTGCCATCTCTGACTTTGTTTCTCTCCACCTTCCCTGTGGCCACAGACGGTGACAATGAGGAGCTGTGCTCTCAGTGGCTTTAGACGAATTTAGAATCTCCCAGCAGAGTTTTCTGCAGAGATGCCTTTTGTTGCCTTCTCTGGAGCTGCAGCAGCAATGTCAGTGTGCAGAGCTGGGGCAGATCAGTGCTGGCCCAGCAGCTGTGCCCAGCAGCAGCAGCAGCACTTGGTGTTGCCAGTGCTGCTGCCGTGGCCCTGCCCCGCTGCCCTGGTGGCCCTGGTGTTGCTGCAGGGCCTGAGTGCTCTCGGGGCCGGGCACAGTCCTGGGGGTGGCAGTGCCGGGGCTGCAGCAGGGACAGGCCATGGGCACTGCTGGGGCAGCGCTGACGCCTCAGGCCAGGCCCTGGGGGCTCCAGGCTCCTTGCCCAGGCTCTCTCAAGAACACGGCCAGGCCAATGCTCAGCACAGAAAAGCCCCAGGGTGAGCAGCCCCAGGCTGGCCGTGGGCAGGCTGGGGGCAAACAGCATGGCTGGGGCTCTGCAAGGGCCCTGGGGGAGACGGGAAGGAGCAGCAGAGCAGGGGCTGATCCATCCCCAGTGCGCTGCACAGCCCAGGGCAGCGTCCCAGAGTGTCCTCATGGAGCTGCCAACAACATCCGCCCTCTGCAGCCCTGGCCTCTCCCCCAGCTCACAGAGGTGCCGCATCCTTGCAGGCACAGCCACGGCAGCACTGGCTCAGGAGCCCCTGTTTGCATTGCACAGAGCAGGCAGGAGCACCCCCATGCTGCTGCTGTGGGGACATGAACCTGAGGGAGCACAAATGCCATCAGCCCCTGGGGCCAGCAAGGGCTCGGGACACCAGGGAAACCACTCAGCTTTGTCCTGGCCTCTGCAGTCAGCCAGAAAGCTTGTTCCCATCAGCTGGGAGTTTCCTGTCCCACTGCAGACGCTGTTGCTCAGAGCCAGGGCTGCCTGGCAGCCACCCCCAAACTGCCCTGAGCATTTCCTTTGCTTCAACTTTGCTTTCTGTACTCTTCCTTCTACAATTTTCTTACTGTTGCTCAGCCCTGTTCCCTCCCCTGCAAACAGCCCATCCCTCTTTGCCCTTTCCTCTCTGGCCACACTCCCCATTGCAGTTCCTGACTTGGCACCATGGGAACATCCCTTGGGCAGCAGGATCATCCTCCAAATGCTGCAGGAATTGTCTGCAGGCTCCTGCAGTGCCTGGTGCTGCTCCCTTGCCAGAGGCACCCCAGGCCAGGGGGGCACATCTGGGCTGCTGTGTCTGCCTGTGGGGCTCCCTGTTCTGGGCAATGAGGAGGAGCTGCAGAGGCTCTGCAGGACTGACAGGATGGCTTTGGGGCTGGGAGGAGAAGCTGAGGGACCTGAGCTGCTGGAGCTTCTGAAGAGGAGGCCCAGGGCTCATCGTGCAACTGCTCCAAGGGTGGTTTCAGAGAATCCCAGAACCAACAAGGCTGGAAAAGACCTTGGAGATCATCAAGTCCAACCTGTGCCCTGACACTACCTTGTCTCCCCTGAGCCTCCTCTTCTTCAGGATAAATGAACTCAGTTCCCTCACCTGCTTCTCACAGGACTTGTGCTGCAGACCCCTCATCAGCCTTGTTGCCCTTCTCTGGACACGCTCCATGTCCTTCCTAAATTGGAGGTCCAGAACTGACACAGCATTAGAGGTGTGGACTCACCAGCGCCCAGCAGAGGGGAAGAATCACTGCCCTGCTCCTGCTGGCCACACCATTCCTGACCCAGGCCAGGAGCCATTGGCCTTCTTGGCCACCTGGGCACACTGCTGCCTCATGTCCAGCCTGCTGTCCCTCAGTCCCTGCAGGTCCCTTTCTGCCTGGCTGCTGTCCAGCCACTCTGTCCCCAGCCTGTAGCGCTGCAGGGGTTGTTGTGGCCAAAGTGCAGGACCCGGCACTTGGTCTTGCTCAACCTCACCTTGTTGGATTTGGGCCCTGGATCCAGCCTGTCCAGGTCCCTGTGCAGAGCACTCCTGCCCTCCAGCAGATCCACACTCACACCCAGATCGTGTCATCTGCAAATGTACTGATGCTGGACTCAGTCCCCTCATGCAGATCATCAGTGCAGATACTGAAATCCACGCTGGCTGGCTCTGATCCCTCAGCCATCCTGTGGGTGCCCTGTGATGGCTCCCATGGTGATCTGTTCCATAACCTTGCCAGGCACCAAGGTCAGGCTGACAGGCCTGGAGTTCCCCAGATGCTCCTTCCAGCCCCTCCTGGGGATGGGCTCACACTGGCACCTCCACTCCTCTGGCATCTCCCTGCTGAGCTAAGTCTGATATTAAATGATGGAGAGCAGTTTGGGGAGCTCATCCACCAGATCCCATCTGCTCCCAGAGACACCTGTGAGCACCTGAGTGGCTCAGCAGGTCCCCATCTGCTTCCTCCTGGATTACAGGGAGCTGTTCTGCTCCCTGTGCCCATCTACCAGCTCAGGAGAACACTTGTCCTGAGGATGGCCTGTCTTATTGTTGAAAACTGAGGCAAAGAAGGGGTGAAGTAGCTCAGCCCATTCTTCATCTTTGGTAACCATATCCTTCACAATAAGAAATGCAGGTTGTCCTTACCCCTCCTTTTGCCATTAATGTGCTTATAAAAACATAATAATTATCCTTCACAGAAGTATCCATATTAAGTCCTAACTGAGCTTTCACCTCTCTCATTTTCTATCTGCTCAACCTATCAACATCCTTAAACCTTTCTTGATTTACCTGCCTCTATGTCCAAAGGTGATGCACCCTCTTTTTAACCCCTAAATTCCTTGAAAAGCTCCATGCCCAGCCAGGCCAGTCATTTCCCCCTCTGGGTCATCTTTCTGCACAAAGGGACAGCCTACTCTTGCTCCTTCAAGATTTCTTTTTTGAAGTGTTTCCTTCAAAACAAAATCCTTCCTGGAACTCATTGTTTTTACGGGCTGTTTCTCTTTAAAAAATCAATACCCCAAATCTGCATCCTCAGTAGGCCAAACTCTGCTCTTATAAGTCCAGGGCAGAAAAATTTTGATGCCCTGTAGCAGGCACAGGGCCTGCACTGCCTCCTTGGCGGTCAGAAGCCTGAGCTAGGAAATACCAAAGTCAGCATGACTAAGGTTTTAGAAACCCCTCTCTTCCGCCTTTTCGGACCCTGTTTATCTCCCTGTATATCCATAGGTCACTTTTCCCCTGACCCTTACTATTGGACAGTTTTCAATACCCCTGTAAGGTATAAAAACCCCTAACTCTGCCCGGTTCAGCAGAGGAGAGCTGTCACTGGACCCTTCGCGGAGACCCGAATAAAAGAACCCTGCGGAACCCACACAGCGCTGCTCCCTCTCTCTCCGCGTCTGCTGGGACGGCGGTACCGACAGCACCAGGCAAGCTAAAAGAGCTGAAATCACTAAAGAGCTGAGCTGCAAATCACTATAGCTTGCCTGGGTTGCCTGAGCCCTGCCCCCGCTGAGCTATCCTGGCCCTCCGCTGAGCTATCCTGGCCGGCCGGCATTCCCCGCTGGGCTTCTGCCCTGAGGGTGAATACCCAGCCATAGCTGGCGCACCGAACATAGCGGACGCCCGAACAGCGAGGGGCCCCTGGGCCGACATCTGAACCGCCGTGATACCCTGGCCGCGGAACTGAATGCCGGACCTGGCATTTCAGAGGAGCAGCATTTCTTCGTGAAATTGTCACTGCCTCCGTTCGCCAGAAATCCTGGAAGGAGAAGCTCTTCGTTCTAGAAGGACTCTTCTGGACAGGAGGTCAGCCGACCCGCACCCCGACACCTGAACACTTGTTCGTGGAGGCTGACGAGCAGACGACGCCCAGCAGAACTTTGACCCACAACTGGCTGAAAAGTGTAAGTTTAACACAGCCTTTCTTGCGCGCAAAATATTTTTTCCTTGGGTCCTTTTTTTTTGTTTTTTTTCTTTTTTTTTTCCTTTCTCTTTTTTCTGCTGGCGGGAACTGAAAAATGGGATCAAAGCTTAGTACGTTTAAGTGATCCCAGAATGAGAGAGATTTATATTCACTAATCCTAGAAATCCTATCTTCTAACAACTTTTCTTTTTCTAAAGGTAACCTTTCAAAAACTAACCTGAAAAAATTTATAAAGTGGATTCTCTGCCACTTCCCAGACACTAATACACAGACTATTACCTTAGACTCCTTTTGGGATTCAATTGGGACCACGATATATAAGTTTCAAACTAACCAAGACTTTTCTGTAACCCGGTTTTTACCTATGTTTCACGCTATCACTAAAGCTGTAGAAAAACCTAACAAAAAGATAGTAACTTCAGGGCTAACTTCTGTCGAAGGAAATGGGAAGTTCTTATCTGACTTAACAGAAGCGCCTATTTCAAATGCTAATGGAGGAGATAACACCCCCTCCACCCTGGATTCCAGCACTCCTCGGGATCCAAGCGTCCTGCTGTCTGTGCCGCACCCCCCCGACCCCAAGGCGCCCATGGCCCCTGCCCACCCCCTCCTCCCCCCGCCTGCCCGCCGGGAGCCACACCCTGCACGCCTCCTTGCTCTGCGTTATCTCCGAGAGCATCTGCGCCAGTTCCCGCCGGGACCGACCCAAACCCCACCCCTCCCCCAGCTCCCCCCGACCCTGCTGGGGCCCCCCCCCACCCCCTTTGCCGTCCCTCCTGTCCCTGCCGCGCCCGCCCCCACTCCCTCTCCCACCCTCGCCCCCCCCGCCACCATCGCGTCTTTCCCTGCCCCCGGCATCATCCAGGCTGCGGCAGGGGATCAGCCCCCCTGGGTACCCGCGCCCCCCCCCACCATCGCGCCTTTGCCTGCCCCCGGAATCGTGCCCGCCCGCGTATCGGCCCCAGACCCAAGCCATCCTGTATCCGCCGCACCCTCCCTCAGTCCCGCCGCCTCCTACATCCAGCACCCCCCCCTGCCCCCATACCCACGCTCCGCCGCCCCCGGTCGGGACCCCCCAGACTTCCCTCAGTTCTGCCCCCCCTCCCCACGCCCCCCAGTCCTGTGCCTGCTGTATCACGCATTGCACGGCCACCCCGGCCATGCGGCCTTCCTGTAGCCACGTTCTGCCATGTGCTGCCCTATACCCGGTCCAGCCACATGCACCTCTGCCAAATGCAGCTCCAGCCAGCCATAAGAAACATAAGGCAAGGCCTGATAGCTCTCACTTCTCGTCATCTGATGACAGCAGTGACAGCGATTCTGATTTGGAAATAGAATATGTAGATCCTTGGGCAAAAATAAAAATGGAAGCCACACAGGCAGGGGACTGGCAATTAGCTCAGAGAATTACTGCCTTTCCAGTAGATTATAAGAAGGGAAAACGAGGAGGTGCCACCACTAGAAAGACATGGGAACCTATTACAAATAAAGAACTTGTGCAATTAAGAAATACAGCCACAGAACATGGTAGAAGTTCACATATTTTCAGAAACTTCCTAGAAGCTACGTTCTCAGCACATGTTCTGGTACCCCACGATATTAAAAATATTGCCCAGTGCCTCCTTTCTCCCGCCGAGTACATGCTTTGGGAAAGGCATTGGAAAAAGCAATTAAAAACATTATCAAATAACTATGCTGCAGATGCTGATAAGTCAAATTTTACACTCGAACAGCTGGCTGGTGAAGGGGATTTGCAGAAACCCTCTGACCAAGCTGATACTTTACCTAAGGCAACATTACAAGACGTGGCTATAGCAGCAAAAACCTCCTTACTCCTTACCCCTGATGACTCTACCCCTACCCAATATTTTTCTACTATTAAACAAGGAATAGATGAAAGCTTTATCAAATTTGTGGATAGAATTAAGGATGCTCTGGAAAAACAGATAGAGAGCTCAGAGGCAAAGAAAGAACTGTTGTGTAAGCTTGCCATGAGTAATTCGAATGAAAAATGTAAAGCAATTCTGAGAGCCTTACCCTTAGACACAGAACCTTCCATAGAGCAAATGCTGGAAAGCTGCACACGCCACTTGTCCACTGAAGATACAGTGGCCCAAGCAGTTACTAAGGGTGTTGCAGAAGGAGTTTCTAGTGCATATGCAATAATAGCTTCTAAAGACCAGGTCCACTGCTACCACTGCGGAGATTTTGGACAATTTTATAAAAGACTGTCCAGAGAGGTCACCTACCAGGTACCCTCGCAATTTCTACCAAAGGCCCCAGAATCAGCAGTACCATCAGCCGCGTCCGGGAAACTTCCATCGGTGCGTGGTGGAGCCCCATGCAAAGACACCAAATCAAAGGCCATCCAGACCCAGTCACGTACCATCCCAGGAGATTCCAGACCACATGAGGAGGATCCAACACACGGAGCGATACCGAGGGGAACCCGCCGCCAACTGGTAACTGCACTGTCCATTGACTTTAAAAATGACAATGTTTATCGTGTTCCCACAGGCAAACGTGGGCCAAAAGGGGTCCTTCTAACATCCTAATTATAGGTGATACTCTCCATAGCCCAAAGGAAATACTTGTTGTTCCAGAAGTACAAATAGTGTACCTGGGACAAGAAATCTCTGTCCAGGTGTACTGCACAGACTTACCATACTTTCTTCCAAAGGGTACTCCATTCGCACAGGCCTTTCTACTCCCTAAGAATCACAGGGAACAGCTTCCTCTAAACCCCACAGCAATGTGGACACAAGTTGTGGGACCGAGTAAGCCTGTCATCGAATGCAGTGTTACCTGCAGAGGAGAAAAGATCCACCTACCAGGGATGCTGGACACCAGTGCAGACGTGACCATCATCGCTCGCTCAGAATGGCCAGCACACTGGGAGCTATAACCTGTGGCAGGCATGATCACAGGGATCGGTGGAGCTACAGTTTCCATGCAGAGCAAGAACAACATCCTCGTCGAAGGGCCTGAAGGCAAGTTGGCAACCATCCGCCCATTCGTGGTAAGGGCCCCCCTCACCTTGTACGGACGGGACATTTTATGTCAGTGGGGTGCTTCCCTACGTATATTCCCAGTCCGGATTTCTAATTGGGGCCACTGAGGAGCGCGCACTGCCAGACACTCCTCGTCTCACCTGGAAATGCCATAACCCGATCTGGATCGAGCAGTGGCCCCTCTCTAAAGTCAAACTGCGCGCACTGCATGCCCTTGTGGATGAAGAGCTCGCCAAAGGCCACATCGTAGAGACCACCAGCCCTTGGAATTCTCCAGTCTTCGTACTACAAAAGCCTGGAACGGACAGGTGGAGGCTCCTCCACAATCTTTGCAAAATCAACGAGGTCATCGAGGACATGGGTCACCTCCAGCCTGGCCTGCCCTCACCATCGATGCTGCCTAGAGACTGGACACTTGCTATCATTGATATTAAAGACTGTTTCTTCAGCATCCAGCTGCATCCCCAGGACGCCCCACGGTTTGCCTTCTCCGTCCCCTCTCTTAACAAAGAGGCTCCACTCAAAAGATATCATTGGCTTTTCCTTCCTATAGGTCTCAAGTGCAGTCCCACTCTATGCCAGTGGTATGTTGCTCACATCCTGTCGCCTGTTCGGAACCTATTCCCAGATGCAATCATCCATCACTATATGGACGATATCCTGGTCTGTGCACCAGAAAAAACGTACTTGGACAAAGCAGTTAAAAGGACTATTGAAACCATAGAAAAGGCAGGATTCGAGATCCGTGAGGACAAAATACAGTACACCAACCCATGGACTTACCTTGGACTCCAGATCTGGGAAAGGACCATCGTACCCCAGCAGCTCGCCATCCGAGACGACCCAAAAACCCTGAGAGACTTACACAGTCTGTGCGGATCCATCAGCTGGGTACGTCCACTGCTAGGAATTACAACAGAGGACCTCGCTCCACTGTTCAACCTTCTTTGGGGCAAGGAGGATCTGGACTCTCCATGCACTCTTACAGCAGAAGCCCGAGATGCCATCACCAAGGTCCAAGAAGCCCTGTCTTCACTCAAAACCCATCGCTTTGAGCCCAGCCTGCCTTTCCAGTTCGTCATTCTGGGAAAAGCACCTTGGTTCTATGGACTGATCTTCCAATGGGACACTCAGCTTCGAGACCCTTTACTAATACTGGAATGGATCTTTACAAATAACCAACCCACAAAAACAATCACCACCTTCCAAGAAATTATGGCACATTTAACAAAAAAGCTACAATTTGCCTCCGCTCCCCTGCAGGGTGTGAGTTCACATGCATATATTTGCCAGTGACCACTGGGGACCTGGAACATTTGCTCCAGACCAATGAAAATCTCCAGTATGCCTTAGACAGCTATACAGGCCAAATTTCAGTACATATCCCAAAACATAAGCTTTTTAATAGTGATGTAACATTTCATCTGACCTCAAAATTAATCCAAAGTAGAACACCTCTCAAAGCTCTAACCATCTTCACAGATGGCTCAGGGTCATCCCACAAGTCGGTAATAACATGGAAAGACCCTAAGACCCAAAACTGGGAATCTGACACGGAAATAGTGGAGCGCTCTCCACAGATTGCAGAATTAGCAGCTGTTATCAGAGTCTTTGAGAAATTCAAAAACGAACCTTTTAATCTGGTCACAGATTCAGCTTATGTTGCTGGCATAGCTATGAGAGCAGAACATGCTCTTCTCAAAGAGGTTTCCAATCCAAAGTTATACCAATTGATTTCTACATTAACACGCTTAATTTCCCACAGAAAACAACCTTACCATATAATGCACGTGAGGTCACACACTGACCTCCCAGGTTTCATTACAGAAGGGAACAGGAAAGCAGACACCTTAGCCATGGCAATAGAGACTGCTAATGTCCCTAACATCTTTGCCCAGGCAAAGTTGTCACATGCGTTTTTTCATCAAAATGTGCCTGTCCTTATCAGAATGTTCAAGCATTCAAAAGATCAAGCAGGAGCTATTGTTGCCACGTGCCCGAACTGTCAAAACTACCAGATACCATCTATGGGGATGGGAGTCAATCCCCGAGGTTTAAACAGCTGCCAGCTGTGGCAGACAGATGTAACCCACTTTGCACCTTTTGGAAAGTCAAAATACTTGCATGTATCGGTCGATATATTTTCAGGAGCAGTACTTGGATCAACACAACCAGGAAAAACTGCGCAGCACACCATAAAACATTTTTTCATGGCCTTTGCTACCCTGGGAGTACCAAAGGAGATCAAAACAGACAATGGACCTGCCTATACCTCTCACAAGTTGAAAGAGTTCTTCAGTGAGTGGGGAATAGAACATAAGACAGGTATACCTGCAAACCCCACAGGACAATCCATCCTAGAAAGGACGCATCAAACCCTCAAAAGAGTCCTCAATCAGCAATAGAGAGAAACAAAAATCATTTCTCCAGTTGAAAGACTTTGCAAGGCTCTCTATGTCATCAGCTTCTTGAACTGTACAACATCAGAGCCTGATCCACCAATACTTCGCCACTTTGCACATACCACCCAAGCAAAGCTCACTGAGAAACCACCTGTGCTCCTGAGTGGGAGGCAGAGCTGAGGGAGTGCCTTGGAGGGCACCAGTCACCCAGGTGCCCTCACTGCCACTCAGGCCTGAAGGAGAAATTGAATCACTTTCCATTAAGGTCCTCCTAGATGGAAGAACCAAGACACAGGAGACAGCAAGTCGCTGGAGGCAGCCAAATTTCTGGACAAGATGCTGAGTGATCTGGAGAGGTGCCATGGTGAGTGCATTTCCCTCATGCTTCCCCTGGGACTCAGCAGCCGGGGGCTTTGGCTGCACATCTGGACACACCGTTCCCGGCACAGCGGGAAGGGATCCATGGCAGCCTCGCTGCCCCGCTGCTGCTGCTGCTGCTTTGACGCCCTGCAGGGCTGTTTCCCAGCCTGGCCTGGCTGCAGCTTCTGCCCAGCTTCTGCAGGAAGGCATTTGGCATCAGCTGCCAGGGAGCCCAAACTGCACCATGGGCCATGTCGACCCTGAGTTCCCCTGCAATTTCCCAGTCTCCAGGCAGATCACGAGAGGTGGTGGTTTGGAGAAGGCAGGGCCTGTCCAATCCCAAAAGCTCATCTGATTTCCTCATCCTTGTCCATGACTTTCACCAGTGTTAGCTTCTGAAGACGACAGCTCCCCAGGGGGAACTGTCCCATCTGATCCATCTGTCGCTTTTCTTTCTCCAGTAATTACCCAAAAGCTGGCACAAGAAGGTGTCTGTTCCAGGATGAAGCAGCGGCTCAGTGGCAGCCTCTTCTGCAGGAGAACAGGCAGTTCCAGGCACTGGCACAGCAGGTGATTGCTCCAGTGTCTCTTGAGAGGGCCTGACTCTGTCCCCTGGGGCTGGGGGAGCTGTCATGGGGCAGGGAGGGTCAGGGGTGGCAGTGGCTGCTCAGGGATGGCTTTGGCCCGTGTCCCTGGCAGCAGCCACTGCCCAAGCAGCTGCGCTGCCCCCGGGCTCTCCTCCCGGCCTGCTGGGCTTTGTTGGCTGGCACAGCCTGTGCCAAGGGCCGGCAAGGTGCCTGCAGGCCCCAGCTCTGGGGGAAACAGAGAACGTCCTGCCCGTATCCACCGTGCTGCCATCTCAGCAGTGCAGCACAGCACGGGCTCACGCTCCCCATTGCTCCCACAGACGTTATCAATGAAACAGGAATATATGCCCCGGATCCAGTGCGTCTCCCAAGAATTGTCTGCCTGCAGGATGTGTTCAGGACCTGCATGATAGGCACGGTAGTGACAGTGTTCACTGTGCCACTTGTGCTGATAGGCTGCTATTTTGGCATTCACAAGCTGTACGAGCTCAGACGGTCAGTTGTTGATTTCTCTCCACAGTTTTCTTATAACTCTTATAACTCTGCTTCTGGCATTGGTAGCATGACTGGGAGTCATATTGCTGTGGAATTGTGGCCAGTCCATGGTTGTCCAAATAACTCTGCTGAGGCTTCTGCTGCTGCCCAGTGCTTCCATTGGCCTCTCAATTGCTGGGCCTTGTCCTGGGGGCCCACTGGGGCTGCAGCCAGTGCTGGCTCCCACTGAGGCTGCCTGGCCAAGAGCAGCCCCAGGGGCACAGGGCAGAGGCAGAGCAAGTTCTCAACAGCATTTGGGCAGCACAGCTCAGGACAGGACAGAACAGTGCTTATTTAGTGGCTCATGTAAAGTTTTACAGTAAGAGTGGTGTTGCAGGAGAAGCAAATTTACTCCAGATCAGTGTTAAAACAAATCCAACGTGATGAAGGTTTGGCTTTGGCCTTGAGACTTTGCTCTTTGTGTGAGCCCTGCTCTGGATTGATTCCCAGTCAGTCCTAGAGCAGGTTTTGGGCGAAGGCTCATCCCAGCCCTGAGCCTTGGCAGTTCTCTGGCCTCAAAGGGACAGCTGAGGCTGCACTGCACATGACTGGGGTTCAGGGCTCCATTATCAAAGAGCTTTGAGATATATAAATTACTGTATTCTTACTACATGGTTTTTGTTATGAAATTCATTCATTAGTTTTTAAAACTTAATTGTAATAAAACTTCTTTCCCAGTGCTTTTTCCAGTTATTTGATATAGTCACTGATGGCCTAGGTATCCCATGGCTGAATTAGAAGACTGTAAGTATTATAAAATGAAATAATGTTGACACTCTTATGTCTTTCACAGACTCCTGAAACTTACGTTGGTTTGATGTGACCAACAGAAGAGTTTGGCTCTGCTTTTAATTTAGACAAGCAGAAGAGCTGGAACCTGTAGAAGAGAGTCTCTTCACAGCTAAAGCAAACTGCCAGGGTTCTTTTATTCCAGCTCTAAGCAGGAAGATAAAAATCTCTCTGCAGTAAATTCTCCGTACCAGTAACTGATATAAACTAGGCATTTGGGCTGTTTGCTGCCTCACCCCTGAGTTCCTCAGAGCTGCAGCTCCCTGTTCTCTTGGCAGACAGGGGCTGGCTATGGATGACAGTCACGTCTCTGGCCTGGTGCACACCAGGTCCACACATGCGCTGAGGGATCATCCTTGCACACCCCATCATGGAAGAACCCAGGTCATTGATGAGTCTGACACAATTTGATACATGGCAGCAAAAGAAGGCAAAATAAAGGCTAGAATTGGTACCATTCTGTAATATGTGATATAGGTAATTTGTGCTTATGTAGAATATGAGAGGAAGATCTGTTACAATGTTTAAAAGAAATACTCAAAAGCATTTTCAAATCCACATGGAATTGCTTCATGCCTAGAGACTGCTGCATGTCATTGCAAAACTGCAGACAGCAGCGAGGAGTGGTCTAATTTGCAATTAAAAGAGCCTAGCTGGGGAAGGAGATGGATCCTTACTCAAATGCCACCTGGGCGGTCAACGCTCATCAAGCACTGAGATTGAGATAGCAGAAGTTATCAGGGAACTTGCATCCAAATACCAGGTTTCCCCTACTCTCAGCATTCACAGCTTGCCAGGAACCACATTGTCCAGTGCAACTTGGAGAAAGATGACATCATGTACGTGTTTGACTATGAAAAGAACAAGAGAGAAGCTGTCTCCAGCAACAGAAAGGGTATAAAACCTGACTGTACCAGACTGCCTTAGTGAACAGAGCGGGCCTGATGCGATAGAGGTCGGATCAGTGTTCACCCAGTGTCCATCCAGGCTCAACGCTGTCCCTTTGATTGTGGATCTCAAGACTGTATATCAGTCATGCAATACATTCCATTCTTTTTTTTTTTTAATTCTTATTAAATTGGCTTGATCAATTTTTATCTATAACAATTCCAACCACTTGACATTCAGCTGTGTGTAATGGAGATAGGTACTACAAGTTTCCTATTCATGCACAATTTGCTGTCTGAGAGCACTCAGTTCTCAAAGTCACAGGAGCTTGCAGGTCTGTGTCTGAGATGACTTTAAAAACAAAAACAACCTTTATGTGCTACACCTGTATATCAAAACTTCATAATAGAAATCACAAGCTGATTCTGCTGTTGAGTGGATTAAAAAAAACCCACAAAAAACTATAGCAAAACTGTGACCAAATAAAATAGGTAAACAAAACAACCACCAAGAAAAACCCAAACCAACAGAAAAATCCCCACAAATCCAGAAAAAGGTAAAAATCAGGTGAAGGAGGCAGAGATCCAAGAGCAACAAAGGGGCAGAGCAACTACAAAACTGCAGAAAGGAAAGATAATAAGAAAGGAGAGATAATAAGTGGGTATGACACCAAACTAGTCAGGGGTTCTGAGATACTGTTCTCACCCTTCTGGAAACAATCTGACATCAAAATACACTGAAAATCAATGATGATGATTGTGATAATGGGAATCTCCACGTTTAGCTTTCATATATGCATTGTGTGTCAGTTCTGTTTTCCTTGTGAAGTCGCATCATCTGGCAAGGGGGCTTTTCTGTCCAAAAAAAAACACTGCAGTGGAAAAGGAGGCCAGCTTGGAAAAGATTAAAAATAAGAGGTAAAAATAAAGTAATTTTTAATAATATGTTGTTTGTTTGGTTTGCTGTTTGTTCATGGGTATTTTGCCTGTCTTTGAAAGCAGCCCCTCAGATGTTAATGCACACAGCAAGTCCTTTATAACGGGCTGTCTTTGCAAAAAATTTGCCAATTTTGTTATGCAAGACAGAAACAGCTTCCCTTGGGCTACAGCTGGAAGGCTTAGAAATGTGTTCCAGAAACTCAGGATAGGGCAGAGTCTGAGTAAACACAATTTAATGTCATGGAGTGCAAGATGCAAGTTACCCAATAAAGTAATCAGAGTATTTAAATGCCAAGCAGCGGGAAAGGGCTGTGCATTGGAATGACAGGGAGCAGCCACAGAGGCAGGTGGACAAGTTTCCCAGCCAAACCAGACCAGAAGTGTTATGAATAAAAAGTTATCTTTTTTTTTTTTTTAAGGTTGCAGAGTTAAAACAAGTTGGACCAGTTGCTGTTAAGTTGGATTCATTGTTAAAAGTTCTTCTTCAATTACCTCTTAATGGTTGGCGATTAACCATTGTCCCCATGAGGCTTGCCAGGGAGTGACACAGGGACCCTGCAGGTACCAGGAGAATGGGAGTGGCATCAGAGCTGGTATGCAGATGAGAAATGCATTGCACCAAATTTTGCAGTTTTCCAGGAAAACCCCTAAAAACAAGGAGCCAACATAGAACTAGGGGACCTAGGTGACGTCTAAGGATAGGAGCATTGTCCCGTACCTGCTTGGATCCTTTTTGCTTCTCACCCTAACCTGAAAAGATGTTGATTAAAGAGAAGCCCCGGGGTGTTAGACAAAAAAGATAGGAATCTCCTAATCTCTGGTGAGGACGGAGTCCCCAGCTCTGCCTGCAGACCAGCGGACACAGCTGCATCATCCTCCTCCTCCGTGCCACGCCTGGGAGCACCGGCGGCGTGGGCGCGACCTTTTGATTTCTCCCCACCTGAGCTGATTCTTTTTAATTAAGGCATTAAAAAGGAGAAAGATCTCCTGCCCATTTATTTCAAGAAGCACTGGGAGCACAAAGGGACACAGCCAGGAGGCCCAGCAGCTCCTTGCTGAGGACCCACTTCATGCAAGAGCTGGCACTCAGAATATGAAATGAATTTAAAATAAAAGGGTGTGGGGAGGCAGCAGGGAGGTGTCCTCAGAGGTTCAACTCTGCACTCTGCTTTTTCCACCAACATTATCCAAGTTCCTGTGCTTGTTTTCCTGAAGAATTTGCACTCAACAGAGCTTCAGTGCCTTTGATCAAATCAGTCTTAAGAGCAGCTTGGGGCTGGTCAGTCATTTAGATGTGAGCACTGAAATAAATGGACAGGAGATCTTTCTCCTTTTTAATGCCTTTATTAAGAAGAATCGGCTCAGGTGGGGAGAAATCGACGGGTTGCGCCCACGCCGCCGTTGCTCCCAGGCGTGGCACGGAGAAGGAGGGTGATGCAGCTTTGTCCACTGGTCTGCAGACAGAGCTGGGGATTCCGTCCTCACCAGAGAATAGGAGATTCCTATCTTTTTTGTCTAACACCTCGGGACGTCTCTTTAATCAACATCTTTTCAGGTTAGGGTGAGAAGAAAAAAGGATCCAAGCAGGTATGGGACTATGCTCCCATCCTTAGGCGTCACTTAGGTTACTTGTTGGTTCGTAATTTTAGGGGTTTTCCTGGGAAAACTGTAAAAATCCGGGGCGCAATGCATTTCTCATCTGCATACTGGCTGTGATGTCACTGCTATTTTCCTCCTACTTGAAGGGTCTGTCCCGTGTCCCTCCCTGGCAAGTGGCCAGCATCAGGGGGACAATTGTTAATCACCAGCCATTAACAGGTAATTGAAGAACTTTTCTTTGGCAGTGAAACTAACTTACAACAACTGGTCTGACTTGTTTTTAACTCTGCAACCAAAAAAAAATGTATAGCTTTCTATTCATAACACCCACCTTAGGAAGGACTCAGCTCCTCTCCCACACCTTGATGGCAGGCACTAAACTGCCACGTTAATCACGAGGAACTCAAGCCCCTGCCAGCCTTACAGATGTCTCCAGTCACCTGTATGCCACAGATCTCAAATCCCCTAAGAACCTGACGAGGAACCCCAGCCCCACGCACCACTTACAAAGGACGCAAAGCCCTGCATGCCTTCCTGAAAAACCCAACACCTACAAAACCCCCCCTCCAGCTGGTGTGCCTCATGAGGGACCCCGGCCAAGTGCCATTCTTACAGGGGTCCCCCAATCCCCTGCATGCCATAGAAAAGCCAGGCTTGGCATTAACTCTAGCCAGCAGTGTGTTCCCTGGCAGAAACCAATTCCCTTCTGGGCATCGGGAAGACGTGTCGTGGTGCCGGCTGCATCTGTGGGAGCAATGGGGAGCGTGAGCCTGTGCTGTGCTGCACTGCTGAGCTGGCAGCACGGTGGATACGGGCAGGATGTTCTCTGTTTCCCCCAGAGCTGGGGCCTGCAGGCACCTTGCCGGCCCTTGGCACAGGCTGTGCCAGCCAACAAAGCCCAGCAGGCCGGGAGGAGAGCCCGGGGGCAGCAGGAAGCTGAGAGAAGCCACTGCTCTGGAACTGAGGCTGTTCTTGCAGAAGCAAACAAAGATGGTGACTTGAAGAGATTCCCACTGTGCTCAAAGTTTGCCTCTGAAGACTAAGAGGTGAGCTTGTCAAGAATCCCAGGAAATATCTGGGAAAAGGTTTTACATAACATGGTTGTGAGTAGGTACAAAGTTCCTGTGGGAAAAGATCTTTGCCTCTGCAGCAGGCTGGGTGTCTTAGGGTGCCTTACTTCTTTGCAGAGTAAACATTACCACTGAAATGCCACTTTATTTTTTATTGTATAAGTGTAAAGAATTTTCCAGAACTGTAAGACTACTTTCAAAAATAGAAACATATTGTGGAAAAAGGGATGAACCATGTGGCGAACTGTCTCTACAAGAAGCATTTCTAAATATTTCTAAAAATTAGAAGTGAAGATAAAATAGGATTGCTTTTTCAGGATTCTAAAACTGCTTTAGGAGTGAAGTCCTTAGTCCTTGAAAAGTCCTTAAATTCTGTAGTACTCAGGAATAAATATTTCAGGTAGTCTCTCTACAATAAATAAATTTTAAAATATTTCTAAAACTTTCTCATTTCTAAAAATTCAAAACAAAGGCAAAATGGGGTGGCTTGTTCTCAGGAGCCCCATGCTGCTGCCTGCCCCCTGGGCTCCCCCATCCCCTCGGGGCCCCACCGCTGGGCACAGCAGCCCCTGCCTGGCTCCTGCCTGCCCACACCGTGGCCATCCACGGCTGCTCCTGGGCATGGAGCTCAGCCAGTGCTGGTGCCGGGTGGGCTTTGCTGCTGCTACCACCCAGACACTGGGGTGACAGCTCCATCTCTCTATTGCAACAGAAGAAGGGGCCATCACCTACTGATTCATAGAATCACAGAATCACAGAATTTCTAGGTTGGAAGAAACCTTTAAGATCATCGAGTCCAACCCATGTTCTAGCACCTCAACTAGATCATGGCACCAAAGTGCCACATCCAGTCTTTTTTTAAACACATCCAGGGATGGTGACTCCACTACCTCCCTGGGCAGATGATTCCCGTGTTTGACCACTCTTGCTGTGAAAAACTCCCTCCTTAAGTCTAGCCTGTATCTCCCTTGGTGCAGCTTGAGACTGTATCCTCTTGTTCTATCTCTTGTTGCCCAGAGAAAGAGACCGACCCCCAGCTCACCACAGCCACCCTTCAGGAAGTTGAAGAGAGTGGTAAGGTCACCTCTGAGTCTCCTTTTCTCCAGGCTAAACAATCCCAGCTCCCTCAGCCGTTCCTCGTATGGCTTGTGTTCCAAGCCCCTCACCAGCCTCGTTGCTCTTCTTTGGACACACTCAAGCATCTCAACATCCCTCCTAAACTGAGGGGCCCAGAACTGGACACAGTACTCAAGGTGTGGCCTCACCAGTGCCGAGTACAGGGGAAGAATGACCTCCCTGCTCCTGCTGGACACACTACTCCTGATACTGGCCAGGATGCCATTGGCCTTCTTGGCCACCTGAGCACACTGGTGGCTCATGTTCAGCCGACTGTCAACCAGCACCCCCAGGTCCCTTTCCACCTGAGCACTGTCCAGCCACACTGTCCCCAGCCTATAACGTTGCAGGGGGTTATTGTGGCCAAAGTGCAGGACTTGGCACTTGGACTTATTAAACTTCATCCCATTAGATTCTTCCCATCCATCCAACCGTTCCAAGTCCCTCTGCAAAGTCCTCCGTCCCTCTAAGAGATCCACACATGCTCCCAGCTTAGTGTCATCTGCAAATTTACTAATAAAAGATTTTAAACCCTCATCCATATCATCAATAAAAATATTAAACAGAACTGGCCTCAGCACAGACCCCTGAGGGACACCCCTGGTGGCTGGCCGCTAGCTGGATGCAGCACCATTCACAACCACTCTCTGGGCTCGGCCATGCAGCCAGTTCCTAACCCAGCACAGAGTGCTCTTGTCCAAGCCACGGGCTGCCAGTTTATCAAGGAGTATGATGTGGGAGACAGTGTCAAAGGCCTTGCTGAAATCCAAATAAACAACATCTACAGCCTTCCCTGCATCCACTAGGCAGGTTACATGGTCATAGAAGGTGACCAGGTTGGTTAAACATGACCTACTCCTCCTAAACCCATGCTGATTGGGTCTGATACACTGGCCATCCTATTAATTCTGTGTGATGGCACTTAATATAAACTGTTCCATTATTTTGCCAGGTACTGAGGTCAGGCTGACTGGTCTATAATTACCAGAATCCTCCTTTGTGCCCTTTTTGTGAATGGGTGTCACATTGGCCAGCTTCCAGTCATCTGGAACCTCACCAGTGAGCCAGGACTGTTGGTAAATGATGGAGAGTGGCTTTGTAAGCTCATCTGCCAGCTCTCCCCTTACCCTGGGGTGGATCCCGTCAGGTCCCATAGATTTATGAACATCCAAGCATTTCAGTAGTTCTTTGACTGCCTCCTCTTGGATAATGGGGGGGACCATTCTGCTCCCTGACACCATCAACCAGCCCAGGCGGACAGGTGTCTTGAAGGCAGGTCCACTTCCCACTAAAAACTGAGGCAAAGTAGGCATTAAGCACTTCTGCCTTCTCCTCATCTGCAGATACTAAGTTCCCTCCCTTGCCCAATAAAGAACAAAGGCTGGTCTTACCCTTCCTTCTAGCATTAATGTATTTGTAAAAATATTTTTTATTATCCTTTACAGAAGTTGCCATTCTATGTTCAAACTGAGCTTTGGCCTCCCTAATTTTTTTCCTGCATGCTCTAGCAGCCCTCTTGAATACTTCCTTAGAGACCTGACCCTCCTTCCAAAGCTGATACATCCTCTTTTTATTCCTAAGTTCCTCCTAAACCTCCTTGCCCAGGCAGGCTGGACGTTTACCCCACTGACTTATCTTTCGGCACACAGGGACAGTCTGTTCCTGTGCCCTCAAGATCTCTGTTTTGAGGCATGCCCACCCTTCCTGGACTCCTTTGTTTTTAAGGGCTGCCTCCCAAGGGACGCTCTGAATAAGTATCCTAAACAGGCCAAAGTCTGTCCTCTGGAAGTCCAATGCAAGAGTCTTACTGGTGCTCCTCCTGACTTCACCAAATATTGAGAACTCTATTATGTCATGATCACTCTGCCCCAAGCGACCTCCAACCACCACATCTCCCACCAGCCCATCTCTATTTGCAAACAGCAGATCTAACGTAGTCCCTCCCCTGGTGGGTTCACCCACCGGCTGCGACAAAAAGTTGTCCTCCATACACTCTAAGAATTTCCTGGACTGCCTCTTTACTGCTCTATTAAGTTCCCAGCAGATGTCTGGTAGGTTGAAGTCACCCACAAGAACAAGGGCTGATGATCCTGAAACATTACCTAGCTGCTTATAGAATAAGTCATCTACCTCTTCTTCCTGCTTGGGTGGACGATAACAGACTCCCAGTAGGGTGTCAGCCTTGTTGGCCTTCCCCTTAATTCTTACCCATAGACATTCAACTCCAGCTTCCTTAGTTTCAATTGCTACAGCATCAAAAGTCTGCTTAATATAAAGGGCCACCCCTTCACCTCTTCTTCCTTTCCCGTCTCTTCTGAAGAGCTTGTAGCCATCCAGTGCAGCGCTCCAGCCATGTGAGGCATCCCACCATGTTTCCGTGATGGCAGCTACATCCTAGCTCTGCAGCTGCACCATGGCCTCCAGCTCATCATGTTTGTTGCCCAAGCTGCGTGCATTGGTATACACGCATCTCAGCTGGGCTACTGACTTCATCCCTAACTTAGCCTTGCAACCCTTGGGCCTGCTTCCAGACAGCCCAGCTGCATCCCCTTCCCCCTTCAAACCTAGTTCAAAGCCCTCTCAATGAGCTCTGCCAGTTCATGAGCTAAAAACCTTTTGCCCTTAACAGAGAGATGTACCCCATCTGGTTCCAGCAGAGCAGATGCTGTAAAAGTTTCCCCATCATCAAAGAATCCAAAATGTTGCCGATGACACCAACCCTTAAGCCATTTGTTGGTGATGCGGATTCTCCTGTTTCTTTCATCATTTTCCTCCGCCACCAAAGGGACTGAGCAGAACACTACCTGTGCTCCTGCCCTATCAACTACCTGACCCAGTACCCTAAAGTCCTTTCTAATTGCCTTGACACTCCTCTTTTCAATCTCATCATTGCCAGCCTGGAGTATCAGCAGTGGATAATAATCAGAGGGCTGAATCAGCCCAGGAAGTCTCTCAGTGATATTTTGTACCCGGGCCCCAGGGAGGCAACAGACCTCCCTGTGGGATGGGTCTGATCGACATACGGGGCCCTCAGTTCCCTTCAGAAGGGAATCACCTACTACGATTACCCTTCTTTTCTTCTTGATGTTAGAGGTAGTGATCCATCTTACAGATGAATCATAATTGGGGGGGCTCACTGGGCAGACAGTTTTCTTCTAAATCATCTAGTTGGGTCTTTAGTTCCAGGACCTCATACCTATTCTGTAGTGGGACTTGCCAGGATGATGGGGATGGGGAGGAGTTTTTGTTATTACTTCCCCAAATGGGGACCCATTTCCACTCCTCTTCATCCACCAGGTGCCCTTCTATTGCCTGACAGCGGGAGGCATAGAAGTCCTCAGTCTCTCGGTCAGAGGCCTCCCTTAAAGATGGAAGGGCCGAGCTCCACCAACCTATTTCCATTTCACTTTCCCTGATACTCCTTAACCTTTCAACTTCCTCCCTAAGCTCAGCCACCAGTGAAAGGAGGTCGTTCACCTGTTCACACCGCAGGCAGGTCTCCTCCACAACACTCCCTGAAGCCACCGATAAGCTCAAACATTCTGGGCTTGGATGGGTCTGTACAGACACATCCTTTTTGGAGGGCTCAACTCACTTACACTTATACCAGCCACAGTTTTTGACCGTGTAGAAACCATTACTAACAGACACCTCAAACACAAGCAGGCAGCAGAAAAACCTCAAACAACACAGAGGACTCCTTACTAGCAAGAAAGTTGGCAACCCTGCCTGTTTGCCCTGCCTGTGGGAACTGCCATGCAAACTGCCTTGTATAAGCCCCAGAGACTCACCACACCCCTGTTTGCTCGCTCCTGTTCGCCCCGCTCCCCAGACACCTCTTATAATCAGCCACTCAGCAGCAACTCAGGTAGCTGCACCCCTTGCTCCTCACTGACTCACAATGGCCCAATGGCGGGGCAGCAGGGCTTAACTCCAGTGTTGTTTAGAGGGCAAGGCCAGGGAGCTCAGGGGCAGAGGAAGGGATGCGTTGGTCTCAGGAGGGGCTGGAGGCTGCTCGGCTAGTCTTGGGGTCTCTAGAAGAACTTGAGAAATGGCTGGGACAGGATACAGGGAGACCAAAAAAGGGATGAAGGCATCTTGGGGAGACCTATGGGGAGAGCAGGTGGCAGTGGGATCTACACGGTAGGAGGAGGTTTCCTTGCAGATGGCTGTTCTGGGGTCCCCTTCACAGACCACCTGAGAGGGCTGTCCAGGCCCTTATTACTGCTGGAGGAGCTGCTCACGCTGTCTGGGTGTGAGGTGCAGCCACCGTCTTTCAACTCCTGTCCCGAACTGCCCCTGTGGTGAGAGGAGGTGGCTGAGGCCCCAGCTGCCAGTGGCACACAGGGACCCTCCTGCACAGCAGGGCCCAGAGCTGGCAAGGCTCCCCAGCACGGCTGCAGCTGCTGGCACAGCTCGGCTCAGCTGGACAGCTGCCCCTTATTGCTGGATCTGGATCTATGTAGAAATCACAAACAGGACAGTACTACTCAGGAATGTGCCTTGAGCAGTTTCATTTTCCAGCACCAGTCTCATTATATAGTTATGACAATGGGAAGATGCAAGCATTTCACATCCCAAGCAGCAGACCAAGAACTTAATGTTGCAACTTACTTTAAAAGTTTCCTGGCCAATCACAAAACCCAAAACCTATTGACAGTAGTTCCATCCAATTAATGTAAGCACACATTCCTTTGGCTAAAGTAATGATGGCTTATTTCAAATACAATATCTGCTTAAAATACAACGCACAGAGCTCCATTATTAAGCTTAGAACTTCCTCACGTTCAACTAGATAGACGTTTCTGCAGGTTAGGGAGTTGTTTTAGACAAGTGTTAATACATAGACCACTGCTCTCTAAGTCTTTACTTGCCTACTTCTTATACAATTTTTCTGCTGGGAAATCTTATGATTACTTTTTAGCTGTAATTGCAGTTCTGCTGTCACTGAGGCTTGCCTTTTGCAGCTTTCCCAAAACTCTCAGATTCTATGGATTCCCACAATTCCCCCTCTTGGTTCAACTAAAAAGAAACTTTCCTAACTGTCTCCTTTATTAACTCCCTTGCATTTTGTAGATTTCCTATAATATATCTGCTTGTTACTTGCTTAAAGCTTCCTTTTTGCTCACATTAAGTATTGCTATATTACAACACAGCAATTTTAATGCTGTGAAAGTCCAGTCAGTTCAAAGGGCATAAGTCATGTCTGATAACAATTACAAGTCATTGTTCAAAAAATCTCGCCTGTTCTAAGGTTTTAATTCAAAACATTTTTTCTATGGCTATACCTTAATCTACCATCTCTGTAAGATTTTGACAACTTTCTGTGAATCTATTTCCTACTTTTCTCTCTTGTATGACAAAAACTTCTCTGATAGTTTTCTCCATCATTTGTCGCACCAAAGTCTGCAAGGTGTCACTACTAGTATGGCCACCAAAACACTCAGCACATATAGACCTATCTTACAGAGTTCCCTTAGCCAAGGTGCAAAGCTCCATTCTTGGAACAAATCATCTAACTATGACAGACCATCTTCTTTAATTTGAGCTGTCAAATCTTTCAGCTTTTGTATGCTGTTTGGATGGATTCAGAATGCTCTGACAGGGTCATGCCACAGAATCCTTCAAATTCCTCACAACCGTGTCCATGTGCCAGTAAAAGAAAATCTACTGCTGCCCTGTTTTGAAGGGTAGCATGTCTAACACTAGTAACATCTGTCAGCATATCACTGATTGCAGTGGATGTGGCATTAGTTTCTTTACTCAGCCAATATCCAACTCAATCTCATTGTTTCAATGCCCTTGCTGAAGCCAGTTGGGGTAAAAACAAACCTGGCAGCCTGGGCAGGCCTGGCAGGCAGTGCCACGGCCAGGAGCAGCAGGAGTAGGAGGCGCAGAGCAAGGGCCATGGTGCCTTGCCCTCTGCCAGTCCCGCAGCTCTTGCTGCCACCGCTGTCCTGACACCGCTGTCCCAACGTCAGCACCGCTGCTGCCACCGCCACTGCTGCCGCAACAGTTGTGCTCAGGGACTGACTGCTGGCTCCTTGTGCTGCTGTGCAACCACGGGGCTCTGGGACCTCAGAGCCTGCTCTGACATCATGGCCAGGGTGGAATTGTTTGGGAAGGTGGATCTGCCTTCTTCGGGAGGGAGCTCATCCTGCCCAGCTGCTCTGCCCAAGGGCTGTGACACAGTCCCAGCTCAGCTGATCTCACAGGCTGGGGCATGAAGGGATGCAGAGCAGCTCTGCCAGGATGGACTTGGGGTTGCTGCTAGAAGAGAGGCTGGACGTGAGGCAGCCATGTGCATCCAAAGGAGAGTGCGCAGCAGGTTGAAGGAGGTGATTCCACCTCTCTGCTCTGGTGAGACCCCACCTGGAGTACTGTGGAAGAGGTTTTACAGTGGCCTCTGTGAGCCATCAAGATGTTTGATAAGAGGATCCACGTTAACCCTGGAAATAATTTTCTGCCAATTTTCTATGTCATTGACATAGAAACCAAGAAAGAAAGAAGGATAAATAAGAGAAACCTGCAATGGCCTATTCCAAGAAGAGCTTTGTAAGAATGTAGAAAAGGCATGCAGGCTAGAATAAAAACAGGGTTTGAAGCCTTCTGGAAATGGAGTGTGTTGCTTTGTAGTGTCTCGGTCTCTACCACGACAGAGTACTGCATCCTGCTCTGGGTCCCCAAGGCAGGAAGGACATGGACATGTTGGATCTAGTCCAGAGGAGGGGCAAAATGCTCTGAGGGCTGGAGCCCTTCTGCTTTGGAGACAGGCTGGGAGAGCTGGCAGTGTTCAGCCTGGAAGAGAGAAGACTCCAGGGACACCTGATTGCTGCCTTTCAGGGCCTTCTGGGGGCTTGTAAACAGATGGGACAGAATTTTTAGTAGAGCCTTTTGTGACCAGACCGAGGGTCTTTTAATCTAAAAGATGGTCAATTCAGACTAGATGAAAGAAGCACATATTTTACACTATTGCTTTTGAAACCCTGGCACAGGTTGCCCAGAGAGGTGGACATCCATCCCCGCAGACATTCAAGCTCCTGCTCTGAGCAACCTGACCTAGTTCAAGGTGTCCCTGCTCACTGCAGGCCATTGGGACTAGATGGCCTTTAAATGTCCCTTCCAAGCCAAGCCATTCTGTGCTTCTGTGCACCATCAAAGCAGTGCTGCATTAGTGCTGGGCTGATTGTGCTGGCACCTGTATTTTGGTACTTGTGCCATTTAGCAATTGGCCACAAGAGGATTGATGGGCTGGACGGTGAAGTCTGCAAATAACACTCAGTGTGCTCAAGGAGAAAAAGGAGAGGAACACAGCTTCCAGTTCAGATAAATGCCAGCATTTTGCTGCCCATTCCTGGTTAGAGAAATAAAGGAATGTCCTGAAGATCCCTTCATGTGGGTTCATTATTGGCCGTATCAGTACTTGTGTTCTGTAAAACAGGTAAGTTGTTATAGCTTCTTGCCACATTTATCCCTGGATAAACCCCAAATACTGCATTGCTCCTTGTCTACTTTCTTCCAAGTCAAGGCAAATTTTGTTCATTACTGAGTGGGACATAGTCATCTGTTCACAAGCAAATTCCTCTTGCCATTCACACAATGGCTAGACTGCTTTGTTGATTTGCTCCAATTGGACTGTAATTAAGGCCTACCTTTCACTAGAATTAAAGCTGATGCATTGGGAGGCAAAGTGTTCAGTCATTTCTCCTGGAGTCTGACACTGTAGAGAGTTGTTCTGTAACTAAATGACATTTGAATACAGGTGTAGTCTATCATACTTCTGGCATGCTAAAAGTGAGAAAAAACCCTTTGAATCAGGATTTTATCCTTTCTTCCTCCACCTCCTCCTCCCAGGAATTTTAATCTCTGAGGTCTAAGCTCTTCAGCTGCCTCACAAACATTGTTTTAATTCAGACAGTCATCCATGCAGTGAGCCACAAATCAGGACCATGGTGTGAACCTTGAAGCAATGTAGGTTTATAGCACTGAAAATAATAATCCAATACCCAGGTTAAGCCAAGCCTATTGGTTATTTCCCAAATAACTCTACCTATCCTTAGAGATGTTTCAAAAACGATCATTGTGAAGGCTAGGAGCGGGGAGAGATAATGTTATCAAAATTAAAAATAGAGCTTTCTGAGATCTTTATATTCCTATAAAAAGAGAGTCCAAACTATTCATCTATGGAACATTAAGTAAGAAGTGAACAAAAGACTGTCAAAATAATTGCTTGGGGAACAAAAAACCCATAAATAAAAACAAGCTTAAATGTAGATAATAAGTAAACCATCTGCAAAGAAAAAAAACAGACCTGCCAAAACTAAAACCAATAAGGCTGTTTCATCTGTCTCAATTAAAAAAAACAAAAAAAAAAAAAAAAAAACAAAAAAAAAAACCAAAAAAAAAACAAAAAAACCCAACCTGAAATAATCAGAGATTCTCAAGGGCATTACTATATATAGAAACTTCCTGGTATTGGGAAAAACATGAAGGAAAGTGTAGCATGCAATTCACAGATGTAACCTAGAATTTGTTAGGGAGGGCCAGGGGTGGCAGTGGCTGCTCAGGGATGGCTTTGGCCCGTGTCCCTGGCAGCAGCCACTGCCCAAGCAGCTGCGCTGCCCCCGGGCTCTCCTCCCGGCCTGCTGGGCTTTGTTGGCTGGCACAGCCTGTGCCAAGGGCCGGCAAGGTGCCTGCAGGCCCCAGCTCTGGGGGAAACAGAGGACGTCCTGCCCGTATCCACCGTGCTGCCAGCTCAGCAGTGCAGCACAGCACGGGCTCACGCTCCCCATCGCTCCCACAGATGCGGCTGACCCCACAACACGTGTTTCCCATGCCCAGAAGAGCCTCAGAATGGGTTGCTGTTGGGGAACCCTCTGTTTGCATGTGATAAGGGCAAGTCTGGCTATCTGTTTCTGCCAGGAAATTATTTGGAAGTGCTCAACTGAACCTCAACTCAGAGTTTCGGCACTGCAGTTCATGTCTTTGATTGTAATTCGGTCCTAGCAGTCAGTTTTATACCCCTCCCCTTATTTTCTATTGTTATAGCATATTTTATTACCAAGGGCTTGCTCCTTTACCCCATGTGTTGGTTTTGCCCCACTTGTCCATCTCCCCAAAGACCTGCCCTTTTGTTCACTGTTCCTCCTCCCATTGCATGTCAGTCCCTCTCCAAGCCTGCCCCTTGCTCTAGAAATTTTCCTATCAATTTTGTATCCTTCGGAACCCCATTGGTTTGTTTAAGTTCTTCCCCTCCCCTGTAATCCCCAATTGGTTTAAACCTTGTATTCCCCGCCTGGTGTTCCACCCTCAGTTTCTCCCAATTGGCTAAAGATTGGATCCTCCCCTGGGACCCTGCCAAGTTTGAAAGTTGGTGTATGCCTTTAATGCAGTGTTGGCCTGCCCCTGATGGTCTGTAGAGTAATCACCTTAGGAAAACATAGAGCAGACCTCACCCTGTTCCTTGTCCCTACCCTCAGGACAGTCCTACCCCCAAGGCAGTCCACCTGTGCTGTAGAGCAGCTGTGCCCTGCAGCCACAGCCCAGATTCGACAGTTTTCTGGGGGCGGCCCAGTGCCACTGTGGGTGTGGGCAGCTAGTGGGGCTGAAGAAATGGGGCAGCACAGCACTTCCCAAATCAGCTCTTCTGCTGCAATAAAGAGATGCAGCTGTCACGCGAGTGCCTGGGAGGTAGCACCAGCAAAGCCCACCTGGCAGCAGCACTGGCTGAGCTCCATGTCCAGGAGCAGCCGTGGAGGCCAGGACTGGGCCCAGCTGTGCATGAGGGTCCCTGTGTGCCACTGGCAGCTGGGGCGTCAGCCACCTCCTCTCTTCACAGGTGCTCCTCTCCATCTCCAGAAGAGCAGCCTAACAACGCAGGCAGCAAGAATTTGAGCCATGACCTCAGCTCTCCACTTCTGCCCCTATCTGCCCTGCCATGGCTGCAGCAGTCACGAGGCCATCCCAAAACCCACCGCTCCTCAACGAGAACCTCTGCCCCTGAGCCCCCTGGTCCTGTTTCCCGGCCAGGACTGAAGGTGGGCAGCCCTTGCCTGGCAGGGCAGGGCATGGCCCAAATTTATATTCAAATAAAGAGTTGGAGTTTTCACAGTTATGTCCGGGTGGTAGCAGCAGCAAAGCCCACCCGGCACCATCAGTGGCCGAGCTCCATGCCCAGGAGCAGCCGTGGATGGCCACGGTGTGGGCAGGCAGGAGCCAGGCCGGGGCTGCTGTGCCCAGCGGCGGGGCCCCGAGGGGATGGGGGAGCCCATGCTGAGCGTCCCTGGGCTGAGGGCACATTTCCTTCCGTGGGATCATCTGGGCCTGGACCTGAAGAGGCACACTGGGATATTTTGGGGTGCCTGATGAGGGTTCCAGGAGTCCCGGATGTTTTAAATGAATTAGCTTTTTTTGATTAATAAGGAGAATTTATTCCATAATTAAAATTCAGTCGTAGAAAATCTAGAAGCAAATATCAGATTTGCCTTGAACCAGGCTAACAGCGTCAGGTGAGACAGGTGGGGCATTTCTCTCCCCTGTGCATCACGAAGGGACAGCTCTCTCAAAGTGTTTTTTGTTCATTTCCAAGCTCCAAGCGGTGTGGAGGGCAGGAGTTTTTCTGCTTTCTTATGGTTGTTTTTATCCTTTTTGCATATTCATGTATTTTTTCCTTTCTTGCTGCAGCTCTTGCTGAGAGTTTCCCCAAAACTGGTAAAAAATTCACTTTTTGTTAGAGGAAAATCTCCTGCAATATGCATTCTAGGAGGCACACATTTATCTTACAGATGATGCAAATCGAATGCACATTGCTGAGGTTTGGTCAGAGAAATAATCTTCTGGAATCAGCATTTCTGGGGACGAATATTCAGGCTAGGATTTTGGTGCATGTTGATTGCCCTGAACCCTCCTTTGTTATGCTAGGATTTTCATTAGGCGAGATTACTGTAGTCTCAGCATGAATTTGTGCATACAATCTATCAGAATCCCTCCCTTTCTCTATTAATTTATTAAATTTGTACTTTTAGGATACACTTTGACAAAGCTAACTTATTTTCTAATTTTATGTTTAGTATTTATAAAACTTAACAACTACGCTTTTATACTACAAGTCAGGGTATAAAATTAACAGCTCTTCTCATAAGGTAGATTATTCTAAATCTTTAATTTCTTTTCTTTGGATTGTCAATTATATTTTTTTATATCAATGCATGTGCTTATTGTAATTTAGATATATTTTGACTCCTTAGTCGTTTAAGGCTGGTAATATTTGTAAAATAAGTTTTTCATGTTTTCTTATGTTGCCTGCTAAAATGTGTCTTTATAACTGTCTCATGTTCTTGTTTTCTACTTCTTGAGCAATTTGCTTTATTCTGCTCTCAGGATTTATTTCTTCTCTAGCTCTTCCAGAACAAAAAGTTTTAATATATTGCTTACAAATTTTGCCATTTTATTCTTTTTGCTCTATTTCACATTTTCTTTATTCCAGTGTCTTTTACTACTCATAGTGCACCTTCTGAATTTGTTAAAATTATAGCGTACTACACTAACTTGGGAGTGTGCATATGGCTCATTCTTTTTGGGCTTGGATGACTAATACAGTGACAATAATCCTCTGCAGTTTTAACTCTCTAGCTCTCTCAAAGCCCCTTTGGATTGCAGCCAAAGGGCCAAGATGTGTATCTTCTTGGTAGCAGAGCTTACACCTTGGGATCTAGTCACTGGTGTCATTCGTCTCATTATCAGTATTTACTTCATAAGATTTATAAGAGCCTTTTAAATTGTTTTTCAGGATTTAGGATAGCATCTGCTTATTTCTAATTGTTATAGTTTTATTTCTTTGACATTTTAGCTCTAAAGTTGTAATTAGTCTGTACACTTCTCTTTCTTTCAGCTATACTTGGCTTTTTTCCTTTATTTTAATTTGATCCTTATTAAATATCTAACGGCTTTTGTTATATCCTATCTGATTTAATGTAACTTTTAGTGTTTCTTGGAACTTAAATCTGGTTTGTATCTTATATACTTATTTTTTTTTCCGATTTTTCACGAATCATATTATTGTTCTAATATATTCTTTACAGTGTTTCATTAGCTTTTACTTCTATTTCTTTAGTCTGTTATGACAAAAGCACTAAAATATTTTATTTTTTGAAATAAATATGCATATCACACCTTAAATATTCAGTTCACTTAAAACAACCTCATGAATAATACAGTTTAAAATAAAATATTTTACTTTTCAGACCAATGGGTTTTACAGCTTACAAGCTTAGGTATTAACATGCATCAGTCTATTTTACTTCAAGGAGTAGTGGTGACTTTTTAGTGAGGTTTGGCTGGTGTTTCTGTTGGTGGATTTACAGGTCTTCTGTCATGTCTTTCTTTGCAGCTGAACCTGCTGGTGAAGGTGGTGCAGCTTCCCAAGCCACGTCCAGGACTGAGGATCTGGGAGATGGTGAGGGTGGGTCAAGGCCTTTCCCCTGGGAGAGCTGCCAGCTCAGAGCCCAAATCTTGGCCAGGGGGGCATTGCTGCAGGTGCCAGCACAGAACCATGCACGTGTGTGCCCTCGCCCTGCACGATCCCCTCACCGCTCCTGCGGCTCAGCGGTGCCCGTGCAGATCAGCAGAGATGGCAGAAGCTTCTGTGGCTGTTGAGTTACAGGTGTGTCTGCAGGGAGGACTTCTCCAGCTCCTTTGCTGATTCCTACACAGAAGCCTGGCTCCCATCGCAGAGGTGAGTAGGTATCCCTGCTGACCCCACAGGCTGAGCCCTGCTTTTGTGGCATCCATTCCTGGGAAATGGAACTACTTTCTCTTAAGGTCCTCCACCAGAAGAGATCAAAGACATGGCAGACAAGAAATTCCAGAATCCATTAGAAATTATGTGGCAAATGCTGAAGGAAGTGCTGCAGGGAGGACAAGGTGGGTGCATTTGCCTCATGCTTCACCTGGCACACAGGAGCCGGTGGCTTTGGCTGCACATCTGGACACGCCGTGCCCGGCACAGCAGGAAGGGATCCATGGCAGCCTCGCTGCCCCGCTGCTGCTTTCACGCCATGCAGGGCTGTTTCCCAGCCTGGCCTGGCTGCAGCTTCTGCCCAGCCTCTGCAGGAAGGCATTTGGCATCAGCTGACAGGCAGCCCCAATTGCACCACATGCCATGCCCACCCTCAGATCCCCTGCAATTTCCTGGTGTCTAGGCAGATCAGATACTGGGGCTGTTTGGGGAAGGAAGCAGCCTTGGGTTGTCCCAAAATCCTGGGTGTTTTCTGATCCTCATCCATTCCTTTCACAAGTGATGCCTCCTGAAATTGTCACCGTCCCCATTCCCAGTGAGGAACGTTACCATCTGATCCAGCTGTTTCTTTTCCATTCTCCAGAAATGAAAGGAGAGCCTGTGCAGATGGAAGCACTCCCCAGAGGAAGCAGTGGTTCCATGCCAGCCTCTGCTGCAGGAAGGGAGGCGATGCCAGGCACAGGCACAGGAGGTAATTGCTGTGCCTCTGGGCCTGAGCCCTGCTGAGGCTTGAGCTGCCCTCTCTGCTGCTTGGCAGTGCAGGCACAGCCTGGACTAGAGCGGCACAGCCCAGGGGAATTATCCTGAGCAGGCTCAGGGCACTCGGGTACTGAGCAGTCCTGCTGGGGTCCCTCCATGGGAGACATGTCCTGAAACCTGGCAGTGACTGCACGGGGTGCCCACGGTGGGGAAAGGACAGAGGGGGAGAGCAAGGCTCCAGTGTGTCCTGAGAGGGCCTGGCTGTTTGCCCTTGGGATCTGGGAGCTGTCCCAGCAGAAGGAGGGCAGGAGGGACAGAGGGAGGGAGCGACAGCTGTGGCACTGCCTGCTGCAGTTTTCCCCAGGGCTTTTGTGAGGATTTCTTTTGTATGTGAAGGAGAGAGGCCCGGGGCCATGCGCTGCTCCAGCCACCCCTCCCAGGGATGTTGCTGAGGGCAGGGAAAGAGTGTGGAGAGTGACCAGGAGCCAGCCCAGAGCTCCCCAGGCCCCTGTGCTGCTTTGGCCATGTCCATTCACATCTGGCTCCCATGGCCTTACCCGACCCCCTTGCAGTGCCCTTTTCCCTGTAGCATTAGGGGTTCCCAGCATGCCACAGATATGGTTGTGATCTCTGCTCCCTTTTAGACTGGAATCGTGACATGGGTTTTCAGGAAGTCCTGATGAAGGATGGTTTGAAGTTCCTGGAGGATGCTGGAGGCAAGTTTTCATTCTGCCTTTCCTGAGTGAATAATCAGGATCAATGCAACAAAAGCTCATTTATAAACCATTTCCCTTAACATTATGTAAGGGCTGAAGGATTCTGAGAATCTTTCCCTGCTCCCTTCTGCATCCCTGAGGGATCCCACAGGATCGCTGTCAGTGGGAGGAAGGGGCATTGATCTTTCAGTCCTCCTCCCGTGTGCTGTGCCAGTGTGTCCTTCCGTGTGCTCTGTGCAGTCAAAGAGAAGAGCAGAGAGGGAAGGGGCCGGGCCCAGGGCTGTGCCCCGGGGCTGAGCCTTGTGGGCAGCCTGAGGATCTCCTGCAGTGCCACAGGAGCTCTTCTGTCCTGCCTTTCTTTGCAGCTGAACCTGCCGGTGAAGGTCCCACATCCAGGACTGAGGCTCTGGGAGATGCTGAGGGTAGGTCAAGGCCTTTCCCCTGGGAGAGCTGCCAGCTCAGAGCCCAAAGCTGGGCCAGGGAGGCAGCGCTGCTCCTGCGGCTCAGTGGTGCCCGTGCAGATCAGCAGAGATGGCAGAAGCTTCTGTGGCTGTTGAGTTACAGGTGTGTCTGCGGGGAGGACTTCTCAAGCTCCAGGGCTGGATGCTTGGCCCCAACCCAGCTCCCATGGCAGGGGTGAGTAGTGTGTCCCTGCTGACACCACAGGCTGAGCCCCGCTTTTGTGGGATCCATTCCTGAGAAATGGAACTACTTTCTCTTAAGGTCCTCCAAACGGAAAGACCCAAGATACTGCAGCCAAAACGTCTCATGAGGCAGATGAATTCCTGAGACAAACACAGAAGGAAGCACCCCGAGGACAAGGTGGGTGCATTTCTCTCATGCTTCCCCTGGGACTCAGCAGCCGGGGGCTTTGGCTGCACATCTGGACACGCCGTGCCCGGCACAGCAGGAAGGGATCCATGGCAGCCTCGCTGCCCCGCTGCTGCTTTCACGCCCTGCAGGGCTGTTTCCCAACCTGGCCTGGCTGCAATTCCTCCCCAGCCTCTGCAGGATGGAATTTGGCATCAGCTGATAGGGTGCCCCAACTGTACTGTGGGCCTGAGATCCCCTGCCATTTCCCAGTCTCTGGAAAGATCAGGAGGTGCAGCTGTTTGCACAAGGGAGTGCACTGGCCCAGCCCCAATTACCTGGGCTTTTTCCTGATCTTTACCTGTGACTTAGACAAGCATTGCCTCCTGAAGGTGCCAGCTCCCCAGTGGGGAATGTTTCCATTTGATCCAGTTGTCCATTTTTTTCCTTTTTCAAGTGACAGACCAAAAGGCTGTGCAGAAGGAGGAGCACCCAGGGAGAAGCAGTGGCTCAGTGGCAGCCCTAGCTGCAGGAAGGAAGGCGATGCCAGACACGGGCACAGGCACAGCAGGTAATTGCTGTGCCAGGCTGAGCCCTGGCCGGGGCTGTGTGGCAGCAGCTCTTCCCCCAGGGCCTGCCCTTGCCCGGCCCAGCAGCAGCCAAAGCTGGAGGTGCCTCGGCTTCCAGGCCTCTGGAGCTGGTTCAGAGCCCCGGGGAAACGGGACTGGTGCAGCAATGTCCCTGGCGCTGCAGCTGCTGCGGAGCTGGCCCTGAGTGCCCAGAGGCCCAAGGCACAGGAGCAGCCCCGAGCGGGAGCCCTGCCGCCAGCCCAGGGCCAGAGCCAGCCCTGGCTCCCGACTGGGCAGGGGCTGCACTGGCTCCTGACAGGGCCTGAGCCTGTCCCCTGGGGCTGGGGGAGCTGTCACGGGGCAGGGAGGGCCAGGGCTGGCAGTGGCTGCTCAGGAGTGGCTTTGGCCCGTGTCCCTGGCAGCAGCCACTGCCCAAGCAGCTGCGCTGCCCCCGGGCTCTCCTCCCGGCCTGCTGGGCTTTGTTGGCTGGCACAGCCTGTGCCAAGGGCCGGCAAGGTGCCTGCAGGCCCCAGCTCTGGGGGAAACAGAGAACGTCCTGCCCGTATCCACCGTGCTGCCAGCTCAGCAGTGCAGCACAGCACGGGCTCACACTCCCCATCTCTCCCACAGATGCAGCCAGCACCACAAGACCTGTTCCCAATGCCCAGGATGGCCTCGGAAGGGGTTTCTGTCAGGGAACCGGCTGCTGGCTAGGGTTTCTGGCAGGCATGCTTTATTTGGAGCTTGTCTTCATGTTGTTCTGCATTGGAATCTGGTATTCCTGGAACAGAAAACAGTGAGTGTTTTATTGCCTGCCCCCTCCAACAGCTTCTTTTCAAAGTCTAACGTGGACAGGGAACATTCCCATTGAGGCTGCAGTGGAGTTGCAGCCAGTCCATGATTGTCCAAATAACTCTGCTGAGGGTTCTGCTACTGCCCAGTGCTTCCATTGGCCTCTCAATTGCTGGGCCTTGTCCTGGGGGCCCGCTGGGGCTTCAGCCAGAGCTGGCTCCCACTGAGGCTGCCTGGCCAAGAGCAGCCCCAGGGGCACAGGACAGAGGCAGAGGGAGGTGGGGAGGAGAAAGAGCAGGGCCGAGGTTGCCCTTGAAAGGCAGAGGCGCTCTGGGGCCCGCTCCTGGCCAGGGACCCTGCCCAGAGCCGTGCCCTGCTGGCCGGGGCCTTGAGGGGCAGCTGTCCAGCTGGGCCCAGCTGTGCCAGCAGCTCCAGCCGTGCTGGGGAGCCTTGCCAGCTCTGGGCCCTGCTGTGCACGAGGGTCCCTGTGTGCCACTGGCAGCTGGGGCCTCAGCCACCTCCTCTCTTCACAGGAGCACCTCGGGACACGAGTTGGAAGACCTCACAGCCAGACAGCGTGAGCAGCTCCTCCAGCAGCAGGAACGGCCCGGACAGCCCTCTGAAGTCTTCTGTGAAGAGGACCCCAAAACAACAGTCTATGAGGGAACCTCCTTTTACCCTGTAGATCCCACTACCACCTGCTCTCCCCATGGGCCTCCCCAAGCTGCCTTCATCCCTTTTTTTATCTTTGTCTGTCCCATCCCAGTCGACTCGAGTACCTCTAGGGACCCCAGGACCAGCCCAGCACCCTCCAGCCCTTCCTGAGACCAACACATCCCTTCCTCTGCCCCTGAGCCCCCTGGCCTTGCCCTCTAGGAATCACTGAAGGTGACCCCCCCCCCCCACCCCTCCCCCCCACCCCCCCGGCTTGCAAAGTAGGCAATGGCCTATTCTTCTGTTGAAATAAAGAGAAGGATCTTTGTTCTGGTTGGAAAGCAAAACCAGTGAGAGACTCCAAGTCAGAAATACAATTTATAAGAAAAAGGGAAAAAAACCCAAAACACATGCAATAATACAAAAGAAAAACCACTGACAGGCTCAGAATACAGCCTGCTGACACCCTGCTAGTTAGGGTGGTGGTAACAGTCCAGATGAAATGGACTTGTGGAAGTGGTGATCCTGTAGAAACAATCTGGTAGCTCTCATCCTCTGGAAAAGCAGTGGGTAAGGGCCACGGTTCCTCTGGGGATCCAGTGGAAAGACTGCTTGTTGTGTCCCAAAACCCAGATTATATCCAGCTGGGGATGTTTAGCTCCTCCCCCATGGGCAGAGCATCTCACAGTGGGCTGATATCATTCTGCCTCATGCTGTGGGTCCTTGATTAGCCACTAAACAGAAATGGCTCTGGGAGGGAGTTATCTCTGAGTCATGTGGCAAGACACTGATGGGCCCATTAACAGGAGATAAGGAAGAAAACAATGCCCCTCCTGGTTTCAGCAGCTCTTGAGGATGGGAATATAATACATGTTTAGACTGCAACCTAGGACAAGCGGTCACCCCAGTGTCCAGGTGGCAGCAGCAGCAAAGCCCACCCAGCACCAGCACTGACTGAGCTCCATGCCCAGGAGGAGCCGTGGATGGCCACGGTGTGGGCAGGCAGAAGCCAGGCAGGGGCTGCTGTTGAAATGGAGGTTTTTGGGGGGGTTTAATTAAGTTAGCAATATGGACTAAGCATTTATATTTTACATTGTAGAATTATGTGTTGAATTTTAACCTTTTACTTAAGAAACCTCTGCCAAGGTACAAAGGGCATAGGAAAATGCAAATTTCTGAAGCTTCTTGCTATGAAGGACAATACCAGTGTCATAAATAGGGCAGGAGATCTTTCTCCTTTTTAATGCCTTTATTAAAAAAATTCAGCTCAGGTTATGGGAAACGACAGGTCGCCTGCATCCCCGCTGCTCCCAGGAGTGGCACGAAGGAGGAGGATGATGCAGCTGTGTCCGCTGGTATGCAGGCAGAGCTGGGGCTTCCATCCTCGAGGGAGTAGTGGGAATTCCGCTTCTTTGGTCTAACATTCCAGGTCCTCTTCCTAGCTGACATCCTTTCAGGTTAGGGTGAGGAGTAAAAAGGATCTTAGCAGGTACTGGATTGTCGTGGGGACAGGACATTTTCATGCTTATTATCCCAAATCGTGGTTTCTGTCCCCTGCTCCGTTTGTTGTGTCTATCGTTTTGTCCTTCCCCCGCCCCCTGCCTTGGGGCTCGGCTTTTTGCATGCTGCTTGGCCGGCTGGCTGCTTGCTTGCTCTTCTAGCTTTGCTTCTCTTTCTTTTTTTTTTTTCTTGCTTTTTTAGCTCGCTTGCTTTTTCGCCATTTTTTTTTTCCTTTCCCCGGTTTCTGTTGTTCCCTTTCTTCCCTTCCCCCCCCTCCTTTCCCCCCCCCCCGAAGATATCGAACCGGCGCCGGGCAAGGGGCTCTGTCCGGGGTCTGCAAGAGAAGCTTCGTACCCTCCGCAGCGAAGAGAGAAACGGCTCGACCCCTTGGACTGGTGAAACATCTGTTGCCATCTCGGGCTATTTCTCTTGTGCTGGGAGTTTTTTTTTGTTGTTCTTTAATAAACAAGCTTTTTCCACTTCCCCTCTGAAGAAATTCTTCCCGAACCCAGTGGTGGGGAGGGGGGAAGGTGCGGAGGGTTTTTTTTCCTATAAGGGGCTCCTTTGGAGATATTTTCCCCTAATTTGTCCTAAACCAGTTCAAATAATTTGGTGGCCCGTATGGGGATCGACCGGACGAAGTGGAAAAAGCTTTACTCTAATAATATTTTTGGCTTTAACTGTTTGTGGGAATATTGGTATGTCTCCTTTTAAAGTTGTAATGTCATTTGGAGTGAAAGCCTGCCTCTATCTCTGGTCATTAGGGTTCTTTGAAGTTTTCATAGCTTTATGGTCACTGGGTTATTTTCTTATCCAGAAATAGCTCCGGCATTGTCCCTAATACGTAGCTTTTGTAGCAGAGGGGCACTAACCAGAATATTCATCGGGCTGGGCTTGGGTGTGATACTTTGCAAGGGGCTTATAAAAATGTTGTTATCGGTTCCAGGAATGTATAATTCGTGGTTGCGGCTGTGTGTTAAATTTGTTTTGGGGGAGGAGGTTATTCAGCCTTTGCTTTCCTTTTCCTCCTCCGAATTGTTTACATTTCTATTAGAAAATGTTCAGTTCTCCCTGACTGCCAAGGACACCATCTTTCTGTTATTTAATTTAACAACCTTGCTCTATACTGTCTGCAGTTTATATAAGATGAAGGCTGCAATTTCTAGAGGGGCTGGTGAGACCCCTGATTTAGGGGTACAACCAAGGGTAAAAAGTCCTGAGTGGTGTGGGAAATGGGAGGATATGGGCCAAATTTTAAAGGAGTTTTCTGATCCGGTAGACTGGGACTTTCCATCTGAACAAATTCAGAACCCGGCTGAGGTGGCGAAGTACCTGAAAGGGAAATGCCAGGATAACCCTAAGGAGAAAAGGATCCTTGCAGTGAGCTGGGCCCTGGCATATGCTTATCGTACCCTGCTAGATACTGTAGGGCAGCAGACAGAGGCAGGGGGGCAGGGAGATAAATCAGCAGCTATCCCAGTTACTCAGGCTGCAGCTAACACCCCAGGCTCGAAGCCAGCAGTTAAATCAGACAGTGAGCCTCAACCAAGGGCTGTTGCTACTAGTACAAGAAGTGGAAAGTGTACAGATAAGACTGACCGACCAGTGGAGGATGATGATGATTACGATGCAGGAGAAGGACCCTCAACACCTCCTGACATAAAATCAGGAGTCAAAGCAACTGGCACAAGATCAGAGGCCACTATTGATTCCTTCTCCCTGAGGGACCTTCGAGGCCTAAGGAAGGATTATCGGCGACAGCCCGACGAATCTATAATTAGTTGGCTGGTCCGCCTTTGGGATGCGGCAGGGGAGGCTACCATTCTGGATGGCACTGAAGCGAGGCATTTGGGATCCCTGTCACATGATCCTGTCATCGACCAAGGCATGATGAGGGGGGCTAGCCCTCACAGCCTCTGGGAACGGGTCCTGGACAGCGTGGCACAGAGATATCTGTGTGCCGATGACCTCTATGTTCAGCAGACATGATGGAAGACCATAGAACAGGGGATCCAACGCCTGAGGGAGATGGCAGTGGTGGAGATCATTTTTTCAGACGATGTAACAACTAGGAATCCGGACTTTGTACCATGCACACCTGTAATGTGGAGGAAACTGGTGCGACTTGGGCCACCTGAATACGCTTCTGCTCTAGCAATAATGAAGCGGGAGGAGGTATATGAGACTGTACTCGATATGGCGAAGAAACTTCGGGCATATGCGGATGCTGTACATGGCCCGACTCATGCCAGAATTGCAGCTGTGGAAAAACGACTGCAGGAACTAGAAGACAAAATAGAGGAAAGCAGCAAGAAACTCAGGGAAGAGATTAAGGAAGACCTCCTCCAAATTTCAGCTGTACAAATTAGAGGCCCTGGTACCCAACGCAGACGTTCCCTTGTTGGGGAGAGAAGGTACACCCCACGAGCTGAGTTGTGGTTCTTCTTACGTGAGTCTGGAGGAAACATGAGGAAATGGGATGGGAAGCCTACTGCTGCTCTGGCACAACGGGTGCGTGAATTGAAGGAAGGTAAGAAAAGGAAAGCAGCCCCAGTTGCCCGTTGCCGAACAGCCAGGTATGATGATGATGACATGTCTGATCCCCTTGAGGGAACCTCCAAGACATATGCCCCAGGAAAGAAGGATAAACAGGCGTAGAGGGGCCCTGCCTCTAGCCAGGTAGAGGCATGGGAAAACCGTATCTTTTGGACGGTGTGGATCCGATGGCCTGGCACATCAGAACCACAAAAATATGACGCTTTAGTGGATACTGGTGCACAGTGTACTCTGATACCATCGGGACATGTGGGGGCCGAGCCTGTTTCCATTGCTGGTGTGACAGGGGGATCACAACAACTGACCCTGGTGGAAGCTGAGGTGAGCCTGACTGGGAAGGAGTGGAAGAAACATCCCATTGTGACTGGCCCAGGGGCTCCGTGTATTCTGGGCATAGACTTCCTCCGGAACGGCTATTACAAAGACCCAAAGGGACTCAGATGGGCTTTTGGCATAGCTGCTGTAGAGGCAGAGAACGTTAAGCAATTGAACACCTTGCCTGGACTGACAGAAAACCCATCTGCAGTAGGACTCCTGAGGGTAGAAGAGCAGCTCGTGCCAATTGCGACCTCGACAGTGCATCGCCGGCAGTATAGAACGAATCGAGATGCCGTGATCCCCATCCACAAAATGATTCGTGAGCTGGAGAGCCAAGGGGTGGTTAGCAAAACCCACTCACCCTTCAACAGCCCCATCTGGCCTGTGCGTAAATCTGAAGGGGAATGGAGATTGACGGTGGACTATCGTGCCTTGAATGAAGTGACACCACCACTGAGCGCTGCTGTGCCGGACATGCTGGAACTCCAGTACGAGCTGGAGTCCAAGGCAGCGAAGTGGTATGCCACTATTGATATTGCTAATGCGTTTTTCTCCATTCCTCTGGCAGCAGAATGCAGGCCTCAGTTTGCTTTCACCTGGAGGGGCGTGCAGTACACCTGGAACCGACTTCCCCAGGGGTGGAAACACAGTCCCACTATCTGCCATGGACTGATCCAAACTGCATTAGAGGAGGGTGAGGCTCCAGAACATCTGCAATACATCGATGATATCATTGTGTGGGGGAAAACGGCAACAGAAGTGTTTGAGAAAGGAGAGAAAATAATCCAGATTCTCCTGAAAGCCGGTTTTGCCATCAAGAAGAGCAAAGTCAAGGGACCTGCTCGAGAGATCCAGTTCCTTGGAGTGAAGTGGCAAGATGGACGGCGTCAGATTCCCACCGATGTCATCAATAAGATCACAGCTATGTCCCCACCAACCAGCAAAAAGGAAACACAAGCTTTTCTAGGCGCCATAGGGTTTTGGAGAATGCACATTCCGGAGTATAGCCAGATTGTGAGCCCTCTCTACCTGGTCACCCGCAAGAAGAACGATTTCCACTGGGGCCCGGAACAGCAGCAAGCCTTTGCCCAGATCAAGCAGGAGATTGCTCATGCTGTAGCCCTTGGCCCAGTCAGGACAGGACCAGATGTGAAGAACGTGCTCTACTCTGCAGCCGGGAACCATGGCCTGTCCTGGAGCCTTTGGCAGAAGGTGCCTGGTGAGACTCGAGGCCGACCATGAGGATTCTGGAGTCGAAGCTATAGAGGGTCTGAAGCCAGCTACACTCCTACAGAGAAGGAAATTCTGGCAGCCTATGAAGGAGTCCAAGCCGCCTCGGAGGTGATTGGCACGGAGGCACAACTCCTCCTGGCACCCCGACTACCAGTGCTGGGGTGGATGTTCAGAGGAAAGACTCCCTCTACCCACCATGCCACCAGTGCAACATGGAGCAAGTGGATTGCTCTCATCACACAGCGCGCCCGTATTGGAAACCTGAATCGACCTGGGATTCTGGAAGTAATTACAAACTGGCCTGAAGGTGAGAATTTTGGTCTCGCTGATGAAGAAGAACAAGAAGTGACACGAGCGGAAGAAGCACCACCATACAACCAACTGCCGGCAGAAGAAACACGGTATGCTCTTTTTACTGATGGTTCTTGCCGCATTGTGGGAATGAAACGGAAGTGGAAAGCAGCTGTATGGAGCCCCACACGACAGGTCGCAGAAGCCACTGAAGGAGAGGGTGGATCAAGCCAACTCGCTGAACTTAAGGCCGTTCAGCTGGCTCTGGACATTGCTGAAAGAGAGAAGTGGCCAAAGCTCTACCTCTACACTGATTCGTGGATGGTAGCCAATGTGCTGTGGGGCTGGCTGGAGAGATGGAAAGGGGCTAACTGGCAGCGTAGAGGAAAGCCAATTTGGGCTGCTGAAGAATGGAAAGATATTGCCACCAGGTTAGAGAAACTACCTGTGAAGGTTCGCCACGTAGATGCCCATGTCCCCAGAAGCAGAGCTAATGAAGAGCAGCAAAACAATCATCAGGTAGATCAGGCTGCAAGGATAGGGATGTCAAAGATAGACCTAGATTGGGAACACAAGAGAGAGTTATTCCTAGCTCGATGGGCCCATGATGCCTCAGGCCATCAGGGTAGAGATGCCACCTACAAGTGGGCACGAGACCGAGGGGTGGATTTAACCATGGACAGTGTTTCTCAGGTTATCCATGACTGTGAGACGTGTGCTGCCATCAAACAGGCCAAGCGAGTGAAGCCCCTATGGTATGGTGGGCGGTGGTCCAAATACAAGTATGGGGAGGCCTGGCAGATTGATTACATCACACTGCCTCAAACCCGCCAAGGCAAGCGCTACGTGCTCACAATGGTAGAAGCCACCACAGGATGGTTGGAAACCTACCCTGTGTCTCATGCTACCGCCCGTAACACCATCCTGGGCCTTGAAAAGCAGGTCCTTTGGAGGCATGGTACCCCTGAGAGGATTGAGTCAGACAATGGGACTCATTTTAAAAATAATCTTATTAACACCTGGGCTAGGGAACATGGCATTGAGTGGGTATACCACATCCCCTACCATGCACCAGCTGCAGGTAAAGTGGAGAGATGCAATGGATTGTTAAAGACCACCTTGAAGGCATTGGGTGGGGGGTCTCTCAAGAACTGGGAGCAGCATTTAGCCAGGGCCACCTGGTTAGTTAACACTCGAGGTTCCACCAACCGAGCAGGTCCTGCCCAGTCTGAGTCCCTCAATATAGTAGATGGAGATAAAGTCCCAGTGGCCCATGTCAGAGGTTTGTTGGGGAAGACAGTATGGATTAATCCTGCCTCGAGTACAGGCAAACCCATTCGTGGGATTGTCTTTGCTCAAGGACCAGGTTATACCTGGTGGATAATGCAGAAAGATGGGACAACCCGTTGCGTACCTCAGGGAGATCTGATTGTGGGATGATATCATTGTTTGTTAAGCCTGACCACCATTGTCTGTACATTAGATCATACAGACATGAAACAGAAGGAAATATGAAAGTGTCGAAGGTCTGAGCAAGTAAGAATGAAAGAAAACGTGTAAGTGTGGAAGGTTGGAGCAAGTGAGAAGAAAGTTTACGTTGTTCAATAACATGTTCACGATATGGGATAAGGGGTGGAATGTCGTGGGGACAGGACATTTTCATGCTTATTATCCCAAATCGTGGTTTCTGTTCCCTGCTCCGTTTGTTGTGTCTATCGTTTTGTCTTTCCCCCGCCCCTGCCTTGGGGCTCGGCTTTTTGCATGCTGCTTGGCCGGCTGGCTGCTTGCTTGCTCTTCTAGCTTTGCTTCTCTTTCTTTTTTTTTTTTCTTGCTTTTTTAGCTCGCTTGCTTTTTCGCCATTTTTTTTTTCCTTTCCCCGGTTTCTGTTGTTCCCTTTCTTCCCTTCCCCCCCCCCCCCTTTCCCCCCCCCCCGAAGATATCGAACCGGCGCCGGGCAAGGGGCTCTGTCCGGGGTCTGCAAGAGAAGCTTCGTACCCTCCGCAGCGAAGAGAGAAACGGCTCGACCCCTTGGACTGGTGAAACATCTGTTGCCATCTCGGGCTATTTCTCTTGTGCTGGGAGTGTTTTTTTGTTGTTCTTTAATAAACAAGCTTTTTCCACTTCCCCTCTGAAGAAATTCTTCCCGAACCCAGTGGTGGGGAGGGGGGAAGGTGCGGAGGGTTTTGTTTCCTATAAAGGGGCTCCTTTGGAGATATTTTCCCCTAATTTGTCCTAAACCAGTTCATGGATTAAGTTCCTCACCTTTAGATATTACTTAGGTTTCATAATTCCATGTTGGCTTCTTGTTTTTAGGAGTTTTTTTCCTGGAAAATTGCAAACTGTGGTGAAATGCATTCTCATCTGCATACTAGCTCTGATGTCACCACCCCCACCCTGCTACCTGCAGGCTCTGGGGAAGCAGCAGGGGGACAATTGTGCTTGATTTCTAACCATTAACAGGTAATTGAAGAAAAACTATTAACAAGAGGTGATTGCAACATGAAGCTATCAACAACAAATAGTCAACATTTCAACTCGCAACAACTGGCCCAACCTGTTTAACTTTGCAGCCTAAAAAAAATGGATAGTTTGTTGGGGAGAACACCCCAGGTGTGGAGACACGAGGCTTGACTCCATTTCAGAAGGCTGATTTATTATATATTCTATTAAAATACTACAGTAAAACTATACTAAAACAACAGAGAGGAAAAAATGACCAGAAGGCTACAAAGAAGAAGAACAGAATGGAATGCATAACAAAAATCTTGTGACTGCTCACAGGCTCAACACAGTTGGCTGTGATTGGTCATCAAGTGAAAACAATCCACATGGAGCAATGGAAGATGCACCTGTTGCATTCCACAGCAGCAGACAGTTATTGTTTACATTTCTTTCCTGAGGCCCTCAGCTCCTCAGGAGGGGAAAAATCGCAGGAAAGGATTTTTAATAAAATATCATAGCTACAGATAACTGTTTTACTCATAACACCAGGAGAAGACCAGGGAATGCAGGAAGCCTAGACTAAGGAGCTCCTCTGTCTCCAAGCTGATCCAAACCAACAGACGTACTCAGATAAGCACCAAGGGACCACAGTGCACGCACAAAGGAGAGAAGTTCAAAAGTTCAGTCATGAGGAAGACCACAGCCTTCAGCCTCAGAGACCACCAAAGACCCCAGTGTGACCACCACAGGAAACAACGTGTGCCCAGAAGGGCGTGGATCTCATCGCCATGTGAGGGGAGGACAGGCGGGGCCAGGGGTTGAATATGCATGAAGAGATTGTGTAATGTATTGCATATGGAACATGTTTGTGAACAAAGATGTGGCTCGGACCAGGGCTCAGGGCACAAGTTTTCACGAGAGCCATCTCGCTTGTGCCAGGCCCTGACACACATACCCACTTCATAACTACATCAGGTTGTGGAGTGTCGCTATAGGACATGAAATAAAACACAGACATGCATCTCTCCAAGGTAAAAAAGAGGGCAGTTGAATTTCTGACTCCAACATTTACAGATTTCCAAAAGTGACAGTGGATTGGAGGGTGAAAGTGCCACCTCTCCAATGACACTGGACAAACCAACAGTCCATCAAATTTCTCCTCTTGCAGAAAAGAATGCATAACAATACGTTATTTGCATAAAGTCTGTGAGAAAGTTTGCTACAAGAATGTAAACATCAGAAGGCTTAGAAGAAGAACTTGTCCTAGGGTGAGGTTATGATGCTTGCATCCCCAGTCGTGTGTCGTGTTAATGCTGGATATCACATACTGTGCCTTCACGACTGGCCCTGAAGAGCAAGGTTTGTTTTGGTTTGTTATCAGCCTGCTCCCCCACGGCTGGCAGGACAGACAGACGGCGCAGTTCATAGTGCAGCTTTTGCTTTTTGCTTTGCTTTCTGTTGCTTGCTTTGCTCTTGCTTCTGCTGTGCTCCTGCTTTGCTTTTGCTTTTTGGCTTCTGCTTGTTAGTTTAGCTAAGCAGTCCAGATTTTTCCCTGGACTGTTTTTCCTTTCCCTTTTTGGAACCACTCACACCTGCTCCAGACTGGGACCTGGGAAACATTGAGAGTTTGCATCCTGTGGCTGCAGCAGCTATCCCCAGCGCCGGAGGGAGCGACAGCAGAGCCACCACTGCCAGGAAAGACTTTCTGAATTTGTCATCCTTTTCAGATGGGTGAAAGCATTGTCATCTGGTATTGTTCATTTTGTGTGCTGGGGGTGTTTTGCCTGTCAAATAAACAGGTTCTTTCCACTTCTCTCCAAGGAATCCTTCCCGACCCGCTGGGGGGAAGGGGCCATGTGGGGTTGCTTTCTGGGGGGGCCCCTTTGGAGGTTTTCTCCCAGATTGACCCTAATCCAGGACAGAACATTAAAAACCAGGGCAACAGTGGAGTCTATTTATTCTGCAGATGGCTTCACTGTGACCAGCGGTGGGGCCCCGAGGGGATGGGGCAGCCCATGCTGAGCGTCCCTGGGCTGAGGGACATTTCCTTCCGTGGGATCATCTGGGCCCAGACCTCCTCCAGTGCCATGCCCAGGAAAAGAGGGAAGCCATCAAGAGTATCTCCAGGGACACGGCCTGACCAGCAACGTCAGCAGGCAATACAAAGCTCCTCCCTAATTAACACACACTGGATAGGACCTAATTGATGGGCCATCACCAATGCAGGGTGCTGCACAGGGTCTGCTGCTCTCAGCCAGGGCAGAAGGGAAGGGAAGGGAAGGGAAGGGAAGGGAAGGGAAGGGAAGGGAAGGGAAGGGAAGGGAAGGGAAGGGAAGGGAAGGGAAGGGAAGGGAAGGGAAGGGAAGGGAAGGGAAGGGAAGGGAAGGGAAGGGAAGGGAAGGGAAGGGAAGGGAAGGGAAGGGAAGGGAAGGGAAGGGAAGGGAAGGGAAGGGAAGGGAAGGGAAGGGCTGTGTGGCCTCGGGGTCCGACAGGGCTGGTGAGCAGCCCCAGAGACACAACAACCCAGGTGCAACCAGGCTTGATTTCCAGGTCAAAACACTCGGTGTAGCTGGCCTGGACTTCCCTTTAATGCACGTGGGGGCTTTGGAGTCCCCCGTAAGGTGCACAAGGGGGTGGGGTCCCTCGTGGCACACCCAGGGATATTTTAGGTTTCCTCTGAGGCATGGAGGGCACTGGGGTCCACTTCAAGTCATGCAAGGGATTTGGAATCCTGTGTGAGGCATGCAGAGGGTTTGGGATCTCTCCCAAGGTGTGCAGGGTGCTGGGATCTCTCCTGAGGCACATGTCGGGGTTCTGGAGTCTCATTTCACATGTAGAAAGGGCTGTGGACTCTCGTAAGCATGCAGGTGCTTTGTGTCCCTCCTGCTGCACGCAGTGGGGCTGGAGTGTCTGCTGAGGCACGCAGGGGACGGGGACCTCCAGCAGTCCCTCCCGGGCCCGTGCGGCTCGGGGCTGCCGCGGCCCAGGGCCAGCCGCCGTGCCAGGATGTCGGTGGCGAGGCACAGAGGCGGAGCTGCCCCGCCGGGTCACGCTGCACCGACACGGCACGGGCGGTGCTGAGTGCCGGGCAGGTGGCACCGCCAGCCCAGGGGCCACAGCCCCGGCCCTGCCTCCTTTGGGGCCGGGCACAGACAGCCCCGCGGGACAGGCACCGCTCAGCACCCGAGGTGACGGAACAGATGCCAGAGGAGCCCCAGGAGCCCTGGACAGGGCCCTGGCGTTGCCCGCCCGGCTCCCCCGGGCCTGTGGCCATCCCGGGCAGCAGGGGCTCGCTCTGGGCCGTGCTCTCCCTGGCCAGCGGGGCTCCGGGCCAGCACCCGGCTCCTGCCACTGCCCTGAGAATGCTGAGGGGCTTTCGGGGCAGAACTGAACTTGACAGGGACAGAATTCATAGGAGCCTTGTTTTGGCCTTTTACAAGGTTAACTGAGAAACAACTTAAAATCCCAGGCTAAATCGTGTGCTTTAACGCGTGGGGATTCCTTCAAGACCCTTCGTAACTCCCGTGGTGCCGGGCCGGGCCGCGTCCCAGCGAGCACCAACACCCAGCAGCTCGATGTATGCAGCACGGCTGGCACCAGGGAAACGAGTCAGTATCCCTACAGCTGCCCGCTCTGCCTGCACGGCTGTCACGCAACAGCAATGTTCCAGAAGGAACAGGCATTTTTACATCCTCACGACCGTGTGATCTTTGGTCCTGGTGGTGGATCAGAGAGAAAAGCCAAATGTGACAGACTAAACTTGACTCTTGGAGAGGGATGCCTCAGCAGAGTGTCTGGGGACCTGTGGTGCCAGCCAGTGGCCCGGCACTCGGACACAGCAGCAAGACCCCAGACTATCACACTTCACCTGGGAGGGTAGAAAAGCTCAGGGGTTCTTTGTTCAAGGTCCCCCAGAGGCACCAGCTGAAGCTGCCACAGTTCCACCTTGATAAAATTGTTTAAAAAGAGCCAGAGGTCTGACACTCTGCTGTGGAGGACATTCCACAGGTCATATTTGCCCAATTTTCCAATTAAAAAAAAAAACAAACGAAAAAACAACCAAACAAAATGAAACAAAACAGCAATTTGAATTATGTAGCTTAATATATATACAATTGAATACACTTAAAATATTGACAGTATCGTTTGCTGTAAATAACGAATAATTTCGTCCTGATAATAGCGTATAAGCAAAAATAACCTCGCGGGGTATGCATGGGGTACGGAGTGCAGGGCTTTTGGACCCCCCTCACCTCACGTACAAGCTTGTCAAGCCAACATTCCCCTTTTTATGCTGTATTTGGCCATTACCATCTCCTCCCATTTTCAATTCATCACACTTGTATCACCGCCCTCATCATCACCTTTACCACTCATGCTCCACCATTCTTTAAGTAAGTTGCACCACTCTTTGGGGATCTTCTTTGAGGAAGGCCTCTCCTCTTCCTCGATATCCTGTAGTTCACCTTTTGGATTACACATGCACACCAAGCTGCTACAGTATAAGCCAATATTGTGTTCTAACATTAAAGCAGTGAATCTCATATAATCAACATTTGCCTGGTGTCCAACCAAATTCTCCTCTCTTCCAACTAAATTTAGTCATAGTTATCTCTTGCTTCTCTCTTTTCTGAACATCTGCAGGAGACCTGTAGGGAGGGGGGGGGACACCCTCCTCTCCCTTTCTTGCTTGGCATTACACCTTTAAATGTTTTATTATTTCCAAATATTAATTACTTTATCAATATTGATTACTCTTTCAATGTTGTCAGCATAAATCATACCTATTTACCACACACAGTTCTCATCTTTTGGGCATTTAGGAGCTTTTCATTTTGCTTTGCACCCAAGAAAAATATAGCCCCAAATGTGCACAAATAACTCCTTTAGCACGTCCTCCTTTCAGCTGTTTTTTCCATTGTTCTCTGCTATCTTGTCCTCATCTTTCCACAATTCCTGTGCCTATTCAAGTCCAGCCTGGGACCGTGCACGCATTTGCTTTAGCTCTGTAGTGATTTATGCCCAGCCATCCTGCCAACCACACCCATTTCAATGTTGCAACAACCTGACTCTGGGCTGCAGTATGTGAATCACACTCTGCTGTGTGAGATGGCAGAGCACCAGAGCAGGCACTGAAGAAGGGGCATTCGGTACATTAGTGAAGTGAGTGCTGGAACCTGGGCTAGCTCTTACAACTCCGGCACTACGGCAGGAGTCGGGAACTGCCTCGCTATGGGGATTTACCAGAGGCAGAGCCTTTAGTGCCACTTGCTCTCCAGTGCCAGACACAAGCCACGACAGGGACGAGGCACAGGAGAAAGGAGGAGGCGTCCCGTCTTCAGGTTCCGCAAGGAACAGCTTAGTCCAGGTGAAGAGAACAGGATGAAAAGCCCCTAGCTGTACTGCCCAAGGGGTTTTGTACACATACAAGTCATGGGGTGGATGCAAACAATGAACCAATAGGGAATGCTCAGGAGAGGAGTGAGGGTATTACATCAAGTGTCTGGGGCCAATTGGGGTAGGAGGGTGGAGAGGATGGGTCACAAGGGCCAATGGGGCTTCCAGGAGTAGGGGAATTCCAAAGGGGAGTTGCAGTCAGGGATTGGCCCAAAGGTTTGGGAACCAAGGGTCTGGGTTGCCTTGACAGGCAGGGAAAGAGCTGGAACAAGGGGTGGGGAAGGGCACAAGGGACAGTTTGGAGGGAGGGTAAAACCCACAGGTGAACCAACTCAGGAAAAACATGGGGACACAACAGAGCCCTTAAACAAGACTTGAAATGGAATCAATAAAATAAATTTGAACTGCAACAATCAAGAGCATCTTGAGGGACGCAGCCTGACCAGCAATGTCAGCAGGCAAAAGAAAGGTTTTGCTGAGCAATGGCCCTTTGATGAAGCAAAACATTTACAATCAGGGCAGTCCATTCATGCAGACAGGCGCACACTCTGGGGGTACAGCTGAGGCCATGAGGTCACAGCAGGGCTCTGGGGTCACAGCAGGCTGAGCTCTCAGCAGGCCCTGAGGTCACAGAGGTGCCAGAGGTGCCAGAGCCCCGTGGTTGCACAGCAGCACAAGGAGCCAGCAGTCAGTCCCTGAGCACAACTGTTGCGGCAGCAGCGGCGGTGGCAGCAGCGGTGCTGACGTTGGGACAGCGGTGTCGGGACAGCGGTGTCGGGACAGCGGTGTCGGGACAGCGGTGGCAGCAAGAGCTGCGGGACTGCCGAAGGACAAGGCACCATGGCCCTTGCTCTGCGCCTCCTACTCCTGCTGCTCCTGGCCGTGGCCCTGCCTGCCAGGGCTGCCCAGGCTGCTCCGCTGCAAGCGCGGCGAGCAGGTGAGCCGGCAGCCTGGCTGCCCTTTCCCGGCACAGCGCTCCCTGCTCCCTGGGAAGCGCTGGGGATGGTTTTGCCCAGGGCTTTAGGGAGGGTTTCCTCTGTGGGAGGGAGAGAGACCCCACGGGCCCTGGTCTACTCCAGCCACCCCTCCAGAGATGTAGCACAGGGCCTGCAAAGAGGTTGGAGAATGACCAGAGCCAGTCCAGAGCTCCCCAGGTCCCTGTGCAGCTTTGGCCATGTCCATTCACATCTGGCTCCCACAGCCTTACCCAACACCCCTGCAGTGCCCAGTTCCCCGTGGCAGAAGGGGATCCCAGCACACCATGGAAATGTTTCTGATCTCTGCTCCCTTCTAGCCTGGAATCATGACATGGGTTTTCAGGAAGTCCTCATGAAGCATGGTTTGAAGTTCCTGGAGGATGCTCGAGGCAAGTTTTCATTCTGCCTTTCCTGAGTGAATAATCAGGATCAATTCAACAAAAACTCACTTATTAACCAGTTCCCTTAACATAAACTTAAGGTTGAAAGAATCCGGAAACCTTGCCCTGCTCCCTTCTGGATCCCTGAGGGGTCCCACAGGATCACTGCCAGTGGGAAGAAGGAGCATTTAGCTTTCAATCGTCCTCCCGTGTGCAATGCCAGGGTGTCCTTCCGTGTGCTCTGTGCAGTCAAAGAGAAGAGCAGAGAGGGAAGGGGCCGGGCCTAGGGCTGTGCCCCGGGGCTGAGCCTTGTGGGCAGCCTGAGGATCTCCTGCAGTGTCACAGGAGCTCTTCTGTCCTGCCTTTCTTTGCAGCTGAACCTGCCGGTGAAGGCCCCACATCCAGGACTGAGGCTCTGGGAGATGCTGAGGGTAGGTCAAGGCCTTTCCCCTGGGAGAGCTGCCAGCTCAGAGCCCAAAGCTGGGCCAGGGAGGCAGCGCTGCAGGTGCCAGCACAGAACCATGCACGTGTGTGCCCTCGCCCTGCACGATCCCCTCACTGCTGCTGCGGCTCAGTGGTGCCCGTGCAGATCAGCAGAGATGGCAGAAGCTTCTGTGACTGTTGTGTTACAGGTGTGTCTGCAGGGAGGAGATTCATACGTCCTTTGGTGGTTATTGCTGACAAGACCAGCTCCCATCACAGTGGTGAGTAGTGTGTCCCTGCTGACACCACAAGTTGAGCCCTGCTTTTGTGGGATCCATTCCTGGGAAATGGAAGTATTTTTCTCTAAGGTTCTCCGACAGGGAAGATCCAAAACACAAGAGACAAGATATCCCTGGAACCATCCAAACAGACGAGGCAAGTGCTGAAGAAAATGCTGCAGGGAGGACAAGGTGGGTGCATTTGCCTCATGCTTCCCCTGGGACTCAGCAGCCGGGGGCTTTGGCTGCACATCTGGACACGCCGTGCCCGGCACAGCGGGAAGGCATCCATGGCACATTCCCAATGAGGAATGTTTCCATCTGATCCAGCTGTCTCTTTTCCATTCTCCAGAAATCAAAGGAAAGTCTCTGCAGAAGGAAGCATTTGCCGGAGGAAGCAGTGGTTCTGTGCCAGCCTCTGCTGCAGGAAGGGAGGCGATGCCAGGCACAGGCACAGGAGGTAATTGCTGTGCCTCTGGGCCTGAGCCCTGCTGAGGCTTGAGCTGCCCTCTCTGCTGCTTGGCAGTGCGGGCCCAGCCTGGACTAGAGCGGCACAGCCCAGGGGAATTATCCCGAGCGGGCTCAGGGCACTCGGGTAACTGAGCAGTCCTGCTGGGGTCCCTCCATGGGAGACATGTCCTGAAACCTGGCAGTGACTGCACGGGGTGTCCATGGTGGGGAAAGGAAAGAGGGGGAGAGCAAGGCTCCAGTGTGTCCTGAGAGGGCCTGGCTATTTGCCCTTGGGATCTGGGGGGTGTCGCCGCAGAAGGAGGGCAGGAGGGACAGAGGGAGGGAGGGAGGGATGGATAGCTGTGGCACTGCCTGCTGCAGTTTGCCCCCATGTTTTAGGGAGGATTTCCTCTGTGTGTGGGGGAGAGAGCCTCAGGGCCCTGTGCTGCTCCAGCCACCCCTCCCTGGGATGTTGCTGAGGGCAGGGAAAGAGTGTGGAGGGTAATCAGGAGCCAGTCCAGAGCTCCCCACGTCCCTGTGCACCTTTGGCCATGTCCATTCATATCTGGCTCCCACGGCCTTACCCGACCCCCTGGCAGTGCCCAGTTCCCTGTGGCAGAAGGGGATCCCAGCACACCCTGAAAAATGTTCTCATCTGTGCTCCGTTCTAGATGAGGTTGCTGGGAAGGCGTCTCCATCAGCTTGGATGAATAAAGTTTTGAAGCCCTTGGAGCCTCCTGCAGGTATGTTCTCAGTGTGCTAGCAAGGAAGAATTGCTGACAACCGGGCAGGAACCAGGTGACAGAAGCTTCTGTGGCTGTTGTGTTACAGATGTGTCTACAGGGAGGACTTCTCCAGCTCCTACCTTGGATTTTGCACTCAAGCCCAGCTCCCATCACAGGGGTGAGTAGTGTGTCCCTGCTGACCCCACAGGCTGAGCCTGCTTTTGTGGGATCCATTCCTGGGAAATGGAACTATTTTTCTCTAAGGTTCTCCGACAGGGAAGATCCTAGACATAACAGATAAGATATCCCTGGAACCATCTAAACTGATGAGGCAAGAGCTGAAGAAACTCCTGCAGACAAGAGAAGGTGGGTGCATTTCCCTCATGCTTCCCCTGGGACTCAGCAGCCGGGGGCTTTGGCTGCGCATCTGGACACGCCGTGCCCGGCACAGCGGGAAGGGATCCATGGCAGCCTCGCTGCCCCGCTGCTGCTTTCACGCCCTGCAGGGCTGTTTCCCAGCCTGGCCTGGCTGCAGCTTCTGCCCAGCCTCTGCAGGAAGGCATTTGGCATCAGCTGACAGGCAGCCTAAACTGTAACACACCCTGAGATCCCCCACAATATCCAGCCCTGCAGATTAGGAAAAGGGTGGCTTTTTGGAGGTGGAAGTGCTCTCATCATGCCACCATAACCTGACCATTTTCCTGCTCCATAAATTTCACAAATATTACCACTGATGCCACCACCCTAGTTGGGAACATCCCCATCTGATGCAGCTGTCTCCCTTCCTTTCTCAAGAGATGGACATAGTGCTTCAGTGGAAGGTGGCATTTCTTGAAGGAAGCACTCCATCTTCGGTGCCAGCCCCTGCTGCAGGAAGGAAGGCAATGACAGACACGGGCACAGGCACAGCAGGTAATTGCTGTGCCAGGCTCAGCCCTGGCCGGGGCTTTGTGGCAGCAGCTCTTCCACCAGGGCCTGCCCTTGCCCGGCCCGGCAGCAGCCACAGCTGGAGGCACCTCGGCTTCCAGGCCTCTGGAGCTCGTTCAGAGTCCCGGGGAAACGGGACTGGTGCAGCAACATCCCTGGCGCTGCAGCTGCTGCGGAGCTGGCCCTGAGTGCCCAGAGGCCCAAGGCACAGGAGCAGCCCCGAGCGGGAGCCCTGCCGCCAGCCCAGGGCCAGAGCCAGCCCTGGCACACAATGGAAACAGTTCTCATCTTGGTTTGCTTCCAGACTGGGATGCTGGGAAGGATTCTCCATTAGCCTGGCACTCTGAAGTTGTGAAGCCCTCCGAGCATTCTGCAGGTATGTTCTCACTGGCCCACCAAGGCGTAATGTTTGACTGATTGGTAAGAACCAGGTGACAGAAGCTTCTCTGGCTGTTCTGTTACAGGCGTGTCTGCAGGGACGCCTTCACCAACTCCTACCTTGGATGCTGCACAAAAGTCCAACTCCCATGGCAGGAGTGAGTAGTGTGTTCCTTCTGACCCCACAGGCTGAGCCCTGATTTTGTGGGGTCCATTCCTGAGAAATGGAACTACTTTCTCTTAAGGTCCTCCAACAGGAGAGATCAAAGACATGGCAGGCAAGAAATTCCAGGACCCATTAGAAGTCATGTGGCAAATGCTGAAGGAATGTCTGCAGAGAAGGCAAGGTGGGTGCATTTCCCTCATACTGCCCCTGGGACTCAGCAGCCAGGGGCTTTGGCTGCACATCTGGACACGCCGTGCCCGGCACAGCAGGAAGGGATCCATGGCAGCCTCGCTGCCCTGCTGCTGCTTTCACGCCCTGCAGGGCTGTTTCCCAGCCTGGCCAGGCTGCAGCTTCTGCCCAACCTCTGCAGGAAGGCATTTGGCATCAGCTGACAGATGGCCCCAATTGCACCACAGGCCATGCCCACCCTCAGATCCCCTGCAATTTCCTGGTGTCCAGGCAGATCAGATACTGGGGCTGTTTGGGGAAGGAAGCAGCCTTGGGTTGTCCCAAAATCCTGGGTGTTTTCTGATCCTTATCCATTCCTTTCACAAGTGATGCTTCCTGAAGTTGTCACCTTCGCCATTCCCAGTCAGGAATGTTTCCATCTGATCCAGCTGTCTCTTTTCCATTCTCCAGAAATCAAAGGAGAGCCTGTGCAGAAGGAAGCATTTCCCGGAGGAAGCAGTGGTTCCGTGCCAGCCTCTGCTGCAGGAAGGGAGGCCATGCCAGGCACAGGCACAGGAGGTAATTTCTGTGCCTCTGGGCCTGAGCCCTGCTGAGGCTTGAGCTTCCCTCTCTGCTGCTTGGCAGTGCAGGCACAGCCTGGACTAGAGGGGCACAGCCCAGGGGAATTATCCTGAGCAGGCTCAGGGCACTTGGGTCCTGAGCAGTCCTGCTGGGGTCCCTCCTTGGGAGACATGTCCTGAAACCTGGCAGTGACTGCATGGGGTGCCCACGGTGGGGAAAGGACAGAGGGGGAGAGCAAGGCTCCAGTGTGTCCTGAGAGGGCCTGGCTGTTTGCCCTTGGGATCTGGGAGCTGTCCCAGCAGAAGGAGGGCAGGAGGGACAGAGGGAGGGAGGGATAGCTGTGGCACTGCCTGCTGCAGTTTTCCCCAGGGCTTTTGTGAGGATTTCTTTTGTATGTGAAGGAGAGAGCCCCGGGGCCCTGTGGTGCTCCAGCCGCCCCTCCCAGGGATGTTGCTGAGGGCAGGGAAAGAGTGTGGAGAGTGACCAGGAGCCAGCCCAGAGCTCCCCAGGCCCCTGTGCTGCTTTGGCCATGTCTATTCACATCTGGCTCCCATGGCCTTAGCCGACCCCCTGGCAGTGCCCAGTTCCCTGTGGCAGAAGGGGATCCCAGAATGCCACTGATATCGTTCTGATCTCTGATCCCTTCAAGACTGGAATCATGACTTGGATTTTTTGGAAGCCCTGCTGGAAAATGGCTTGAAATTCCTGGAGGATGCTGGAGGCTATTCCTCCGTGTGCCTTTCTTGACAGAATAATCAGGATCAATGTGACAAGAGCTCACTCATAAGCCATTTCCCTTAACATTATGTAAGGGCTGAAGGATTTTGAAATTCTTGCCCTGCTCCCTTCTGGAGCCCTGAGGGGTCCCACAGTATCACTGTCAGTGGGAGGAAGGAGCATTTAGCTTTCAATCTTCCTCCCGTGTGCAATGCCAGTGTGTTCTTCCATGTGCTCTGTGCAGTCAAAGAGAAGAGCAGAGAGGGAAGGGGCCGGGCCCAGGGCTGTTCCACCGGGCTGAGCCTTGTGGGCAGCCTGAGGATCTCTGCAGTGCCACAGGAGCTCTTCTGTCCTGCCTTTCTTTGCAGCTGAACCTGCCGGTGAAGGCCCCACATCCAGGACTGAGGCTCTGGGAGATGCTGAGGGTAGGTCAAGGCCTTTCCCCTGGGAGAGCTGCCAGCTCAGAGCCCAAAGCTGGGCCAGGGAGGCAGCGCTGCAGGTGCCAGCACAGAACCATGCACGTGTGTGCCCTCGCCCTGCACGATCCCCTCACTGCTGCTGCGGCTCAGTGGTGCCCGTGCAGATCAGCAGAGATGGCAGAAGCTTCTGTGGCTGTTGAGTTACAGATGTGTCTGCCGGGAGGACTTCTCCAGGTCCAGGGCTGGATGCTTGGCCCCAACCCAGCTCCCATGGCAGAGGTGAGTAGTGTGTCCCTGCTGACCCGACATGCTGAGCCCCGCTTTTGTGGGATCCATTCCTAGGAAATGGAACTACTTTCTCTTAAGTTCCTCCAAAAGGAAAGACCCAAGTTTTTGCAGCCAAAAAGACTCATGACTCAGATGAATTCCTGCATTTGCCTCATGCTTCCCCTGGGACTCAGCAGCTGGGGGCTTTGGCTGCACATCTGGACACGCCGTGCCCGGCACAGCAGGAAGGGATCCATGGCAGCCTCGCTGCCCCACTGCTGCTTTCACGCCCTGCAGGGCTGTTTCCCAGCCTGGCCTGGCTGCAATTCCTCCCCAGCCTCTGCAGAATGGAATTTGGCATTAGCTGATAGGGTGCCCCAACTGTACCTTGGGCCTGAGATCCCCTGCCATTTCCCAGTCTCTGAGAAGATCAGGCGGTGCAGGTGTTTGCACAAGGGAGTGCACTGGCCCAGCCCCAATTACCTGGGCTTTTTCCTGATCTTTACCTGTGACTTAGACAAGCATTACCTCCTGAAGGTGCCAGCTCCCCAGTGGGGAATGTTTCCATTTGATCCAGTTGTCCATTTTTTCCTTTTTCAAGTGACGGACCAAAAGGCTGTTCAGGAGGAGGAACACTCAGGAAGAAGCAGTGGCTCATTGGCAGCCCTAGCTGCAGGAAGGAAGGCAATGACAGACACGGGCACAGGCACAGCAGGTAATTGCTGTGCCGGGCTCAGCCCTGGCCGGGGCTGTGTGGCAGCAGCTCTTCCCCCATGGCCTGCCCTTGCCCGGCCCGGCAGCAGCCAAAGCTGGAGGCGCCTCGGCTTCCAGGCCTCTGGAGCTGGTTCAGAGTCCCGGGGAAACGGGACTGGTGCAGCAACGTCCCTGGCGCTGCAGCTGCTGCGGAGCTGGCCCTGAGTGCCCAGAGGCCCAAGGCACAGGAGCAGCCCTGAGACGGAGCCCTGCCGCCAGCCCAGGGCCAGAGCCAGCCCTGGCTCCCGACTGGGCAGGGGCTGCGCTGGGTCCTGACAGGGCCTGAGCCTGTCCCCTGGGGCTGGGGGAGCTGTCACGGGGCAGGGAGGGCCAGGGCTGGCAGTGGCTGCTCAGGGATGGCTTTGGCCCGTGTCCCTGGCAGCAGCCACTGCCCAAGCAGCTGCGCTGCCCCCGGGCTCTCCTCCCGGCCTGCTGGGCTTTGTTGGCTGGCACAGCCTGTGCCAAGGGCCGGCAGGGTGCCTGCAGGCCCCAGCTCTGGGGGAAACAGAGAACGTCCTGCCCGTATCCACCGTGCTGCCAGCTCAGCAGTGCAGCACAGCACGGGCTCACGCTCCCCATCTCTCCCACAGATGCAGCCGGCACCACAAGACCTGTTCCCAATGCCCAGGATGGCCTCGGAAGGGGTTTCTGTCAGGGAACCAGCTGCTGGCTAGGGTTACTGCCAGGCGTCCTTTGTTTGGAGCTTGTCTTCATGTTGTGCTGCTTTGGAATCGGGTATTCCTGGAACAGAAAACAGTGAGTGTTTTATTGCCCGCCCCCTCCAACAGCTTCTTTTCAAAGTCCAGCATGGACAGGGAGCATTCCCATTGAGGCTGCAGTAGAGTTGTGGCCAGCCCATGATTGTCCAAATAACTCTGCTGAGGGTTCTGCTGCTGCTCAGTGCTTCCATTGGCCTCTCAATTGCTGGGCCTTGTGCTGGGGGCCCCGCTGGGGCTTCAGCCAGAGCTGGCTCCCACTGAGGCTGCCTGGCCAAGAGCAGCCCCAGGGGCACGGGGCAGAGGCAGAGGGAGGTGGGGAGGAGAAAGAGCAGGGCCGAGGTTGCCCTTGAAAGGCAGAGGCGCTCTGGGGCCCGCTCCTGGCCAGGGACCCTGCCCAGAGCCGTGCCCTGCTGGCCGAGGCCTTGAGGGGCAGCTGTCCAGCTGGGCCCAGCTGTGCCAGCAGCTCCAGCCGTGCTGGGGAGCCTTGCCAGCTCTGGGCCCTGCTGTGCATGAGGGTCCCTGTGTGCCACTGGCAGCTGGGGCCTCAGCCACCTCCTCTCTGCACAGGAGCACCTCGGGACACGAGTTGGAAGACGGTGGCTGCACCTCACAGCCAGACAGCGTGAGCAGCTCCTCCAGCAGCAGTAACGGCCTGGACAGCCCTCTCAAGTCTTCTGTGAAGAGGACCCCAGAACAACAGTCTACGAGGGAACCTCCTTTAACCCTGTAGATCCCACTGCCACCTGCTCTCCCCATGGGCCTCCCCAAGCTGCCTTCATCCCTTTTTTTATCTTTGTCTGTCCCTTCCCAGCCAACTCGAGTACCTCTAGGGACCCCAGGACCAGCCCAGCACCCTCCAGCCCTTCCTGAGACCAACACATCCCTTCCTCTGCCCCTGAGCCCCCTGGCCTTGCCCTCTTGGAATCACGGAAGGTGACACCCCACCCCACCCCACCCCCCCCCCCCGCTTGCAAAGTAGGCAATGGCCTATTCTTCTGTTTAAATAAAGAGAAGGATCTTTGTTCTGGTTGGAAAGCAAAACCAGTGAGAGACTCCAAGTCAGAAATACAATTTATAAGAAAAAGGGAAAAAAACCCAAAACACATGCAATAATACAAAAGAAAAACCACTGACAGGCTCAGAATACAGCCTGCTGACACCCTGCTAGTTAGGGTGGTGGTAGCAGTCCAGATGAAATGGACTTGTGGAAGTGGTGATCCTGTAGAAACAATCTGGTAGCTCTCATCCTCTGGAAAAGCAGTGGGTAAGGGCAGTGGTTCCTCTGGGAATCCAGTGGAAAGACAGCTTGTTGTGTCCCAAATCCCAGATTATATCCAGTTGGGGATGCTTAGCTCCTCCCCCATGGGCAGAGCATCTCACAGTGGGCTGATATCATTCTGCCTCATGCTGTGGGTCCTTGATTAGCCATGAAACAGAAATGGCTCTGGGAGGGAGTTATCTCTGAGTCATGTGGCAAGACACTGATGGGCCCATTAACAGGAGATAAGGAAGAAAACAATGCCCCTCCTGGTTTCAGCAGCTCTTGAGGATGGGAATATAATACATGTTTATATTGCAACCTAGGACAAGCGGTCACCCCAGTGTCCAGGTGGCAGCAGCAGCAAAGCCCACCCAGCACCAGCACTGACTGAGCTCCATGCCCAGGAGGAGCCACGGTGGATGGCCACGGTGTGGGCAGGCAGAAGCCAGGCAGGGGCTGCTGTTGAAATGGAGGTTTTTGGGGGGGTTTAATTAAGTTGGCAATATGGACTAAGCATTTATATTTTACATTGTAGAATTATGTGTTGAATTTTAACCTTTTACTTAAGAAACCTCTGCCAAGGTACAAAGGGCATAGGAAAATGCAAATTTCTGAAGCTTCTTGCTATGAAGGACAATACCAGTGTCATAAATAGGGCAGGAGATCTTTCTCCTTTTTAATGCCTTTATTAAAAAAATTCAGCTCAGGTTATGGGAAACGACAGGTCGCCTGCATCCCCGCTGCTCCCAGGAGTGGCACGAAGGAGGAGGATGATGCAGCTGTGTCCGCTGGTATGCAGGCAGAGCTGGGGCTTCCGTCCTCGAGGGAGTAGTGGGAATTCCGCTTCTTTGGTCTAACATTCCAGGTCCTCTTCCTAGCTGACATCCTTTCAGGTTAGGGTGAGGAGTAAAAAGGATCTTAGCAGATACTGGATTGTCGTGGGGACAGGACATTTTCATGCTTATTATCCCAAATCGTGGTTTCTGTTCCCTGCTCCGTTTCTTGTGTCTATCGTTTTGTCCTTCCCCCGCCCCCTGCCTTGGGGCTCGGCTTTTTGCATGCTGCTTGGCCGGCTGGCTGCTTGCTTGCTCTTCTAGCTTTGCTTCTCTTTCTTTTTTTTTTTCTTGCTTTTTTAGCTCGCTTGCTTTTTCACCATTTTTTTTTTCCTTTCCCCGGTTTCTGTTGTTCCCTTTCTTCCCTTCCCCCCCCCCCCCTTTTCCCCCCCCCCGAAGATATCGAACCGGCGCCGGGCAAGGGGCTCTGTCCGGGGTCTGCAAGAGAAGCTTCGTACCCTCCGCAGCGAAGAGAGAAACGGCTCGACCCCTTGGACTGGTGAAACATCTGTTGCCATCTCGGGCTATTTCTCTTGTGCTGGGAGTGTTTTTTTGTTGTTCTTTAATAAACAAGCTTTTTCCACTTCCCCTCTGAAGAAATTCTTCCCGAACCCAGTGGTGGGGAGGGGGGAAGGTGCGGAGGGTTTTGTTTCCTATAAGGGGCTCCTTTGGGGATATTTTCCCCTAATTTGTCCTAAACCAGTTCAAATAATTTGGTGGCCCGTACGGGGAAACCGGACAAAGTGGAAAAAGCTTTACTCTAATAATATTTTTGGCTTTAACTGTTTGTGGGAATATTGGTATGTCTCCTTTTAAAGTTGTAATGTCATTTGGAGTGAAAGCCTGCCTCTATCTCTGGTCATTAGGGTTCTTTGAAGTTTTCATAGCTTTATGGTCACTGGGGTTATTTTCTTATCCAGAAATAGCTCCGGTATTGTCCCTAATACGTAGCTTTTGTAGCAGAAGGGCACTAACCAGAATATTCATCGGGCTGGGCTTGAGTGTGATACTTTGCAAGGGGCTTATAAAAATGTTGTTATCGGTTCCAGGAATGTATAATTCGTGGTTGCGGCTGTGTGTTAAATTTGTTATGGGGGCGGAGGTTATTCAGCCTTTGCTTTCCTTTTCCTCCTCCGAATTGTTTACATTTCTATTAGAAAATGTTCAGTTCTCCCTGACTGCCAAGGACACCATCTTTCTGTTATTTAATTTAACAACCTTGCTCTATACTGTCTGCAGTTTATATAAGATGAAGGCTGCAATTTCTAGAGGGGCTGGTGAGACCCCTGATTTAGGGGTACAACCAAGGGTAAAAAGTCCTGAGTGGTGTGGGAAATGGGAGGATATGGGCCAAATTTTAAAGGAGTTTTCTGATCCGGTAGACTGGGACTTTCCATCTGAACAAATTCAGAACCCGGCTGAGGTGGCGAAGTACCTGAAAGGGAAATGCCAGGATAACCCTAAGGAGAAAAGGATCCTTGCAGTGAGCTGGGCCCTGGCATATGCTTATCGTACCCTGCTAGATACTGTAGGGCAGCAGACAGAGGCAGGGGGGCAGGGAGATAAATCAGCAGCTATCCCAGTTACTCAGGCTGCAGCTAACACCCCAGGCTCGAAGCCAGCAGTTAAATCAGACAGTGAGCCTCAACCAAGGGATGTTGCTACTAGTACAAGAAGTGGAAAGTGTACAGATAAGACTGACCGACCAGTGGAGGATGATGATGATTACGATGCAGGAGAAGGACCCTCAACACCTCCTGACATAAAATCAGGAGTCAAAGCAACTGGCACAAGATCAGAGGCCACTATTGATTCCTTCTCCCTGAGGGACCTTCGAGGCCTAAGGAAGGATTATCGGCGACAGCCCGACGAATCTATAATTAGTTGGCTGGTCCGCCTTTGGGATGCGGCAGGGGAGGCTACCATTCTGGATGGCACTGAAGCGAGGCATTTGGGATCCCTGTCACATGATCCCGTCATCGACCAAGGCATGATGAGGGGGGCTAGCCCTCACAGCCTCTGGGAACGGGTCCTGGACAGCGTGGCACAGAGATATCTGTGTGCCGATGACCTCTATGTTCAGCAGACACGATGGAAGACCATAGAACAGGGGATCCAACGCCTAAGGGAGATGGCAGTGGTGGAGATCATTTTTTCAGACGATGTAACAACTAGGAATCCGGACTTTGTACCATGCACACCTGTAATGTGGAGGAAACTGGTGCGACTTGGGCCACCTGAATACGCTTCTGCTCTAGCAATAATGAAGCGGGAGGAGGTATATGAGACTGTACTCGATATGGCGAAGAAACTTTGGGCATATGCAGATGCTGTACATGGCCCGACTCATGCCAGAATTGCAGCTGTGGAAACACGACTGCAGGAACTAGAAGACAAAATAGAGGAAAGCAGCAAGAAACTCAGGGAAGAGATTAAGGAAGACCTCCTCCAAATTTCAGCTGTACAAATTAGAGGCCCTGGTACCCAACGCAGACGTTCCCTTGTTGGGGAGAGAAGGTACACCCCATGAGCTGAGTTGTGGTTCTTCTTACGTGAGTCTGGAGGAAACATGAGGAAATGGGATGGGAAGCCTACTGCTGCTCTGGCACAATGGGTGCGTGAATTGAAGGAAAGTAAGAAAAGGAAAGCAGCCCCAGTTGCCCGTAGCCGAACAGCCAGGTATGATGATGATGACATGTCTGATCCCCTTGAGGGAACCTCCAAGACATATGCCCCAGGAAAGAAGGATAAACAGGCGTAGAGGGGCCCTGCCTCTAGCCAGGTAGAGGCATGGGAAAACCGTATCTTTTGGACGGTGTGGATCCGATGGCCTGGCACATCAGAACCACAAAAATATGACGCTTTAGTGGATACTGGTGCACAGTGTACTCTAATACCATCAGGACATATGGGGGCCGAGCCTGTTTCCATTGCTGGTGTGACAGGGGGATTACAACAACTGACCCTGGTGGAAGCTGAGGTGAGCCTGACTGGGAAGGAGTGGAAGAAACATCCTATTGTGACTGGCCCAGGGGCTCCGTGTATTCTGGGCATAGACTTCCTCCGGAACGGCTATTACAAAGACCCAAAGGGACTCAGATGGGCTTTTGGCATAGCTGCTGTAGAGGCAGAGAACGTTAAGCAATTGAACACCTTGCCTGGACTGACAGAAAACCCATCTGCAGTAGGACTCCCGAGGGTAGAAGAGCAGCTCGTGCCAATTGCGACCTCGACAGTGCATCGCCGGCAGTATAGAACGAATCGAGATGCCGTGATCCCCATCCACAAAATGATTCGTGAGCTGGAGAGCCAAGGGGTGGTTAGCAAAACCCACTCACCCTTCAACAGCCCCATCTGGCCTGTGCGTAAATCTGAAGGGGAATGGAGATTGACGGTGGACTATCGTGCCTTGAATGAAGTGACACCACCACTGAGCGCTGCTGTGCCGGACATGCTGGAACTCCAGTACGAGCTGGAGTCCAAGGCAGCGAAGTGGTATGCCACTATTGATATTGCTAATGCATTTTTCTCCATTCCTCTGGCAGCAGAATGCAGGCCTCAGTTTGCTTTCACCTGGAGGGGCGTGCAGTACACCTGGAACCGACTGCCCCAGGGGTGAAAACACAGTCCCACTATCTGCCATGGACTGATCCAAACTGCATTAGAGGAGGGTGAGGCTCCAGAACATCTGCAATACATCGATGATATCATTGTGTGGGGGAAAACGGCAACAGAAGTGTTTGAGAAAGGAGAGAAAATAATCCAGATTCTCCTGAAAGCCGGTTTTGCCATCAAGAAGAGCAAAGTCAAGGGACCTGCTCGAGAGATCCAGTTCCTTGGAGTGAAGTGGCAAGATGGACGGCGTCAGATTCCCACCGATGTCATCAATAAGATCACAGCTATGTCCCCACCAACCAGCAAAAAGGAAACACAAGCTTTCCTAGGCGCCATAGGGTTTTGGAGAATGCACATTCCGGAGTATAGCCAGATTGTGAGCCCTCTCTACCTGGTCACCCGCAAGAAGAACGATTTCCACTGGGGCCCGGAACAGCAGCAAGCCTTTGCCCAGATCAAGCAGGAGATTGCTCATGCTGTAGCCCTTGGCCCAGTCAGGACAGGACCAGATGTGAAGAACGTGCTCTACTCTGCAGCCGGGAACCATGGCCTGTCCTGGAGCCTTTGGCAGAAGGTGCCTGGTGAGACTCGAGGCCGACCATTAGGATTCTGGAGTCGAAGCTATAGAGGGTCTGAAGCCAGCTACACTCCTACAGAGAAGGAAATTTTGGCAGCCTATGAAGGAGTCCAAGCCGCCTCGGAGGTGATTGGCACGGAGGCACAACTCCTCCTGGCACCCCGACTACCAGTGCTGGGGTGGATGTTCAGAGGAAAGACTCCCTCTACCCACCATGCCACCAGTGCAACATGGAGCAAGTGGATTGCTCTCATCACACAGCGCGCCCGTATTGGAAACCTGAATCGACCTGGGATTCTGGAAGTAATTACAAACTGGCCTGAAGGTGAGAATTTTGGTCTCGCTGATGAAGAAGAACAAGAAGTGACACGAGCGGAAGAAGCACCACCATACAACCAACTGCCGGCAGAAGAAACACGGTATGCTCTTTTTACTGATGGTTCTTGCCGCATTGTGGGAATGAAACGGAAGTGGAAAGCAGCTGTATGGAGCCCCACACGACAGGTCGCAGAAGCCACTGAAGGAGAGGGTGGATCAAGCCAACTCGCTGAACTTAAGGCCGTTCAGCTGGCTCTGGACATTGCTGAAAGAGAGAAGTGGCCAAAGCTCTACCTCTACACTGATTCGTGGATGGTAGCCAATGCGCTGTGGGGCTGGCTGGAGAGATGGAAAGGGGCTAACTGGCAGCGTAGAGGAAAGCCAATTTGGGCTGCTGAAGAATGGAAAGATATTGCCACCAGGTTAGAGAAACTACCTGTGAAGGTTCGCCACGTAGATGCCCATGTCCCCAGAAGCAGAGCTAATGAAGAGCAGCAAAACAATCATCAGGTAGATCAGGCTGCAAGGATAGGGATGTCAAAGATAGACCTAGATTGGGAACACAAGGGAGAGTTATTCCTAGCTCGATGGGCCCATGATGCCTCAGGCCATCAGGGTAGAGATGCCACCTACAAGTGGGCACGAGACCGAGGGGTGGATTTAACCATGGACAGTGTTTCTCAGGTTATCCATGACTGTGAGACGTGTGCTGCCATCAAACAGGCCAAGCGAGTGAAGCCCCTATGGTATGGTGGGCGGTGGTCCAAATACAAGTATGGGGAGGCCTGGCAGATTGATTACATCACACTGCCTCAAACCCGCCAAGGCAAGCGCTACGTGCTCACAATGGTAGAAGCCACCACAGGATGGTTGGAGACCTATCCTGTGCCTCATGCTACTGCCTGTAACACCATCCTGGGCCTTGAAAAGCAGGTCCTTTGGAGGCATGGTACCCCTGAGAGGATTGAGTCAGACAATGGGACTCATTTTAAAAATAATCTTATTAACACCTGGGCTAGGGAACATGGCATTGAGTGGGTATACCACATCCCCTACCATGCACCAGCTGCAGGTAAAGTGGAGAGATGCAATGGATTGTTAAAGACCACCTTGAAGGCATTGGGTGGGGGGTCTCTCAAGAACTGGGAGCAGCATTTAGCCAGGGCCACCTGGTTAGTTAACACTCGAGGTTCCACCAACCGAGCAGGTCCTGCCCAGTCTGAGTCCCTCAATATAGTAGATGGAGATAAAGTCCCAGTGGCCCATGTCAGAGGTTTGTTGGGGAAGACAGTATGGATTAATCCTGCCTCGAGTACAGGCAAACCCATTCGTGGGATTGTCTTTGCTCAAGGACCAGGTTATACCTGGTGGATAATGCAGAAAGATGGGACAACCCGTTGCGTACCTCAGGGAGATCTGATTGTGGGATGATATCATTGTTTGTTAAGCGTGACCACCATTGTCTGTACATTAGATCATACAGACATGAAACAGAAGGAAATATGAAAGTGTCGAAGGTCTGAGCAAGTAAGAATGAAAGAAAACGTGTAAGTGTGGAAGGTTGGAGCAAGTGAGAAGAAAGTTTACGTTGTTCAATAACATGTTCACGATATGGGATAAGGGGTGGAATGTCGTGGGGACAGGACATTTTCATGCTTATTATCCCAAATCGTGGTTTCTGTTCCCTGCTCCGTTTGTTGTGTCTATCGTTTTGTCCTTCCCCCGCCCCTGCCTTGGGGCTGGGCTTTTTGCATGCTTGCTTGTCCGGCTGGCTGCTTGCTTGCTCTTCTAGCTTTGCTTCTCTTTCTTTTTTTCCTTGCTTTTTTTAGCTCGCTTGCTTTTTTCGCCATTTTTTTTTCCTTTCCCCGGTTTCTGTTGTTCCCTTTCTTCCCTTTCCCCCCCCCCCCACCCTTTTCCCCCCCGAAGATATCGGACCGGCGCCGGGCAAGGGGCTCTGTCCGGGGTCTGCAAGAGAAGCTTCGTACCCTCCGCAGCGAAGAGAGAAACGGCTCGACCCCTTGGACTGGTGAAACATCTGTTGCCATCTCGGGCTATTTCTCTTGTGCTGGGAGTGTTTTTTTGTTGTTCTTTAATAAACAAGCTTTTTCCACTTCCCCTCTGAAGAAATTCTTCCCGAACCCAGTGGTGGGGAGGGGGGAAGGTGCGGAGGGTTTTGTTTCCTATAAGGGGCTCCTTTGGAGATATTTTCCCCTAATTTGTCCTAAACCAGGTCAATTCCAAAAACGCAAGTTTTTTTCCTTTTTCCATATGCAATTTTTGGATGCATTTTAAGACATCCAGGGGTTCAGCTTCTTTTAACCAGCTGCCCCACTGCTCACATCTGCTCTGACCTCAGCCCACTCCAGAGCCAGCCAACTCCAGTGAAGGGCTTCCCATCTGGGAATTTCTGATGGGACCGATTCCTCACATTTAGATTTAAAAATTACATTTTCTTGTCGTCTGGCCCGACTGTGCCAGTTTTTTTTTACCAGTGGGCAGGGTCAGCACCAAAGGCACAGACTCCAACTGAAGGAATCTGTGTCATTTACTGCAGCTCAAAGCAGCAAAGGATCACAAAAGGAGCAGCTCTGCAATGCACCCAACCATCACCACCAAAGATTGCAGCAGTGATTAAGAAAGATCCAGCACCTGTTACCCTCAGACTTCACCATCCCCCAGATCCACACAGCAGCTGGGGGAAGCTGTCACAGCCAAGGGCTGCAGAGCCACTCCTGGACACTGGGAATTCCTGCAGGTGCCTCCAGCCACAGGTGAGGCTCCAACCTCGCAGTGAGAGGGCCCAGCTCTGACAGTGCTGAATGAACAAACTGACAGCACTTCTAGTGTGGGAACATCTGGTTTCATCCTGCTCTTGTGTTCCTCCCAAAGCCTGGCCAGGGCTCAAGGAGGAACCAAGGGAGCTGACTTTGATCCTTCAGCCCCAAACAAGGGCAGATGTCAGATTTCATGGCCCTGTCTGGCTTGCAAATACAAAAAGATCAATACATGTGTCAGCTACATCTATCACAGTGCTAATGACCATGCATATTTCATTAATGAGCAGATACAAAGATAACCATTGGTTGAAAGGTTCATCCAGAGGCCACCTTTGGCTCAGGGCCTGCTGTTCAGGCCTCACTCAGGGCCTGCTGTTCAGGCCTTGGCACTTCAGGGATGTGGTTTAGTGCTGGGCTTGGCACTGCTGGGTGACCGGCTGGACTGGATGAGCTCAGATGTCTTTTCCAACAGAAAGGATTCTGTGATTCCAGGATTCTATCTGCTGAATTCAGTTAGGTCCAGGTTAGCAGCACTCATTTGCTCAGAAAGTCTCCTCTTGCTCACCTCTTGTGGCCTGAGGCTTCAGCTCCTTCAGCTCCTGGTGCTAAGCTGCTCATGCTGAACGAGACGACTTGGAGAGAAAAACACAGTCCATCCAATTCCTTCTGGGACACGGGGAGGGGAGGGTGTGGAAACAGGAGCATTGTTTGGTGAGGCCTCCTCTCTGTCCTTCATGGCTTTCAGTGCTGTGAACCAGCCAAGAGCTTTCTCCAAGAGTGCAATGGAGCAGCTGTTCCTGCTCCCAGCTCTGGCTCTCTCCGGTCTCTGACCTTGCTTGGCTTTGTCCCTCTTGCTGTGCTCTCTGTTCCCCCAGGGCTCGGTGGCTGCTGCCCAGGACTGTGGGACTGGCACAGATCCAGTGGTCGAGACCCTCCTTGCTGTGGCCTTGGAGCTGCCTGGGCACAGCAGCCTCTTCCATCTGGAAGCTCCCCATGGACAGGGAGTTCCCAGCTCTGTTCCTTGCACAACCTCCAGGAGCCCAGGGCTGTCATCTCAAGTCCCTGCTGGCACTGGGGGCTCTCAGATGCCTCAGGCTGCTGTGTCACCGCTGCACACAGGAGGGAAGAGTGGCAGGGGCTGTGCTGAAATGTCACTATAGGACACAAGACAACACGACGCAGAGACACTGTTGCTCTCAAGGCAGGAAAAAGGGCAGGTTTATTTATTTACTCCAACATTTATAGATTTCCAAATATGACAGTGGATTGGAGGGTGAAAGTGCCACCTCTCCGAGGACAAACAAACAGTCCATCAAGTTTCTCCTCCTCCATAAAAGAATGCAAAACAATAAGTTGTTTACAGAAAGTGTGTGAGAAAGTTTGGTACAAGAATGCAAACATCAGAACACTTAGAAAATCTTAAAAAGTTAAGGCAACATTGAAAGTCAGCTCCATGTGCTGCTGCTGCTGCTGTGCAGCCATTTGTCCAGCCGTGTCCCAGAGTCAGGGATCAGATCCAGGCCCTGCTGCTGCTCTCTCGGGATCAGCCTCAGTTTGGGTGTTGCTGTCAGGGCCAGCAGGAGTGGTGGCTGGAGCAGCAGGTGCTGACAGTGCCCCAGGCCCTGGGGCTGGAGGGGTCCCTGGGCTGGGCTGGGAGGGAGCTGCCCCTTGTTCTCCCTCTGCCCCAAGCAAAGCTGGGCCAGGCACAAGTGGGGCAGCACAGCCACCAGGGAGCCTGCGAGCCTCTTCCAGCCCTGGCTGCTCAGAGTTTGGGCCTTGGAGCCTCAGGTGGCCAAAGGCAGCTGCTCCTGGTCCCTCTGTGTGCCCCTGTGTTCAGCAGTGCTGCTCCATCAGTCTGTGCCCAGCAATGGGGAAAAGCCTCAGCCCTGCAGGGCCAGGAGCTGCCGGGCTCTGCCTGAGCAGCTCAGCCAGCGGGAAGGGAGCTGCTCCACACGGGAACCAGGAGCAAAGGGCTGCAGCACCTCGTGCTGGGGCAGAGCCCGAATTCTGAGAGGGAATAACAGAGTTATTCATGTGCATTGCTGCATCGGCACTGCGGGTGCTGTGCCAGCAAACACAGGGTTCAAGATGTGCAAAAGAATTCTGCAGCTCTTGACTGGATCAGGATGTCAGCAGTGCTGAACTCCAGCTCAGTCCAAATGAAACACTTCACACCTCTGCTCATATCTGCTAGATTTTTTTCTTCAGGGTATCCAGAGAAAAGTAAACAGAGGAGGAGCCTACGTTTTTCATTGTTTATCAGAAATGTATCTCATTTTGCTGTACATTCCTTTTGTAGGACGAATTCTCTGTTAAAAACACTGGACAAAAACGAAAAGAAAAAATATGAAAGATAAAACCAAAAACAAAATGTGTAGTGAAAATCCTTGGTAACTTTGGATTAAGAGGCAACTGATCTTTTTAAGAAGAGAAATCAGTTACTCTGTAAATGTTCTGATGGCATGGATTCATCTTACTGACGTGGGCATCCCTTTTTTAAAACATTCAGGGTTTTGTTTGCAATACTATGTTATTCTAAATTGTGATTGAATCAATAGGAAATTGAAAGATCTATTATGCATTTATGCATTACTGTGTCTGGAGTGTAAAAATATTGCAGTTGGAAATTTGGATTTAAAGTGTTGCAAATGAAAGTTATAAATCCCAGTGGATTGTCTGACAGCAGCTTTTCCTAGAGGATGTGCAGGACTCTAAGGACTTCATCAGTGGGGTTGGGGGTACTTGGACCTTTGTCCTGTGCCACTCTGAGATGTCATGGAATGGAACTTCGCCTGCCACCAGCCCAGGTCACCCTCTGCCACCAAACCTCCTTGGACCTTGTGTCGCCCAGGCAGGCACAAAGTGTTTGTGCTGCTCCCCCTTTTACACAAACCCACAGAGAGCTGGGATTTTTCCAAGTCTCATGTCTGCATTGGGCCATATTCCTAAAGAAGCAGCAGCCCATCCCAATGAATATGGCAAGTTATATGGATGGTTGTGAGCTCCACTTCCTGCCTAGAAATCCTGAAACTGCTTCTGAATGCTGCTCCTTCAGGTCTTGGACATCTTCTCACACAGAGCTGGGAAAAAAATCACCTGGTCTCTGGCTAAAGGGTGAGTTGTGCCAAAGTTGGAGCTCTGTGCGAAGTCTCTATCCATCCCTATCCTATTAATATACCAATATGTGGGGGTGTGCATGGGTGTGTCTTGTACACAAAGGAAGGAGTGTGCAAGCAATGTGACTGACACTTTCACTGTCCATGTTCATCCCATACCCATGGGTACAGAGACGTGGAAACCCTGGCACACACAGAGCCTTCTGTCCATGGATACAGAGACATCCAAGAGCCCTGGCACACACAGACCCTTCTGTCCATGGATGCACAGACATCCAAGAGCCCCTGGCACACACAGACCCTTCTGTCCCTGGATACAGAGACATCCAGGAGCCCCTGGCACACACAGACCCTTCTGCCCCTGGATACAGAGACATCCAGGAGCCCCTGGCACACACAGACCCTTCTGCCCCTGGATACAGAGACATCCAAGAGCCCCTGGCACACACAGACCCTTCTGTCCCTGGATACAGAGATATCCAAGAGCTCCTGGCACACACAGACCCTTCTGTCTCTGGAGGACGGAGCGTTGTGGGTGGGGGTGGTTGGTGGGCAGCGAGTCCCGGACAGCAGGCCAGACCCAGCTCCAGCCCTGCCAAGGCTCAGTACCAGCTCCTCTGGAATGGGGAAGCCCTTCAGCATTGTCCCTGCCCAGAGGCAGCACAGGTTGTTTTCCCCTCAGGCTGCAGGAGATGAGAACACAACACTTGCCAGCACTGAGTGCGAGGCACAGCTCCGGGTGCTCCCCATGAACCTCAGCTCTGGGAGCACTGTCTGCCCCAAGCTCCAGGGGTGCAGTGGGAGCCCGGCTGGGCTCTGCCCTGGGGCCATCCTGCAGGGACAGCTGGAAACAGGGAGCATTCAGCTGCCACAAACAGCCAAGCCAGGGCTGCAGGGCAGCTGCTCCAGCCCGGACTGCACTGCTGTGTGCTGTGCTCTGGAACTGGGGCTCCCCACACAGGGGACTGGACTGGTGTGCCAGAGGAGACAGAGAAGCTTCAGCTTCAGCCTCACTGAGGTGGCTGCGTGGGCTGGGAAGAGTGGGGAGGCTCAAGGGGATTCACAGAGCTCATCCTGCTGCAAGGATGAAGAAAAGGGAGTGGGAACTCAGCAGTGAGGAGAGCTGAGGGCTGGAGAGTGGCTCTGAATGACACTAAAATCCCACTGGACCTCTGAGACATTGCTGCTCCTCAGCCAGTGACAGCATGAGTCCCTAAACCTGGGGCTCGGCCTTCCTTGTGGTCAGGGGCAACACGGAAGGCCAGCAAGTAAAGGAGACTGCAATGGGCTGGGAATTCACTGGGGGAAAAAAGGGAGCAGTTGAAAAGTAAAAGGCAGGTGGGGGAGAGAACTGTTCAGAGAAGGGCTGAGCTACATCTTGAGCAAGCTGAAAAATGTCTTTTGGAGTCATCCCAGATTGATTTGATTTCAGAAGGTATTGAACAATTTTAATTTTTGGGAGGTGTCATGTTTTCCCTTGGAGGTGTCCATGCTGCAAACTTGAGCTGCGTTGTCAAAACGCTCAAGCAAGTCTGTGCTGCAGGTGACACCATTTCTTCTTTGGCTGATTCTGGCCCGGTGCTGAGCTCCAGCAGAGCCCTGGCAGAGCCCAGAGCAGCCTCAGCATCTGCAGAGCCTGGCTGCAAGGAGAGAAAGCAGAAACTGCCCGTCAGCTGATGGCTCCTGTCCCCTTGTCCCAGCTGCCCGCAGTGCCCAGGCCGTGCTGGCTGTGCCCAGAGCTGTGCCCAGAGCTGCCCATCAGTGCTGCCTTTGGGAGCAGGGCAGGAGGGCAGGACATGTGCCCAGCCTGCAGCCAGCCTTGGCACATCCACCTGCTCAGCAGCTGCCCAGAGCAGGATGTTCCTGTGCTCGCTGCCATCTCCCAAAAGCTCTGATCCCACCCTGCCAAGCAGACGGGGACCCACCTCACGCCATCCACAGCTGGAAGAAAAGCTGGTCCCAAACGATGTCCTCAGCCTGCTCCAAGGGCACGGCCCATCCACGCTGCAGCTGGTCCCAAGCACTTCCCAATCCAGACTGGACCACCTAGAATGCTTCCTCTAGAAAAAAACAAACAAATTGTTGAAAAGAGGTTAGAGACAAAAAGGGAAAAGAAGAAGAAAGGTCAAAACTCTTAGCTCTGTCAGGGCCTTGAGGAAGGCCCAACCCCTACATGCTAGGGAAAAATCCAGCCATGGGTGAGGGAGGTCCACACTTTCTCTCTTTCCCTCTGCACTGCCCCCCAAAATAACAGTGATCCCAAAGCAAACAAGGGCAGTGGAGCAGCCCAAGGCCTTCCTTGCCTGCACAGCAAAGCAGCCCCTGCACAGGTTCTGGAGTCCCACCTCTGCTCCCACCACGGGGTTTTGTTTGTGTTGGGCTGGCTGCCCCAGCCCCAGCCCGGGGCACGGTGGGTGCTGTTGGCAGGGCCAGGAGCCCACTCCCATTTCATACCCACCCCAGCCCATCCCACCAGCCCTGCCAAAAAAGCAGCTGGGCAGCTGACTGAAGATTTAGTTCCATCTGCCCCAGCAAAGGGGGAACCTTTGCTTCCCAGCCAGGCTGGGCAATGCCCAAATCTGGGAGCATTTCCCCAGGTGTGGACTCATCTGCAAACTCCCTGTGGAGTTTGGCTTTGAAGAAGGTGCCACAATCATAGTGCATCACCTTCAACTGCTGGTGGCCAGGTCCAGGGAGAGGTTGTCATCCTTGATGTCATCCTCGCTGTCTCCTGCAGCAGCAGCCCCACCTGGTACAGCTTCTCTGGGAGCTCCTTCTCCTTCCCTGGGGTGAGACCAGGCTGTCAGGGCTCTGCCCAGGGCCCCAGCTGTCAGGGAACCAGGACAAGCAAAACCTGCTTGGATGACAGCTGCCAGGGCTGGGCAGAGCAGCTCAGCTCCAGCACAAGGGCTGCGTGTTCCCATCCCATGACCCTGGTGCAGTGACACGGGCTGGGTTCCTTTGCTTCTCATTGCCAAGGCATGTGTGCAGCTGTAACTTACCAGGGCCCTGGATCAAAGTGTGCCTGTGGCTCTCTCCCTTCTTCTATGGCAGAGGAATATCCTGCATCCAAGGATGACAGAACACCTCTTCTAATGAGGGTCTGGCCAAGGAGTGCATGGATAAACACCACCCGATCAGATTTTGGCACTCTGGGGAGAGAAACCAGAAACCGCTGGTCAGCTGGAGAAGGCTCCTGTCTGCTTTGCCCCACTATTCCCTGCCCAGGCCATGCTGGATGCGCTCAGAGCTGGGCCTGAACTTTCCCATCAATTCTTGGTTTTGGGGGAGAGCAGGACATGTGCCACCTCCTCAGCAGCTGCCAGAGCGGGATGCTCCCGAGCCCGCTGCTGTCTCCCAGCACTGGTATTGCACCCATGCCCAGAGAAGAGGATCCACCTGGAGAGAGCCGTTGTGGCAGCGAGAGCTGGCCCCAGCTGAAGTTCCAGCCCCTCCTGAAAGGCATCTTCCCACAGACCATCTCGTGCAGCAGGATGCCCAGGGACCAGATGGTAGCTGGCTCGCCATGGTACCAGCCAAAGCGGGTCCATTCCGGGGGGCTGTATGATGGTGTTCCTGTGGAATACAGGTGGAGTTCATCAGGGGGATGCTGCTGCTCCCAGAGCCTGGCCCCAGCATCCCTGGGCGTGCCGGGGCTGCATCAGTGGCACACAGGGTGACCACTGTCCTCTCACCAGCATCTGGGACTGGTGTACAAGCTTGGGATTGCAAAAGAAGCCACTGGTGTGGGAAGGGGACAGTGGAAGTCCTGGCTAGGCCTGACCATGACATGCAAAGGAAATACCCACTGCGTGCTGGGGAAAAACCATGCCCTCATTCTCCCTGCCTGCATTGCCCCAAACATATTATAAAGGCAAGACAAACAGGGCAAGTGGAGCAGTCCAAGCCCTTCCTCTTGCCTGCACACAAACCGGCTGGGACACAGGTTCCAACCTCCCTCTCTGCTACCCCCACCCACGGCTGTTTTTGTCAGGCTGGCTGTCCCAGCCCAGCCCCAGTCCTGGGCACAGTGGTGGGCAAAGCCTGCCAGCAGGGCTGGATGATGGCTCCCCACCCAGCCCTGCTCTAAAGCAACTCAGCTGCAGATTCAGTCCCCTGAGTGGCAGCAAAAGGGAGAATCCCCGCTGCCACAGCCAGCTTGGGCTGTGAGATCTTGAGCCATGAGATGCCAGGAGCGGGAGCACAGCCCTGTGTAGGCTCACCTGCAAAGTGAGTGTAGGCTGTGTCTTGCAGGTAGGTGCCACAGCCAAAGTCGATCAGCTTTGCCTGCCCGGTGGCCAGGTCAACCAGGATGTTCTCTGGTTTGATATCCCTGTGCAGGACCCCTCAGCTGGTGCAGTGCCGCACGGCCTCCAGCACCTGGCGGAACAGCGGCCGCGCCACCTCCTCGCGCAGGAACCCCCGTGCTTGAATGAAATGCAGGAGGTCCTGAGACTACTCTGGCCGCTCCAGCACCATGACAATGTCGCTGGGGAGCTCAAGCCACTCCAGCAGCTGGATGACACCGGGGAAGCCAGTGGACACCTTGTCCTGCAGCACAACCTCCAAGGGAGCGCTGGTGCCGTCGGGCTGCGGGAGGAGCACGATGCCGTCACTGGGGCGATGCCGGGCCAGGGCTGGGCAACCCCTCAGCCAGCCCGGGATGGTCTGCGCCCTGCGCCGGCCCCACGCCCACTCCCCCTCGAGACGTCCTGGCAGCTTCCACCCTGCCGGGGCTCGGCTCATCCCCGCCCGGCACGGCCCGGCTTCTCCCGCTGTCCCGGCTCACTCACCAGCTCACTCCAGTGCCGGATGCGATTCCGTGGCACCCTTTTGATGGCCACCTGCAAGCCAAGGGGAGCAGCGGACTGAGCTCAATGCCCGCCCTGCCCAGCCCCATCCTCCTCCTCCTGCGCCCCCTCCTCCTCCGCCCGCCGCCGGTCCCGCCGCTCACCGGGGCGCCGTCCGAGAGCCGCGTCCCCGACCAGACGCTGCCGAATCCGCCGCGCCCCAGCAGGGAACCCAGGCGGTACCGCTGCTGCAGTGCCTCCTGCGCCTTCCCTGCGGGCGGGACGCGGCTGTCAGCGCTCGGCCCGGGGCCAGCAACGGCCCCCGAGCGCCCCTCACCCGCCCCGGCCCGGCCATCCCCCGGCGTTCGCTCTTTGGAGCGCGACACGGGAGGCTCGGGGCCGGCGGCTGCGCTGCCGAGCGGCGGAGCTCGGGCCGGGCAAGCCGCAGTGGAGGCGGCGGGAGAGGCAACGCCGCCTGTGTCCTCCGCGGGCCCCGGGAGGAGCCGGGGCCGGGGTCGGGGTCGGGGCCGGGGCCGGGACTGGACCCTGCGTCGGGGCCGGGGCCGGGCTCGGGCCAGGCGGAGCCAAAAGCCGGCGATGCCGCCCCAGCCCCAGGCACTGATCCCCGCCCAGCAGCGCCAGCGCCAGCACGGCCAGAGCCGGGCTGAGGCCAGGCGGCGGCGGGACGGGCGGGGGCGGGCACGGGGCAGCCCCACCCGGGGCCGGGGGCGGGCCGGAGGCATGGCCCGGCCCGGCACGGGGAGAGGGAGGCGGGGAGAGGAGGGGAGACCGGGAAAGGGAGAGCGGGAGAGGTACGGGGCAGCGGGAGAGGGAGAGGAGAACGGAATCTAAAGTTTCTTCTCTCGTTGCTGCTGCTGCCGCTGCCGCCGCTGCTGCTGCTGCTGCTGCTGCCGCTGCTGCAACTGAAGCTCCGGGGCCGTTTGTCCCCGTGTCCGTTTGTCCGTTGCCCGCTCGCCCCCGCCCCGAGCCCCACGTTCCCCGAGGGCAGCCCCTGAGCCTCTGCAAACACGGGAACTTTGCCGAGTTCAGCCAAGACCCAGAGTCTGGACTCCTGCACAGTGGCTCAGGAATCCCCTCGGTCCCTGCTGTGCATTGTCCCTGCTCAGGGTCAAACACTCCCAGAGCGCATTCCCTGAATGCAGAATTTGTACCTGACCCAAGCACTGCACTTACCTCTCCAGCATTGATTTCCAAGAAAAACAGGGGAAGCCAAACTGTGTGTAGGTCATGGTACCTTAAAATGTCTAAAACTTGCCAACTCATGGATCTTAGAAGTGAGATCTGTTTGGAATTAATGGGATGGACAACTAGTGCAAGATGGAAAAGGGGAGCATAAAAATAAATCGAGAAAAACATCTTGAATTGTTTCAATTTTCATTTAATTTCTTAAAAGCTCTTTCAGTTTTTCCAGAATCTTCTCCTCAGTCCTGTTTGCTTTTTCCAAGAACCTTTCCTGGAAATGAGGTACAGCTTCTGTCACAAGGTGTGCCACCAACTGCAGCTTCTCTTGGCTTTCCACACTGTGTGTGCAGCACAACTCTTGCAGCAAAGCAGGAGAAATATTTGAAGAATTTGACAGCTTGTTCTTTTCTTTTCCTTGTGGGCTGGGCAGTTGTGCCATTGGTAAGGTTTTCATTGTTACTCTTCTACCCTAAGCAAACATGACAGGCTACCAAGAACTCTTAGGGAATGCAAGCCTGACTGAATGCAGAGAAACAAACTCTAGAGCCTGCAGCCAGAAGTGGAGAGCTGTGTGATAATCATTCCAACACCCCCAAGGACATCTTGAAAATGATCTAGAAAATGAGAATGGGCTGACAGGGAGTTTGTTTCTGTCTTCAGTCCAGATTCTTCTACATCTGAAAACAATTCCACAGTCTCCATCTAAATCAAGAGTACAATCAGTTCATGAAAAGCACCAGAACAAACTGTACCTCTGAGGAGATGACTGAAAGAATCTGAGAAGGGAAAATGCAGAAGAAATGCATTTGTCAGCACTGCAGTACTTGCCTACCTGAAACCCTCCTCCATTTCCTCTGCATGCCTGGATCTGGCAGTGTCAGTTCTGTATTCGGTGGTGCCTCCAGCCCTGAATGCCCTCATCTACAGCCTGAGGAACCAGGAGATCAAGGCTGCAGTGAGGAGACTGATGACTGGACATCTTAGGAAGCATTAATCTGATTCCAATTTCGGCAAATCACTTGTAATAAAAATCATCTTTTATAGCTCTTTTGGTTTGGTTCTTTGATTTCCCTGTTGTTTTCCTTTTTAAATATTCTTCCTAAAGCTAGACGGTTGTTTCTGCCATCTCTGACTTTGTTTCTCTCCACCTTCCCTGTGGCCACAGAGTGTGACAATGAGGGGCTGCAGTCTCAAAGGTTTTAAAGGAACTAAAGGATCTCCCAGCAAAGTTTTCTGCAGAGATCCCTCTATTCTTGCCTTCTCTGGAGCTGCAGCAGCAATGTCGGTGTGCAGAGCTGGGGCAGATCAGTGCTGGCCCAGCAGCTGTGCCCAGCAGCAGCAGCAGCACTTGGTGTTGCCAGTGCTGCTGCCGTGGCCCTGCCCCGCTGCCCTGGTGGCCCTGGTGTTGCTGCAGGGCCTGAGTGCTCTCGGGGCCGGGCACAGTCCTGGGGGTGGCAGTGCCGGGGCTGCAGCAGGGACAGGCCATGGGCACTGCTGGGGCAGCGCTGACGCCTCAGGCCAGGCCCTGGGGGCTGCAGGCTCCTTGCCCAGGCTCTCTCAAGAACACGGCCAGGCCAATGCTCAGCACAGAAAAGCCCCAGGGTGAGCAGCCCCAGGCTGGCCGTGGGCAGGCTGGGGGCAAACAGCATGGCTGGGGCTCTGCAAGGGCCCTGGGGGAGACGGGAAGGAGCAGCAGAGCAGGGGCTGATCCATCCCCAGTGCGCTGCACAGCCCAGGGCAGCGTCCCAGAGCGTCCTCATGGAGCTGCCAACAACATCCCCCCTCTGCAGCCCTGGCCTCTCCCCCAGCTCACAGAGGTGCCACATCCTTGCAGGCACAGACACGGCAGCACTGGCTCAGGAGCCCCTGTTTGCATTGCACAGAGCAGGCGGGAGCACCCCCATGCTGCTGCTGTGGGGACATGAACCTGAGGGAGCACAAATGCCATCAGCCTCTGGGGCCAGCAAGGGTGGGGGACACCAGGGAAACCACTCAGCTTTGTCCTGGCCTCTGCAGTCAGCCAGAAACTTTGTTCCCATTAGCTGGGAGATTCCTGTGCCACTGCAGACGCTGTTGCTCAGAGCCAGGGCTGCCTGGCAGCCACCCCCAAACTGCCCCAAGCATTTCCCTGGCTTCACCTCTGCTTTCTTTACCCATCCCTGATCCAGATTTCTTCCTATTCCCCATCTCTGTTCCCTGCCCTGCAAACAGCCCATCCCTTTTTGCCCTTTCCTCTCTGGCCCCACTCCCCATTGCAGTTCCTGACCTGGCACCATGGGAACGTCCCTTGGGGAGCAGGATCATCCTCCAAGTGCTGCAGGAATTGTCTGCATGCTCCTGCAGTGCCTGGTGCTGCTCCCTTGCCAGAGGCACCCCAGGCCAGGGGGGCACATCTGGGCTGCTGTGCCTGCCTGTGGGGCTCCCTGTTCTGGGCAATGAGGAGGAGCTGCAGAGGCTCTGCAGGACTGACAGGATGGGCTTTGGGGCTGGCAGGAGAAGTTGAGGCACCTGGGCTGCTGGAGCTTCTGAAGAGGAGGTCCAGGGCTCATCCTGCCACTGCTCCAAGGGTGGTTTCAGAGAATCCCAGAATCAGCAAGGCTGGAAAAAACCTTGGAGATCATCAAGTCCAACCTGTGCCCTGACACTGCTTTGTCTCCCTGAGCCTCCTTTTCTCCAGGATAAACCACCCCAGCTCCCTCAGCCACTCCTCACAGGACTTGTGTTCCAGACCCCTCCCCAGCCTTGTTGCCCTTCTCTGGACACGCTCCAGCCTCTCCATGTCCTTCCTAAATTGGGGGGCCCAGAACTGGACACAGCATTCGAGGTGTGGACTCACCAGTGCTGAGCACAGGAGAAGAATCACTGCCCTGCTCCTGCTGGCCACACCATTCCTGATCCAGGCCAGGAGCCACTGGCCTTCTTGGCCACCTGGGCACACTGCTGCCTCATGTCCAGCCTGCTGTCCCTCAGTCCCTGCAGGTCCCTTTCTGCCTGGCTGCTGTCCAGCCACTCTGTCCCCAGCCTGTAGCGCTGCAGGGGTTGTTGTGGCCAAAGTGCAGGACCTGGCACTGGGACTTGCTCAACCTCACCTTGTTGGATTTGGTCCCTGGATCCAGCCTGTCCAGGTCCCTTTGCAGAGCCCTCCTACCCTCCAGCACATCCACACTCACACCCAGATGGTGTCATCTGCAAATGTACTGATGCTGGACTCAGTCCCCTCATGCAGATCATCAGTGCAGATACTGGAATCCACGCTGGCTGGCTCTGATCCCTCAGCCATCCTGTGGGTGCCCTGTGATGGCTCTCAAGGTGATCTGTTCCATAACCTTGCCAGGCACCAAGGTCAGGCTGACAGGCCTGGAGTTCCCCAGATCCTTCTTCCAGCCCTTCTTGGGGATGGGCTCACATTGGCACCTCCACTCCTCTGGCATCTCCCTGCTGAGCCAAGTCTGATATTAAATGACGGAGAGCAGTTTGGGGAGCTCATCCACCAGATCCCATCTGCTCCCAGAGACACCTGTGAGCACCTGAGTGGCTCAGCAGGCCCCCAGCTGCTTCCTCCTGGATTCCAGGGGGCTGTTCTGCTCCCTGTGCCCATCTACCAGCTCAAGAGAACACTTGTCCTGAGGATGGCCTGTCTTACTGTTGAAAACTGAGGCAAAGAAGGGGTGAAGTAGCTCATCCCATTCTTCATCTTTGGTAACCATATCCTTCACAATAAGAAATGCAGGTTGTCCTTACCCCTCCTTTTGCCATTAATGTGCTTATAAAAACATAATCATTGTCCTTCACAGAAGTATCCATATTAAGTCCTAACTGAGCTTTCACCTCTCTCATTTTCTATCTGCTCAACCTATCAACATCCTTAAACCTTTCTTGATTTACCTGCCTCTATGTCCAAAGGTGATGCACTCTCTTTTTAACCCCTAAATTCCTTGAAAAGCTCCATGCCTAGCCAGGCCAATCATTTCCCCCTCTGGGTCATCTTTCTGCACAAAGAGACAGCCTACTCTTGCTCCTTCAAGATTTCTTTTTTGAAGTGTTTCCTTCAAAACAAAATCCTTCCTGGAACTCATTGTTTTTAGGGGCTGTTTCTCTTTAAAAAATCAATACCCCAAATCTGCATCCTCAGTAGGCCAAACTCTGCTCTTATAAGTCCAGGGCAGAAAAAATTTTGATGCCCCTCCTTCTTTCACGGAATATTGAAACAACTCAATAATTTCATGGTGACTGTGCCCCTAACAGCCTCTGACCAGCACTTCTCCCACCAGCCCTTCTCTGTTTGTGAGCAGCAGGAGACAGGGCTTTCCTTGGGAGTGGGAATTGCAGGAAACCTCCCCAAAGCACAGCTTGGAAGGTTGAGCCTGGAGCTGAGGAGAAAGCAAAGTCCCTGCCAGGGTGGAATTGTGGTGCTCGAGGTGTGGCAGCGTGAGTCTGGGCCATGGCCGGCTCTGTGTGCCAGGAGCCAGCAGCGCTGGGTGCAGGGAGCCCAGGGAGGGCACAGAAACGCTGGCTGAGAAATGCTGGGGCACAGCGAGATGGGCGAGTGCAGCCGGCCAGGGCACAGGAGCAGCACGCACAGGGGGCACAGCCTGCAGGACAGATGGCCGAGGGCTGGGCAGGGCTGGCAGGGCCACGGGCACCCAGGCCTTTGTGCCCTGGGCTCGGGCAGCGCCTCTGGAGGCCCCACAGCAGGAACTTTCCTGGCAGGGGCTGCACTTTGGCTCTCCCTCGGCCTCCCTGGCCAGGCTGGCAGGGGCTGCAGGTTGATGGCATTTGTCCTTGCTGCCCCTCACATCGCCCTGCCCCACAGAGAGCCCCGAGCCACCCGTGAGGGACAGGCCCTGCTGGCCCAGGCTGGGCTCAGGGCTTGGCCTTTCTGCTTCCCCCAGCCAGCCCAGGCCTTGCTCAGCATTGCAGTTCCCTGCCCAGAGCCTTGGGCTCCCTGCACTCCTGGCCTCAAGGATCTGCTCTCATCATCCCTGGGGAGCCTTTGGCACTCCCTGCCCTCAGTGGGGCCCAGCCATGCTCCAAGGCACTTGGAGTTTTGCTGCTGACTCCTTGAGCAGCTTCCTCATCCTTCTCTCAGTACCTGAGGCTCCTGGACCCAGCCCCAAATCCACCCTGGGGCTGATTAAAATACAGAAAGTCCTGGGGGGCTCTTTCTCTTCCTTCAATTTTCCTCCAAGTCTCCAGGGCTTGTGAAGCTGCTTGGAGTCAGTCTGGAGTCCTGTTAAGGAGGGAGATTTCAAAGTGCACCGACAGCATGATGTTTGGTTTTAATCACGTGTGTGGTTTTTTATTTTTCAGTTCAGAAAAGAGGTGAAAGAACGATTCCCCAGGTGATCTTGATGCTGAATGTCTCCCTAGGAGATCTGGGCATGGAGAGGAACAAGCCCCTTGCAGGCTGATCCATTTTGGACAACCTACTCCTCACCCCAGCCTCACCATGTCTGACATGGCCCACCTGGGACTGACATCCCAAAACATAAAAAAGTATGCATATTTAAAATAAATAAGATTGACTAATTTATAAAATTATAATTATAGTTTTTTAATTTATATTAGTATTACTGTATATTTCTATTACCTTTGATATTTATGTGAAAAATTGAATACATTTTTAGCAATCAATAAATTATTTGTCATTGGTTTTAAATAAAACAATTCCTTTCATTAAATCATTGACCACTACTGGCCATTTATTTCTCCTTCTTAATGCTAATTAGTGCTATTTTTAGATCTTTTGACATATTTTTTAATTATTTTCATGGACAGGGTAAAAGGGTCCACTTTGGGGTCCCTGGAGACATTTGTGGGGCACATTTGGGGCAGTTTTGGGTCTGGGCAGTATGATAAACAAGTCCACTGAATTTAAGGATCAAATAATTATCTTTATTATTTTGCAAGCAAGAATAAGCAAGGACAGTGCTGGGCGGCCCGGAGTCTCCGCTCCACTTTGGCTCACAAAAATCCTATCCCCTGAGTCCACCCTTTATTGCCTTCTTCTCCGGGTTTAGGGATGACGTGATCTGTCTTCTGCGCTTGCTCGTTCAGTTGCTAGGTGGTCTTTTTCTGCCTTCTGGTGGTCGTGGGATGAAGGCTTAGTCCCCCTTAGTCTTCCTCTTTGTGAACGCTGGGTGAACTTATGCCTTATAAGGCATATCTATACAGAACACTATACACTTTCTGCAAGCTAAGCACATCTTGCTAGTACTATACACTTTCTGCAAGCTCAGCAATTCTAGCGAGTTTAAGGATTGCTATTACAGCTGCTTCTCATTACTTTACTTTCACAAGGCATAATTTTACAATGGAATTCCCAAAGCACTATAGTAAACCAGCAACCATATGTATCTGCACAAGAAGTTTTTTTGGCTATTTAACTATTGTTTTATATTGTATAGTTATTTAGCTATTGATTTAATTAATGAACAAACGTATTACTACTTATCATAAATCCCCCATTTCTTTTTTTACCAATTTTGTTCATTAAATCTTTCTAGTTCTTTCCTAGCAAGCATTAAATGAGCTGCCTCATCAGTTAAGCTATGTGCACTAATAATAGGTGCTAACTTCCTTAGTTTCTTCATCATATTCCAATTCATAATGAAGAGAACTGCTGACAAAATAAAACCAAGCACAGTCAATATCAACAGCACAACAATGGGATGGCATATACTGTTTAGGACCCCTGTGGCATTAGGAGACCAACCGAAAAGGGTATCCCACTGGATGTCACTCTGCAAATGCCAGTGGCTCAGCTGAGAGCTCTGGCAGTGACTGACACTGCACTGAGAGGGGTCACAGTCCTGCAAGGGTCTTTCATCAGGAGCAAAGAGCAGCCTGGAGGGTGGGCAATGCTGGATCTGTACCACTGCGTGCTCATCTTTCACCTGAATGTGGAGCTGCCCCCAAAGTTGCCATCGATCACTTTTTCTTTTTCTCCTCTTGGGTATATTTTGGAGCAGCTGTTCTCTGTGGCTTTTGATGGTGATCCTGTGGCAAGCAGCCATTTGCCTGCTGTGCTATCCTCACAACTAATACTAACTCCTCATTCCCTGTAGTTTTATTTGGGGTTTTTGATCTATTTGTTCAACTGGTTTGCATGGGTTTGTTTGTTTGTATGGGTTTTTGTCTGATTTGGTTTGAGGATTTTGTTTGCTTTTTTATAAATGACTGGTGAAGTTTTCCAAACTCAAGAAAATGTAAAGCAGGCTTGAATTTGCAGAAATTCCTTTGGGCTGGGTTTAGCTGCATCCCCCAGGCTCAGGATCACTAGTATATTTTCAGGTTTTGCTCTGCATATCAGCCTGCCCAGAAGCTGCTTGGTGTTTCACAAATGGAGAAGACAATGGACATTGTGCCAAGCTTCCTTTCAAACAGAAAACCTGGGTCAGCATGACAGAAAAGAAGAAACAAAAAATCACCAGTTAGAAGAGAACCAGTGTCCCACCATCTTCCTCTCCACTGTTATTAATTTTGTACGTTTAGAGGCAAACGTGGGTCTAAAGCTTGCATCTCTCAGTTCCTGATGCTATTTGCTACCCTGCAGCCTTGACTGGCCCTGATGTGACTGACTGCTGGGCAAGTGGGACTGGGGATGCTCAGCCTGGAGAGAGGAGACACTGGGAGGCCTCACTGTGGCTCTGCAGGACTGGAAGGGTCCCGCAGGAAAGAAGGGGACAGAGTGTTCAGCAGGGCCTGTGCTGACAGGACAAGGGGGGATGGCTTTCAACTGCAGCAGGTTGATTGAAGCTGCATCTAGGGAAGCTGCTCTTTTCCACTGGGGGTGGTGGGGCACTGGCCCAGGCTGTGCACAGAGGCTGTGCATGCCCCATCCTTGGCAACAGGGCTCTGAGCAGCACGCTCTGGGGGAAGACTGCTCAGCTGGGAACAAGATGTTGTTCTTCAGGCTCCCTTGCAAGCCCAACCCTTCAGGGACTCCATCATTCCATGGTCTCCACTGTCCACTTCAGATGGAGCCTGGGAACTGTGATGTCACAGCCCACGCTCCAGCTGGAACGTCCATCGCCCAGCAAAGGGCACAACACAACCCTTGGCCGCTGTGTTTGCACACTCTTCACCTTGCTCCTGCCCACTCTGCTTGTCACCTGCCCCCTGATAACCCCATCACTCCTGAAAGATCCTGAGTGCCTGGATTTTGTCATCCAGCCCTGCAGGATGCTCCCATTTGTCCTGAGGAAAGTATGGTGCCATTCCATGGAGGTGGACACTCCCCACCTGCCTGGGTGGGCTGGAGCTCTGTGGGCATGGAGTGGGACAGGGACCCCACTCTGAGGTTTTGCTACCTCTGCAGGCTGTCCCAGACAGAGAGGAGGAGATGGAGGTAGATGCCAAGATTGATATGGAGGAGGAGATGGAGGTGGATGTGGAGGTGGAAGAAGAGATGGAAGTGGATGTGGAAGAGTCCATTGAGGACATGGACATTGATTAAAAAGGTGAGGAAGAGGCCATGATCTTGGCATGAAGAGCAATGCCAGCAGCAGGACAGGCAGAGTGGGTCTCCTGCTGCCAGGCTGGGGCTGGGCTGGGTGCTCCCTGCTCAGGGACATTGTAGCCAGGGCACTGGATTCTGGTGGCCATCCACAGCCTGTCCTCTTCCTGCTTTGCTCCACACAAGCTCCATGCCAGACCCAGCCAGGCTCAGTTCTGCTAGCAGAGTCCTGCTGCTGGGCCAGCTGTGCCAGCCTGGGGGCACATGCAAGAGCCCTCTGTGCCTGACTGGAGTGACCGTGGCATTTGCTTTTCTTCCAGGTGCGATGGACATCACAGAGACATCACCCTTTTGTATATATGTTCTACAGTTTGTTGTTTTTCTTTAGTATATAGAGTTTAGGGCAATTTTTGACTTCTGTAAATACGTTTCCCATAGTTTTGCTAGGTACGTTTTTCTCTATATATGTTCTATCGATTGTTGTTGTCACAAAGATTCTTACAATGTAAACATGTTCTGTATTTTTGCTGCTGTTCTTCTGTAATAAACAAATTTTATTTTTCACACCCCAGTTCTCCTTGTATTTGCTTCAGGCACAGGCAGCATTTTGCCGAGTTGTAGCTTCCACTTGCTCCAGGTTCCCAGGGCTGGAGGTCACAAGTAGATGAAGGGGAAAAAATCCACAATTAAGAGTGTCCATGACACCCAGAGCCAAAGAAGCCCAGGGGATCAGGAAAGAGGGAAGCACGTGCTCCAAACAACAGCAGAAATGTAGAGAGAGCTCTGGAGGGAACAAAAGAAAGAGGCAGCCTGAAGAAAGGACAAAACGTCTCCCCACAAGTTGTTTTGTTTTTTTTTCATTGAGAGTCTCTTGTATCATGTGGTGGAAACCCAGAAAAATAAAGGTCAGGAGAAGCATGGTTTCTTGGGAACATTGCTGCATAGTAGACAATCCTTGTGCAAATCAGTCTATGCAGCACTCACATATTGAATTGCTTCTCTTCCTGGGGATGCAGAGTTGCTTTATTTACTCCAAGCAAGATTTTCTCCCTCCTCCCTGGCAAAGAACAAGCTCCCATCCTGGCAAGCGCTCGCTGCTTTCCTTAACACTCATCACAGCCATGCTAAGGAGAGTGGAGCAGGTTAATTAATCACTTGTTGCAAGTTCTAAGTCCTTCTTAGATAAGGACCATGCTCAGCTGAGTGACAGTGAAGCAAAATGGCAAGCCAGGAATACATTGCCCTGCACATAACATCCTCCATTCCCATGGATGGTTTCTCACTGGCACACAGGAGGAAGGAAGGAACCCAAATGCATCATTGTACAGCAAGTCATACGTGTTGAGGGATGAACAGATCTCACGGGGATATGGAAACCCCGCCTGAAAACCAGTTCAGAGAAATCCTGAGCTGTTTTGTTGTCCTAGGCATGAAGATTTAGGCTCAGGATCTTCCACAGGTGCTCAGCAGGCAGTAGGATTGCGGCTGGATGTCACTCTGGAAATGCCAGTGGCTCAGCTGAGAGCTCTGGCAGTGACTGACACTGCACTGAGAGGGGCCACAGTCCTGCAAGGGTCTTTCATCAGGAGCAAAGAGCAGCCTGGAGGGTGGGCAATGCTGGATCTGTACCACTGCGTGCTCATCCTTCACCTGAATGTGGAGCTGCCCCCAAAGTTGCCATGCATCACTTTTTCTTTTTCTCCTCTTGGGTATATTTTGGAGCAGCTGTTCTCTGTGGCTTTTGATGGTGATCCTGTGGCAAGCAGCCATTTGCCTGCTGTGCTATCCTCACAACTAATACTAACTCCTCATTCCCTGTAGTTTTATTTGGGGTTTTTGATCTATTTGTTGGACTGGTTTGCGTGGGTTTGTTTGTTTGCATGGGTTTTTGTCTGATTTGGTTTGAGGATTTTGTTTGCTTTTTTAGAAATGACTGGTGAAGTTTTCCAAACTCAAGAAAATGTAAAGCACGCTTGACTTTGCAGAAATTACTTTGGGCTGGGTTTAGCTGCATCCCCCAGGCTCAGGATCACTAGTATATTTTCAGGTTTTCCTCTGCATATCAGCCTGCCCAGAATCTGATTGGTGTTTCACAAATGGAGAAGACAATGGACATTGTGCCAAGCTTCCTTTCCAACAGAAAAACCTGGGTCAGCATGACAGAAAAGAAGAAACAAAAAATCACCAGTTAGAAGAGAACCTGTGTCCCACCATCTTCCTCTCCACTGTTATTAATTTTGTACATTTAGAAGCAAACGTGGGTCTAAAGCTTGCATCTCTCAGTTCCTGATGCTATTTGCTACCCTGCAGCCTTGACTGGCCCTGATGTGACTGACTGCTGGGCAAGTGGGGCTGGGGATGCTCAGCCTGGAGAGAGGAGACACTGGGAGGCCTCACTGTGGCTCTGCAGGACTGGAAGGGTCCCGCAGGAAAGAAGGGGACAGAGTGTTCAGCAGGGCCTGTGCTGACAGGACAAGGGGGGATGGCTTTCAACTGCAGCAGGTTGATTGAAGCTGCATCTAGGGAAGCTGCTCTTTTCCACTGGGGGTGGTGGGGCACTGGCCCAGGCTGTGCACAGAGGCTGTGCATGCCCCATCCTTGGCAACAGGGCTCTGAGCAGCACGCTCTGGGGGAAGACTGCTCACTGGGAACAAGATGTTGTTCTTCAGGCTCCCTTGCAAGCCCAACCCTTCAGGGACTCCATCATTCCATGGTCTCCACTGTCCACTTCAGATGGAGCCTGGGAACTGTGATGTCACAGCCCACGCTCCAGCTGGAACGTCCAGCGCCCAGCAAAGAGCACAACACAACCATTGGCCGTTGTGTTTGCACACTCTTCAACTTGCTCCTGCCCACTCTTCTTGTCACCTGCCCCCTGATAACCCCATCACTCCTGAAAGATCCTGAGTGCCTGGATTTTGTCATCCAGCCCTGCAGGATGCTCCCATTTGTCCTCAGGAAGGTATGGTGCCATTCCATGGAGGTGGACACTCCCACCTGCCTAGGTGGGCTGGAGCTCTGTGGGCATGGAGTGGGACAGGGACCCCACTCTGAGGTTTTGCTACCTCTGCAGGCTGTCCCAGACAGAGAGGAGGAGATGGAGGTGGATATTGAGATTGATACTTGAGATTGATGGAGGTGGATATTGAGAAGAGGAGATGGAGACGGAGGGAGCAGACACTGGAGAGGAGGAGATGGAGGTGGATGTGGATGTGGAAGAGGAGATGGAAGTGGATGTGGAAGAGTCCATTGAGGACATGGACATTGATTAAAAAGGTGAGGAAGAGGCCATGGTCTTGGCATGAAGAGCAATTCCAGCAGCAGGACAGGCAGAGTGGGTCTCCTGCTGCCAGGCTGGGGCTGGGCTGGGTGCTCCGTGCTCAGGGACATTGTATCCAGGGCACTGGATTCTGGTGGCCATCCACAGCCTGTCCTCTGCCTGCTTTGCTCCGCACAGGCTCCATGCCAGACCCAGCCAGGCTCAGTTCTGCTAGCAGAGTCCTGCTGCTGGGCCAGCTGTGCCAGCCTGGGGGCACATGCAAGAGCCCTCTGTGCCTGACTGGAGTGACCGTGGCATTTGCTTTTCTTCCAGGTGCGATGGAAATCACAGAGACACCACCCTTTTGTATATATGTTCTGCAGTTTGTTGTTGTTCTTTAGAATATAGAGTTTAGGGCAATTTTTGACTTCTGTAAATACGTTTCCCATAATTTTGCTAGGTAGGTTTTTATGTATATATGTTCTATCGATTGTTGTTGTTACAAATATTCTTACAATGCAAATATCTTCTGTATTTTTGCTGCTGTTTTTCTGTAATAAACAAATTTTATTTTTCACACTCCAGTTCTCCTTGTATTTGCTTCAGGCACAGGCAGCATTTTGCAAAGTTGTGGTTTCCACTTGCTCCAGGTTCCCAGGGCTGGAGGTCCCTGGCATAGCCACCCCAGGAGTGGGGGTCCCTGTGCACAGAGGGTTCCCACTGACAGACGTGAGCCTCTCTTTGCAGTTTCTCTGGACACACTTGGGAGTTGTAGGGGCAAAGCCCAGCGTGCCCTGGCCCACGGATCCCATGCTGGAGCAGGGCTGAGCCTGTGTGCTCCTGCAGAGCCTCAGCCATGGCTCTTCCCTGGGCAGCCCCAGGGCTAAAGACGGTGCACTGGGCTGTGGGCAAGCCCTGCTCCTGGGCACCCTGAGGGGCTGGAGCCAGCCTGGAGGGACCCTCAGCCCTACATGGACCAAGATTTCCTTTGGAAAACCCCCTCTGTCCGCAGACTCTGGTGAGCACAACAAGAATTGATCCTCCTAGTTCAAGGTGTGACGTTCATTGGCACAAATGTGTCCCTTGCACTTTCTAGCACAGCAAATGTCAGTGCTTGTAATCCCTGTTCTGCACACTGTGCTCAGGCAGCAAAACATCTGAACCTGAGGGAACATCTTGAATTAGCACCAACCTGCAGAGAGCTCCAGGGGGAGAACCTACCCCCAAGCACCCTGAGAAATACTTGACACTGATAGTCTGGGGCAGAGCTGAAACTAAAGTATTTTAATGCCAAGAGAGAGGAATTTTTATTGCTGAATTCATTCTCCAAGAACAAGAATGGGAGCTTTTGGTCTCCTCACCTGCCACAGATGTGTATTGCCAAGGTTTGCTTCTGGCTTATGACTGATTTTGATGAATCTGTTCAGAACTCTGATGCTGTTCCTGGCTAAGGTGCAGAGATGATATTTCAGAGCCAGATGAGCTCAGCACATCTTGTGCAATGCAGAATGTCCAGAGCCAGACATTCAGGCCATGCAAACTGATACTTTTTCATCTCTGTGCAAAGATCAGTATTAGGACATCAATGATGTACCACACACTTCTCAGAGCTGTCCCTTTCATCCAGCTCTCCCCAGTCACTTCACAGACTTCACTCCAAGCAGTTTCTGATAGAGCTCAGTAGCACATGGGATTTAATCCTGGTTTTTCTTCATCTTCTCCAGAGCTACCTCCAGACACGGTGTGTGGGCACTGTCTGACAGCAGCAGCATTAACGTGTCACCTCCCTGACACTGAGGTTCATGCCACAACTTTCCATCAAAAGCAGCAAATCAATGATTCCCACTGGGTCCCACACAGCTCCATGGGGAGTTTGTGTGGCTGCAGTACCAGCACCATCCCTGGTCCTCAGGAATTTCAGGAGGAGATAGAGCAGGAACCAGCCATTCACAGGGAAGAACATCCGTTTGCAGGGCCCAGATCCCCACAACAGAGTCCCCAGACTCTGCATTTACACTTTGGCCCCTGTGCCTTACTTTTCCTCTCACTAAAGTCCTGCCAGTTTCCCTCATGCTCAGGTTCCTAAGATAATTCAAAGCAGCTTTAGGAGCAGGGATAGGTGATGGGAACTGTCCCAAGGCTTGACAAATTCTCAGGCCTCACAATTCCAGCCAAGGAGAGAGGAAAATCATGCATGAAAGAGGTGTGAAATCAAAGCAGTAATCAAATTGAGGTATAATGAGAGCAGCTGAAGAGGTTTCCAATGTTCAGAACAAGATTAGCAGCTCCAGGCACAGGAGGGATGTGACATTTTCCCTGCTGTAACAACTCTGTGATGCAAATTGCATCTCAAATCCTCCTCCCCAGCTCTGGGACCTGTTCAGCCACAAAGGTAGTGCTGAATTTTTAAAGCAAAGTGGAAGCTGGTCAGAGAGCTGGTTTGCAAATAAAAATCACAGAGGGCAGTTTGGAAGCACCAGCTGGAGCAGAGAGAGGCAGAGCCTGGCCCTGAGGTGCAGCACAGCCAAACATGCCTGGAACTCTAAGAAATTAAAGAACTTGCCACTTGTTTTCCCTCAGGAGCTACAGAAGGTGCTTTATGGAATCCCTGCCTCCTTCACACTGTATCAGTATGCAGGAGAGTGCAGGGATGAAGATTACAGCACCTTCTGCTGCTGCTTCCATCTCCTGACTCAAATCTCACCAAAATCTGTCACTACTGGGCCTTCCCAAAGTCTCAGATTCACTTGGTCCTTGCAGGATTTTGGTTCTGAGGAGCATGAAGGGAGATAAAGCACTTGCAGATACCAGAGATGCAATTGGTGCCTGAGGTGCATTTCACTGCCCAGGTCAGTGCCTCTAGAACCATCAAAACCAGTCCCTTGGACAGCACCAAGCCAAGAGCAGAAGACCAGGGCCTGCACATGGCTGGAAATGCCATTGTTTAATATTCCTCTCCCAGTCTCTCATTTCATGGTGCCATTGCAGGGGTTAATCCCATCACTCAGCAGCAAGTCTTGGCAATCAGCTTCAGATGGATTTTTAGTGCTGAGCAAATAAGAGGCAATTTTACTTTGTCTCCAATGAATGAAATTTCACCCAAATCAGACAAACTCTGTGTTCTGAGGCTGGCCAGGCACTAACCACGGCCAGGTCCCCAAGCCTGGATGTCAAACTGCTCTGATATTGAAAAGTTAAATTTATTTATCTTTGTGTACAAGGTTATTCTTTCTCAAAGCAATTGGGATCCATAGAATTGTATTTCCAAGCACTAAACTCAGACCAGCCACAAAGTGCACAAGAGACAAGAAAAGAAATAAAGATTTCTAAGGAGATGGAAATTGAAAGCTGAGTTTTTCCCATTATAGAAAGTTCCATAAATTATCACCTGCCAGTTCCTTGCCTTCACTTCTGTGGCCACCACTGAATACACTCACAGATAAGAAAATGTTTGTCCTCCTGAAAACTGGGACTAGAAGTAGAAAAAGGCTCAGATATCTGAATTAAAAGGCAACATAATGAAAAGAGCTTCCTCATAAGAGCAAGATATGATGGACAGCAGGAATGACTGAAGCCAGCAGAGATAAGTCCATGAACTGTTCATGCTACAAAGATTTCTGACAAAACCTCCAATAACCCAAAAGCAATGTTTTGTCGGGCACAGCTGATAGGAACCCTGTGCATTTAATTCAGTCATTGACAGCAAATGGAGATCAGCTTGAAGCTCCTTTGGTCCACTACTACTTATTTTTTTTCACCCAGAAAATGAAATTACATCTACTTTTTGGGAAGAAATTACTGCTTTGAGTGGTTCAAGGCAAAGAGTTTCTTCCCATACCCACTCGTAATCAGTCACCAAGAGAAATATTTTCTAAAAAGGTCTCTTCAAAATTTTGGAGTGACTTTCAACATAAATAACTTGGTTATTTTGCTGAAAATGATAAGGGAATTGAATTGGGCTCCCTCAGCTTAAAAAGAAGTGTTTCTTCCTAGTTCTTCACAAAGACAAACAAAACACTTTGTTGCAGCAAACTGAAGGGAGGAAGAGGTTCCTTTCCCCCTGAGCTGCACAATAGGAGACAATTTTGTCGCCAAGAGGGAATAAACCCCAGCCAATTTCCAGTTCTTTTAGTGTAAGGGAAAAGCTCTGAGGATCGCAGCTGTGGGAGACACAGAGAGGGAGGAGCAGGGGATCTGCTGGGGGTTTTTGGGCTGGGGGACTGATTAAAGAAGTGTTCAAGCAAAACCTGTGAGAGCTCAAGACTCCATCCCTCAGAGGAGAAACTCAGTTTGACCCAAATGCCATTCAAATCCAACAAACATTGAGGCATTTCCCGAAACTCTGCTGGGCCATCAGGTACCCCCCAAATCACTCTGTGGGACCAGGGCAGCAGGTCCCTGGCACAGGACAGAGATGCTCCCCTGGGAAGCTGCCTGCATTGCCCGTGGGACTCAAGATCTACTTCTGAAGACCCCAACATCCAAAAAACTCCACACTAAAAGCCTTTAATTTGGGCTTTCACTTCTCCACTTGTCTGTTGTCACTAGGCAGCTGCTCCAGTTCAACACCCTTCTGATGGGTACAAATGTTCTCCTAATTTCCAGCCTAAACAGGAAGTTACTTCCATTCATTCTTCTCTAAGTACTGGGAGCTTGTACCTGATTTGCTCTTCCTCTCCTAGTGTGCATTTGTGCAGATAAAATGCCTAAGCCAGGAGCATTGCCTTCTTTAAATCATGTCATTTATTCCATTCCCATATAGTTGCACGGATTTAGCACTGGCTCAACACTCAGAATGTTGACAGCACAAAGTCCAGTTCTCACACCAACTCCTCCAAGTTTTGGACCAATTCTGCAAAGAAAGAAATACAGCAAAAAAATTCCAAACAGGAGCCCTAATAAAGATAATAAAATGCCACATGCCTATGTTTGCTGCAGGGAAGAACAGTGCTATTTGTTAAATCATTACAAACAATTAAAGCAGCAGAGGGGAGGAAGACAGTGCTATCGTTGGCAGCTCCCCAGCCCTCTGCCCCTGGCATGAATTTCATAAAGCACAAATCTCCCAGCAGAAAGCCCTCAGCAATTGATTTCCTCCTCGTGGAACACAGCAGGCACACACCCTGGCTTTCCTGGCCAGAAAAGAAGAATTTGCCTCGATGTTTTTCCCAGGCACGCAGCTGTGATGTCAAATCCCCCTCTCTGCCCTGCCAGGAGATTCCTCAAGTGACAAGTTTCTGTAGGGTGACAACCCTCTGGAGAGGCACAGAGAGCTTTGTGTCAGTGTAAGGCACCCCCACAAGGGCACATCCCTCACTCAGGCTCCATCTTTGTTCACAAGCAGTTCCTAGCAGAAAATTCGCAGTGATTGCATTTCCCCAGAACAGGTAATTTCAAGCACATTTTTCTCTTGAGCTGTTCTGCCTTTCACAAAAGCAGCGTGCCAGGGATTGCTTTGGAGCATCAGGAAACACAGCAACACCCAACAGCCAAGACCATCCAAAGCCACTTATCAGCTCATCCCTACATCTCCTGGACTCACTTGAATGCCCGGGAGAGTCTGAAAAGCCAACTGTTTTCCAAGAAACTTGTTGTTTGTTGTGCAATTGAAAGGTAAATGACAGGGACAACCAGCCCCACACAGGTGCCTCAGGCAGGGGAAGGAGCAGGAGGGATCCATCCCTAACTGGCAGAGGTGCAGCTCAAGTGATGCTCACTCACTATTTGGGTTGCTTTTTGTTGCTTTTACATTAACAACACATCTCCACACCACAACTGTTCTCCCTCCCTGCAGCCACATGGAAAAAATTCAGTGGTCTCTCACCTCTTTCTGTCCTCTCTCTGCCTGAAATAATTTTTTCCCTCATACAACCAGCAAAACAGGGTTTGTTCTCATGCTGGAAATAAGTCCACAAACTCTTGACTGATTTCAATAAGGAGAACATCACTACAAACCACCCATTACTCAGATGCCCCAAGGCAGCAAGGGAGGCAAATTTGATACCAGAGGTGGCAACACCAGCCGTGGGTAACAGCATCACATTCTGCCTCTCTCACGGATGCTTTTCTTTCCAGTCCAGAAAATTCCCTGTCCTTTTTAGGGCTGTAGAAGGCTGCTGTCTGCCCCACAAAATGAGGAGCAAACCAAGCAGCAATGCTGCAGAACATCTCTGTTCCTATGATATTATTCTGCTGAACCCATAAATTTGCAGAAGAATGGGCACTGCCAACTCCTGATTGCAGAGGAGGGAGTTCATCACATGCTCCTTGTAAATTAGGATTTATCAGAGATGGAGAATTGATTGCCAAGTAACCTGCAGAGACACAATACTGCTCTGCAGTTTTCCAGGACTCACTGAGCAGTACAAAAAGGTTATTGATGCAGTTGGGGAGTGTTTCTGTACAGGAGGTGCACCTCCTGACATCCCAGGCAGGGAAAAATTTACTTAACATTTGCAAGGAGAAAGCAATTCTTATTTAAAAAAAAAAAAAAAAAAAAAAAAAAAAAAAAAAAAAGGAAAAAATAAATAGAAAACCAACTTCATGGCAAAGAGCCTCAATAAGTGTTTGCAGAATTTGGTGAAAACAGGTCATTTACAAGGAAATAATTTTCATCTGCCTTCAAGTGGAGTTGTGAAGCAGGTGGAGATGGAGATGTCTCAGGCACTGAGTGTGCTCCTTACTGACAAAATGACACTGATATTACCAAGTATCAGAAGTGAAAAACTTCAGTGATAACTCAGCCCTCCAACACAAAACACCTTCTCCCACGCAGTCAGCACTTGTCTGAAATCATTCCCCTTGGCAGGAGGCCCTGCATGGCCTGGCTGCAGCCATCGTGCTGCTCCTACTCCCTCCCAGCATGATCCCAGTATGGTCCCAGTACAGCCCAGTCACTCCTACTCCTGGCATCCCCTCTCTGCATTCCACCCTGTCCCGGCTCCATCTCCGCTCCTCCCGCGGGCTGCGAGGGCTTCGGAAACGGGGGAGGAGGAGGAGGGAGGGAGGAAGAGGTTGAGCGGGAGAGGAGAGAGGGAACCACGCCGCTCCAGCGCTTCCTGAACCCGCAGCGCCCTCCTGCCAGGGAGCTGTGCAGAGCCACAAGGTCCCCTGAGCCTCCTCCTCTCCAGGCTGAGCCCCTTTCCCAGCTCGCTCAGCCCCTCCGGCTGTTCCAGCCGGGACAGAACACCAGTGCTACACAGAGAGCAAGGGACAGACCTGACAGAGGCGCCTCTAGCACCACATTTTAGGCTTTCGCTAATACTTACAGAAAGACTCTTCAGAAAGTTACGGCAGTAGTTCAAGTGACAATCTCCTTTGAAAATCACTGCGGCCCGGTCCCGGCCCGGCCCCGCCGGAACCCGGCCCGGCCCCGCCTGAACCCGCCCGGCCCCGCCGGAACCCGCCCGGCCCCAGCCCGAACCCACCCAGCCCCGCTGGAACCCGCCCGGCCCCGCTGGAACCTGCCCGGCCCCGCCGGAACCCGGCCCGGCCCCGAGGTTTGGGCGCCGCGGTTGCCTGGTAACCGCGCGGGCGGCAGCGTCTGTGACAGCGGCGCGGCCTCAGTTGCCCGAGAACGCGGCCCTGGCTGGGTGTGCGCAGCCTGGGCTCGTACAGGCAGCTACACTGGGCCATTCGCCAAGTGAATTGTTCGCGGAGCATTGGTCTCTGCCAGCGAGTCCTTTGAATTCGCGGAGCATTGTGCCCCGCTGAGAATTCCTGCACGTGCAGAGCATTGGCCTCTGCAAACAACATCCTGCACGTGCAGAGCATTGGCCTCTGCTAGGAGTCCTCAATTCACGGAGCATTGGTCTCTGCAGAGGATTCCTCAACGTGCAGAGCATTGGCCTCTGGAAAAGAGCGTGGATTTCCTTTGAAGGTAAAGATTGACTAAAGTTGAACTGTTTGGTTTTGTCTCATGTGCACTCTGAGAGAGAAGGCCAAAGGGAAATACAGGATGGGATAATGCCAGTCTTCTGGTGCAGCAGTTCAGTGGCATGCACAGCTGAGTGGATGAACAATAGTTCGTCTGCTGATTGTGCTTTTTTTTTTGCACTGAAGAAATGCAACATTTTCTAAATGTACTCATCTATACTTTTTTTTCCCTATAGTGATTGCTTAAACTGCTTCAAGGTGAATGAGTTCTGTTCAAGTTTCCGTGGGTTGTTATCATCTGGTTATTAAAATTATTAGGGAAAGGCCTCTGAATTGAGGTGCAAACGAGGCAATTTGCCAAAGTCAGTAGTCTGGATTTTATGGAACAGTAAATGTGAGGAAGAGAGAGAAAGGAATAGAAAAAGGTGGGGGGGGGGGGGTGAAGGGGGTGGAGATAGGGTTGGGAAGAGGGGGAAGAAAGAGAATGACAGAGACAGATTAAGTAAAAAATATCACCATTCCATGGATCCCATTGGCATACCATAAAATCCTCTTCTGGTCTTCTCTGTGGTGAGGTATTGCAAAATGTAAGATTCCAATGGATGAATGCAGATTTGGGCAAGGTGGGACCTCCCAGGTACCTCCCTGGGGTGGGGCAAGTTTGACTGTCTATTGCTACTTTCAAATAATAGAAAATCTTCAGCACCAGTATATCCTTTGAGTCTGCCATGAATTGGGTTGTGGATTTTCAGATCTGTTGTGTTACTTTGCATGCCCTGCAATCATCTGGTGCAAGGGCTCAGGAATGGCTCTGGGGGCACTTTGGGGGTCTTTGATGGGCTATGACACCCCCTGAGCTGCCCCTGATGGGAATGTCCCCTGGATGTGGCCTTCTGGGGGTGGGGGGTTTTAGAGCTGAGCCAGTTTGTGGGAGGGAGGATGGGTGTCCACTGCCCCTTACCAGAGGTTGCGCCACAGACCCTAAATTTCCTGCTGCCCCTCTGTTGATGGGAGGTTTGTGTGCAAACCTGGCCTCAGCAGAGGAGTCTGTGGCTATGACCTGCCCAGCCTGAAGGCAGACAGAGCTGATTTTCAGGAGAGCTGCTGGCTTTGGCTTTGTTGTGGATCTATTTTTCTCCCTTGGCCTTGTTCACTTGTGCCCAGACCTGAGCTAATGGGACAATAGTGTCACCTTTATCTTGTCTCAAGTTCCCTTGTGGGGCTGAACTCCCAGTCCCAAGTTCCAGTCAGGAGGCATTTTCAGGGAAGGGTGGGCTTGGGTGCTCTCAGCTTCTTTAGAGAGTTTTGTCACAGTGGGCAAAACGTCCTTTATAGCAATATTTAAGCCATGAGCCATAACATTGCAGTCTCTCCCAAGTCCAGTGAGGAGCAGCTGAGAGAGCAGGGGGTGTTTAGCCTAAAGAAGAGGAGGCCCACTCAAGCTGATTTTAAGTAATATTTAAGCTACAGCTGTGTCTGCTCTAAGCATTATTAATGTTCAGCTTTTTAGCTCCAGGTTTCAGTATGATCCATCTTTGAATTGCACAAGGTGGCCATCTAGTCCAAATAAAGTCCAACTAGAGTCCTAACAATACTAGCTACTTATGCCAAGCAAGCACTTAGCTACTTTCAAATGATATAAAATGTTTAGCAGCAGTGTATGCCTTGAGTGTGTCATGAATTGGGTTCTGGATTTTCAGAGTTCCATTGTTCTCCTTCCAGTTTTGCTGAGGCCTTGTTGCTCCTCTGTGACATCCTCCCTTCAAAATGGCTTCTGGGTTCCCAAAAAAGACACCAACACCTCGTCTTTTGCTGAGGGAAAGACTGCAGCCTAACACTGTGAGTAGCCAGTGGGGCTGTGCTCAGGCTGGCAAGTGCCCTGGTGTCCCTGGTGTCCCTGCCCCTGTTGTCCAGCAGCACTGGGAAGCTGCAGAGCCCCTGCCCAGCTCTTTGTGCCGTGCTGCTGTTGGTGGGGCTGTCCTGGTGCAGGAGGGAACACTGTGTGATGTTTCAGGGACAGCCCAGCGCCTTGCCTGGCTGTGCCACGGGAGCCAAGTGAAAGCAACGTGCAGCTGAAGCCCTCAGCATGTGCTTCTGTGCCTGCCCTTTGCCACAGGAATTCCTTCTGTCAGGCTGGGCACTGCCCTGTGCTGCTCTGACCAACCTGCCCTTGGGCACCTGGGCATGTGGGGGGAGAGCTCAAACTGTGCCCAAAGCCTTGAGAGCCACGGCTGGTCCCAGCCAGAAGAGCTCCCAAAGCAGCAGTTCTCTCTCAGCTCCTGGGTGGGCACAGCTCCAGCCCTGCAGGCAGCACTGCAGTCAGGGCCACCAAGGTCCCTTGCTGTCTGGAGCTCACTTGGCTGAAGATGCCCCAGTGCTGAGGCTCTGCCAAGGAGATGCCTCTGTTTTCTTCTCTGGAGGGCTCTGTCAGCCCAGACAGAGGAAACAAATGCTCATTAACAGAGAGAGCTAAAACTTGGACACATTCCTGTGCACCTCCCTCTTGGTACAGCTTTTCTTTCTTGCTTCTCTTGGACTCAGCCAGCAGTGCTGTCTCCTGCTGTGAGTTGTGAGTGTTGTGCAGGGATGGAGTTGGGGCAGTTCTGAGAGCTCCTCCCCACTCTCTGTAAAGGTCACTGCGTCAATCCAATGAAATGTAAGAGAAAACAAATGGCCAAAGAGCAGAAATCCCCAAACATGTCAGATCAGATCACAGAGAGACTAATGGGCCACAGCCATGTGGTTGGAGTATGTGTATTGCACCCTGTATTATTAATTTATTCTTGCTATGCATTTCAGCAAGTAACTTCCAGGGCTTCCTGAACTATCCTAGTGGCTGTGATCACAAATTATTCACCAGTGCCACTTGCTCAAGAAATGCCTTTCTGAACAAGCACATCTCTGAGCTTCTTGCTCATTTGGTTTTTTGGGGTTTGTTTTGCCTTTCAGCTGCTTCCCTCTAAGTTCCAGCAGGACAAGTTTGCAAACACGAAGAAGAAGGAGGCCAGCACTGGGGGGAGGATTCTGCCCAGAATTGGCCCATGGATAGACCTGAGCAAGACTGGTCCAAAGGTAGCCTTTTCCTGCTCTTTTCCTTTCTGTTTGATGGCAAGTTTGAAGAGGGTGTGTGCTTGTGACAGGCTTGCCTCCAGCAAAACACCTCAGTGTCCAGGTGCTGTTGTCATTGCAAGCTGCTGGCAGTGGTGGACTGGGAGTCCTGATGTGCACTGGGGCAACACAAATAACCTCTGCTGCAGCTGCTGGGCTGTGCTGGAGTGTGGCTGCCATTGCTAAAACAATGGGGGAAGGCTGGGGACACAAAGGCACAGCATTGCCATGTGCCATTCCCCTGCTGAAGGAGCCACCTCTTGCTTTGGTGTGGCCACCATCAAACGCTCGGGGTCACAGGATTCCCTCCACAGTGGCAGCATTGGCCTTGGAAGGCCCAGGACTTGCAGGAATTCCTTCAGATTTAGCAAAACCAATTGCATTCCTGCTTTGGGTTGGAACAATGTGTTGGACCCTGACGGGGTGTTAGATTTTGCAGGCTGCCAGATGTGCAGGGGACTGGCCCTGGGCAGAGGGGAATGGATGTGCTTTCTGTGGATCAGTGCCTACTTAGAGGTGTGTTTCAAGCTGCTTTTGTGACAGAACTGGCTCAGTAGAAAGCACAGTCCAAAAGGGTAGGTGACCAAGGTGGGCTGTTGTTATGAATGAGGTCCTATATGTCTAATTTAATAAACCACAAAATTAGAATTTAGCAGCAATTTTAATTGAGCATGCAATTTTATATAAAATTATGCAATCAAATATAATCAAATAGATACAAAATAATTTGGCAGTGGTTAGGATAAAGCACAAGCAAAACTGATTGGGGTACAATCGGGGTATGGGGGGGTTTCTCACCCTGCCTCCCGTACAAAAGAGAAAAGAACCCAAACACAACTTATATACTGGATGCTAATACATGTTCATCAACAATTTTTTGTAAATCTCCTCCTATTTTCAATTCTTGAAATCTATGTCATTGTACTGCACAGTGCATGCTCAGCTTGTTTCCAAGGGGTCTTTTGGCTTTTCACTGGTTGCTTCCGACGAAGGCTTCTCCTCATCGTCACTGTCCTTTGAACAACCCCACAGGCTGCACATGCGTCCCAGGTCTTGTGTTACAGAAGCCAGCATTATATTCCAAAAATAAGCTATATTATTTCATAAACACCTAGAATCATCCTAATTTTGTCCATTTCAAGGCCAATTCTTTAATTATCCCGAGGCCTATTCCGTTTTGGGATTTTATTTATCTCACACTACATCCCGTCTCCTATTTTCTCATGAACATCTGAAAACATCTGTTTTGTGACACTAATTACATATCCTTTTCATCTATGACTTTTTAACATATATTTTCTAAAATATCAATATAGTTACAATTGTTAGCACGAATCCCATTCATTTATCACACTGCTGAGCAGTGAATTGGCAGCAAGAGACATTGAACACACTGGTTAAGGATTGCCTTGGAGAGGGGCATTGGGAACACCTCAGGGCAGGGCACAAGTGGGGGACAGTGTGCTGCAGGCACTCCCTTCAGCAGGCTGTGTCTGCCCTGGAGTCACACAGGAGAGCTGCTGGTGTCTCTGCAGTGACAGCAGTGTGCTGGAGAAGGGGATAATTTTCTCCAAGTAATGTCTCTGCTCCAGAAGCATTTGCTGCTGTTGTGTCATTCCAGACATGCCTCTACAATGGTATCAAGTAAGGTAGCAATAATGACAAGAAAGCACCTATTTAAAGCTCATGGAAAAAGGAGATACCAACTCTACTTTTACCCAAGTTGCTGAGAAAATAACTGAACCTTATCCTCATTCAGCATTCACTTCATTTGTCTTTTTCCTAACTTCTGTGGTACTTTATTTTTGCCTTTACCTCTGTTAGAAATGCACTCACTTTTAAATACAATGAAAGGGGACAAAATCATTGAAGCAAAAGGAAACTGTTTATTAGTAAGGACTCAGCTGAGCCGGGCGTGTCTCCCTCCTCCTGGAGATGAACAAACACACCCTCTGAGAAAATGGCAATCTTTCTATCCCCTTTATACCGGTGAGGGCTGTTCTGTCCCCTTTCCCTTTGGATGGGTACTTGGGAACTTCCATTCCCTCCAAACGCCAGTTTTTCTGTCCCCTCCCCTCTCACCCTGCTTCCTTTTGGTCAGGTCTTCAACCCTGTTCCTCTCACAGCAACACCCAACAAACCAACCTGAACAAATCCAACCCCCAAACAACACAGAGAATCAACAACTTTCATTCTTTAACTTGATAACCTTTTGGCTTCAGCCAAATATCACCTCATCTCTCACACCTCCTCTGCTACTGCTGCCTAAGTTCTAGATCAAAAAAGGTATTTGCAGTTGTGTGGGCCTCGGTTTCCCTGTGTCAGAGTGAAGGACATTGCAAAATCGTTTCCCATGGAATCTGATGTAAATGTATGGGTTTTACTTACTCCATGAGTGCTCAGGCAGTGCCCCAGAGCTCTGTGACCGCATGGGCACAGGGCTGTGCTTAAGGTAAGTGCTGCCTGGCATTGTGGAGAATGAAAGCTGGAGAAATACATGTCAAAAGAGCAGCTTGGCTCGAGCCTGCTCTGTGTGACCAGCAGCTCTCCATCAGCTCAGAGCAGAGGTGGGTGAGCCACTGTTTGCCCAGTGTGGGCTGGGCAGATGTGCTCCCCCAGAGTCTGCACTTCACTGGGGTCAGTGTAAGATTGTCCTTCATGAGCCTTCCTCCCAGCAGCTGAAGCTGTCCCTGCTCTCTCTCGCCTCTCCAGCTGCCGTCAGCTCCCCCAAAGCAGAACTTGTTGCAGATTTCCCCACCAGAGGTGATATTTCAGAACTTCAACACTCATGATGTCTCTGAAATGACAGTGTCTCTCATGAATGTGGACAAGGTAAGTGCTGGGATATGGAGCTTTATCAGTTTCTCTGGGTTGGGATTGAAGGCACTCGAGATGGTAGTTCATGTTCAGACTCAGGTGTTTATTATTTCTTATCGGTAAAACATTCTCACAACCATGAGTTTGGCAGCTTGTCATTAGCAAGGCACAAAATGGCTAACAATCTCTTGTTACAAAGTCTTTTAAGACTAAGCTATCCAATTCAGAAAGGACACCTGGATTATTTTCCCTTTTAAGCCAATAACTGATCCCTGGAAGCATGCAATGCGGACTTTTCTGCCCAATTACACAATGCCACCCAAACCCATGAAGAAGAAGGAAGAAGAAGCATGAAGAAGAAATTCAAGATGACACTCTGTGCCCTCCATCTTGCTTCTATCCACAGAAATCCCAAAACCTAAATTTCTCAGCAAGTGATACACCTACACTACTCTCTATAATCTATTTCACGCTTTTGTGGATTCTAGCCTATATTGACGTATAGGAAAGTTTCTCCATGAATGAGGGTCAAAGTCAGTGCTCCCCCGGGGGTCAGGACAGCCCAGAGCAGACAGAGAAATATTCCCAGTGCCCTGGCCTAGGTTTCTACAGAGCTTTAACACTGTGCTGGAAGAGGAGAGAGCTGTAATTCCCAAAGTGTACAGCAAAGCAGGGTATCTGCTGCAGCACGTCCAGAAGAAAATGTCTCAGTACCTTTGTTCTGCAAGATGGTGGAAAGCTTCCTGTGCTGGGAATTCTCCCCAGACTTTGGCCATGTGTTGACGGTATCTGTCCCAAAGGAGGTGCCTTCTCTTGAAAGCTCTGGATTGGTGGGAGTGTTGAGGCCTGTACAGTTCTTATCTGCTCTTGTGCTTTGCCTTGAGTGTTTACCACCTCCTGTGTCTCCTTGGTTAATCTTGGCTCCTCTGCCTCTCTCAGCCTGTTGGGCTCCCTTTGTGCAGCTCACAGTCAAAGCTCAGGGGCTGAGTCTTCTGCACTTTATGCTGGAATAACTTTTCATTAATGGCATTGGCACTGCAGGAGGTGTGTTCTGAAGCAGCCCTGGAATCAGACTGACGTAGCAGAAGCAGAGGGAGCCCTTTAGGTGCCACTTGAGGCTCCTGCTAAGCTTCATCCAGCTCTGCTCAGCTTTTCCAAAAGCAACACTGTGCTCTGCTTTCCCTTTGGAGAACCACAGCACATCCAAAGCCATGTGCTCCTGGAGGTTTTCACCTTCACTTGTAGAAATTGTGGTTGTTTTGCAGTTTGCCAAGACAGCTTTGAGGGGAAAAGTTGAAAAATGTCAGCAGTTGTGTTCCATTGTAAAGAGGAAAACGGAGACCATTGGAATTTCAGTCAGGGAAAACATTTTCTAAAAAGAGGCTTGTGCCAAGAGTGGGCTGGTGAGAAGAGACAGGAGGGAGTCAAAGTCATCTGGTTTAGACTTGTTGAGAGCATTTTGGTGCTCATTGGTTGATGATATCAGTGTGCTAGAAAATGCTTGTTTGCTGTGTCTGTGTATCCCAGAGGGCAGAACCTGGCATGATGGCTGCAGGCAGGAATGCCCAGCAGCCCAGCTTGCCTGCACAGGCAGCAAGAATCCCTGGAGAGCCAAAATTGTCTTTCAGTATTGGAACCACACTGCTGGTCCTGTTTCTCCAGGCAGAAAATGCCTTTGAAGCCCATAGTGATAGGCACAGCCTGTCTGTGTTTCTGTCACTTTTGACAAGCTGATTGCTCTCATGGTTTTATGACTCTTCCTTGCTGCTTTACTGCCCATTTAAATTCTCTTTGCCATCTCCTTGTTTTAGGGGTTGTCCTGCTGTGTTCCTTCTTTGGCTTTTCAGGTTTGCTTTTATTCCCAGTAAGGCCACAGTGTTTGGTCTCCTTTCTTGCTGGTCTGCCTGCATGACTGTATCCTCAGAACATCCCTACCCAAACCTGATGTACTAGAAGGGAATTTCTTCCTTCCCCCAGGACAATGTGCTGGTTTGCTTTCAGGGAGCACATTCCCCCTCTGGAACACGACTGCATGGCTGTGTGCTGGCAGGAGCCAGCAGGTTTTTTGGCCTTGTTGAATGTGCAGATGACTTGGTTCAGGTGCTCTGTCTCCATCCTGCTGCTGCTGACCTGCTCGGCCCTTCCTTCCCACCAGGCACCGCCCTACTGGGCCTGGTCAGAATGCTGGAGCCAGACAGAAGGAATTTGAGTTCACCCTCATGAATTTTGTGCCTGTACATGCACAGCTGAAAGTGCTTTGGAAAAGGGGTCAAGGAGGGATGACACCAGGGCATGGACAGGTCTCCTCTCATCCTGTTTCCACAAGTGACAAAATCATTGTTTCATGTCTTTCCTGCAGTTTCCTCATGTGGTGAAGGTCTCCATGGAGAGATCACCTTACTTCCAGGTCATGGGCTCCAACGATGCCTACCGTCTCCTGGTGCCGGCCGTGTCTGTCCCTGTGCGCATCCGCTTCAGCCCCGGCGAGAACAAGGTGAGCCTGGAGGAGCCAAAACACAGAATGCTCTCCAAAGCCACTGTTTTCCCTGCACTCTGGGTGCAGCCCATTCCGTGCTGGGAGCTTGGCTCCAGGCCGTGGGCAGGCAGCCTGCAGCCAGTCCCAGCTTGGCACGGGCTGCCAGGCACTGCAGCCAGGCCTGACAGGCTCTGCTTCCCCTCCCTGCACATCCCTGAGCATTGCCAAGGGAAGATGCCCAGGGAGCAGGATGAAAATGACAGAGGGCTGTTGATAGATGTTGGGCCATCTCTAGGTACAGTGGAAGAGGGTTCATGATGATGGAAAACACTGGAGGAACAAAGAGGTCTGAGAGCTTTCCTCCTTCCTGCCTGGCAACAGCTTCCCTGCCTCCCCCTGGGCTGGAGCAAGGACGGTGCTTTTTCCCAGCCTCTGTTCTGCAGCCTTGCAGCTGTGCTGTGCCAGAGCACAAGTGAGCATGGTGCAGCTGCAGGGCCAGGGCAGAGGATGTGCTGTGCCCGTGAGCCCGGCCTGGCACAGGCACCCTGGGCTCTGGGTGCCCTTGGTCAGCAGGAGGTTGCTGAGCTGCAGGGACTTGGACAGCTGCCTGCAGGAGCTGGTGTAGGGCAGGTGCAAGCTGCAGGCAGAGCTGTGAGCCCAGAGCCCGTGGCAGTGACGCTGCTGTGCCTCTGTCTTCATGCCTGTGCCTGTGCTTGCTCTGTCAGCTGGCACCCATTGCGTGCCAAAGGTGCTTTTGCCTGGAGGTTTGAACAGCAGTGCTGAGGCCCTGGCAAGTCTGATCTCAGTGCTGGGATCTGGGGGGTCAGTGTTGTGATCTGGGGGCTTGTTCATACAGAAGGGTTGAGGACATGGCATGGAAGGGAGGAAGCCTTGCAGGGAAGCCAAGAGAGGTTCTTTCCAGCAGCATCCTGCTGCCTCTTAGCACTGTTCTCCTCCTGACTTGGTTGGAGAGGCAAAGTTGGAGGGGAGTTCTGAGGCAGCTGATGTTTCTACACCAAGCCAGAGGTGCAGGATCTCTTTGGGTGCAGCTGTTTTCTCATCTTTTTTTTGCTGCTTCGAGTCAGTTGAACACTTTGTCCTATTCTCAAACAGTGGGAATATAGAAAGCTAAAGAGGAATGTCCTGTGTTCCCTAGCTCCATGTTCCTTAGAAGGGGCTTAGGAATTCTTTAACATCATTAAAATGTAGAGTAAAAATGATGGTGGCCTAGGGCAGTTCTCTGGATGACCAAGTGACAGAAGAGCTTAATGCCACTGAGATAGGTTTTGCAAAGTGCGCTAGTGCCTCTAAAATGTGACATATCAGTAGAGCTTAGTGTTCACTTAGGGTGGGATAGGTAAATTGATGCCCTTGAAGGGTTATAGGAAATGGTTTTTCTTCTGCCATGGGGACAGCACTAAATGCCCTGTGCTGAGGCAGTTTCTTTTCCTGCAGGATTATTCCCACCAGCTGCTCTGTGTCACTGAAAGGGAAAGGATAGTGGTGCCAATTCGGGCCATTGCTGCCCGAGCTATCCTGGACTTCCCTGACCAGCTGGACTTCTCCACATGTCCAGTGAAGTGCAGCACCCAGCAGACTCTGCTGCTCCGCAACACCGGGAACCTGGAAGCTCGTTTCCAGCTGAGCACCCAGAGGTGAGGATCTGTCCTTGTGCAAAACACCTTTGGGTGATAACAGGGCTGGGAAAGAGCAACAAAAGGAGCCTGAGCATCCCTGCAGCCCTGGCTGGAAAGGAGCAGAATGGATGGCATCTGCTCTCGCTTTCGGTCTTCTGAGCAGGATGCAGCCTTTGAGCTTTCTCTGTCCCAGCTTTCCTGGAGGCTGCTGCAACATGTTGGCAGCTGGCTTGCACCCTGCTGAGCACAAGCAGCTCCTGAAATGCTTTCTCAGCACTGTCAGCCAAACAGAGCCATTCTCTGGGAGGCCACAGGCACGTGGCTTTGCAGGGGTCCCTGCATCAGATGCCCAACATGAGCTGTGCTGCAGGCAGCCAGTGCAGTCCTGTTCCTGAAGCTGATCTGCTTTCCCTTGTCAGCTGAGGGCATCAGTCACCTCTTGTGTTCCATGATGAACCTTTGAAAGCCAGTTTAAAATTTCATACCAGATGATTTAAATCTCTGAATAAGGTTGTGCCCCCTTTTCATTGAGATTTCTTTTTGAATACACTGAAGTTCCTGTGTTTCTGCTGGTTTTTTTCATTTTGGTTTAAGTGTTTGCCAAAAGATCATGAATTCTTCCTTGGGAACTTTCATGAAGGTCGAGCTCCTCTAATGCCTATCAATATACCACATGCCCATGGGTACTTGCAGAGGTGTGTAGGAAATATGAGACATTTAGTGAATATTTGAAAAGCAATTGGGCTGATTTAGAAGATAAAAGTATAGAATAACTTTTGGAGGGGAGCTCTGGCAATCATCTGAGCAGACACACTGCTCAAAGCAAGAGCAGTGTCTGGGGATTGCCAGGTGCCATTGGGAGATCTGGACCTGCCTTTAGATGCCATGCAAGGAAACAAACATACAAAGGGCCCTAGTTAAAAAGCAGAAGAAAACGACCTATTCAAACCCTCTCCATACCTTATCTTTTCTGCCTGTCAGTAGTGCGGTAGTGCCTGTCAGGGTGCAGTAGTGATTCATTGAAAGGGTAGCTCTAACAGGATGAGAACTATCTTAAGGAACAGCTCACAATTCACAGATAAAAGGCCAAAAATTTAGCTTGCCAGCCCCATCTATTGGCACTGGTGTTTTCATTTGGTTATTCCAATGTCAGGGATGTCTCCTTCACAGCTCTTCTATCTGTGGGCTCAGGGAACAGCTTAGTGATGTTGGCTGAAATTCAGAGGAGTTAAGTTCAGCTGTAGAGCTTGTGTCCTTGGGTCTTGGGGAGCCAGGTCTGTGTGAGAGATGACTGCTCCAGCAGGAACAGAGGAGTCTGGTGGGTACAGCCCGGGGTGGGATGTAGGAGATGCAGGGGCTGATTTGCACTTGGTTTTTCAGTCCTGAAAACTGAGTGCTGAACTTGGCTGGATCCTCTTCTCCTGATAATTTGAAAAGAAGAAGATCCCTTCTTTCTCAGGCAAGCCCTGAAGTCTCCCCCAGGAGTGTTATTGCCATCCTGCCATCTGAGGGCAGGAGCATGTAACATGGGGCAGCAGTGGGAATGGAATGGAATGGAATGGAATGGAATGGAATGGAATGGAATGGAATGGAATGGAATGGAATGGAATGGAATGGATTGGAATGTAGTGCTGAAGTGTGGCCAGGAATTCCCTTAACTGGCAGCTTCTCTGTTCCAGTGAAATTTTTGGCAGAAGAATAAGAACAGAATGCTGTGCCTTGCCCAGAGCAGGCACTGATCCCCGAGCCCCAGCAGAGAGCTGCAGCAGCCCTGGCCTCAGCCCTGGAGCACATGCAGGAGCTCTGGGGCTGCTGGGGCCTTGTCTTTCCACCCCTCTCTCCAAAGCCTCACATCCAGCACATAAGCACTGCTGTCCTAAGGCTTCTCCCTCAGCCAGCAGGGATGTTCTCACCAGTGGTAATGGGAACGGGTCAGGCCCATCATTGCAGCAATAGGTCCTTCATGAGCTGAACCTGAAGCAAGTTCATCACTGCTGACATGAACAAAGTTCAGCTTGGCAGATGTTCTCTTTATTTTTGTGTGTGATGCATTCATCACCAAAGTCCCCAGAAGACACTTGGAAGTGACAGATTGAGCAGCAGCAAAGCACCAAGGCCAGGAACTTTTGTTTCCTCAGTGGGGCTGTACAAAAGCACAAAGGCCAGCAGCTGCTGGGCAGAAGCACATTTCCCCTGAGCTCTCCCTGAGCATCAAAGCAGAGAGTCTTGTGTTTGTCAGGCAAGAGCTGTTCACCTGGTGACCAATCCTGATTGCTGCTGTTAAATCCAAAGTGCACCAACACATCTGCATAATTATTTCCAACACATTGCACAGAGTTTCTCTGCTGGGCCAAGCAAACAGTTACCAGCGTGGGTGACAACCCACAGTCCCAGACTGCATTGCTGGTAAATACACAGAAACCTCCTGTTCTGCTTCCTTGATGTGCTCCTGTTCATGGTGCTTCATTGAGCTGGGATTGGATCCTTCAGACTGGAAATGGCATCCTCCTTTTGGGTTTCCATGTCACTGTATTACTCTAATGTGCATTTGCACTCTTTCAGAGTTTTGACTGCTCCCTTTCTTAGCGTACCTTTCATTGAAGTACTGCTAAAATGTGCCCTTTTTAGGCTCAATCAGGATCTTTTCAAGGTAAAACACACCAAAGAACCACACTGCAAATTCAACAGTTATTATTCCTTGGTCTGTAAAAAAGGATTAATACAACATCACTTTCCAACATCACACATATAGTATTCATTTTACTATTTGCAAAAAGCCAATAATATAATAGGCATTTTTCACAGTGCTGGTAACATGGAGCTGCAACCCAGCTCTGTCTCCCCTTCCCAGGGAAGTCCTGCTCCATAATCTTTATCTGCCTCCCCCAGCAGCTCAGTGGGAGGAAAAGCCACTTGAAGTGGCTGGTGGATTGTCCCTCAGTTTTGGCAGAGGCTTTGAGCCAGGAGGTTCCCTTGAGGGATTCTGGCTTTGGAAACCTCTCGCCAGCCTGCAGGTGTGGAGTAAAACTACCTGCTGTGCCAGTGAACAGCAAGTTATCCTGTGATCCCTCTGAGACCCCCAGGGCTTGGGGTCAGCCCTTGCTGGGGAGCGGCTGCTTGTGAGAAATAGCCACTCACTTTTCCTAAGTTTAGAAAGGTTGATTAAACCTTATCAAAAATACAACAGAAGACTGGATAGAGAAGATGTTACGGAAGGATTTTCCCCAGGTGTGCTCACCCACACAATGGAGGTTTTGCCTTTTAACCCTTTAGCCTCTCCCAAAATTCTGACCATCGACCCCTTCTTCGCTGTCCTGTGGTGGAGTTCACTTCCTCCATCTTGATTGGAGGTCAGATGTCACCATGGTGACAAGCTGACCCTCCCAAATACCCCAACCCCGGCTGTCCCTTGATAACAACTCAGGGGGTAAAAAACCCTTTTCTTAACCTATAGACATGGTATTTGTCTGTTAATGGTGAGAGTCAGTCGTGGCATTGCTCATCAGTCACACTGCTGCTCCTTCCCATGTGCTTTGCTCTCCTGCACTCACACTTCTCTCTGCAAATCTGTGGCTTATTAAACGACCTGCTGGCTTTGTCTCTCCTCTGGCTGCAGGCAGAGTCTTTTTGGGCAGTCACAGAGAGAGCTGTGGCTGGAAAAATTAATGGAGGAGAAAGAAACAGGGAAGGAGAAGGGCTCTTGTGAAGATCGTGCTGCCAGCCTGAGAGCCCCAGGGGAGATGGCAAAGGTGCACCAGGACCCCATGTTCTCTGATGACGTTTCTGTCATTGAGCCAATGGTAAGTGATAGCTGAGAACCTCATTTTCCTCCTCTTCCTCCTCTCCCTCTTCCTCCTCCCACCCACTGCAACCCTGGCTGTGGTCACTGGGCAGATCCTCAGCTGGCCCCACATGCTGGGAGGGAGGGCATGGAGTTTCTGGTGCAGCTGCAGAGCTCACCTAAAAATGCTAAAATGCTCAAAGCATTTCTGCCCTGGAGGGTCAAGGCAGGGCTGGGAGCCTGACAAAGCCGAGCTCTGCTGCCAGGGCTGGAGCTCAGGGCACTCCATGCGTGTCCTTGCAGTGTCACAGGGAGCAGTTCTTGTAGGCAGGGGCTGCCCCCACACGTGGGGCTCAGCAGAGGCTGTTGCAGCACTGCCAGCTCACACACTGACCTGAAGCTGGCAAGGTTGGCTGGGAAAAGGAGGCCAAACTCAGCCCAAGGTTAATCCCAGAAATGCCAATGGCCTCCTGTAACCACGCCTTGCACTATTTCTGAGTCTGCCTTCCAGTGCCATCTGAGAGCCTGGACACAAGGCTGGAAGGTTTCACTGGGCCTTTTGAGTTCTCCTGCACACAGGGACAGAAAACCTTTTCCTTTTCTGTTTGTGCAAGCAAACTGCCACGTGCTGCCATCAGCCAGAGCCCTGATTCTGAGCACTGGCATTGTGAGAGATGATGAATGCCTGGTGTCTGCACACTGCAAAATCCCTTCTCCCCTTGGAGTAAAGCCCAGAATAATCCCAACCTCTGCTTTCTTTCAAAACAGGTTAAACTAATATTTTTATTTCTGGGGGAGGGGATCATGATCTCTCCTTGTGAAGAGCCACCAGTGCACATTGGCAGTTACATCCCACTGCAGCTGACAGCAGCATGGTGTGAGCAAGAGCTTGTGTCAGAGCAGTAGGAAATTGTGGAGAGTGGGACCTGACCAGCATTGAGAGCTTCCAGCACTGTGTTGAGCTGGATTTGGAGGGTTTCCTTGGGCTCCTTGTGTTGTTCACTCATCACTGATGCTCTAAACAAAGGCTTACAGGACTATGGTTGAAAACAAGAAATGTGAAGTTTGAAGAGAAATGTTTTGCTGTTTCTGTTGTAGGAGGGAGAAATTGAGCCGGATGGTTTGGCCAAAATCAAGATGACTTTCAAACCCCTGGAAGCAGTGGAGTATCAAAGTGTGGCTTGTTGCAGCATCTCAGGTGCAGCTCCTGTGCCCTGCTTCTCCCCCTCAGTGCAGCCATGGTGCAAGCCTGAGCCCACTGGGCTGCCCTGGCAATGCTGGGAAGAGTCCCTGGCCAGCAGGGCAGTGCTGGCACATCCCCAGTGGCCCTGCAGCTCCCAGGGAGTGTCCCGTGCAAGGCCAGGGCTCAGAGTGCTGTGTCTGGGCTCCTGATCCCAGCACAGCCCAGGCAGTGCAGGGAGAGGTTTTCATGCCATGGCTTTGCCAGCATTTCCTCAAAGGCCAGAGAGCTGCAGAGCAGAGCAGCTTCAGTGAACAAGCACTAAGCCCCTGCAGGCCCCTGGCCTCCAGGATGGCTCCACTGGACATGGATCCATCATCAGGTGGCAGGAGCTGGGTTAGAAATGTGCTCCCTGAGCCTGGATCAGCTCCCACTGGCCAGACAGCACCAGAGCAGAGGGGGCTGAGCCCCACTGAGCCCAGGCTGTTGGTAGAAGGAGCAGCCTTGGCCAGCAGCTGCTTCTCTCCCTGTGTGGGAGCTGTCACCTTGCAGCTCTCAGTCTGTGGAAACAGAGCCCAGTGCTGAGGGTCAGAAGGTGAGGACTTGGGCAACAAAGTCCTGTGCTGCTGGGCCAGGTAGTTTGTTGATTGCCAAGCTCTGGATGAGCTTTGTGCCTTCCCTGAATGGATTTCCAAGCTCCTCTAGGTGCATGGGAAGGAAAGCACAGAGTCCTAGGATGTTAAGGATGGAGTGGACCTTAAAGATCATCTAGTGCCAAGGCCCCTGCCATGGGCAGGGACACCTCCCCCTAGAGCAGGTAGCTGCAAGCCCCATCCAGCCTGGCTTTGAACACTTGCAGGGCTGGGACCTGCACAACTTCCCTGGGGAACCTGCTCCAGTGTCTCACCACCCTCACAGGAAAAAATGTCATCCCAAATATCTAACCTAAATTTCCTTTCTTTCAATTTCTACCCATTACTCCTTGGTCTGCCACTCCAGGACCCCAGAGATGTTTGAAACTCAGCAAACTGGTGGCTCCAATTGGAAACCAGCCCGAGGAATGGGTTAGGAATTAGAAGTCAGCCCCAAGGGATATCTGCTGAGGGAAGAGAAGGGTTCATATCTTGTCCTGCAGCATCAGGAGCTGGTGGCATCCAGCTCAGAGTCAGGGACTAGCACTGAGGCAGCCTGGAAAAGACAGTGTGACAGAGGGAATGCTTGTACTGAAATGGACATCTCTCCCCAGGCCGTGAGAGCAGGCTGCCCCTGCAGCTCAGAGGGGAAGGCCAAGGACCCTTGGTTGAGCTCAGCTCTGACACTCTGGAGCTTGGGGACATTTTTGTCAACACCCCCCATGTCTGTGAGGTGAGCAGCAGGGCTGGGGATGGATGCTGATGGCTCCTGAGGCAGCAGCAAGCCTGGTGGAGCTGTGGAATTCCTGCCAGCCTGGGCAGTTGTGAGCAGGGAATATTTGATGTGCTGGTCCAGTCTGGGGGGTCAGAAAGGTGTGTCTGTTGTTCATGAAGCCCCAGCCCCTGCTTTTGGGCAGCCTTCCTTAGGGATCAGCTGGGAGGCTTCCTGCAAAACAAGGCCTTGGCAGGTGAAACCAGCACTGGGTGCAAAAGCTGCATGTTCAGAGGCTTTTGTGGCAGTGCCAGACACAAGGCACCTTTGGACTGGGCTCTGCAGAAGCAGCTGGAACCAACTGGCTGCCTTTGAGCTTCAGTCCACTGCCAACAGCTTCCAGTCAAGGGTCTCCTGCTCATTCCTGGAAGTCCCAGGAAAGCCTTGGGAGTTCTGTCCCTTGCTGACCAGTCCCACACTTCAGCCTTGGTGCATCTCTGGCTCTGGAAAGAGAAAAGTGTTCCTGGGAATAAAGAACAGGATTTTTCTACCTATTTGCCTCCACCCCCCAATAGTGTCAAGCCTGTAAAAAACTCATGAAAGAGCAACTGAAAAGAGGCAGGAAATGAGGCACTGCATCAGGGCAAACACTTTCAAAAGCTTGGCTGGGGAAGAGAAAGACACCCTGAGTTCTCTCACCAAAAGATGGTGCTGTCTGTACATTTTTATGCTGATGCCTCATTAGCAATGTCTTGTTTTCATGGTGTGGGAAAAGGTGACTGAGGTGATGGTGCTGTTGGAGCTGTGCAGGCTGGGCCAGCAGCAGCTCAGTGCTGATTCACTAGGCAGCTGCAATCACCCCACGTTGCTCTCAGGGCCAGGTCTCCATGAGCTGGGTGATGCTGCCCAGAGGTGCACTGCTCTGTGTCCATGGGATAACCCCAGGGTGACTGCAGCTCTGTGCAGCTGCCACTGCATTGCATGCAAACCCAAAGGCAGAACTTGTCCTCTTGTATCTTTTGACTTGTGCCATTCAGCAGCACAAAGCATCTTCTGCCTTTTCTGGCTGTTCATTGCATCCTTAGACAATAGCTCCCAAGAAGGGAATATTCCACATGGATTTCCACTTTGCTTTCTTGCTGCTGCAGGTGAACCTGATCAACCAAGGAGCTCTTGATGCTCCCTTCAGATACATCCCTGCAGCCACAAAGGCGGGCTTGGGCTTCAAGTTGGCACCCCAGGAGGGCATCATTGCAGCAGGTGGGAGCCAGACTCTCCAGATCTCCTTCAGTGCCACCGTGTTGGGGAGGTTTGAGGAAGAATTCCGGTTCAGTGTGGCTGGATCTCCTACGCCTGCCATCCTGACCATCAGGTAAGGACCCTGGGAGCTTGGTGGGCACATCTGGAGCTGTCTCTGGGACATGCCCCACCTATCTCCTGTTGGGGTGGAGCAGAGAGAAAAGGTGTTTGCTGAGGTCTTCATCTCTGCTCTGATGCTGGCACTGCTTTAGTGGGAGGATGCCTCCTGCCCTGTGTGGTACCTGGAGCTGGAATGACTCCTCCCTGCAGGGATCTCCCTCTGCCCTGGGCCATGGCAGGCAGTGGGATGGATCAGCTTTGGGCAGCAGCTGCTCTGGGATGTCCCAGCTGAAGAGCCAGCAAGGCCCCCAGGGCTTTGGAGATGGGCCAGCCTGGGGCATTCTGCAGCAGCAGCAGTGCTTTTAAAAACTTCTGTCAATAATCCATGCCAGATGGGCAGCAGCAGCCTCACCTCCCCTCCCATGGCCATGCTGTGGGGGACAAGCTGTGCTCCCAGCTGCTGTGCCCAGAGGGCTCTGGTGCCTCCTGTGCACAGCCAGGCAAGGGCTGATGTGGGAGTCAGGGAACTGTGCAGCAGGAACTGTGCCAAGGACTTGGGCACCATCCCCTGGGCTGGTGCCATGGCAAGAGATCATCCTGGCCCAGCACAAGGGACAAGGGGTGATGATAGGGGAGGCAGAGCTCAGTGCTCAGCACCACAGCAGCACGAGGCCTTGTCCCTGCCAGCCTGAGCCATGGGCTGCTAGGATAATGCAGTGGGAGCAGGAGAGCTGATGCTGGCTGCTCTGCAGCTTTGGAGCTAGGCTGCTGCTCTTGGGAGGCACTGGGGCAAGGCAGTGAAGAAATGAAAGCAATCTGCACTGGATTATGGCAATAAGATAAGGGAGATGGATGAAAAAGAACAAGGAAATTATTACTTAGCAAGAGCAAAGTGGTGAGTAGGTCTGCCCCCAGTGGAGAAAGAATGGTGATGGCTTTGATTTTGGAGGAAAAGTGCTGCTTTTTTATTTTGGAGATCAAGAGGGAACCTTCCACCATCCAATAAGTGATTCTCCTCTGTCCCTCCCCCAAAGTGGCCATGGGATGTTTGTGCATCAGCAGCTTTCTCCTTGAGCAAGGGCAGGTGTCTCTTGTTGAGATGTGTGGAGCAGAGCCAGGGGCAGTGCTGTGAATCCAACAGAAGGCACAGGTCACTGGGCCTTGATTTTTAACCACAAGGCAGAGAGGGCATGGATTGGCATCAGCCATGAAATCAACTGGTGAGTGTTGTGCAGCTCCAAGTGCTGCTTTCAGTGGGCGTTGGTGACTTTTGCAGTGTGTCTGCTGAGTTCAAGGACAGGTGAGGTGCTGTGCTAGATTCAGGACCCCCTTGTTTGGTTGTTGAAGCTGTTGCTCTTGGCTGTGCCAGCTGCTGCACTGCTGACAAGCTGCTCCTTTCCTCTAGGATTCATCTGTGCCCTGTGTAGAAGTGTTGCTGCTCTTTTCAGAGGATGTTTGGGGCTGCCCTGGGTTCATGGCTCACAACTGTGTCTGTAATGATGGTGTGGGTCAAACTCTGCTGAGAAAGCTCCTCCATGGGAACAGCAGTTCCAGCTAAGAAGTAGCAAAGCAGGAACCTGTGGCTGGAAGGGCTGGTTACAGAAGTTTGTGGGGACACCTTGATGCCCATCCCATTGCAGATGGGGAAACTGAGGCCCGGAGCCATGTCTGGCTGTGTGTTCAGGGTCCTTCATGGGACCAGCAGCATCCCGGGGGCTTTTCCTGCCTGCCCTGTGCCCAGAGCCCATCAGTGGCTGCTGGCTGCTGGCCACTTGGCTTTAGCTGCCTCCTGTGCCCCGGGGCACTGTGCTGAGCACATGGTGTGTGCAGGTTTGAAAGGCACGGTGCCCTGACACCAGGTTTGTGCCCCCGAGCCACGACAGCCGGAGCTTTGCAATTCCTTGAACCAAGGCATTTCCTGCTCTGTCCTCGCCATGCAGGGGCAGCGTCACTGGACCCAGTTTGCACTTCGACCTCCCTGAGCTCGACTTCGGGGACATCTCCTTTGGTGAGTGCTGCCTGGGCTGGGACACAGCGGGAGGGATCTGTGCCTTCCAAGGGAAAAGCATCCCTCCCTCCTGCTCTGCCCCAGCAGCCTCTTCAGGGTGGGAACTGCAGGGCTGCTGGTGCCGCAGGGAGCATTTGGCCATTGTCAGATCAAACAGAAGCAAGGCAGAGAAAGTCAGGATTTTCTGGTGTCTCTGTCCTGCTTGAAAAGACAGATATCTGCCAAGAAAGGTGGGGATCTTCCTGGAATGGAAAGATGAGCCCCTCCCTCCAAATGATGATACCTTTGAAATTACAGGGCTCAAACGATGGGGAAAGGAATAACAGTTCTTTCCTAGACTATGTCAGGAGAGCCCAGAGAACAAGAGCAGATGTTTGCCAGCCGCCAAGTCCCGTTTTTTCCCTTTGGTGCAGTGAGGATCCCAGCAGGAGGAGCTGTGGGCTCTGGCAGGGCAGTGATCCCCTGCCAGCCGGCAGCGGCAGGGAAGGAGGGAAGGAGGGAAATGCTCCTTTTGCAGAGGGACAGAGGGCAGGGGGATGTGGGCAGTGGCTCAGAGCAGCAGGCAGCAGCGGGGAAGGCAGGCAGGGTGGGTGCCAGGCTGAGCTGCAGCCAGGGCAGCCCCGGGGCCAAGCACACAACCTCCCGCAGCAGCACGCGGCCGAGCTCCCATCCCCGAGCGGGAGGAAGGGAAGCTCCGCTCCCTGCCCAGCCTCAGCTCCCACTGCACAGCGCCCACGGCATCGCGCCACAGCTGCCAAAAACCCCCGAGGGAAAAGCCCACCCCCAGGGCCAAAACCCCCAAACCCCCTATCCCCCTTCCCAGACCAAGGGGAGCATTCACTACCAAGCCTGAACCCAGAACAAGGAAGGTCATGGACTTTTTAAGGAAACTACTTGCCTTTCCTGAGCTGCTTCTTCCCCACCCTGCATCACCATGGAGGCACTTGTCAAGTTGCCTTTTTGAAGAAATGAAACAAGAAAGGCAACCAATGGAACTACGGTTCTGAACCAGGAGATTGATCCTGCTGGATCTGCTTTCATTCCTAAGGTCTCTTCAGCTGAAGGCAGCTGTTGTATCTTTGCTTCTTTGGAACTGTTGACTGTTGTCTGCATGCCGTGAGCTCAGTCTCATTGCAGGTTTTGCCATCTGTGTTTGTCCTTGTTGTGCCTCTCTTGCCTCCCTGCTGGAGTCACTGCTGGAGCTGGCAGTGCTCACTGGGATGGGCACAGAGGAGCTCTGGGCTGCAGCTGCAGTTGTTTTTTCTCCCCATCTGTGTTCCAGTGCCTCTTGGTGAGCAGGCCTGGGGAGAAGTCTCCTCCCCACAGAGCTGCCAGCCCAGCCAGATGTCCACTGCAGAGCAGCTTGTGGCTGCTCTCCAGGCTCTGCAGGACATCCCCACCATGAGTGGCTGCATCTCTGGCTTTCCAGCATGGAAAGCAAATCCCAGAGCTCCAGTGGGGTAAAGCCTTGCAGGCAGCAATCCCAGTGAGCAGCATGGGTGCGATGTCCCCGTTTGTTGGGTGAGGTGGGACCTGGTTCCTCATTGCCAATCTCCACACAAGGCTTGGTGTGCCCCCAGTTGAGTGGGCTCTGAGCTGTCTCGTGCTCAGTCTGTTTGGCCCAAACCAAGAGATGCTTTAAAGATCCTGCAGAGAGAAGCTGCATTGGGCTGCTTTGCCTCACGTTCTAGTTCCTGATTCCATCCTCACATTTGCTGTAGCTTCTTCTCAATGCTGACTCACTGTTTATCTATCTTGAAAAGGGTGGGAGTGTTGGCAGGCTGAACAGGGATTTTGACAGCTTGAATTCTCAGAGGAAATGCTCGGTCTGGGTGCACACTCATCACTGGGAGATCACTGGTGCTGGTTTGGGGCAGGTGAGGCAGCTCCTCCCCATCGCCAAGAGAGAAGCTTGCAGTGTTCAGCAGGGCTAGGAGTGGGCATTTTCAAGGCTGCAGTCTGCAATCTGTGTCAAAGGGAACTGAGTGACGATTCATTCCTCATGCAGCTTCTGGGTGAGCTGTAGTTCAGATAATCCAGAGCTAAACTCCAGTGCCACTTTCATTGTGCCAGGCCATTCCCAGCAGGAGTCAGGCCACAATGGGAGCCTCAATGGATGTTGGTGTCCTTTCCTAGGCTTTCCCTACACCCAGCGCTGCCGGCTCACTAACAGCTCCCCGGTGCCCGTGACGTTCCAGCTCCGCATGTCGTTCGATGGCACGCAGCCGGCCGTGGACAGCGTCGATCAGATCCGCTGCCACAGTGACCCAGCCTGGAGGAAGGGCATTCACTTGTATGTGGAGCCCCGGGAGTTTACAATCACTCCCAGCCAAGGGACCATCCTGCCCCAGGGACACCAGGACATCCAGGTACGGGCAGAGTGCAGCCAGAGACGCTTCAGCACCAGGGCTGCAGCTGCACTGCAGTGTGGGAGGGCTTTAGCTCTGGGGCCAGCTTTGAGCATGGTGTGAGTGAGAGATCTGCACTGCTCTGAGGCCTCTGCCAGCTGCCTTACTCGGGGTGTTCCTCAAGGAGCACTGTTTTCTTTCCAAAATCATATGCTGAGGTCACATACCGTATGGTCAAGGCCAGAAGTCACTCTTGTGTTCTTGAGAGCCATTTATTTGATTGCAAGTGGGCAGAGCAAAGATGAGGGCAGAAGGTGGCTGTTAGAGAGATGTCATTGTATAAAACAGTTAGCTTTTCTTCTTGGTCTCATTTCCCCTCTCCTGGGGAGCAGAAGGATTTGTGTTCACTGCAGGAATCTCCAGTGGAGACAAAAATCTCTGCAGCCATGAACTGCCCAGCACCTGCTGGGCCACACTTTGCCCTCAGCTTCCTGCTGTAAAGTTGAACTCATTGTGCTCAAGTCAGATTTCTTCTGCATTTATGTCATTGTAGTCAGATGAGAAATTGGCCCCTTAATTTGAATACAGTGGTTCATAGAGCTTTAGTCTAATGTTTTAATGTAGCTATGCCCTGATAGCAAGGTGTGTTTAACACATCTGCTATTGCCAGAAGGCTTTTGTTACTTTGAGACTGTGCTCTACACATGGAGCAGCAGCAGAATCAAGACAAAATCTTCCCTCAAGGACTGGAGGATATCACACGTGGATAATGAGCTTTGGTAAGGAAGAATTTCCTGTTCTTCTCTTCCACCAGGTGACCCTGTGTTCCAACTCGGTGATGGAGTTCTATAGGAAAATGCTGGTGGATCTGGAGGGTTTTGGCAAGGGAGTGGCATCACTGGTCATCACAGCCAGGTACCAGCCCTTGCCTGGCCTCCCCCAGCCCCTGCCTTGCCCAGGCTTTGCTGGCTGCAGCTGCCAAGGAGAAGTGCTGGTTCATGAGCTCATGTTGTGCCAGCTGGGCATGAGAAGAGCAGAGCTTGGACAGCAGCCTGTGGTGAAAAGCAGCCCTGCTCCCAGCCCAGCAGGGTCCTGGGCCCTTTTCTGAAGGCACCAGGAATGAGATCATTTCTTGGCCTGGCTTTTGGTGCTTGAGGTGGAACAAATTTCCCCAGGGCCTCCTCTCCTTCTTGCTGCAAGAGGTGGAGTTGTGCTGGGTGCGAGCACCGTGCATTGGTTTGGGACACAGCAAGCAGCCTGCTGAGAGCCAGGCTCTGGTTCTGTTCATGAGGGCACATGGCAGGGGGGAAGTGGCTGCCAGCAAGAGTGCTGAGGGCAAGGGCTCAGGAGGGGAAAGCAGCCCTTGGTGTGGCAGCTCAGCTCTAGATTTTCTCCTTCCCTCTGCTTCCCACTCTGAGCCTGAATGTTCTCAGAGCTGAGAGCAAAAGTGGTTGTTGCTGCAGCAGAATTCCATCCTGCTGTGCTGCTGTGGGTGTCAGTGGAATGCCAGGAGGGATGCAGTTCCCTGGGGCTGTTCCCTCTCCCAGGCAGAGCCATCCAGGCAGTGCCTGGGCTGGCATTTTGTCAAGCAGGTGGGGCTGGGGACAGTCAGTGCCTGGAGCTGTGGAGGGAAGGAGCCAGGGAGCTGTAGGGCCTGGGAGGGGCTGATCAGCCACTCTGGAGGGCAGCTGGTGTCTCGTGCCCTCCAAGGCTGGGGCAAGCAGCTGAGTTCCCAGGCAGGGCAACAGCACCATGGCAGAGAAGGGAGTCATTTTTCCTGGGACACTGGAGTTGTGTGTTCCTTGAGCATTAGTGAGCTCTGATCCTTGTTGGGATGGCTCCCCTAGAGCTCATGGGTCACTGGGAGTGTTACAGGAGTCCTTGCAAGGCTTCCTGGGGAAAGGAGGGGCTGAGGCAGCTGTGGGACAAAGTGCTCTGCCTGGGGCACTTGGCAGCCTCTGGGTGCTGCCTCTCAGGGTTTGCCCCTCCTTGACAAGACCTGTTGGAGCGGGAAGACGTAGAAGGCAATTTATCACTGCAGGGCTGTTATGCTCTGTTTTACAATCTTTGGGGGTAAATGTTCTCCATTCTCTCAGTATCTCTGATTCCCCTGGGCTCATCTCTTTGTCCAGATGTCTCGTTCCAAAGCTGCAAGTGTCCCCCCATGTGCTGCAATATGATGAGTGCCTCCTGAAGGTGCCCTATGAGAAGAAGTTCATCATTAGGAATCCCAGCCACCTGCCTGGCTGCTACGGGCTTATTGAACAGGTTTGGCATCCCATCCACCTCCCCCTCTCAAATATTATTGAGGAGCTTATTAGGGGGAAAAAGGATTTGGACATGACCTTGCTGATTTCTATTCAGTCTTAAAGATCTGCTGAGAACAGGATCCTACCCGAATGTAAACTTGAGGATGCAGTTTAACCTGCTGAGGGAACAGTTGATGTTCTAGTCTTCAGGGTGTTTTCTTGTGGGAGATCTTAGAGGGCTGTGAAAGCTGCTGCATCCACAGACACCAGTGCCTGTGCTGGCAGCCTCCTTGCAGGATCCCCTGGGAATGCTAAGCCTACAATTCTTGCATCTTGTTTGTGCCTTTTACCTTTGTCCTGGGCATTTTTAAACACGTGTGTCAGTTGCTGTTGCGGTGGATGTTAGGGAGTGTAAAGTTTCTTCAGAGGTGCCTCTGAAGCTGCATTTCATTGTGTCTCTTGCAGAAACGCAAGGAGGACGCTGCTGTGCTCTACTCCAGCCCCAGGCCCTGTGGGATTGTCCAGCCTCACAGCACTGCAGAGATCCCAGTGCTGGTGGAAGTGCAGGCGCTGGGCACGCATCGCACCAATGTTCTCATCGGCGTGTTCGGGGATGAGAGAAACCCACTGGTGAGTGCAGGGGAGATGTGTGCCTCTGTGCAGCTGCTCCTGGCAGGCTGCAAAGGGCACAGGGATTCTGCCGGGGAAAACAGGCACAGGCTGCTGTGGAGAAGGCCAGGAGGGATGGGTGGCACAAACAGCTCGTGCCTCACGGGTGGTAATCTCAGTGTCTGGCACAGAATGTCGTTGGTCTGAGCTGGAATCCAGGGCCACTTTAGTGCATTACTCTTGAAAATGCTGTTAACTTTGGAAACATCTGTTTGGAAATGGTATCTCTCTGAGCGCAAAAGGGGATGTCAGAATATTTCTGGGAACCTTGAGCTTTCTGTCAACGAAAGGAAAGCTGGCATTTGAAGAGTGGTTGCAAGGATTGAAACTTACATTAAAACATAAGGAAATGACAATGCCAAATTCCCTGGATGGCACCAAACATCTGAACCTGGGCCATTGTGGCACTGCATGTAAATCAGTGAAGAGGAAGGACAGGCAAGGCAGGCTGTGCCAGGGAGCCTGAGGTTTGACAGAACAGTTGCTTTCAACTCTCAGACTGCTTACCTTAAAGAGGAGGGTTTCTCCCCACCAGAGGAACCAGTTGTTTAACTGTCAGCCTGGTCTGAACTAGAGATTTCTTGCAAAGCTTTTACCTTTGGGCCAATAATTTGTAGTTTGAAAGATTCTCTTACCTTGATCCTTTTAAATTTGGAGGTGAACATGTAATTATCTATTTATTTTTTCTCCAAAAGCCCAGCATTTCAGCTGGAGAGTGGTAGCTGTCCCTAAAGAAATAACTAGAGCAGGGTTGAGCTGTTGAAGGATTTTTAGGTTTCCCTGTTGTGGTTTGCTTTGGGTTTTTTTAAAAATGTTTCTTGCCTGCTTCCTGGGACAGAGAAAACAGTTATGGAGCTCTGGACAGCTGGCAGAAACCTCGCCAAGCCCAAGGCTGATGGAGTCTGGCAGGATCCCAGCACTACAGCCCATGTATGTATGTCTGGATGCATGGGGAATGCCACCTGAGTCCCCTGGGAGTGTTGGAAAATGTCAGCCAAGCCCCCAGCAGTGTCAGGGAAACATTCCTGATAAATACCTGGTGGAGCTGCAGAGTTTCTGCTGTTGGGCCCTGGGGGGGCTGTGCTGGCTGTCACTGCCTGGGTCTGCCCCTGGATGTCTCAAATCTGCCCTTTTTGCTTGCCTTCTCTGTCTTTTCCTCTCCCACTGTGCTTTCTGCATGCCCACAGGGTGTTCATCCCTGTCCTCTGCAGTTCCTCAGTGCAAGCAGTTGCAGCTGCTGCAGCAGCTCAGTGTCGTCCCTGGGCTGCCTTTAGAGCAGACCTGCTCCAGCCTGGATTGGGAAGGGCTGGATCAAAGCATTTCTCAGTTCAAGGTGCCAGCAGCCAGCCAGGGGCTGCATCCTGAGCAGGAGCTGCTGGTGCAGGTGTCCCTCCCTCCCACTGCAGGTCCCTGTTCACAGTTATCTTCTTTTCCAGAGATGAGCTTCACCCACCTCAATTCACTCCCCAACCACCAAAGGAGATGAGAACATGTTTGCATTGCCCAGCGTCTCGATGGAGGCACTTCAAGGCTGGAAAGCAGGAGGCAGCCACAGCCCTGACTGAAGAGCAGGATTTGACCCAGTCTTCAGGAGTAGAGGTAGATTTTCTTGTACACCTACTGCTTGTGCTGCCTCCCCAGCCTGCCACCAGCAAGTCATGCTCCTGCTGAGCTCCCTTTTTGCTGCCCTGCTGTCCTGTGCCCTGACAGTGGCTGGGCAGCAGGGCCAGTGGCTGGACATGGGGCAGTGGGAGGGAGAAATAGGAGAGTTTTCCTTGGAGAAGCTCACTCAGATCCTACAGGCCTGTGTTGAGTGTGGCATTTTTTGCCTTGTTGCCTTCCCAATGCAAGATGAGGCTTTCATCTGCATCATGATGGGAAGAGCTGCAGCTTCCTTGGCAGAGCAAGCTGGGATGAATCCTGATCTCCATGTGCCCTCTTCCCAGCCCAGCCAGACTCCCTGTTTGCAGGTCTCTGCTGTCACCCGAGAGCTGCTCTTGCACTGCTGGCCCTGAAGCTGTCTTACAAACTGGGACTTGGCAAAGTGGCTGTCTCTTCCTGCAGGCGTAGGGAATGGCTTGTTTTTCAGGTGCCACCACAAGCTCCTGCAAACCCTCACCTCCCAGCAGGCCTGGAGGGATTCAGGTGCTGCGTGGACGCACCGCACACTGCCCTGGGAGCGGAGAAGGGAAGAGGGAATCTGTCTCCCTTGCACACTGGCAGTGTGGCAAGCAGGGCTGGAGCTGCCAGTGCCACTGGTGGCCCTGAGCATTGGCCACAGAGGGGCCTCCCATCCCTGCAGGCCCAGCACAAAGTGCTGCTGGAGCAGCTGGGTGTTGGAGAGGCCGTGCAGGACACGTTGTGGGGCTGCCCAAGGACGCTGTGCAGCCCCTATGGAGGGCACTGCTCCCCCTGCAACTCCTCAGGTGGTCCAGAGGAAGGTTTTGCAGGAGCTTTTGCTGTAGCACCTTGAGGGAGCAGCATTTAAATCAGAGAGGGGAAGAGCCTCAGGAGTCAGATGAGCTGGGCTGGGAGTCCTTTGCTCAGCTCCAAGAGCTCTCACTCTGAGTCTCCTCCTTTTCTAAAAGCAGTAAGTTTTGAAACTTTTTCAAGGCAAGTTGTGCATCAGAGAGAATTTCTAGTGCCAGGAGACATCCCAGTTCACTTTCATGTCATGTACTCATGAATGCATTGACCCGTGAGGATGGGAGGAGATTTTCCCCATGGTCCCTGCACTGGTCAGTGGCATGGATGCAGGATGAGATCAGGGTGATTCTGGCAGTGTTTGGGGAATAGGCCCCTCTGGCTGCAGCTGCACTTTGCTCCAAGCTGCTCTTCTGCATCCATTTCCATGCTCAACACCTCCATCTCTCCTGGCTTCCATGCAGGCTTCCAGTATCCTGCCAGTGTCAGGTGTGCTGCAGCCAGGAGAGAGCCAGCAGGTCTCCTTGCCCTTCTCTGGCCACCTCAACAGCATCTCCAGTGCCACGGCGCTGTGCCACGTGGAGGAAGGCCCCAGCTCTGAGGTGCTGGTGCCCGGGGAGGCCTCACGTGCCAGCTGCTCCCCGAGCCCCCAGGAGATCAACTGTGGCTCTGGGGCACCTCTCAGGGAGAGGTGAGTAAGCCTGCCATGGGTTCCTGCTCTCCATGGCTTACTGTCCCTGCAGGGCTTCCCTGCTCCAAGGACTCTGAGCTCAGAGGTGCTGCATAGCAAAGGCCAGAAGCAGCACAGGGATGGCCACTCTTGGCTCCCTGGCTCCCAAGAGAGGAAGCACCTTCTGTTGGGACAGAACATCTTCTTCTCTAGTTTAATTGTGAGCCCTCCTGGCTCAGATGCTGCCTGCAGGGAGCTGGGCTCTGGCCCTGCCTTGGCACTGCCTCTAGAGGTGTCTTTAGCTCCATGGTGTTGAGTCACATCTTCTTCATCATCTCCCTTCTTCACCAAAACAGTGGGACTGTGGTGTGGGCAGGCGTGGGGCACAGACCAAACCTTGGTTTGGGTGCTGGTGCTGCCACAGATGAAGTCCTTGCAGTGCTGATCTGCCAGGGTTCTCCTGATGGTGGGGCAGCAGCCATAAAAGCTCCTGTCCTTGGGGCTCCCCTTCAGCTGCAGCAGTAGGCAAGCACAGGAGAAGCTCTGCTCCAGCAGGGCAGCCCAGCTCAGGACACACAGGCAAAGTGTGAGCTGGGAGTGGAGGCTGCTAAAAGCAAGGCTGTGCATCAGGACTTCCTTCAGGCCAGGCTGAAGTTGGATTCATGGGGAGGAGAGGGACGAGGCTGCTTCAGATGGTTTCCACGGCAGACAGCACCAGCTGGCTTGGTCACAGCTGGCTTCCAGCAGGAAATCTGGCTGACAAGAGCCTGTCTTGCAGGAGAGCAGTTCCTGCAGCCTTTGCTTTCTGACTGATGGGATTATTCTCATTTAGGATCAGGCTATGAGTTGTTAAACCGAGGCTCACGGACAGAGACTCTCTAACTCATTAAAGTTAGAAAGTGGTATGTTTATTAACCCCGGCGGGCGGCACCAGAGTCGTCCCTACAAGGTGTGACTGCGCTGTACAAGGTTCTTTGCCCTCTCTTTATTTCCCAGGATCTTACACACAATACATGTGCACAACCCCAGCACCTTCCCTCCCCGCTCTGTATTAAAATGAGGTCATTAGTCCTTCACACCTGTGCAATTCTTCTCTGGAATTGGGTCGGTGGTCTCCAATTGGGCCAGTGGTCTTAAGGGATGAAGTCAGGAATGTCTTCATCAGGTCTCTGTGACCCTCTGGCACCATCCAAGGTCCCCTGCTTAGTGACTGATTGACATCAAGCCCAGGTGCTAACCATTGTTCTGCTGGTTTCAAGATGTTCTTCTAACAGTTCACTTACTCCACTTCCTTCTATCAAGAAGCTCATCATGGTAAACAATACAACAATCAGCTCTGGCTGAAGCATCTCATCATCATTAACCTGTGGTCTACCTGTCTAACTGACATCCTGATCAATGTGAATTGCTTCTAAGCCTCAGGTGAAATCTGAACTCATTGAAATCCTGCTTCAGCTCTGCCCAGGCAGAAGGGAGCTGAATGAGCTGAGTAAGAATTGCAGGAGAGATCAGCAGATGTTGGCAGTCTGTGCTCTGCTTGAAACTGGGAAGTCAAGAGACAAAGGGCGTTTTCAGGCACAGTGCAGAGAGCTGGTGGATCAGCCTTTGGCAGGGGGCTGGAGGTGTCTGGCTGTGCCTGGAGAGGGAGCTTGCACAGTCAAGCCCTTCTGATGGCAAGGCTCAGGCTTGGCTGGTCCTGGAGGTGCCCTTCCACCACTGCCCTCCCTTGGGATGTTCCCAACCTCCGTGGGTTGAGGAGAATTCACGGAAATGGTCTGGCGCTGCTGCCTGGCCTCAGGGTCAAGGAATGAAGTGCAGGGCCAGCCAGGACGAGTGAGCCCAAGGTTCTGGTGCTGACTCTCAGCCATGTTTTCTGTTTTGTCTGCAGAAGGGAGCTGAAGGGGCCGGCTCCAAAGCTTGAGGAGGAGACAAAAGCCTTGGAGGAGGAAGAGAGGCAGAAGGAGAAAGAGAAGCAGAAGAAAGAAAAGAAGGGTGTCTCTGTGGGGAAGGAACCTCCAAAAGCAGAGAAGGGGAAAACCAAACCCACAGAGAAGAAGGAAAGCAAGGCCCCAGAGAAGAAGGACACCAAAATCCCAGAGCGGATGGAAACCAAAGCCCCAGACAAGATAGAAACCAAACTCCCAGAAAAGAAAAACAAACATCCAGAAAAGAAGGAAATCAAATTCCCAGAGAGGAAGGAAAGCAAGGCCCCAGAGAAGAAGGACACCAAAGCATTATTAGAGAAGAAGGAAACTAAATTCCCAGAGAAGAAGGAAACCAAAGCTCCAGAGAAGATTGAAAACAAACTCCCAGAAAAGAAATACAAACCTCCAGAAAAGAGGGAAACCAAATTCCCAGAGAGGAAGGAAAGCAAAGCACCAGAGAGGAAGGAATTGAAAATCCTAAAGAAGGAAACCAAATCTCCAGAGAAGAGAAGCAAAGCTCCAGAAAAGAAGGAAACCAAATGCCCAGAGAGGAAGGAAATCAAAATCCCAGAGAAGGAAAGCAAGGCACCAAAAAAGAAGGAACCCAAAGCCCCAAAGAAGGGGGAAGCCAAAGTGCCAGAGAAGAGAGAGACCAAAGCCCCAAAGAAGAAGGAACCCAAAGCCCCAAAGAAGGGGGAAGCCAAAGCCTGAAAGAAGGGAGGAACCAAAATCCCAGAGAACCCAGCTGAGCTGGAGAAGAACTCTTTCTTTTATTCACACAACTTATTTTATACAGTTTGACAAACCTAATGTGCCACTTTAGTTAGTTGATAGATTTCTTATTATTAGTTATGCCAATTATTCTGTTGGATAATAAAATATATTTTACTTGTGCATCAAATCTCTCTGTTGTATTGTTTGTATTGTTACCTATTCTCTTCACTGATTCTCATGGGACAAATCCCTTGTTCTTGCAGGTGCATTTGTTTTTCACCCTCAGATCAGATTGTTCACCAAGTCTCATTCTCAAAATAACTTCACATGGGAACTTGTGACTGCTTAGCTGCACTTAGAAGAGATGACAGGCCAGCTGTTAATATAGCAGAACAAGGCCTGGTTTCATAAGGCCTTTCTTTTATCATTATTCTACCTGTCTCTGACATCTCCCCCTTTTTGTTCATTTAAAAAAGGCTCCTATGTTCTGATGTTGAAACAGCTCACTCTTGGGAGGGTATGATCTCATGAAGGTTTTCACTGGTTATCTGTTAGATATGGGGTAAGATACATGAAAGACCAATTACAATCAACAAAACTTACCCAGTTCTGTCAAGTCATTGACACAGGGTTTTGCAGCATGAGCAAACAAAAGAATAATGTCCAGTGTCTCTTAGAGAAATGGAAAGAAATGGCCATTGTTTCCAATCAGCTGAGAAGTAGGAGAAGGTCCATTAGCTGGAAATGTTGATCTTGGACATCACTGAATGTCCTCCTGGAGCTGGAACAGGGAAGGACTGAAGAAGGTTGGGAGGAGCACTGTCCCATGATGATGCCATGAGGCTTTTGTTGGCCAATTGCCTCTGTCAGTTTCCAGGCACAGCTGTGTCTTGGCAGTCCTACTCCTGTTCCTGTTCTGGCCACAAAGGCTGCAAGGGGATGAGGTTATTTCTCTTTCCACTGGGCCTCATTTCTTCAGAGCTGATCAGTATCTGATGGAATGAACAGGTGACTGCTTTGAGCTGTTGGTGATAAAACACAGGCATCTCTTCTCCTGAAGTTAATGAATCAATTAGGCTTCCCTGTGGGACACTCCACTGGGATTTAGATGGGATGATCTTTTCTCCAAATTTCTAATGTAAATATTGCATGATTCAAAATGATTAGTCGTCCAAATTTCTCATGTACATATTGCATTATTTGAATGTTCTTAAGGCATTCATTCCTCTCCTTTTTTGTTTTTTAAGAATGAGATGCATGTCTTTTATGAGTATGAAAAAATATCATAGTAAAATAATACATGTAGTGGACAAGTAACTTAGAGCAATTAGGAATAATTTGGATACAACGATCAGGAATATTTCAAATAGCAGACAAAACTAACATCATAGGTGGAATGAAATAAATAGCAATCTCTGAAATAATGTACCATCACCCCAGAGTCTGCAAACAGCTGACAAACCTCGATTCAGTGGGGACTTGGATAATTATTTCCAGATCATAATTCCCAAGTTCCCTTTAAAAATAGTTCTACTGTCATGTATGGAGGGTCAAATTGCAAAGTCAAAGCAACTCAAATCTAGTTTTGATGCAGAAAACATCTGGGTCTGTTGGCAATTTCCTGTCCAGGCAGAGCTAAGGCCTGGCCACCACCCAAGCTCTAAGTGGGAGAGAATTCCCTAAACGTAATTTAAAACAAGGCTCCTAAGAATAGCACTTAGGAGTAAAGGTCTAGGGGTGAAAGACTGATGGACCATCCAATAGCTGTCTCCTCCAGAATTTCCTCAGCATGGAGATGCTTTAAACACAGCCAACTGTTGGAGTGGTTCTGTTATAACAATTGGGACTGCATCTGATTGCTTAGAGTAGATGTCACAATACCATCAGTTTAGAGGAGGCTTCTGACAAAGCTGAGATATCATTTCCTGGAACTCTGAAAAATACTTGAAAATCATGAGGCAGCACTGGGTCAAACCATGGAGCCCCAGTGCAGAGCCCAGCTAGAGGGGTAGTCTGGTCTAAGAGATACATGAGCAGCTAGAGAACAAAGGAGGGATCCTGAAACGACACGTGTCTTGTAGATAATTACACCAAAAGATGGTAAAACATATGAAAAGCTGGCTATAAAAACAGGAATACAAACATGAATGTATTTATGACAGAAAAAATGCAACAAAGGAAAACACTGAACAGCTCACTCGTAAAATTTATGATACCTCAGATTAAATGACACTGAAATCTGATATAAATTCCTTTGGACAGTGATAGAGCTTAACAAGATGAACTTGATAAAACTCAGCCCTAAAAGGATTTCTGTCGCCAGCCGGGGCTGTGTACAAATCCCGAACGGGACGGGACTGCTGAGGAACGTGCCTTGAGCTGTTTTATTTTCCAGCATCAGTCTCGTTACATGGTTATGACAATGGGAAGATGCCAGCAGCTCACATCCCAGGCAGCAGACTAAGAAATTAATGTTACAACTCTATAAGTTTTTTGACCAATCACACAAAGCAAAAGCATATTTGACAGCAGTTGCATCCAACCACGATAAGCACACATACCTTTGGTTAAAACAATGCTTGCTTATTTCAAATACAATACCTGCGTCTAAGCATTAAACACAATGCACAGAGCTCCATTATTCAGCTTAGAACTTCCTAATATCTCGCTAGATATACTTTTCTGTAGCATAGGGTGTTATTCTAGCCAAGCATTAATACACAAACCATTATTTTATTTGGCCTTACTTTTCTACTTCTTACCTAATTTCTCTGTTGACCAATCTTATGGCTACTGTATAATCACAGTTCTGCTGTCTCTGAGGACTGCCTTTTGCAGCTTTACCAAAACCCTCTGATTTTAAGGATTCCCACAATTCCCCCTCTCAGTTCACCTTAAAGAAACCTTCATAACCATGCCATTTATTAACTACTTTGTGTTTTGTAGCTGTACTATAATATATCTGCTTATTACTTGCTTAAAGCATCTTTTTGCTTGCACCAAGCATTGCTATATTACAACAGAGCAATTTTAATGCAGTGAAAGTCCAGTTAGTTCAAAGGGCATAAGTCATGTCTGATAACAATTACAAGACATTGTTCACAAAAGTCTCGTCAATTCCAAGGTCTTAATTCAAAACCTTCCTCCATGTCTACACCTTCATCCACCATCTCTGTGAGATTTCAAGAACTCTCTGTGAATCCATTTCCTACCTCTCTCTCCTGTATGATAGAAATTTCTTTGATAGTTTTGTCCATCATTTGTCACACACACCAAAGTATGCAAGGAATTACTACCAGTATCACCACCAAAACACCCAACACATACAAACCTATTTTACAAAGTTCCCTTAGCCAAGGTGCAAAGCTCCATTCTTGGAACAAATCACCTAACCAGGACCCACCATCTTCTTTAATTTCAGCTGCCAAATCTTTCAGCTTTTGTATGCTTTTGTGGATGGATTCAGAATGATCACACAGGTTCATACAACACAATCCTTTAAATTCTTCACAACCGTGTCCGTGTGCCAGTAAGAAAATCCATTGCTGCTCTGTTTTGAAGGGCAGCATGTCCAACACTGTTAACATCTGTCAGCATATCACTGATTGCAGTGGATGTGGCATTAGTTTGTTTACTCAGCCAACATCCAGCCCCATCTAATTGTTTCAGTGCCATTGCTGAAGCCAGCTGGGGTAAAAACAAACCTGCTGAAACCCTTTTGGCAGCATTCCAAGGCATGAAATCCCTCTTACAGTTCTCATCATAACAGTGAGCAGATCTTGTTCCCTATGTTTCTTCTTAATGACTGCTTTAGCAGTAGGGGCTATCCCAGTGAGCATTCCAGTGCTACATGGGCCACCGTCAAGGCGTGATGGAATGCCCTGCCCAGCCTTATCTCCACCAATGAACCAACATCCTTTTGGGAATTGTCGTGGATATTGGTCAGCCTCGGAAAGCACATCCCAACTGTTTGAATAATTACACCAACAACTTGAATTTCTGTATGCAAAACAATGGGGAGTAACTTTGTACTTTGGAGGATCACCTTCTTGCCAATCATTAGCTGTAAACGTAAGGCAGAAATCCATTGTTAAAGGACCAAGAATTTGTAATTCTTGGGTTTCAGACACTGCTTTGGGAAGTTCTTTGGCCCAAACGTTCCAATTCAATACAGGATTACTCCCATTGTCAATTTCACCAGCCATACTATTGAATTGCTTTTTGATCACAGGCAAATCCTTTACTGGCACTGACTAGACAGGTTGAGAAAGGCTTTTCTGGTTCCAAGTTAGGCAAACACATGGTGTTTGAGCCTGCTGCCCTGGCTAAGGTCACCCAAACATTTGATTTTGGTTGTTCCACAGGAAAATCTGTACTACAAGAAGCAATTAAAACCAACCAACACTAGTGTAACATTTGATTTTGCTCCATCCTTTTCATGAACTAATTTTTGGCAAAAAATCCTCCCATATATATCAATTTAAAAACTTTGCTTTTGACCTTAAAATAAGATTTCACCTTTGAAAGTCTAATAGAGGGGATAAAACAAAAAACACACATTTGCCAAAAATCAGCTCTACGAAACCAGCAATTGACACATCTATAACTAGCATGCAATCAGAGTTTGCAGGCTCCCCGATGAACGAGGCGCGTCAGGCGTGCCCCGGGATCCCTCTGCTGGGCTCACGTCTGCGCACTCGCTGCTGCGGGCTGGGACTCGCCAGCACCTTCTGGGGTGAGAGAGGGTTTGACGTTTTTGGCTGGGACCCACCTAATTCCTGCACCTCTAGAAACACAAACATGCCATTTTCCCCAAATTATTAATTGGAAAGGACCTTTAATTTGTCCTGTCTCAGGGTTTCTAATTAAAACAGGGAGATTTTCCTTCAGTTTTGCCTGTGTGTTATTTGAAAAATGCCTAAAAATTGGTGGATAGGGTTCTGCAGCAGAGCTGTTTAAGAAATTAAGAACATATAAAGCTTTGTTCAACCTCATCTGTGGTGTGACCTTTACTCCCCCTTCTGTTGATCAAGAATGCATTTTAATGTCTGATGTGCCCTCTCAACAATCGTTTGACTTGTGGGACAGTGAGGAATTCCAAAGATGTGAGGAACATCCCAATGCTTTAAAAATGTGGCCCATTTTTGAGATATAAATGTGGGACCATTGTCAGTTTTTACTTCTTGGAGCACACCCAATGAAACAAAGGCTTGCAAGAAACGGTGACAGGCATGATTACCTGTTTCACCTGTGTGAACAGAAGCAAAATCTGCACCAGAGAACGTGTCCACTGAGACATGAATATTTTTAAATTTACCCAAGGAAGAGTATTCAGTGATATCTGTTTGCCATAACTGCAGGCTTTGCAAACCCCATGGATTGACTGCTCCTGTAGAAACAGGAGGCTGCACAAGCTGACAGCCAGGGCAAGTACTAATGCTAGCCTTAGCCTGACTTTTGGAAATTTGAAACATTCACACAAGTGCTTGAGCGTTTTGGTGAAAAAAGGCATGACTCAGTTTTGCTTATTCAAGAATGTTTGGCAAAGTGTTTGAAATAACATTGTCAGTTTGAATGCTCTTGCAATTCCTTCCACTAAAAATCCAGGAAGCAAAGAATGAGCCCTAATGTGAGAATCAAAATATGGATTAGTTCTATAGTGCAAAGTTGTATAAAGACATGAAAGCCAATGATATAAAGTGTCCTTACTAACATCCTTTAAAACTGATCCTTCTAATCTTTTAATCACATTAGCAACATAAGCAGAATCTGGAATTAAATTGAAAGGTTGTGGAAAGAGCTGAAAAGCCTGAACCACAGCAGCAAGCTCAACAATCTGAGGAGATCCTTCTATTATTTGATTATCTGATTCCCAAATTTTATTTGTTTGGTTCAACAAAGTTACAACTGATTTATGACTTTTTGCCAGATCCATCAGTGAAGAGAGCAGCTGCTTTTAAAGGTTCTTCACCTAACATAAGTTTCTCTCTAAAACTCAATTTTGCCTGCAATAATTTGTGAGCTGGCGAATGAACAGAACAAATACTGCTCCCCCCTCATCTCCTCTTTGAGGTCCTTAACCACAGCAGCGACATGAGCCTGCATGGGGCCATTGATCACACTCATAATTTCTAAGCTTGTTGGTGGCAGAGCCCACTGTCTCTCGGCTGGTATGGGCATTAATCGTTGCAGTGAAGGTGGGGTATTGAGATGGCCCCAGATCTGCCAGACTCCACAGCATTTGCCCAGGGCCCCTGACCTTGTCGGGGTCATTATCATGCTGTCCATCCCTCCCAAAGAGTCCCTCCAGTACTGCCACTTCTCTCAGCTGCTGGATCCCTTCCTCAAGGCTCTTCCAGCACATTCCATGGTGGTGCTCCTGCATTCTCTCCCTGTGGACAAACCTCTCTCTGACTCTCATTAAAAGCCACTCCCAGAGGGAAAAGAATCCTGGCTCCCTTTTGGATACCTGATTGACGCCTGAGTCCTGGCTCAAGGATCCCAAATTCCTTGCCTCACCACATCCAGTTGCAGGCCTGCACCCATAAGGTCCCAGACCCAAAGCAGCCAGGTTGTATAAGCCTCACACCCCTTTCATACAATGTCTTTGTGCAGATCACAGACACTTTCATACATCAGGGACTCAGTGATGATCTCAGCCTTTGGCTCCCCTGGGGGTTGTGAGGGCCCTCCTTTCTTATCCTTATCTGGGTGCTCTGATTTCATCTTGGGCTTCCTTGTTTCTACAGGGGCGACTGCTGCTGGCTGTGGCTGCCCTTGCAGTTCAGCTGGAGCCTGGATGGTTGTAATGTCTGTGTGTTTCACTCCTGCACCATCAGACTCTCCCTCTTTGAGGCCAGGGGAGGGTTTTCCACCACAGGGAGATGTACTCCTTCAGCCTCTGGCCAACTTCGTGTTAACTCCTTCACCAGAACCCCCACCCAGTCTGGTGGTTCATTTCTGAGGTGGGCTGTGGGGCAGGGCCAGGCTCTGGGGCAGCATCCCTGTTCTCTGGGGCAGGGCCAGGCTCTGGGGCAGCATCCCTGTTCTCTGGGGCAGGGGCAGGCTGTGGGGCAGCATCCCTGTTCTCTGGGGCAGGGCCAGGCTGTGGGGCAGCATCCCTGTTCTCTGGGGCAGGGCCAGGCTCTGGGGCAGCATCCCTGTTCTCTGGGGGAGGTGTCAAGGTGCTTATCCAGGTTAATCTTCCCTTATCTCTGAATGCTAAATAGAACAGGCCTATCAGCAACACCAACCACTGCATGGTATCATAGCATTTAGAGTGGATTTGAACCCTTCAAAAACTGGTGGGGCAGACCCAAAGAGATGGTTAAAGGATTCACAGAAAATTTCCCCTGGTGTAATTTCCTCACATTTTCCATTATTAAAGTAACCCCAAAAACATACAGTTAGTGTGTGATGGCTCTGAATCCATGTGCTTGCTTTCCAGGAGAAGTTAAATATCCATGAATTCCTCACCCTATCCACCCATCAAACAAACCAGATAACAGCCACAGTAGCCTTGGTTACAGGATCCATGTTTAGATAAGGGCCTGCAAATGGCACGAGACTGCCACCCAAACCAGGGTAAGCTGGACCATGTGGTGACCCTTAACAAGGTGTCAATATCAGCACACAAAAATTAGGTTACTCAAGAACTGTTATTCCCTTTTCCACCCTCTTTCCCTTGATGGCCTCGAGTCTCACATTGGTTGCCAAAATCTGTCTTGGTTTGGTGTCACTATAGGACATGAAACCACACGACGTGGACACACTGCTCTTCCAAGGCAAGAAAAGGCTTTTTTTATTTCTGACTCCAACATTTCTAGATTTCCAAAAGTGACAGTGGATTGGAGGCTGAAAGTGCCACCCCTCCAATGACACTGGACAAACCAACAGTCCATCAAATTTCTCCTTCTCCATAAAAAAATGAAAAACAATAAGTTATTTACATAAAGCGTGTGAGAAAGTACGTTACAAGAATGCAAACATCAGAAGGCTTAGAAAATCTTAAAAAATCAGGGTGACAGTTTGGAAAGCCAGGTGTCTGCTGAGGAAGGCAGGAGCCTCCCCTGAAATGGAAAATGTCAAGCCCCTCCCTCCAAATTATTATAATTTTGAAATTAAAAGGCTCTCAGGCAAAGATATGGGAATAGGAATAACAGTTCTTTACTAGGAAAACTAAAACTACAAATGCAGTAGCACAGACAAAAAAACCCCTGGCAGGGTCAGAACAGGAGCTGACACCCTGAGGGTCAGGGTGCTGGCAGCAGTCCCACTGAACGGGGGCTGCAGCCTCCTGCAGTGCCAGGTTGGCTCTGCTGGAGCAGGGATCCTGTGGAAGGGTGGAGTTTTCCTCTGGAGCTCCAGGGGGGCTGTAGCTGCCGTCCGGGGGCAGCTCCGGGGGCGGGAGGGGCAGGATCCGGGAAACGGCGGCTGGGAAGGGACCGGCACGGACTGGGACAGGCTGGGATGGACTGGGACAGGCTGGGATGGACTGGGACAGGCATGGACTGGGACAGGCATGGGCTGGGACAGGCTGGGATGGACTGGGACAGGCTGGGATGGACTGGGACAGGCATGGACTGGGACAGGCATGGACTGGGACAGGCTGGGATGGACTGGGACAGGCATGGACTGGGACAGGCACGGACTGGGACAGGCATGGACTGGGACAGGCTGGGATGGACTGGGACAGGCATGGACTGGGACAGGCTGGGATGGACTGGGACAGGCTGGGATGGACTGGGACAGGCACGGACTGGGACAGGCTGGGATGGACTGGGACAGGCATGGACTGGGACAGGCTGGGATGGACTGGGACAGGCTGGGATGGACTGGGACAGGCATGGACTGGGACAGGCTGGGATGGACTGGGACAGGCATGGACTGGGACAGGCTGGGATGGACTGGGACAGGCTGGGATGGACTGGGACACGCCGGGATACACCAGGATGCACCAGGTTACACCGAGACTCACTGGAACACACTGGAATACAGCACGCCCAGGACAGGGATCCACTGGGAGCAGGATCAGAGCACTGGGACCCCGCAGGACCAGAACTGGGGCAACAGGGATAATAATGGAAGAAACTGGGATATACTGGGAGTGTCTGTAACCATACTGGGGGTGACTGGTTTGACTGGGACCGTGCTGGCGGAGAATGGGATCACACTTGGAATGACTGGGCCTGTGCTAGGGGCAACTGGGAGCAACTGGGATCCGACTGGGAGCAACTGGGATCATCGTGGCATCAGAGCAGGATCATACTGGGAGTGACTGGGTCTGTGTTAGAGGCAACTGGGATCATCCTGGGACCAAATGGGACCATGCTGGGGACAACTGGGATCATACTGGGAGCAACTTGGACCACACTGAGGGTGACTGGGGTCATACTGGGATCATATTGGAAGTCACTAGGAGCAAGCTGAGAACAGCTGGTACCATGTTGGGGCAACTGGGATATACAGGGAGTAACTGGAATCATGCTGGAGGTGACTGGGAGTCGCTGTGAGCAACTGGAACCATGGTGGAAGCTACTGGGAGCAACTGGGAGTGCGTGGAAGAACACTGGGGGCAACTGGGATATACTGGGAGAGGCCAGGAGTGACTGGAATCACAGAGCAACCATAAAGGAAGCTACTGGAATAGTACTGGGACTATCTGGGAGTGACTGGGATCATACTGGGAGAGGCTGGAGCCATCCTAGGAGTGAATGGTAACACCTGGGACCATGCTGGGATCATTCTGGGTGTGACTGGGATCATACTGGGTGTGACTGGGAGCCACAGGGCCCATGCTGGGAGTAACCTGGGCACCCCTGGGGGGAACTGGGGCAACTGGCCCAGCTGGGGCTCAGGGTTGTTCTCCCCCAGGGTCCTGCTGCCACCTCTGACCCCACAGAGCCAAGGGACAGGGGACAGGGACTGGAGAGGGACAGGGGACAGGGACAGGGAAAGGGGACAGGGGACAGGGACAGGGGAGAGCTGAGGGACAGGGCAGAGCCAGGGAACACGGCCTGGCCGAGGGACACTGAGCTCCAGCACTTGGGGCTGTTGCCCTTGGGCTCCCAGCACAGGCCCAGGGGCAGAATCCCCTCCAGAAACTGTTGTTTGCTTTCAGCTTTGCTCTGCAACATTCCCCAGGAGCCCCTGCAGCGGCTGCAGCCCGGCCGGGTGCCCGGGGCCACCAAAGTCGCTCCGGCAGTGCCCTCCTGCCCCGGGCAGGGCACACAACAGCCAAGGAAAGGCTCCTGCTGGGCTCAGGGCAGGCACAGGGCACTCCCCTGGCGCTGCCACGGGCACAGCAGAGCCGGCCTGGGCACAGCATTGGCATCCATGTCCCATGCAATCCCAGCAGGGATTACGGCTCATTGCACTGCTGGCATTGCATTGGTCATCCATTCAAATAATTTCCCCATGGAATTCCCATGGCTGTGGCTTGGGGACAGATCCATCCATGGAATTCTCACCTGACTGGGATGAGAGTGAGATCTGGCCATGGAAATTCCATGGCAATTTCTGCATTCCCAAGTCTCCCATTCCTCAGTCCCACATTCCCACAGGAACTCCCCTCCTCCTCCCACATCCACCTTTGTGCTCCAGAGCATCCCGACCATGTCTGATGGATGTTGGGAGCTCTTCCACACAGCTGTGTCCCAGGGAATGCTTCATCTGCTCCACCATGATCCCTTTGCATTCCCAGCACCTCTGGCTGATCCAGGTGGCACCGTCGGACACTGCAAAGCTCCCGGGTCCCAGCTGGAAGGAGATGAAATCCCACCCCTCGTAGCCTCACCCAGGGGATCCATGGACATTCCATGGGACAGGAGGTCACAGCTGGAAACCACCTGCAGCCTGTGGAGACCTGGGAACGAGGAGAGGACGGACCCAGGGAGTCGTGTCCCAGCACCAGGGAGCCCCTTGGAGCTCCCTGCATTCCCATTCCAGCCCCACGGATCCCCCCCATCCCCAGAGATCCCATCCCAGCCCCTCAGAGTCCTCCATTCCCACAGATCCCAGCCCAGCCCCCGGCTCCCCCCAGTCCCACGGGACGTCTGGAGCCTGGGAGCCACGGGATGGGGAGAAAAAGGGGAGCAGGGGGTCCTGATGTCCAGAAACGGGGGATTCAGGGGGGTCCCTGTGCAGGATACGGGGAGCAGGGGGGTCCCGGTGCCGGCAGTGGCAGCTCAGGGTCCCGGTGCCGGGGGTCCCGCTCCCCCCTCGCCCCCAGGAGCGCCCCCAGCCCCAGCGCTGGAGCATCACTCAGGAGCTGCTCCCAGTACGGTCCCAGCACAGCCCAGTCTCTCCCAGGGATCCCACTGCTGGCATCCCCCGCTCTGCGTCCCGAGCTGTCCCGGCTCCAGCCCCGCTCCTGCGCGGGCTGCGAGGGCTCCGGGAGCGGGGCAGGAGGAGGAGGAGGAGGGAGGAAGGGGCGGAGCGGCAGCGGGAAGCTCCGGGAGGAGGAGAAAAGGAATCTCGTGGCCCTGGCGGTTCCTGAAGCCGCCGCAGCCCCGGGAGCATCGCCCCCCATCCCGCAGGTGCCCGGGGAGGGGGAGCTCGGCCCGAATATCCCGGGGGTGCCTGGGTTTGGGGTTTTTTGGGGGGATGTTTGCAGCTGGCAGGGCTCCCAAGCCCAGCCGCAGATGGCCCTCGGGGGCACATCGGGGGTCCCCGGGTGGGGTTGTTGGGGGGTCCCGGTGCGGGTGGCGGCAGAGCCCCGGCGGGGGGCGGGGGGATGCGGGTCCCCCCGGGTGGGGGTTGGGCTTCCCGGCCGGGCCCCCCGAGCTCTGCCGGGGCCGCGTGGGGACCGGGGAGCGGCGGCAGCGGCGGGGGGACACCGGTTTGGGGAGCCCCGGGAGAGCCGCGGCTCCCCTGAGCCGAGCCCAGAGAGAGGAGAGCCCCAGGAGGGCACAGCGGGACCCCGAGAGGGGGGGACCCCTGGGATTGCCGGGACCCGGCAGTGGGGGGTGCTGGGGCTGGGGGGGCGGGATGGCCGGGAAAGGGGTTCGGGGGTGCCGGTGCCGGCAGTGGCTGCTCCCAGTATGAGCCCAGTCACTCCCAGTCATTGCCTGTGATGATGGAATGTGCCCCCAGCAAGGTCCCAGTTGATCCCAGTTCCTGCCACTTCCATCCAGTGTGTTCCCAGTTCTCCCAGTTGCCCCTAGCATAGTCCAGGTAACCCCCAGTATGATCCCAGTCTCTCCCAGCAGGGCCCCAGTCACTTCCACTTGCCCCTGTCATGTTCCCAGTTCCCCCAGCACATTCCCAGTGGCTCCCAGTCTGGTCCCAGTCACCACCCAGATGGTCTCAGACACTCCCAGTATATCCCAGTTGCCCTGAACATTCTCATCGTCATTGCCAGGCACTCCCAGTTACTTCAGCATGGTTCACTTGCCCTCAGTTTTATCCCAGTTGCTCCCAGTTCCTCTAATTATGTCCCCAGTTGGCTCCCAGCATGGGCCTGGGAGCTCCCAGTAACCCCCAGTCAGGGTCCAGTCACACCCACTCTAATCCCAGTATGATCGTAGGCACTCCCAGTATGATTCCAGTCTGATGCCAGTGCCCTCCCCCCCAGTGTGATCCCAGTTGCTCCCTGTCAATGCCAGCACAAACCCAGTAGCCTCCAGGATGATCTCAGTGACTCCCTGTCTCTCCCAGTACATCCCAATTACTTCCAGCTTTTTCCCAATCTCACTTTCTTCCACTTGCTTTCAACACGATTGAAGTTGCTCACAGGCACTCCCAGTCAATCCCAGCATGATTCCAGTCACCCTCAGAGGGTTCCCAGTTGCTCCCAGCATGGCTTGAGCTGTTCCCAGTGTGGTTCCATCACTCTGCTATGGGTACAGACACTCCCAGTATGGTCCCAGTTGGACCCAGTTGCCCCTGCTCTAGTCCCAGTCACTCCCCATATGATCCCAGTCCCTCCCAGCACGGTCCCACTCACTCCCAGTTGTCCCGAGTGCTCTCCAGCATGGTCCCAGTTGTTCTCAGTGTAGTTCCAGTCCCCCCAGGATGGTCACAGACACTCCCAGCATATCCCAGTTGCCCCCAGCATGTCTGTCGTCATTTCCAGGCACTGCCAGTGGCCCCAGGAAGGTGTCAGCTCTCCCAGTGTGATCCCCCAGTCATGCCCAGAATATCCCAGCTGCCTCCAGCATGCATCCAGTCCTGCCCAGTTCCTCCAGTTTGCTTGCAGCATGATCCCAGTTTCTCTCAGGTGCTCCCAGTAGCCCAAAGTGTGATCCCAGTCACTCCCTTTCAACCCCAATATGATCCCAGTAAGCTCCAGTTTGATCCCAGTCACATGCCAGCCCTCCCAGTGTGGTCCCAGTATAATGCCAGTTGCTTCCAGTCTCTCCCAGTATGGTCCCAGCTGCCTCCAGCATGGTTCCAATTGCTTCCTGGATCAACCCAGTCAGGCCCAGTATGGGGGATGATGTGCAGGGTGTGTTCCCAGTCACTCTCAGATTCTCCCAGTATTAGTCCAGTTCCTCCCAGTGTGATCCAAAGATGAGCCCAGTGTGCTCCCAGTCCCTGCCAGTATGAACCAGTTGTGCTCCACATGGTTCCAGTGGCTCTCTTTCACCCTCCCTTTGGTTCCAGTCACTCCCAGTATCTCCCAGTGTATGCCAGTTCCCTCCAGCATGTTCCCAGTCCCTCCCATTATTCCCCAGTATGATCCCATTTGCTGCCAAGCACTCCCAGTCAGCCTCAGTGCAGTGGCACTCACTGCCAGGATGATCCCAGTCATGTCCAGCGTGATCCCAGTTGATCCCAGTATAAGCGCAGTTTTTTCCAGTGACCACCAGCATGTTCCCAGTCACTCCCAGTTCCTCCCAGTTGGGTTTTTTGGGGGGATGTTTGGAGAATGAAGAAGTGCCAGGCTGAGCGGAAAAGGCCCCTCGGGGGGACATCGGGGGGTGGCGGTGGCGGCTGGCGGCAGAGGCAGCCTGGAGGAGCAGAGCCCTGTGTCCCCCAGGAGCCCAAAGTGGGGAGCCCAGAGAGGGGGGAGCGCCGCCATGGGCGGGAGCCTGCAGAGGCTGGAGAGGGGCAGGGGGGACTCCTTGGAGCCCCTGCAGCCCGGAGCAGAGCATGAGGGGAGAAGGGAGCCCAAAAGGGAGCCCAAAAAGCCCCGGCATCCCTGAATGGGCAGAGTGAAGAGGGGGCAGCTTTTGGGATTGCTGGGACTGCCAGCAGGCTGGGGAGGGCGGGCACCGAGGAGAAGGGGGACCCCCAATGCAAGCGTGACCCCAGCAGCTGGGACAGGGGGAACCCTGAACAGCAGAGGGGAGGGAGCAGGGGTGGGGAACTCCTGGGGAGGGTTTTTCAGCACTGAATCTTGGTGTTTGGGAGATATTTCTGGAGCCCAGATGGCCGGTGACTTGTAGAGATGGACTTGGGCAGAAAGACCTTCAAATTCATTGTGTTCGTCCTTTGTTTTTCCCAAACCAGGATTTCCAACTCCCATTGAGGCTGTGAGGAAAATGCCCCAGAACATGCAAGAATGTGAGGAGGAAGTCAGTGCCCCTTTCCCTCTCTCTGCTGCTCCATCTCCCAGCCCAGCACAGCAGAACCTCGTGGCAGAGGCCGTTTTGAGCGGCTCCACGGCGCAGGAACCCAACGGGGAGGAAAAGCCCCGGAGATGCCGCACGAGGAGGGGCTGCAAACGCAGATGGCGGGGATCTGAGGGGGAAAGAGCCAGCCTGGGCCGGGAAGGCGGCCAGAGATGGAGCCAGAGCTCGCAGCTGGTGGTCCATGAGGAGGTTCCTGATGGAGAGAAGCCCCACACGTGCTTGGAGTGTGGGAAGAGCTTCAGGTGGAACTGCCTCCTGATCAGGCACCAGAGAAGCCACACTGGGGAACGGCCCTACGAGTGTGATCAGTGCAGGAAGAGGTTTCAGACCAGCTCCCATCTCCTCCTGCACCAGCACACGCACACAGAGGAGAGGCCCTTCCGCTGCCCCGACTGCGGGAAGGGCTTCAGGCGGAACTCCCATCTTGTCCTGCACCGGCGCATCCACACTGGGGAGAGGCCCCACGAGTGTGAGGAATGTGGGAAGAGCTTCAGGGAGAGCTCCCACCTGATCCAGCACCAGAGGACCCACACTGGGGAACGGCCCTACGAGTGTGAGGAATGTGGGAAGAGCTTCAGGCACGGCTCCCACCTGATCCAGCACCAGAGGACCCACACTGGGGAACGGCCCCACGAGTGTGGGGAATGTGGGAAGAGCTTCAGCCGGCGTTCCCACCTGATTGTCCACCAAAAGATCCACTCTGGGGAGAGGCCCTACGAGTGTTCCGAGTGTGGGAAGGGGTTTTGGATCCGCTCCCATCTCCTCCAGCACTATCAGAGTCACACAGAGGAGAGGCCCTTCTGCTGCCCCGACTGTGGGAAGGGATTCAGGCAGAACTGCCACCTCGTCAGGCACCGGCGCATCCACACTGGGGAGAGGCCCTACGAGTGTCCCCAGTGTGGGAAGAGCTTCTCCAGGAGCTCTCACTTGACCCGACACCAACGGAGGCACCGGTGAGGGAAGCCCTGCGAGTGCCCCGAGTGCGGGAAGAGCTTCGTGCGCTGCTCCAGCTCCATCCCCCACTGCAGGAGCCACGCTGGGCACAGCCCTGGTGACCCACATTCCCTGTGATCCCTGTTGGGAACACACCTGGCTGCTTCTCCTTTTGGTTTGGCTTTAATTTTTTTCTGTTCTTCCTCTCTTTGCCCTCCAGAAGGCATGAGGGATGGATCTGTCACCTCAAAACCACTCAAATCCCACTGAAAACAACTGAATTTTAACCCATAAAGGCTCAGTCCCTCCTCAAATTGCTTCTTCCCTCCTCAAAAAATCTCAATCCCAGGCCAAACTCACTCCATTCCACAGGTCCCAGAGTGAGATGGGGTTGGAAGGAGACTGGGAGCAGTGGGATCCCAATTGGGAGTGGTGGGATGGGGATTGTGTGGGGCTGGCTGGGTGGGGTGTATTTGACAGCAAATAAAACTTTCAGAGTTACTGATTTCTGTCCCATTCATTTTCAGTCAGTTCTGTTTGCAGAGTGCCGCCTTCTCAGCTGATTAATTTGCTATAGAAATGCAAATTTTTAAATCATCTAACCCAAACAATCCAAAAACCAATATCCAAACATAGCACTCACCCACAATTAAATTTTAAAAAATAACTGGAATTGTTTGAGAGTACTTTAGGGTGTTATTAAAGTTTAATGGTTTGGTTAAAATGTATGAGAAATTATAGTGGTGCTTGTTTTTGTGTTTAGTATATTTGTAATATGAATTGTTTTACTAAGGTGTCTTAGATTGTATGATAGTTTTTTTAGATATTTTTAATCTAAAGTATATTAGTTACTGCATTAAAACTTTCAGAAGGTATTTCTTAGTATATGATTTGTTTATATTTATTGGTAATAATTGTTATTGTTGTTTTGGCTTAAATCGGTGGAGTATTGTAAGGAAAAATATTTCATTTTTATTATAATTGATTCATTGTAATTATAGTTTATTGATTTATAATTTTGTTTTCAGTTGTTGAGAGGAGAGGAAGGAAGTTCAAGGGCAGGAACATTTTTTCCCCAGCTTGTGCAGCCCAAGTCTGGGTGCCATTCAGCCCAGAGCTATGGGATAATATTGTAGTGCCTCCCACACACATTCTGCCTCCAAGAAAAGCTTGGCTTGGCTTATTAGAGTGAAATAAATAGAAGAGTAATAAAATGGACAGTTAAACTCATCCCTCTTGAATGACTCTCTTGCTTTCCAGTGTCAATCCTGCACCTCATGCTCCCAAGGCTTGTTACGAACAAGTGTCTGAGATTGCTTAAAAATTCCCAGGCAAGGTTCAGTAAAAACCAGCTTGAATATTAAGCAACAGCTCAAGAAAATTCATTGGCAACATTCACATTATTACTTACTGCTTGGTTAAGGAACAACATGGGGAAAAAAAGCAAGGAACGAAATTCAGTCAATCAAATGAGAAACATTCTGAGAATTATGTGTGTGTGTGTATGTGTGTTTAGGTGCATTTGAGAAAGGGACAGAAAGGACAAGGATCAAAAGGAATACGGCCTAAAAGCTTAACAGCACTGGAGCTGAGCAGTGGTTAAACTGGAGCCTCCAGGAGTGGGCTCTTGGCCCAGGATCCATGGCTGCTCAGTCATGCTGCCAGTGCAGCAAGCTCGGGAGCGCGCTGGCTCTGCGAGGCCCCACTCAGAGGGAGGTTGCTGCTGGCACCTCTGGGCTCCAGGAGAGCCCCAAGGGCCTCCTTTGGGAGCGCTGTTCATGGGCCACAGGCGAGGGGCCTCAGCCATCAACGCTTCATCGTGGCCGCACCGTGGGTCAGCAGCCTGGCTCTGAGAGCGGGAGAAGGAGGATGTCATGCCATTGAGGCAGGAAAAGCGGTTTCCAAGGCAGTTCACAGGACACCCCAGGAGCTGGTCAGACAGCACAAGTGCCTGGCAGCGCTCGGTGTCTCTGGGAAGCTCAAGAGGAGCTGGGCCCAGGGGCTGCTCAGCAAGGCCCAGGCCTGACAAGCGTTTCTCAGGTCACCGTGTGGCCGGACAAGGCCGGGGCCATTCACCACCACAATCTGAAGCACGAGGTTTTGATGTAGGGTAAAAAGCCATGGCCCAGTGGAAGTGGGCCGTGTCCTCAGGCCTGTGGGAGAATCACAATGCAGATTCTTGTGCTACTGATTCCATCTCTCCCATTTTTCTGAGTTCTTGGTGGCAAGGTCACTTAGGTTAGACACACAGCTCTCTGAAGCTTTCTGCACAATGAATTAAAGTGAGATTACACATCCCAAATCGTGTTCTGTTACAGTTTAACTGATTGATTTAAGAAATTTCTGGAGTAGAAAACTCGCTTCCTCAGATATTTACTGTGTGTGGCACCAAGCACAGAGGAGAGATTTAATGTCAAAGGCATGGCCCAGGCAATGCTCTTTTGACAAGTTCTGTCCGGAGCTTTCCTGAGGAAGATCTGAAAGGTTCCATGTCACTGGCACAAGCTCCTGCAGTGGCTGCTGGCCAGCAGAGCAGGGCTGGCAGATGTGCAACAAGTGTTGCCACAAGCAGCAGCTCAGCCAGGGCAGCAAATCAAGAGCTGGGAAGGAGCTAATCTGAAGGCCAAACCTCCTTAGCTCCCAAAAGAGCTGGAACAGTTCTTCATTCCAATGAGGTGCAGTGTTGGACACAGCTCTGTGTGAGCACTGGACACAAGTTGCTCCCACTGAGTGCTGTGATGGTTTCTGCAGGAGCTCTGGGCTCCTGTGTGTGCTGGACACAATGAGGAGAGAAGGAGCCAAGTGCACTGACACACCTTTGCCTTGAGCATGACCCGGCCTGGACCAGACACACTGCAAGGTTTCCCCTTTGGCCCATGTCTCAAAATGTCAGGTCAGCTGTTGGACGACACAGGTTGGTTTGGTGTCAAGGAATTTCCCTCAGAAATACTGGGTTTGTCTTCTTCTGTGCCTTCCCCTCAGCAGCCTTGGGGCTGCTCCTGTGAGAAGCCATGGGGCTCACACAGTTTGGGAGAACTTAATACAGGACACTCTGCAATGAGTCGTCTCCTCTAAAGTGTTCAACAATCCCCTTGCAGTAACAGGAAATTAATACTAATAGATGAAAGTGGAAAAAAATTGCAACAGTTTATTAAGAAGCGGAATAGCTGAAAAGCAAGCAAAAAGGCCAGTGAGTTCTAGATATCAAACTGCCAGACCTCACCGTCCCCCTGCTGGGACAAAGACCCAGAATGCCGGAGGAAAATCCCCCCAGGACACGCGTTACAAGGTGGTGCTGGGTTCTCCCTCAGGAAGAGCAGGAGCTGTCACGGAGCAGCTGCAGCAGCAGATGAAAGCTCCATGCTTGTCCAGCGTCGACTTTCTCCCAGAGGCAGAGCTCTGTGGAGCGGTCACGGCAGGTGAAGCAGCTGGGCTGGAGCCCCTCGGTGTCTTTTCTCCCCGGCGTGGCTCAGCTCACGCTCTGGGGCTGGGAGCAGGGCTGCTCCACTCCTGCCGGCACCATGTCCCTGGGCTTGGAGAGTTTTCTGCCAGGAGAGCCCAGCATGCTGTTACACAGATCTCTCATAAAGGCCCAAACCAACTCCAAACACTCTGCCTACAGCAGCGTTTCACAAAGGGCTGCAGAAATCCAGGACAGCTGCAAGTGAGTGTCAGACGGCTTTTGTCTTGTTCTTGCCAGCAGAATTCTTGATGATCTGATGCAATTTTATTCAGATGTAACACAGGAGCTGTGATTTTTTATTGAAATATTTCATGATGAGTAACAAGCCTTGGGAGCATGAGGTACAGGACTGATGTGTGAAAGCATGAGCATATCCTCCAAAGTGACCAGTTTAATTGTCCATTTTATTACCCTTGTATTTATTCCACACTAATAAGCAAACTCAAGCTTTGCTTGGATATAAAACAGGCACGGCATACCCTACGGTCGCTTGCAGGGTTGCCAGGGCTGGCAGTGACAAAGCAGGCAGTCTGCTTCATTGGGAATCACTACAGATCTGCATCACAATGTGTTTTTAAGTAGCATGGTATTATTAAGATCTCCTTTTCTGCACGAGATACAAAAAGGAGGTTCTGAAATGATTTCCATGCAAGCAGGCAGTAAAGAACTGACCCTGCTATCCTAACGAAGCTTTGGCTTTGGCAATTGCACTCTTCCCATTCATCTTTTGTCGCAGACACTCCAGGTTTCCCCCACACCCCTGCAAGGCTGGCAATCGCTGTTTCCCATTTACTGTTCTTCCCTAGAGCAAGTACAGTGGCTGCTTTGAAACTAAAAGCCCTGAGATCTGGGCAACTTGAAGGAGCATGAAATGCTAATTAAGCGTTCCTATTGGTAATACCCAGGTCTGCACTCCCCAGAGCTCTGAAGCAGCAGCAGGAGGGCCATGCATCATTCCTGTTGGTGGATGTTCATGTTTCTGGTGTGCAAGAGCAATGGCTTTGAGGAGGGACAAAAATGCCCCTATTCAAACAGTGGCTGTGCAAGGAGATGTGAAGTTTCACTGCCTTTTTTAGGATAGTTTAGAAAGATCTAAAGATCTAAGAGATCCATACTGTGGCATGGAGCAGGTCCCTAATTTTGTCTCCAGAGAAATCCCCAAAGGACACATCTGCTCTGCTGGTGATGGCAACCCCATAAGCTCGTGGACTTGTTTTCCCTGCAACATGCCAGCCTGCCTGGGCTTTACTAGGCCAGGACTAGACCCATAGCTATGCCAACACATGCAGCCACGTGACAGAGTCAGACAAAGTTTTCCTTCAGAAAACTCAATTAACACATTCACATGCAGTTTCTTCTAGAACATCAGAAGCTGGCAACCATGAGGACTTTGCTGTCAAAAGGTTACAGTTTGCACTGGGCCCAGAAGTATTTTTCCCTAAGGAAAAACAAATTGAAATGTGAAGTTTAAATCTTCAAATGACTATGAAAGGAAACTGTGGAATAATTTCTGGAAAGGCAGCATTGTCAATGATCATGCAGCCCAGCAAGAGCTGGAGCGGAATCCAGAATTGCTTGTTCCAGCTATGCAGGAGTCCATTACCCTGGCAAGCACCAGTCCATGGGAACAAATGATCCCATAGACCTGGGCTGAATGGCACCCAGGCTGCAGTGGAAATAGATTTCAGGAACCCTTGTCACTTGTTATTGGCCTCACAGCCCACTCATCCCTTGGCAAGCAAGTTGCAAAAAACACTGTTGGACTGCTGTCCTGGGTAAATCTACATACAGATGACTTTTCCAAAGCAGGGCATCTTTTCCCAGTGAAATACACATCCTCTTCTTACCTATGAAATTGTGCCTGAAGTCACCTGTGAGCCAGATCTGTGTGAGATTGCAAAGGAGTAAAGCTTTGGCATTTGGGCACACTTCTCTTGGTTTCTTTGCTCAGGGCTTTGTTGAGCACAGAACACATCCAGGTAGAAAACTTTTGACTCTACAGGATCTTTTGTTTCTATTGTCCCCCAAACATGTCAATGTGTGGCCCTGTTGTAATGCCAAGTAACAAAGAGCAGCACAAATGACACAAAGAAAACGTGGCAAAAGAGGAAGAGGAGATGCGCAGTGAGGAAAGGATGTGGTGAGACACTGGCACATCAAGCAAGCTGCACTCCCATAATCTCTAGGCTGGCAGGTCCTGGTCTCACATTCTCCTTTTGGCTTATTTAAATTAATATTTTTTTCTAATCATCAAAATAAAATATATACAATTATAAAGATGTCATCAATATTGAAAGATACAATCAAAACCTTTATTCAAAACGACATCTAAATATCAGAATATAAATCCATCTCTAACTATGAAGCCTAACACATAAATCCTATTCTTGTGACACTCTTCAGACAGGCAGCAGCTTCTTCCTGAGCTTGGAGGAATTAGAGCTCTTCTGGATGGGAGACAAAGACTTTGTGGGTAAGAGAACATTGGAAGTGTCCAGAGAAAATTATTTGGTAAGGCTGTAGGCAGTCAGATCTGCAAATGGGAGACACAAAGTGTAACAGAGCCAGCAATACAAACCTAAAGCACCTGAAGCTCCATATTTCATGGAACACATTTCCTGGAAACTTCTAAATAGCTGCATATGGAAACATGCTCTTGCTGGCAGACACTTGGAGTAGGCCACAGGAAAAACCCTGCCCCACTTCCAGAGAGGCACCCCAGGAACAGCCTGGCCTCTGGGCTGCCCTGGGACAGCAGGGAGCCCCGAGCCCTGTGCTCTCCAGCAATGGCTCAGCTGCACATGCACCCTCCTGCTCCTCTCCCTGCCCCACAGCTGAGCAGCCCTCCAGCTGCACGGGGCACTGGCAGCAGCACAGCTCATTGCAGGGCCACATGCAGGGCACAGCTGTTCCCTGGCAATGTGCACAGCCTGGCTGGGCTGCCACAAGACCCTTCCTCCCAGCAGAGAGCGGCCCAGCTCCCCCCTCACCTCTGTGTGAGGCTGAGCCAAGCTTGGCCCTAACCTAACTCAGTCTGGAGTTGCTTCAGGCCCCACACGCCATGACTAGGAAGGGCGATGGAGAGAGAGGGGGCAGATGCACGCCCTTCCTTAGTGTTTTGTCATTTTTGGCACAGCTAAGAAGTCACATCCGGAGGTGTCCAACTCAGCTCTTGGTCAGCTTTCTGGAGAACACGATGGCGTCACCAGCCCAAAAGGCTGTTGAGGTTTTCCCGCATGTGGGGAGGCTTGCTGGCAGCACACTTCCTCAGCTGGGTGCCCATCACCTCGCAGAGGGCACAGGCCAGCTTGGTGAGCACCGTGCGGACGCTGGCGCTTGGCACAGGCAGCGCCTTGTTCTCCAGGCAGGACCAGAGCACGGGCAGGGCGCAGCGCTGGACCACTGCAGGGCTCCTGGCATGAACCCACTCCACCAGCACTGCCGGGAGAGAGACACAGCTCCTTACCCACCAGCCTCAATGCCAACAGGGATCTGCCTCTGCTTGTGCTTCTTGGGAGCCTCTCTGGCTGAGGTCAGTGAAACAGCACACAGAGCCCCATGACCCAGAAACGGGCAATGCAGCTGGTCATCCTGGAAACAGAACCACCAACCCCTCAGGACTAATTTCTCCAAGCAGAGCCTTGTCCCTGTGGCAGACTTTGTACCTTCCTAAAGCATTTCACAATCTGTTTCTGCAAGAACAATAACTGAAATGTCAAATTGCTTTTTATTTCCACTAAGAAGTTGTCTAAACCCACACTGAAGATTTGGAAATGCACCCTAGAGAGGCAATTGAGAGATTTCTAATAAGAAGGATGATTCAATTTTTGTAACTTTGATGTCAAGGGCCAGAAGTCTAACCTGGCTCTCCCCTTTGCTCAGTGGTGCACAGCAAAGGGCAGCATTAGAACCCACTTCAAAACTCCAGCCCACCAGAGATGGGTGCTGCCTGACAGCTGGATGAGAAACACCAGTGACTAGCTGGTGGCTTTGGCAGAATGCTTTTGAGGCTTCCAACAAAATGCTGTTTGAAACCTCAGGGTGTCTTAGAGAATTACCCAGACCCCATTGCCGTGGCATTTGGACATCTCCACATTTTAATGGCATTTCCACTCCCAGTGTTAATGGCATTTTTTCTTATAATGTCCACTGAAATAGGGGCATAGCAGGAGAAAAATGCTGCACAGCGGATGGAAATTGAACCAAAACACAAGTGTTCTCTCACATTGTCTCTGAAATTTGCACTCTGCTCATTTTCTGATCTGAACCATATCAAACACAGACAAAAAGATACTACCAACAGGCTTCTTGCATGGCAGATTTGGCTGGGAGATCAAAACCTGAAGTGCTCTGGAGACCATTCTTCTTTTCTGATCAGGCAAAATGTTATGTAGTAGCCATTTATTATCCTGTGCTGGAAGAGACTTCATTTTCTCTATGCTGTTAATCCACCAGCACCTTAATGCAACCATTCAACATTGAAACAGCTCCTGAAAGACCCCAAACCAATTCTGCTATGCAGGGAAAGGGTTATGGTACCCCTTTCTAAATGGGACTTCATTTGAGTTTAAATGTAATTAAAGACATTGGTGACTATTGAAGTGAGGAACAGCTGTCTGTTCCTACTAAATCTCAGAGAGAACATCTGCTCTTTCTAAAGTAGTCCTAATTTATGCTTAATTCCTTTATTTGAAAAAGAGATCAAAAGAACTGCAGAACTAAATTCCCTATTATTTAGGGATATTTAGCATTTAAAGATGGTGGCATAATTAGCAGTGGATTTAGCCCCAGCTAAAGCAAGGCTAACAATTGTCTTCTCTGCTATATATTGAGATTATAATTTTTCCATTCTTTGGCTACTGCTGACATAGCAAGCTCCTCTGAGGAATCCATTTACAGCTGCATTTGTAGCATTTGGGACAGCGCTGACACAGGCAGACACTGCACACCCTGAAATGCTCACTCCAATGCCACTTGGATTCCAGCACAGGCAGGGAGCCCCAGCACTCTGCTTCTGCCCCTGTGCCCCCAAAGGCTGCCTTGCACTAAATCCCTGCCTCTAAGACATGTGTTGAGTTTTGACCTAAGCTGTGACCCCCAGGCTCTGCACGGCTCAGCCTCAAAACTTCCCAAGAGAAAAACAAGAATTCTGTGAGAATAAAACAAACTGATTCCCTGAAACAGCGTTTGCCACCATTTTCCCTAAAGGATCACAGATGTCCCTGAGCTCCCAAGAGAGGAGCCAGCTGGGGTATTTGAGCCCCTCCTTTCCTGCAGGTGGGTTCTGAGATGCCCCAGTGAGGGCTCAGCCCTGAGGCCGAGCGCTGCCCCAGCTCAGGTGCTGCACAGCTCTGCAGCAGCCAGGGAAACCTGCCAAACACACCTGCCTTGGCTGCTGGGCAGGAGGGACAAGCTCAGCACCTCCTGATGTGGAGGAGCTACTCTGCTGTCTGCTCACAGGCATTCCCTGTAAATACTCCCTCGGAGACCTCTTGGCTTAGAAGGGGAGGTCATACCTGCGATACTCCCGGTGACATCCAGCAGAGCTTGGCCACTCAGATGACTCCACTGGTGGCTGAACTCTTTCAGCAGTGATACTTTATCTACAAGTGAAACATGTTTCTGCTCACTTGTCTGAGGTCATAGGAGAAAGGAGAGTGGGGAGGGAAAGGGCAGGGGCAACCCCATTTTATCAAAGAAAGTAAATTTCTGCTGATTTCTGAATTGTTATTGACTTTTCTTCCTGCCTACTTGGCAGGGTTTCAAATTCCAAAAGAAAAGCTCTCCTTTCGCATCTGCAAATCCAAACTCATCTCCTGTACCAGGAGCTATGTTAAAGCATTTCACATCAGGGACCTCAAGAGGAGTTCAGTCACATGTAAGAAGCAGTGAAAAGGTTTTGCATCCCAGAGCAAAAAGGAAGAAGCCCATCCTTGGCACACAGAAAGGCACTGAGTCAGGCAGTTCAGGACTTCACAGAGCAGCTGAGGTGGAGAAAGTGGAAACTCCCCTTGAACATCTGCCTCCCCAACACTCCAATTTTCAGGCATTTTCAGACCTAAGTCTATGTGGCAAAGGAATTTAGAGCAGCCCTTGCCTATGTAGTTCTTTGCTATTGCCACCTTGCCCCACACAAAACAACATGTAGAACAAGGCATCGCTGCAGCTGGATTTAGACTTGCTTGTTACAAAGAAATTAACTTGGTGAATCATAAATTCCCCTTTGAAAAAAGAAGAGAAAGAAGAAAGGTAGAACATAGGCAGCTAATGCCTATAATGTAGAGCCTGCCAGGTGGCTGCTCTGCAGAAGCTCTGATGGGCCAGTGTCCCTGCATGCCAACAGCAAAGCTGTTCATTTGGGAATTCAAATGGGGACCAAGAAAACTGCAAAACCCCTTTCCCTCTGAATTGTAGCAAAGTTGTAGTCCAGGACTTGCTCTTCAGAGCTGCAGCACAGAGCCAAGGGCTGCTGGGACTGTTGGGCAATGCTGCTGCACATTCCAGCCTGCTGGGGATGGTGCATAAGGACTGCACCTGCACAGCTTCTGGTGGCTGCCAGCTGGAGCCTTCCACAGACAACAGCAGCTGCCAAGGCACTCAGCGCTCTCTTGTGTGGGAGAGACAGAGGCACAGGACAGGAGAGTCCGTGCCAGGGCTCAGCCTTACCCAGATGAGCAATGGATTCTTCCAGTGCGCTCACAGCTGTGGCATGAACCCCGGGATCCTTTGAGTTCAGGTTCTTTGTTATTCCCTGCACCAAAGGGATCATCACCGGGTTCAGGGCATCTTCCAGGAGGCTGATGATTTCAGCCAGCACGTCCAGCGCCTTCTGCTTCACTTTCTTGTGGCTGTCAGATATTCTCAGGACAAAATAATCAAAAATCTGTGAAGAGAACAAGCAACATGAAAGCTGGATTCATATGTCCTTGTTTGAAGAGTGGATATAGCACTCAGCAATGTAGGAGATGAAAGTGATCCTCTCTCTCAGGTCAGCACTTGCTTGCACAATTTCACTCTTTTCCTGTGGGCCACTCACTGGAATGGTAGCGCAACCTCATGCTGCTTGAAAGATTGTCTTCTGTTTTTAAGAGGTTTGGCTGGGGACAGAGTAGTTCCTATTGTATTTCTCTCCATCTAGAAATCATTAAATCAATTCCATTTGTTAATGCAAAAGGCTAGCTTTGCTTTGCAAGTATGTAAGCAGATATTTACAATGCCCATTTTTCTATACAGTTGCCTCAATACTGAGGGCAGCTATGATTTTGGCAAAACTATGGCTGGAGAAGATCTAAGTTTGATGTTGTCTGTCTCAAAACCTGTGTCTGGAGAAGGGCAGGGCTCTGATCAACTCTTCCAGGATCCAGATCATTTCTCTAAGAGGGAGACTTGTGAAATGAAATGTGCTGTACAGCTCTCATTAGAGCAGGTTCAGTCCCTTGACAGCCACAGCATCAGGCACCGTATTCTGGAAAAAGGGAAAAAGCAGCTACTGGGAGGAGAAAGGATGGATCTGTCCTTAGCTGTTTTCTTCCTTTCCAAAGAGAACAAAAGGTCCCCAAGTAGGGTGAGCACTGTCTTTACCAAGAGGAATAGGGACAAGTGGAAATGAGTTCCAGAGTTGTGCCTGAGTAGACAAGATGGAGTTTACAGAAAAATTCTTTCAAAAAACTGGGTTTAAACCAACCCAGCCTAATACTTCTCTTCCCCATGCAAATCCATCATTTCTCTAGAGAACAACAGCCACGCTTTCAGTGGCTGGATTCTCTTCACTTAACCCAACTAGCAGTAGGAGACAGCAGCAATTACAGCAGCAGAAAATGCTGCCATCATCTGATGAACAGCATCAATGGGCACCTGCCAGATAAATGCAGCTGGACTGAAAAAACTTGTCCTGAAGCCTGAACCTGGTATAAATTTGTCTGGGTAAGAGGGACCAGCCTGTCCCAAACAGCCAGGATGGAGTGCCAAGACTCACTGAATTAACTTTACTTCTGCAGCCTTAGGAAAGGGGCTAAAGGAAAGGGACAATGAAGACACCCTACATACTTGGACAATGTTAGTGGAGATGAGCTGGGGGCTGGTTTTGCACAGGTCTAGGAGGAGTGCCACTCCTTCCATGCGTGTCTGAAACCCCCTGGCTTCCAGGAGATGGTAAAGCTTCTGGAGCGGCTCCGTTTCTCCCACAGCTGCAGACAGCGTGACCTGGGCTTTGGCACAGTGTGCGAGGCATCCATCAGAGGTAGGTTTCACCCTGGAAAATAAATCCAAATTAGGACCTGTTGGTGACAATGCCTTCAGTTAATTGTGAGCAAAACAGCTTGAGGAGCTTTCCTAATGATGTTATTTCAAGCTAGAAAATCATGAGGCTCGGAAGAACAACATGGATCTCGTGATTATCATTAAGGGAGACAATCTGCAAGGAACATTCTCCCAGTGCTCACTCAGGAAAACCAAGGATGAGATGCATCTGATCTATCTTCAGATGGCTTCCAAGGCACATGGGTTACATTGCTTTGTGGGGAAAGAGAGACACTACTTCCAAGTTTAAATGCCTCTTCATATGGGACGTGTGTGCCTTATAATAAGGAAACTCATCACTCTGGAGAAGTGTCTCTACAACCAGGCATGGCAATCTGCAAAAGCAGCTCAGATGCATCTGAACAGATGAACAGGGGCATATCTGAAGGATCCAGAAAATCAGTAATAGAGATAAAACCAGAAGCCAGACATCCCAGAACTATGCTCACATTTTGTTTGCTTCCCTAGAGACTAGATGCACAGCTCAACAACCCCACAGGGAACAATTCTCCTGGATCAACCTGTCACTTCCATGAGCATGGAAAGATGCTAGAGCCATGCTGATGAGGCATGTGGTCACGTTCCTGCCACTGCTGAGCATGACAGAGCTAAATAAATCCCCTCTGTTATCAGAGGAGCATAGGTAGCTCTGCCACTGGCATGAAGAGACAGCAAGGACCAAATTCCTGTCTTAAATGCTGATTGCAGCACAGGGGGAAATAAGCCAAACATGCTTTCCATCGAGCAACATATATAAAGGACGGGAATATCAAGAGAAAACGTCCACTTTGAGACACCTGTTGACCAAAGTTGCAAAGGAATTGCCTTGCTACTTCCTACTCAAACTTGGTACTGTCTGAGGGTAAGAAAACCATGATTCAGCCAGGCCAAATCACATGGATGAGACCTGCATCTTTGAGGAATGGCACCTTGCTTCTAGTCTGGAACTCCTCATCAAAACACCCATCTGAAAAAGACACCACTCAGATTAAATAAAAAACCACCCTAGTTCAATTTACTTGTCCCAAGTCAGGCAGCAGAAAAGTGGACCTCTCCTAGCCTCCACAACCCTGCCCTTGCCACTGCACTGGATCATCTGAGCTGCAACCAATGGATGTCTTTTTGTCTCTCCATTTTTTGTGGAAAGCCCTCCAGAGAAGTTGTGTTCAGCGTAATGCAGAAGTAGACATTTTTTATCCTAGAGCATTTGTAGGGAAAGGAAACAATCTCTGGCACTGGTCATCTCTGCCAGAAAGATTTGCCTGAGGAAGAGGCATGTAAAGCTTGTCATGTACTTTGTCACATCTGACAGAAGTGCTCAGTACCGTTTGCTAGAAGGCAATGTGGCCTGGGGCTTCTTGGAGCCATCGTTCCTCTTCTCCACCGGCTCCTTGACAGATGGGCGTTCACCCTTCTGGTTTTCCATCCCCTAGAGAGACATAAAGAAACCCCATCAGTCTTTAGGATATAAAACAGGAAATCCCTGTCTAAAACACAACTTAGAACCAGAATCACTGCTACCAAGCCCTAGGGAAACATTTCCTAACTTACAGAAATAAACAGACCAGAGATTCAGTGATGCCAACTCTTTGTTTTCAATAGCCCAAGGCAGGTTATGGGTGCTACCACACTGAGCAGCAGTCTAAAATCCCAAATTCATTAGTCGTGAACACAAATGGGAATAATGCAAACTGGTAGGCAATGAATGGTCTTAAAGGAAGCAGCAGAAAAAGTTGGGCTCTTTGGGGGTTGGCCCATTGTGTTGGAAGTTGATTGGTTCAACACTCACTCTCCCTGTGCCTGCACAAAGGCACACTCCCTTCTATAATGTTGATAAAAAAAATAAAATCCCCCTCCTAACAAACAAAGGATCTTTCACTGGATGCTGCTGAATTCACCAAGCTTCTTCCAGCTCTACAGGGCTTGACAGCAGGGCAGTATTCCCAAAAGACAGACAGTAATTGTAATAACTAGGATTGACTTGGACATCTTTTGTATATTTGGAAATTTTCTTGGTACTACTGCTTCCGTGTCTTTTGCAAAGACTGTTATTTTCAGACTCTGTTATGTCCAATTCTCACTTAATTGCTTTACTGGCGGCAGAGTAGGGAGAACGTGGTGGGGGCTTACTCTTAAATGTAAACCCATTTTCTCCTCTTTCCCTTTCCTCTTTGTGACCCATTATCAAAGTATTCAAAACGCCACTTATTCCCTAATATTAGCAGTTCCTTTGTGGCCTGCAGATGATCACGCTGAGGATTAACAGCTCATTCCCAGGAGTAAAATGATTCAGCAGAAGAGGAATGAGATAAAGACACATTGGGTATGCTTGACCTCATGTAAGCAGTGGCAATACTTGCACAAAGGAGACATTTCTCCTGTCAAGCACTTACTTTCTTCTTAATTCTTGTCAGAATATCTTCCAGGTCACGCATGGAGAGAGATTGTTCCAGAAGCATTTTAAATTTTTGATGGCTCAGCAACATCTTCACCATTTCCTGTCCATAATGCCTGAGGAAGGATAGAAGGAAGGGCAGGAGAAAGGAAGACGAGGGAGGGAGGGAGGGAGGGAGGGAGGGAGGGAGGGAGGGAGGGAGGGAGGGAGGGAGGGAGGGAGGGAGGGAGGGAGGGAGGGAGGGAGGGAGGGAGGGAGGGAGGGAGGGAGGGAGGGAGGGAGGGAGGGAGGGAGGGAGGGAGGGAGGGAGGGAGGGAGGGAGGGAGGGAGGGAGGGAGGGAGGGAGGGAGGGAGGGAGGGAGGGAGGGAGGGAGGGAGGCAGAAAGGAAGGCAGGCAGGAAGGAAAGAAAAGTGAAGAAAGGAACAGTGTTAACAGAAGAGGCTGACACCTTAAACTCATCAGGTGCAACCCCTGCATGAGAAGGAATTACCTACTCAGCAAAGAGGGAGATTTACCTGCACTTGACACTGCACAGTGCTGTCAGCTGAACACAAGAGGCAAGAGGAGAATGTGGGGCCACAGAAAAATACCATTTCACTCTGACACTGTGGGTGTTCCCAGGGAATAAGCAAAACACATCTGCTTTGTTGTCAGAGCCTATTAGCAGTGTCTTGCTGCCATTGCACAAAAATTTGCCTTTCTTTAACTGGCAGGGAAGCCAGGACAAAACACCTCCTGCATCCTGTTGATTATTCTATACTATATGTACGCACAGGGGTAGCTAGTTTCTCTGGTGTTCTTGGCAGCTATTAATGGGAATTTCATCATCAAAGTAAGGGGATTTTGGTGGTTTGGGTTGATTTTGCCACTAGGAAACCACAGTTTTCTTCAAGAAGAAATTTGGAGGTTGGTGAGCCACAGATAACAGCATTCTAGAAATCTGCAGAAGGGGTTTTAGAAAGAGGGAATACATTGTCTAAAGACCCCTGAAATATTTCTAGGAATGTCTTAAGTTAATGAGAAACAGATGTTTGGGATCCTTCAGTGATGAATATTAGCCAACACTTTGGCTTTGTGCTTTGCACCTAAGGCAAATCAGAACTGTTGGACTGGCTAATCTGAGCTCTTTTGATCTCAGTAAAGAATCCTTCAAGTCACAGGAAGTTGGCAATGCTCCTTCTTGCTGGCCAACCTCGGGTTACCCAGTACAGTCACTTCCCCAGGCATTCCAGAGCAGTGGTCACAGCACCAAGTCTGACTGAACTCGAGAAGCATTTGGACAATGCTCTCAGGCACATGGAGTGACTCTTGGGGTGCCCTGCACACGGCTGGGAGCTGGACTGGATGACCCTGATAGGTCCCATCTAACTGGGCATATTCTGTGATTCTATGACCCTTATCCACACAGTGAGGTCACTTATTATTGCCTTGAGTTTCCGCACTTTTCTGGTTTTACCTTTAAAGCCAAACACAAAACGGTTTTCCTGTTTCAGGAAGTGAAATGAAGATCATTACCTTGTGTCTTGGTGACAGTCCTGAGCAAGCGTCCCTGCCACCTGTGCCAGCCTCTCAGCCCTGGCTGTGCCTGCCAGCTTCGTGACTCCCATTTTCTGCATCAGGGACAGGAGGAGTTGGGCCGCACACTTCCGCACCTGGGCGTAGCGGCTCCTGGGAAGGAGAGAGCAAACCCTGGGGCACGGGGAGAAGGAGCAGCAGCAGCACAGGCCTTGGCCAGAGCCTGCTCCCTGTCCTTGCTGGGGGAAGGGGGCCTGGCTTCTCCCTGCAGCTGCCGACACCTGCAGAAGGTTCTGTCCTCAGATAAACACAAAGTTAGCATTGGGCTGCTCTGTGCAATGATCCTGATGATCCTGAAGGACCCCTTCCAACTGGCCATATTCTACAGTTCTGTGATTCTGAGAACTAATAGGCTGCAGGAGGGCAGAAATAGGTGACAAGAGGAAAGAAATGAGGTTGATCAGAGAATGAAGTCACTGAGTTCCCAGAATGTTGTATTGTGCTTTTTGTTTTATTAGTAGGTTTATGGTTTGATTTGTGATTTGGTGGCTTTCCTTGGTGCTGTTTTCCTTTTTTTTCCGCCTTTCCCCAGCTATTTCGTCAACTAGTTTCTAGTTTCTATTTCTCCAAACTTTAGCCGCTTATTGAAACCCCTTTTCCTCCCTTGGAATGTTATTGGTTCACTGCTGTTATCTCCGCCTAGGATTTTTACTCCCAACACTCCTGATTTGTTGAAAGTTGTGCCTTCCCCTGAGACCTGCCCACACTTAAAAGTCTTTGTTCGCCCCTTGATCGGGGTCCCAGGAGAGGAAAAGGGGAAGTTTACCATCAAATAAAGTTTCCCTGGGACCCGTGTGCGCTGCCTGTATTTATATTGCACCAAAACAATTGACAACTGGGATTCAGCGGAGCTCCAGGGGGAACCTGCCACCACCCCCCTCTTGTCATCAGCTAGCCGGGAAGCGGCAGTTTCGCGTTCCCAACGTGGGGCAAGATAAGATCATTTACGAGCTCCTTTTATGACTCTAAGAAGAGCCCATCGGTGAATTTTATGGTTCTATGGACTTTCTCCGCCCTTCCTTCTCACTCAGAAGCAGAGAAAGAAAGCTTGCAGAAGACTCGACTGAGTCAGGACTTTGCGCAGACAGCAGGAAAAAAGCTGCTGGGCTCCTGCAGCAAGGCAAGGTGTGTGCACTGGGACAAGCACACCAGGGACCCACAGTGGCCGCGCCCTCAGTCTTGGGAACAGGCTTTGGAGCACCAGGAACACCCAATCCCTGGAGGCAGCAAGCCAAGAAAGAGAAAGTCCCCAGTCTGTCAGCGATCAGAACATCAGTTTCAGCACACCCTGATGAGAAGTGGAACTGCCGTGGTGGTCAACCAGCGTCACTCATCCTGCAGAAGAGGGCTGGCTGGACGGATGTCTTGTCTCCCAGGAAAAATTGGCCAGAGGCCCGGCGCCAGTGGGTGAGATGTGCCACAGCGGGGGTTTTTCTCTTTTTTCTTTTTTCTATTCCTGGCGGGTGGAATTTTCTCAAGGGCCCGTGGCCAGGCCCGTGAGGATCTTTATCTCTGGCACGTTTCCCTCTCCCACCTCATCAGAAGGTCCTCCTCTTGTCCTTCTAAGAAGGACAGGAGCAAGACAAAAGACTTTCACAGGTCAGCAGCACACTGGAATTCCCCTGTTCCCTTGTCCCTCAGACTTTCCAAAACAACCCTTCCCCGCCCCACCTCCCTGGGAGCTGGCTGGCCGCACTGCTCCGAGCGCCCGGCCGCTCGCTGTCCAGGCCTCAGTGGGGAACTGCAGCGAGTCAGGCCCCCCACCCCGCTCTTTGTCTGAGATGGAGGATGGCCACTCCACCTTAGACATGCTTTCCCCCCTGCCTTCTTTTCCGCTCCTGAATCTCTCCGGCAGCCCATCCTCCCCTGTGGGGCCACATTCCACGGGGAAGGTGTCAGCCCGTTCCTGCTGAGGGGGAGGCGTGGGTCTGAAGCAATGTCTGCTCCTTCTCCCAGTTCCGCCTCTGGGGACGAGGACCCCAACCCGGCCCCTGCCCAGAAACCGCTCTCCTTGAGAGCCCCCTCCCCTCGGGAGGGGAGCCCTGCGGGGAAGAGGGAGAATTGGAAACCCGATCTGGTAATCGCAGTCTTGCTTTCCGCCACAGGGCAGCGGTGCCCGGATCCATCCCCTCACATAACCCGAATCACTTGAGCAGCCAGCAATTGCTTTACAACATCTTCTGTGAAATTCAGATTGAATTAGCATTTAATTTTTATAAAAGACCTTTTAAATAATTTAGGATTTTAAAAAACCCTTGTAAGAAATTTTCAAATTATAGACTTGTGAATTTTAGTGATTGCAAGAAAGAATAAGTAAGCAGAGAACCAAAAGAACAATTTAGAAGGTTTTGTTATTTTTATGCAACTTTATATATTTTTAATAATTAAAGTATTTTAATTTTTAACTCTAAGAAGTGCTGCTCAAGTTTCCCTGTCCAGTTTCCTAGTCAAACCTTACCCAATGTTCCTTTTAATTTTATATTACTTTAAATTGGCAAAAGCACAAATTTTAATTCCGTTTATATTTTTACAAAATTGACAAGTTTAAAAATTCAATTATAGAATTATCCTTTAAACCCTGGGTATTGCCTTTTTGCAAAGGGCCCTGCAAAGGCCATAAAGTGATGATATTAAAGGGTGAACTGAAAGTTTTTGCTTTAAATTAATTAGAGGTTTTATAAAAATTGAGTTTTAATAATAATTAGTTTGTTAATTTGAAAAGTTGTTAATGTCATTTGAAAATGCAAAATACCTTTTTAAAGGTTTTTAAGCAGTTTTTTTTTTACAGAAGTAAACGATTATTCATTTGATTAAATTTATAAAAGTTCAATTACTGTACAGGTTTTCAGTTTTGAAGAATTAAGTGGTTTTATTTTGAACATATGTTTTTGTATGGTTTTTAAAAAAATGAGTTGTTTGTCATATTTGAAATAATTTTGGAAAACTAACCCCGTTGTTCAGTTGTATGTTATGGAAAGAAGAATGTTATAACTACACCGAAGTCTACTATGCTACACTTGATCATGACCATTTTCTGAACGGAATTTCCTTGAAGAGAGAAAACCTTCAAACTTGAGTTTCCCAACAGAAGAACAAGATAACTGAAGTTTTGAAACAGAGAAGAAGATCAGCCAAATTGATGTGAAGAACATCTCATTGCTTTGCTTTGTATTATGAAATAAATTGTAGTTGTATTAATAAAAGAAATGTTAAATTGTTAAAAAATTAGTAACCAGGAGCCAATGGGTATTTAATCAATTTAATACCATACCTTCAAGTTTTAAATCATAAGTTTTGAGTCAAAATGAAAAGAAAATTTATATTTATTTAACATGAAATAAATTTGTTTGTTTTACACATTGAACTCTGGGAAACGATGAAACATCTTTCTATGGAACATCCTTTTATGAAATGGTAAGCTTTCTATGAAATGTTAAATTCTTTTTAAGTTTGTCACTTTTGAGTTTTTGTTTGACAATTTAAAACAATTTTTAATTACCTTTTGAGCCCAATTTTTACCAGCTAATTATTCAAAAATTAAGATATTATTTCGCAGTGAATTGAAGAAATGAATAAAATGATAGTTAAAATACATAATCAGTGAAAAACAAGACAAGTATAAGCTAAATTAGACATATCCAAAATTATTTGAGTTTTTGAAAAATTTTTAAATTATAATTAGTTTTATTTTACGTTTGTAAAATTTTATGATTTATTACACTAATACCTTTTGTTCTTTTAGATAAACTTTAATGTCCTTTTTGTATTTAAGAACGGGCAGATGTTGTATTGTGCTTTTTGGTTTATTAGTAGGTTTATGGTTTGATTTGTGATTTGGTGGTTTTCCTTGGTGCTGTTTTCCTTTTGTTTCCGCCTTTTCCCAGTTATTTCGTCAATTAGTTTCTAGTTTCTATTTCTCCAAATTTTAGCCGCTTATTGAAACCGCTTTTCCTCCTTTGGAATGTTATTGGTTCACTGCTGTTATCCCTGCCTAGGATTTTTACTCCCAACTCTCCTGATTTGTTGAAAGTTGTGCCTACCCCTGACCTCCCCCCGCATAGAAGTGTTTGTTTGCCCTTTGATCGGGGTCTCAGGAGAGGAAAAGGGGAAGTTTACCATCAAATAAAGTTTCCCTGGGACCCGTGTGCACTGCCTGAGTTCTATATTGCACCAAAACAATTGACAACTGGGATTGAATGAAGCTCCAGGGGGAACCTGCCGCCACCCCCTCTCTTGTCATCAGCTAGCCGGGAAGCGGCAGTCCTAGGCATGAAGATGCTCAGGATCTTCCACAGGTGCTCAGCAGGCAGTAGGATTGTGGCTGGATGTCACTCTGGAAATGCCAGTGGCTCAGCTGAGAGCTCTGGCAGTGACTGACACTGCACTGAGAGGGGCCACAGTCCTGCAAGGGTCTTTCATCAGGAGCAAAGAGCAGCCTGGAGGGTGGGCAATGCTGGATCTGTACCACTGCGTGCTCATCCTTCACCTGAATGTGGAGCTTCCCCCAAAGCTGCCATGGATCACTTTTTCTTTTTCTCCTCTTGGGTATATTTTGGAGCAGCTGTTCTATGTGGCTTTTGATGGTGATCCTGTGGCAACCAGCCATTTGCCTGCTGTGCTATCCTCACAACTAATACAAACTCTTAATTTCCGTTGGGTTTATTTGGGGTTTTTAATCTATTTGTTGCATCAGTTTGCATGGGTTTGTTTGTTTCTTTATTTGTTTGTGTTTTTGTCTGATTTGGTTTGTGTTTTTTGTTTACATTTTCATAAATGACTGGTGAAATTGACAAAGCCAAACTCAAGACAATGTAAACCAGGATCAGCTTTCCAGAAATTACTTTTGTCTGGGTTTAGCTGCACCCCCCAGGCTCAAGATCACTAGTATATTTTCAGGTTTTGCTCTGTGTATCAGCCTGCCCACACTCCACTTAGTGTTTCACAAATGGAGAAGACAATGGACATTGTGCCAAGCTTCCTTTCAAACAGAAAAACCTGGGTCAGCATGACAGAAAAGAAGAAACAAAAAATCACCAGTTAGAAGAGAACCAGTGTCCCACCATCTTCCTCTCCACTGTTATTAATTTTGTACATTTAGAGGCAAACGTGGGTCTAAAGCTTGCATCTCTCAGTTCCTGATGCTATTTGCTACCCTGCAGCCTTGACTGGCCCTGATGTGACTGACTGCTGGGCAAGTGGGACTGGGGATGCTCAGCCTGGAGAGAGGAGACACTGGGAGGCCTCACTGTGGCTCTGCAGGACTGGAAGGGTCCCGCAGGAAAGAAGGGGACAGAGTGTTCAGCAGGGCCTGTGCTGACAGGACAAGGGGGGATGGCTTTCAACTGCAGCAGGTTGATTGAAGCTGCATCTAGGGAAGCTGCTCTTTTCCACTGGGGGTGGTGGGGCACTGGCCCAGGCTGTGCACAGAGGCTGTGCATGCCCCATCCTTGGCAACAGGGCTCTGAGCAGCACGCTCTGGGGGAAGACTGCTCAGCTGGGAACAAGATGTTGTTCTTCAGGCTCCCTTGCAAGCCCAACCCTTCAGGGACTCCATCATTCCATGGTCTCCACTGTCCACTTCAGATGGAGCCTGGGAACTGTGATGTCACAGCCCACGCTCCAGCTGGAACGTCCAGCGCCCAGCAAAGGGCACAACACAACCCTTGGCCGCTGTGTTTGCACACTCTTCACCCTGCTCCTGCCCACTCTGCTTGTCACCTGCCCCCTGATAACCCCATCACTCCTGAAAGATCCTGAGTGCCTGGATTTTGTCATCCAGCCCTGCAGGATGCTCCCATTTGTCCTGAGAAAGGTATGGTGCCATTCCATGGAGGTGGACACTCCCCACCTGCCTGGGTGAACTGGAGCTCTGTGGGCATGGAGTGGGACAGGGACCCCACTCTGAGGTTTTGCTACCTCTGCAGGCTGTCCCAGACAGAGAGGAGGAGATGGAGGTAGATGCCAAGATTGATATGGAGGAGGAGATGGAGGTGGATGTGGATGTGGAAGAAGAGATGGAAGTGGATGTGGAAGAGTCCATTGAGGACATGGACATTGATTAAGAAGGTGAGGAAGAGGCCATGATCTTGGCATGAAGAGCAATGCCAGCAGCAGGACAGGCAGAGTGGGTCTCCTGCTGCCAGGCTGGGGCTGGGCTGGGTGCTCCCTGCTCAGGGACATTGTAGCCAGGGCACTGGATTCTGGTGGCCATCCACAGCCTGTCCTCTGCCTGCTTTGCTCCGCACAAGCTCCATGCCAGACCCAGCCAGGCTCAGTTCTGCTAGCAGAGTCCTGCTGCTGGGCCAGCTGTGCCAGCCTGGGGGCACATGCAAGAGCCCTCTGTGCCTGACTGGAGTGACCGTGGCATTTGCTTTTCTTCCAGGTGCGACGGACACCACAGAGACACCACCCTTTTGTATATATGTTCTGCAGTTTGTTGTTTTCCTTTAGAATATAGAGTTTAGGGCAATTTTTGACTTCTGTAAATACGTTTCCCATAGTTTTGCTCGGTAGGTTTTTCTGTATATATGTTCTATCGATTGTTGTTGTCACAAATATTCTTACAATGTAAATATCTTCTGTATTTTTGCTGCTGTTTTTCTGTAATAAACAAATTTTATTTTTCACACCCCAGTTCTCCTTGTATTTGCTTCAGGCACAGGCAGCATTTTGCCAAGTTGTAGTTTCCACCTGCTCCAGGTTCCCAGGGCTGGAGGTCAGAAGTAGATGAAGGGGAAAAAATCCACAATTAAGAGTGTCCATGACACCCAGAGCCAAAAGAAGCCCAGGGGATCAGGAAAGAGGGAAGCACGTGCTCCAAACAACAGCAGAAATGAAGTGAGAGCTCTGGAGGGAACAAAAGAAAGAGGCAGCCTGAAGAAAGGAAAAAACGTCTCCCCACAAGTTGTTTTGCTTTTTTTCATTGAGAGTCTCTTGTATCATGTGGTGGAAACCCAGAAAAATAAAGGTCAGGAGAAGCATGGTTTATGGGGAACATTGCTGCATAGTAGACAATCCTTGTGCAAATCAGTCCATGCAGCACTCACATATTGAATTGCTTCTCTTCCTGGGGATGCAGAGTTGCTTTATTTACTCCAAGCAAGATTTTCTCCCTCCTCCCTGGCAAAGAACAAGCTCCCATCCTGGCAAGCGCTCGCTGCTTTCCTTAACACTCATCACAGCCATGCTAAGGAGAGTGGAGCAGGTTAATTAATCACTTGTTGCAAGTTCTAAGTCCTTCTTAGATAAGGACCATGCTCAGCTGAGTGAGAGTGAAGCAAAATGGCAAGCCAGGAATACATTGCCCTGCACACAACATCCTCCATTCCCATGGATGGTTTCTCACTGGCACACAGGAGGAAGGAAGGAACCCAAATGCATCATTGTACATCAAGTCATACGTGTTGAGGGATGAACAGATCTCACGGGGATATGGAAACCCCCCCTGAAAACCAGTTCAGAGAAATCCTGAGCTGTTTTGTGGTCCTAGGCATGAAGATTTAGGCTCAGGATCTTCCACAGGTGCTCAGCAGGCAGTAGGATTGTGGCTGGATGTCACTCTGCAAATGCCAGTGGCTCAGCTGAGAGCTCTGGCAGTGACTGACACTGCACTGAGAGGGGCCACAGTCCTGCAAGGGTCTTTCATCAGGAGCAAAGAGCAGCCTGGAGGGTGGGCAATGCTGGATCTGTACCACTGCGTGCTCATCCTTCACCTGAATGTGGAGCTGCCCCCAAAGTTGCCATGGATCACTTTTTCTTTTTTTCCTCTTGGGTATATTTTGGAGCAGCTGTTCTATGTGGCTTTTGATGGTGATCCTGTGGCAAGCAGCCATTTGCCTGCTGTGCTATCCTCACAACTAATACTAACTCCTCATTCCCTGTAGTTTTATTTGGGGTTTTTGATCTATTTGTTGGACTGGTTTGCGTGGGTTTGTTTGTTTGTATGGGTTTTTGTCTGATTTGGTTTGAGGATTTTGTTTGCTTTTTTAGAAATGACTGGTGAAGTTTTCCAAACTCAAGAAAATGTAAAGCAGGCTTGACTTTGCAGAAGTTACTTTGGGCTGGGTTTAGCTGCATCCCCCAGGCTCAGGATCACTGGTATATTTTAAGGTTTTGCTCTGCATATCAGCCTGCCCAGAAGCTGCTTGGTGTTTCACAAATGGAGAAGACAATGGACATTGTGCCAAGCTTCCTTTCAAACAGAAAAACCTGGGTCAGCATGACAGAAAAGAAGAAACAAAAAATCACCAGTTAGAAGAGAACCAGTGTCCCACCATCTTCCTCTCCACTGTTATTAATTTTGTACATTTAGAGGCAAACGTGGGTCTAAAGCTTGCATCTCTCAGTTCCTGATGCTATTTGCTACCCTGCAGCCTTGACTGGCCCTGATGTGACTGACTGCTGGGCAAGTGGGGCTGGGGATGCTCAGCCTGGAGAGAGGAGACACTGGGAGGCCTCACTGTGGCTCTGCAGGACTGGAAGGGTCCCGCAGGAAAGAAGGGGACAGAGTGTTCAGCAGGGCCTGTGCTGACAGGACAAGGGGGGATGGCTTTCAACTGCAGCAGGTTGATGGAAGCTGCATCTAGGGAAGCTGCTCTTTTCCACTGGGGGTGGTGGGGCACTGGCCCAGGCTGTGCACAGAGGCTGTGCATGCCCCATCCTTGGCAACAGGGCTCTCAGCAGCACGCTCTGGGGGAAGACTGCTCAGCTGGGAACAAGATGTTGTTCTTCAGGCTCCCTTGCAAGCCCAACCGTTCAGGGATTCCATCATTCCATGGTCTCCACTGTCCACTTCAGATGGAGCCTGGGAACTGTGATGTCACAGCCCACGCTCCAGCTGGAACGTCCAGCGCCCAGCAAAGGGCACAACACAACCCTTGGCCGCTGTGTTTGCACACTCTTCACCTTGCTCCTGCCCACTCTGCTTGTCACCTGCCTGCTGATAAGCCCAGCAGTCCTGAAAGATCCTTAGTGCCTGGATTTTGTCATCCAGCCCTGCAGGATGCCCCCATTTGTCCTGAGGAAGGTATGGTGCCATTCCATGGAGGTGGACACTCCCGACCTGCCCGGGTGGGCTGGAGCTCTGTGGGGATGAAGTGGGACAGGGACCCCACTCTGAGGTTTTGCTACCTCTGCAGGCTGTCCCAGACAGAGAGGAGGAGATGGAGGTGGATATTGAGATTGATAGAGAGGAGGAGATGGAGACGGAGGGAGCAGACACTGGAGAGGAGGAGATGGAGGTGGATGTGGATGAGGAGGAAGAGATGGAGGTTGATATGGACGAGTCCATTGAGGACATGGACATTGATTAAAAAGGTGAGGAAGAGGCCATGATCTTGGCATGAAGAGCAATGCCAGCAGCAGGACAGGCAGAGTGGGTCTCCTGCTGCCAGGCTGGGGCTGGGCTGGGTGCTCCCTGCTCAGGGACATTGTAGCCAGGGCACGGGATTCTGGTGGCCATCCACAGCCTGTCCTCTGCCTGCTTGCACACAGAAGCTCCATGCCAGACCCAGCCAGGCTCAGTTCTGCTAGCAGAGTCCTGCTGCTGGGCCAGCTGTGCCAGCCTAGGGGCACATGCAAGAGCCCTCTGTGCCTGACTGTAGTGACCGTGGCATTTGCTTTTCTTCCAGGTGCGACGGACACCACAGAGACGCCACCCTTTTGTATATATGTTCTGCAGTTTGTTGTTTTTCTTTAGAATATAGAGTTTAGGGCAATTTTTGACTTCTGTAAATACGTTTCCCATAGTTTTGCTAGGTAGGTTTTTCTGTATATATGTTCTATCGATTGTTGTTGTCACAAATATTCTTACAATGTAAATATCTTCTGTATTTTTGCTGCTGTTTTTCTGTAATAAACAAATTTTATTTTTCACACCCCAGTTCTCGTTGTATTTGCTTCAGGCACAGGCAGCATTTTCCCAAGTTGTAGTTTCCACTTGCTCCAGGTTCCCAGGGCTGGAGGTCAGAAGTAGATGAAGGGGAAAAAATCCACAATTAAGAGTGTCCATGACACCCAGAGCCAAAAGAAGCCCAGGGGATCAGGAAAGAGGGAAGCACGTGCTCCAAACAACAGCAGAAATGAAGTGAGAGCTCTGGAGGGAACAAAAGAAAGAGGCAGCCTGAAGAAAGGAAAAAACGTCTCCCCACAAGGTGTTTTGCTTTTTTTCATTGAGAGTCTCTTCTATCATGTGGTGGAAACCCAGAAAAATAAAGGTCAGGAGAAGCATGGTTTATGGGGAACATTGCTGCATAGTAGACAATCCTTGTGCAAATCAGTCCATGCAGCACTCACATATTTAATTGCTTCTCTTCCTGGGGATGCAGAGTTGCTTTATTTACTCCAAGCAAGATTTTCTCCCTCCTCCCTGGCAAAGAACAAGCTCCCATCCTGGCAAGCGCTCGCTGCTTTCCTTAACACTCATCACAGCCATGCTAAGGAGAGTGGAGCAGGTTAATTAATCACTTGTTGCAAGTTCTAAGTCCTTCTTAGATAAGGACCATGCTCAGCTGAGTGACAGTGAAGCAAAATGGCAAGCCAGGAATACATTGCCCTGCACATAACATCCTCCATTCCCATGGATGGCGTCTCACTGGCACACAGGAGGAAGGAAGGAACCCAAATGCATCATTGTACATCAAGTCATACGTGTTGAGGGATGAACAGATCTCATGGGGATATGGAAACCCCCCTGAAAACCAGTTCAGAGAAATCCTGAGCTGTTTTGTGGTCCTAGGCATGAAGATTTAGGCTCAGGATCTTCCACAGGTGCTCAGCAGGCAGTAGGATTGCGGCTGGATGTCACTCTGGAAATGCCAGTGGCTCAGCTGAGAGCTCTGGCAGTGACTGACACTGCACTGAGAGGGGCCACAGTCCTGCAAGGGTCTTTCATCAGGAGCAAAGAGCAGCCTGGAGGGTGGGCAATGCTGGATCTGTACCACTGCGTGCTCATCCTTCACCTGAATGTGGAGCTGCCCCCAAAGTTGCCATGGATCACTTTTTCTTTTTCTCCTCTTGGGTATATTTTGGAGCAGCTGTTCTATGTGGCTTTTGATGGTGATCCTGTGGCAAGCAGCCATTTGCCTGCTGTGCTATCCTCAAAATTAATCCTAACTCCTCATTCCCTGTAGTTTTATTTGGGGTTTTTGATCTATTTGTTGGACTGGTTTGCGTGGGTTTGTTTGTTTGTATGGGTTTTTGTCTGATTTGGTTTGAGGATTTTGTTTGCTTTTTTAGAAATGACTGGTGAAGTTTTCCAAACTCAAGAAAATGTAAAGCAGGCTCGAATTTGCAGAAATTACTTTGGGCTGGGTTTAGCTGCATCCCCCAGGCTCAGGATCACTAGTATATTTTCAGGTTTTCCTCTGCATATCAGCCTGCCTAGAATCTGCTTGGTGTTTCACAAATGGAGAAGACAATGGACATTGTGCCAAGCTTCCTTTCCAACAGAAAAACCTGGGTCAGCATGACAGAAAAGAAGGAACAAAAAATCACCAGTTAGAAGAGAACCAGTGTCCCACCATCTTCCTCTCCACTGTTCTTAATTTTGTACATTTAGAGGCAAACGTGGGTCTAAAGCTTGCATCTCTCAGTTCCTGATGCTATTTGCTACCCTGCAGCCTTGACTGGCCCTGATGTGACTGACTGCTGGGCAAGTGGGGCTGGGGATGCTCAGCCTGGAGAGAGGAGACACTGGGAGGCCTCACTGTGGCTCTGCAGGACTGGAAGGGTCCCGCAGCAAAGAAGGGGACAGAGTGTTCAGCAGGGCCTGTGCTGACAGGACAAGGGGGGATGGCTTTCAACTGCAGCAGGTTGATTGAAGCTGCATCTAGGGAAGCTGCTCTTTTCCACTGGGGGTGGTGGGGCACTGGCCCAGGCTGTGCACAGAGGCTGTGCATGCCCCATCCTTGGCAACAGGGCTCTCAGCAGCACGCTCTGGGGGAAGACTGCTCAGCTGGGAACAAGATGTTGTTCTTCAGGCTCCCTTGCAAGCCCAACCGTTCAGGGACTCCATCATTCCATGGTCTCCACTGTCCACTTCAGATGGAGCCTGGGAACTGTGATGTCACAGCCCACGCTCCAGCTGGAACGTCCAGCGTCCAGCAAAGAGCACAACACAACCCTTGGCCGCTGTGTTTGCACACTCTTCACCCTGCTCCTGCCCACTCTGCTTGTCACCTTCCCCCTGATAACCCCATCACTCCTGAAAGATCCTTAGTGCCTGGATTTTGTCATCCAGCCCTGCAGGATGCTCCCATTTGTCCTGAGGAAGTTCTGGTGCCATTCCATGGAGGTGGACACTCCCCACCTGCCAAGGTGGGCTGGAGCTCTGTGGGGATTGAGTGGGACAGGGACCCCACTCTGAGGTTTTGCTACCTCTGCAGGCTGTCCCAGATAGAGAGGAGGAGATGGAGGTAGATGCAAAGATTGATATGGAGGAGGAGATGGAGGTGGATGTGGAGGTGGAAGAAGAGATGGAGGTGGATGTGGAAGAGTCCATTGAGGACATGGACATTGATTAAAAAGGTGAGGAAGAGGCCATGATCTTGGCATGAAGAGCAATGCCAGCAGCAGGACAGGCAGAGTGGGTCTCCTGCTGCCAGGCTGGGGCTGGGCTGGGTGCTCCCTGCTCAGGGACATTGTAGCCAGGGCACTGGATTCTGATGGCCATCCACAGCCTGTCCTCTGCCTGCTTTGCTCCACACAAGCTCCATGCCAGACTGTTGAGAGCTTTGTAACCAGCTAGCTCCGAGCTAAAGCTCACAGTGAGATTAATTTGACCAAGATAGAAAACGAGGGAGTTGCTATTCCAATTAAGCTGTGTCCTTGGCCCATGGATGAAGTAATGCACAGACACAGGTGGTGGACCGGCATAGCCTGGGAAAGTGGAATAGTTATACTAAAAACAGCACGTAGTTAGCTGATAACTAGTTAGCCAATGGTGAGCTGGGATTTTGCACTATGCATGAGCTAATTAAAAGGTGTATAATAATCGGTGATTCGGGAATAAAGACGAGACTTGTCGTTCATCATATGGTGAGCAAGTCTTCCTTCTCCATCAAATGGCTGTCCCCGACGTCGACCGTAAGACGACTACGGACGGATACGGCTGCCACGGATGGGGAAGTAGGAGTGGGTCTCTCTGAAGCAAGGGGGGGTACGGCAAACGAACCACTGCGTTCGCGGCCCTAGGAGCCATATAGGTGTTCCTAGCCTACGTGCTTCCGAAGCCTGTAAGCCTTGCAACAGCGCTGATTAGAAATGGAAAGGCAAGCAGCATATGATTTATTTATTTGCTTTTTAAAAAAGCAGCAGATTAAGGACATAGACTCGCAGAAAGAGCTCCCACAGTTGTTAGCTTACGGGTATGCACAAGGACTTTCTCAAGATCCTTGTACAGTACGTGAGTTAACAGAGTGGCGTAAGTTCGGGACCAGGAGGGCGGTTACGCGCGCCGCGGGAGAGCCCGGGGCAGACGCGGCGGTGAGAACGCGTATGGTGGCGGCGGCATGCTCGGTGCTGGCGGCGGTCCCAGCGGTGCAGTGGCGGAGCAGACCGAGCGCTGAGGCGGTGGCATGCTTGGTGCTGGCGGCGGTTACGTGCACCGCAGGTCCAGTGACACGCACGGTGACAAAAACTCGCACGGCAGCTGTCCGTGGGGAAAGCGCACAGATCGCGAGGGGGGTGCCGGCTAGGGCCAAGCCGGCCAAAGCGAGACGCGGCAGCCGAATACGTGGCAGCGATAAGCACAGTGCCAATGGTAGTGGCGGCGGACGCGCACCAGTAACGCGAAACCCGAAAGCTGGAGCTGGGAGGGCTTTTTCACTTTTTGCAAGTGCACAAGAGCACCAGCGGTGTGGGACATTCTCCTGCTGGCTGCGGGTGTTGGCGCAGAGCCAGGGGGAACCAGCCCGAGCGGAAATCCAGGCAGAGCAGAGCCCAAAGGAGATCGGGGCTGCGCGGGTTCGGGCGAGGGCATTCCTTTCTGCACCCCCGGGATAGCGCAGACTGAGGCTGTGCCGGAGCAGGCGGAGACGGGGCGCTGGCTGACATTCCTCAAGGCACCGCCCTGTCACAGCTGCCCGGCAACCACAGCAGCCAGCCCATGGCAGCAATTCAAACAAGTGTCTGAGAAAAAACAGGTCAGGAATTTTTCCTTCAAGATCAGGATAGAAAACTTCTGAAACTTCACACAGTGCATCATACAGCAGATGTTATACAAGGCATTTCACCCAACTGTTCCACAGACTTTACAATTAGTTTACTAGTTTTTTTTTTGTAAATGTGTTTGCTTTTCTAAAAGTGATTGAGTATTTGGGTTTGATGGCTTTAAGTTTGATGACTTTATTACCTTTCCCTTGCCTGAGGCAAGAACAACCTTTTAGGTCTTAGTCAACCTTAGAGTCTAAGTCTAAGTCAACTTTCTAGTTTCTGTTTGGACTACATGTGAGAAGATTTAAATTGTAATATTTCTGTATACTATGGGCTTTATAGTCTTTGCTCTCTTCTATTCATTAAGAGATGGCATTAGATAAATGGATGTAAATGTGCTAATTATTTTGTACTATCCTTATTTTAAGTGAAATTATTTGTGTTTAAGATTATCTGTCATCTTTCTCAGTTTTAAAATATCTATCCAAGATTCAAAGTTTTAAGAATTATTGATATTAAGTTTATAATCTTTGTTATTTCCAGTTTTTGTAGGTAATGCTCATAAATGGTGATTGTTGTTAATATTAAATGAATACTTTGAAAAGGTTGTCTTAACCCCTTCAAGCACTTCTTGTTAAGGAGTTTTCAGATTTTTGTAGTGTTTGCAGCTAACTTTCATGTGTTTTTCTATTTTTTTTGTGTGATCACCTGCAAGACACGTGTCTCTTCAGGATCCTGTCTTTTTATTTCCTAACTATTTAGATGTTTCTGAAGGTTTTTAGCCAAATCACCAGTTTTGTGGTTCTTTTAATTATTATTACAGGGATACTCCAGCAGGGAATTCAAGAAGTTTGCTGTATTTGGAAAATCTCTGTCTTGACAGAAACTTCAGAAGGATTCAGTTATTTGCTGGTTTGATTGGTTTGCAACCCTAAGGTTTCTTATAAGTAACAGTTGTTTTTAAAAGTCCTGTTTAAAAGGTGTGTTAAGTGACACTCACCAATTAGAGTTCGGGCTCTGGCCAAGTTCTAACTCTATTTGGATGGAGTGACTGATAATCAACCCAGATGTTTTCTGCATCAAAAAGTATTCAAGTCCTTTTGACTTGGCAATTTGACCATCTATGACGGCTGAGCCATTTTCAGAGGGAGTTGGGGGAAACATGAATCCGGACATGATTTCTCCAATTCTCTGTCATTTTAAAGTTTGTCAGCTGTCGCAGACTCTGGGATAAGAGTTCAGTGTTGTAGTGTTTAGTAATTTTTTGATTTTGTATGTGTTGTTGATTGTGTGTATTATCTAAATCAACTCCTAATTACTTTTATCTTAATATTTCTTTATGTAACATTGCAAAATGAAACCAGGACCCATTCTTCACCTCCAAGATTTTGACAAGATTCTTTAGTCCTGCAGGGATGTGGGATTTGTTTCTGTTTTAACAGGTGCCCTGTCTCAGCTTGAAAAGAAAACGGGGGAGCTCAGGGTATTGGAGTGGCTCTCTCCACCACTACAGCAACAGAGAACTTTGAGAATGAAAATTGAAATGATTGCATCCCTCATAAAGAAAGGACGTCTTAGAGCAATCCAAGTTACAGGTGCGGAGCCTTCCACAATACGATTGCCCATCAAAAAGGACACGCTTGACTGGTATTTGGTGAACTCTGGGGAGCTCCAGGAAGCCCTTTTAGGAGCTGGAGCTGTCGTGGAGACTGGGAAACTGCATCCTAGTCCCCTCCAGTGGATGACAGAATGGGACTGGATAACAAAGCCCATTCGGAGTCTGTCACCATTAAGGGGGGCTATCACGGCCTTTACGGACGCTGGTAAAAAGTCCAGGAGAGCAGCCGTGACATGGAAACAGCAAGGACAGTGGTGACAACATTTGTTAGATGCAGATGCCAGGGACAGTCTACAGACATTGGAACTTTTAGCTGTAGTATAGACAATGATGAATTTAAAAGGTCCTTTGAATATTGTGACTGACTCCCTTTATGTAGCAGGAGTAGCTGCCAGGGTACTATACTGTGGGAGGGGATATCTTTGTGTTTCCTCTCCAACAGGACCCTTGTGGATCCCCGCAAAGTGGACTCGAGCTGTACCAGATGTTGAGGACCGTCACGGCCTTGTCACCGGAGGACAAAGAGAAGGTGCACAACAAACTGACGCTGATATTGCGACCCTATTTGCAACGCCTCCAGCCCTACTCTAACGACGCGCGACGTGCCTGCGTTCATCTTCCTGACGATTGGATCGAGTGGTGTCAGGACCTTACAGTAGAAGTAAAAGCTCCTCAATCACAGCCATGCCTGGACTGTGGGGACAATAAATGCGCTGCATGGATCGCGCTAGACTGTGGAGGCTGTAATAAGGTGTTTTGGTTGGAGCAATCGACCATTCGGCAAAAACTGGTGCCCAAGCTGCCAAGTCTCCTGGAACTTGCAGAACTCGTGGCAGCGAGCACTAAGGGATTTTACAGGGCTTGATTTGGGAGGATCGTTAGGCTTATATGAAGCCCCGGAGCAAATTATCTTGGCATATGTTACTTAGCAACTTAAGACCTTGTGTGAGCGAGCTGAAACAGGTAGTAGTAGCCACACTTTTACCTGGAGGGGCAGCGAATAAGGCCATGAATTTGGCCAAGCAATTAGGCTGCTGGGCCAAAGACGAACTGAACGCCACCTCCCAGGTATTGGACATGCTGTCTCAAGATGTACAAAGTGTAAATCATGCAGTATTGCAGAATAGAGCAGCAATCGATTTCTTATTATTAGCTCAAGGCCATGGTTGTGAAGAATTTGAGAGTATGTGTTGTATGAATTTATCAGATCATTCTGTATCAATATGCTATAGAGATATTGTGTGATAGTATTGCTAATGTTTGTATTACCATGCTTGCATTACCATGCTTGCCTAATTGCATACAAAGAATAGTGAGTCAGATGATAGAAAGGGCTTAGAAAACAACACTTCTGGCCCAAAAAGAAAACGGGGGAAATGTTGAGAGCTTTGTAACAAGCTAGCTCCGAGCTAAAGCTCACAGTGAGATTAATTTGACCAAGATAGAAAACGAGGGAGTTGCCTTCCAATTAAACTGTGTGTCCTTGGCCCACGAATGAAGTAATGCACAGACACAGGTGGTGGACCGGCATAGCCTGGGAAAGTGGAATAGTTATACTAAAAACAGCACGTAGTTAGCTGATAACTAGTTAGCCAATGGTGAGCTGGGATTTTGCACTATGCATGAGCTAATTAAAAGGTATATAATAATCGGTGATTCGGGAATAAAGACGAGACTTGTCGATCATCATATGGTGAGCAAGTCTTCCTTCTCCATCACCAGACCCAGCCAGGCTCAGTTCTCCTAGCAGAGTCCTGCTGCTGGGCCAGCTGTGCCAGCCTAGGGGCACATGCAAGAGCCCTCTGTGCCTGACTGGAGTGACCGTGGCATTTGCTTTTCTTCCAGGTGCGATGGACATCATGGACAGAGATGCCACCCTTTTGTATATATGTTCTACAGTTTGTTGTTTTTCTTTAGAATATAGATTGTAGGGTTATTTTTGACTTCTGTAAATACGTTTCCCATAGTTTTGCTAGGTAGGTTTTTCTGTATATATGTTCTATTGATTGTTCTTGTTACAAATATTCTTGCAATATAAATATCTTCTGTATTTTTGCTGCTGTTTTTCTGTAATAAACAAATTTTATTTTTCACACCCCAGTTCTCCTTGCATTTGCTTCAGGCACAGGCAGCATTTTGCAAAGTTGTAGTTTCCACTTGCTCCAGGTTCCCAGGGCTGGAGGTCCCTGGCATAGCCACCCCAGGAGTGGGGGTCCCTGTGCACAGAGGGATCCCGCTGACAGAGGTGAGCCTCTCCTTGCAGTTTCTCTGGACACACTTGGGAGCTGTAGGGGCAAAGCCCAGCGTGCCCTGGCCCACGGATCCCATGTTGGAACAGGGCTGAGCCTGTGTGCTCCTGCAGAGCCTCAGCCATGGCTCTTCCCTGGGCAGCCCCAGGGCTAAGGAGGGTTCACTGGGCTGTGGGCAAGCCCTGCTCCTGGGCACCCTGAGGGGCTGGAGCCAGCCTGGAGGGAGCCTCAGCCCTACATGGACCAAGATTTCCTTTGGAAACCCCCTCTGTCCACAGACTCTGGTGAGCACAAGAATTGATCCTCCTAGTTCAAGGTGTGACGTTCATTGGCACAAATGTGTCCCTTGCACTTTCTAGCACAGCAAATGTCAGTGCTTGTAATCCCTGTTCTGCACACTCTGCTCAGGCAGCAAATATCTCAACCTGAGGGAACATCTTGAATTAGCACCAACCTGCAGAGAGCTCCAGGGGGAGAACCTACCCCCAAGCACCCAGAGAAATACTTGACACTGATAGTCTGGGGCAGAGCTGAAACTAAAGTATTTTCATGCCAAGAGAGAGGAATTTTTATTGCTGAATTCATTCAGCAAGAACAAGAATGGGAGCTTTTGGTCTCCTCACCTGCCACAGATGTGTATTGCCAAGGTTTGCTTCTGGCTTATGACTGATTTTGATGAATCTGTTCAGAACTCTGATGCTGTTCCTGGCTAAGGTGCAGAGATGATATTTCAGAGCCAGATGAGCTCAGCACATCTTGTGCAATGCAGAATGTCCAGAGCCAGACATTCAGGCCATGCAAACTGATACGTTTTCATCTCTGTGCAAAGATCAGTATTAGGACATCAATGATGTACCACACACTTCTCAGAGCTGTCCCTTTCATCCAGCTCTCCCCAGTCACTTCACAGACTTCACTCCAAGCAGTTTCTGATAGAGCTCAGTAGCACATGGGATTTAATCCTGGTTTTTCTTCATCTTCTCCAGAGCTACCTCCAGACACGGTGTGCGGGCACTGACAGCAGCAGCATTAACGTGTCACCTCCCTGACACTGAGGTTCATGTCACAACTTTTCATCAAAAGCAGCAAATCAATGATTCCCACTGGGTCCCACAAAGCTCCGTGGGGAATTTGTGTGGCTGCAGTACCAGCACCATCCCTGGTCCTCAGGAATTTCAGGAGGAGATAGAGAAGGAACCAGCCATTCACAGGGAAGAACATCCGTTTGCAGGGCCCAGATCCCCCAACAGAGTCCCCAGACTCTGCATTTACACTTTGGCCTCTGTGCCTTACTTTTCCTCTCACCAAAGTCCTGCCAGTTTCCCTCATGCTCAGGTTCCTAAGATAATTCAAAGCAGCTTTAGGAGCAGGGATAGGTGATGGGAACTGTCCCAAGGCTTGACAAATTCTCAGGCCTCACAATTCCAGCCAAGGAGAGAGGAAAATCATGCATGAAAGAGGTGTGAAATCAAAGCAGTAATCAAATTGAGGTATAATGAGAGCAGCTGAAGAGGTTTCCAATGTTCAGAACAAGATTAGCAGCACCAGGCACAGGAGGGATGTGACATTTTCCCTGCTGTAACAACTCTGTGATGCAAATTGCATCTCAAATCCTCCTCCCCAGCTCTGGGACCTGTTCAGCCACAAACGTGGTGCTGAAGTTTTAAAGCAAAGTGGAAGCTGGTCAGAGAGCTGGTTTGCAAATAAAAATCACAGAGGGCAGTTTGGAAGCACCAGCTGGAGCAGAGAGAGGCAGAGCCTGGCCCTGAGGTGCAGCACAGCCAAACATGCCTGAAACTCTAAGAAATTAAAGAACTTGCCACTTGTTTTCCCTCAGGAGCTACAGAAGGTGCTTTATGGAATCCCTGCCTCCTTCACACTGTATCAGCATGCAGGAGAGTGCAGGGATGAAGATTACAGCACCTTCTGCTGCTGCTTCCATCTCCTGACTCAAATCTCACCAAAATCGGTCACTATTGGGCCTTCCCAAAGTCTCAGATTCACTTGGTCCTTGCAGGATTTCGGTTCTGAGGAGCATGAAGGGAGATAAAGGCACTTGCAGACACCAGAGATGCAATTGGTGCCTGAGGTGCATTTCACAGCCCAGGTTAGTGCCTCTAAAACCATCAAAACCAGCCCCTTGGACAGCACCAAGCCAAGAGCAGAAGACCAGGGCCTGCACATGGCTGGAAATGCCATTGTTTAATATTCCTCTCCCAGTCTCTCATTTCATGGTGCCATTGCAGGGGTTAATCCCATCACTCAGCAGCAATTCTTGGCAATCAGCTTCAGATGGATTTTTAGTGCTGAGCAAATAAGAGGCAATTTTACTTTGTCTCCAATGAATGAAATTTCACCTAAATCAGACAAACCCTGTGTGCTGAGGCTGGCCAGGCACTAACCACTGCCAGGTCCCCAAGCCTGGATGTCAAACTGCTCTAATATTGAAAAGTTAAATTTATTTGGCTTTGTGTACAAGGTTATTCTTTCTCAAAGCAATTGGGATCCATAGAATTGCATTTCCAAGCACTAAACTCAGACCAGCCACAAAGTGCACAAGAGATAAGAAAAGAAATAAAGATTTCTAAGGAGATGGAAATTGAATGCTGAGTTTTTCCCATTATAGAAAGTTCCATAAATTATCACCTGCCAGTTCCTTGCCTTCACTTGTGTGGCCACCACTGAATACACTCACAGATAAGAAAATGTTTGTCCTCCTGAAAACTGGGACTAGAAGTAGAAAAAGGCTCAGATATCTGAATTAAAAGGCAACATAATGAAAAGAGCTGCCTTATAATAGCAAGATATGATGGACAGCAGGAATGACTGAAGCCAGCAGAGATAAGTCCATGAACTGTTCATGCTACAAAGATTTCTGACAAAACCTCCAATAACCCAAAAGCAATGTTTTGTCGGGCACAGCTGATAGGAACCCTGTGCATTTAATTCAGTCATTGACAGCAAATGGAGATCAGCTTGAAGCTCCTTTGGTCCACTACTACTTATTTTTTTTCACCCAGAAAATGAAATTACATCTACTTTTTGGGAAGAAATTACTGCTTTGAGTGGTTCAAGGCAAAGAGTTTCTTCCCATACCCACTTGTAATCAGTCACCAAGAGAAATATTTTCTAAAAAGGTCTCTTCAAAATTTTGGAGTGACTTTCAACATAAATAACTTGGTTATTTTGCTCAAAATGATAAGGGAATTGAATTGGGCTCCCTCAGCTTAGAAAGAAGTGTTTCTTCCTAGTTCTTCACAAAGACGAACAAAACACTTTGTTGCAGCACACTGAAGGGAGGAAGAGGTTCCTTTCCCCCTGAGCTGCACAATAGGAGACAATTTTGTCGCCAAGAGGGAATAAACCCCAGCCAATTTCCAGGGTTTTTTTGTGTAAGGGAAAAGCTCTGAGGATCGCAGCTGTGGGAGACACAGAGAGGGAGGAGCAGGGGATCTGCTGGGGGTTTTTGGGCTGGGGGACAGACGAAAGACATGTTCAAGCAAAACCTGTGAGAGCTCAAGACTCCATCCCTCAGAGGAGAAACTCAGTTTGACCCAAATGCCATTCAAATCCAACAAACACTGAGGCATTTCCCGAAACTCTGCTGGGCCATCAGGTACCCCCCAAATCACTCTGTGGGACCAGGGCAGCAGGTCCCTGGCACGGGACAGAGATGCTCCCCTGGGAAGCTGCCTGCATTGCCCGTGGGACTCAAGATCTACTTCTGAAGACCCCAACATCCAAAAAACTCCACACTAAAAGCCTTTAATTTGGGCTTTCACTTCTCCACTTGTCTGTTGTCACTAGGCAGCTGCTCCCGTTCAACACCCTTCTGATGGGTACAAATGTTCTCCTAATTTCCAGCCTAAACAGGAAGTTACTTCCATTCATTCTTCTCTAAGTACTGGGAGCTTGTACCTGATTTGCTCTTCCTCTCCTAGTGTGCATTTGTGCAGATAAAATGCCTCAGCCAGGAGTATTTCCTTCTTTAAATCATGTCATTTATTTCATTCCCATATAGTTGCACGGATTTAGCACTGGCTCAACACTCAGAATGTTGACAGCACAAAGTCCAGCTCTCACACCAACTCCTCCAAGTTTTGGACCAATTCTGCAAAGAAGGAAATACAGCAAAGAAATTCCAAACAGGAGCCGTAATAAAGATAATAAAATGCCACATGCCTATGTTTGCTGCAGGGAAGAACAGTGCTATTTATTCAATCATTACAAACAATTAAAGCAGCAGAGGGGAGGAAGACAGTGCTATCGTTGGCAGCTCCCCAGTCCTCTGCCCCTGGCATGAATTTCATAAAGCACAAATCTCCCAGCAGAAATCCCTCAGCAATTGATTTCCTCCTCGTGGAACACAGCAGGCACACACCCTGGCTTTCCTGGCCAGAAAAGAAGAATTTGCCTCGATGTTTTTCCCAGGCACGCAGCTGTGATGTCAAATCCCCCTCCCTGCCCTGCCAGGAGATTCCTCAAGTGACAAGTTTCTGTAGGGTGACAACCCTCTGGAGAGGCACAGAGAGCTTTGTGTCAGTGTAAGGCACCCCCACAAGGGCACATCCCTCATTCAGGCTCCATCTTTGTTCACAAGCAGTTCCTAGCAGAAAATTCGCAGTGATTGCATTTCCCCAGAACAGATAATTTCAAGCACATTTTTCTCTTGAGCTGTTCTGCCTTTCACAAAAGCAGCATGCCAGGGATTGCTTTGGAGCATCAGGAAACACAGCAACACCCAACAGCCAAGACCATCCAAAGCCACTTATCAACTCATCCCTACATCTCCTGGACTCACTTGAATGCCCGGGAGAGTCTGAAAAGCCAACTGTTTTCCAAGAAACTTGTTGTTTGTTGTGCAATTGAAAGGTAAATGACAGGGACAACCAGCCCCACCCAGGTGCCTCAGGCAGGGGAAGGAGCAGGAGGGATCCATCCCTAACTGGCAGAGGTGCAGCTCAAGTGATGCTCACTCACTATTTGGGTTGCTTTTTGTTGCTTTTACATTAACAACGCATCTCCACACCACAACTGTTCTCCCTCCCTGCAGCCAGATGGAAAAAATTCAGTGGTCTCTCACCTCTTTCTGTCCTCTCTCTGCCTGAAATAATTTTTTCCCTCATACAACCAGCAAAACAGGGTTTGTTTTCATGCTGGAAATAAGTCCACAAACTCTTGACTGATTTCAATAAGGAGAACATCACTACAAACCACCCATTACTCAGATGCCCCAAGGCAGCAAGGGAGGGAAATTTGACAACAGAGGTGGCAACACCAGCCGTGGGTAACAGCATCACATTCTGCCTCTCTCACGGATGCTTTTCTTTCCAGTCCAGAAAATTCCCTGTCCTTTTTAGGGCTGTAGAAGGCTGCTGTCTGCCCCACAAAATGAGGAGCAAACCAAGCAGCAATGCTGCAGAACATCTCTGTTCCTATGATATTATTCTGCTGAAGCCATAAATTTGCAGAAGAATGGGCACTGCCAACTCCTGATTGCAGAGGAGGGAGTTCGTCACATCCTCCTTGTAAATTAGGATTTATCAGAGATGGAGAATTGATTGCCAAGTAACCTGCAGAGACACAAAACTCTCTGCAGTTTTCTAGGACTCATTGAGCAGTACAAAAAGGTTATTGATGCAGTTGGGGAGTGTTTCTGTACAGGATGTGCACCTCCTGACATCCCAGGCAGGGAAAAATTTACTTAACATTTGCAAGGAGAAAGCAATTCTCCTTATTAAAAAAAAAAAAAAAGAAGTAAAAAATAAATAGAAAATCAACTTCATGGCAAAGAGCCTCAGTAAGAGTTTGCAGAATTTGGTGAAAACAGGTCATTTACAAGGAAATAATTTTCATCTGCCTTCAAGTGGAGTTGTGAAGCAGGTGGAGATGGAGATGTCTCAGGCACTGAGTGTGCTCCTTACTGACAAAATGACACTGATATTACCAAGTATCAGAAGTGAAAAACTTCAGTGATAACTCAGCCCTCCAACACAAAACACCTTCTCTCACGCAGTCAGCACTTGTCTGAAATCATTCCCCTTGGCAGGAGGCCCTGCATGGCCTGGCTGCAGCCATCGTGCTGCTCCTACTCCCTCCCAGCATGATCCCAGTATGGTCCCAGTACAGCCCAGTCACTCCTACTCCTGGCATCCCCTCTCTGCATTCCGCCCTGTCCCGGCTCCATCTCCGCTCCTCCCGCGGGCTGCGAGGGCTTCGGAAACGGGGGAGGAGGAGGAGGGAGGGAGGAAGAGGTTGAGCGGGAGAGGAGAGAGGGAACCACGCCGCTCCGGCGCTTCCTGAACCCGCAGCGCCCTCCTGCCAGGGAGCTGTGCAGAGCCACAAGGTCCCCCCGAGCCTCCTCCTCTCCAGGCTGAGCCCCTTTCCCAGCTCGCTCAGCCCCTCCGGCTGTTCCAGCCGGGACAGAACACTAGTGCTACACAGAGAGCAAGGGACAGACCTGACAGAGGCGCCTCTAGCACCACATTTTAGGCTTTCACTAATACTTACAGAAAGACTCTTCAGAAAGTTACGGCAGTAGTTCAAGTGACAATCTCCTTTGGAAATCACTGCGGCCCGGCCCCGGCCCGGCCCCGCCGGAACCCGGCCCGGCCCCGCCTGAACCCGCCCAGCCCCGCCCGAACCCACCCAGCCCCGCTGGAACCCGCCCGGCCCCGCCGGAACCCGCCCGGCCCCGCCGGAACCCGGCCCGGCCCCGAGGTTCGGGCGCCGCAGTTGCCTGGTAACCGCGTGGGCGGCAGCGTCTGTGACAGCGGCACGGCCTCAGTTGCCCGAGAACGCGGCCCTGGCTGGGTGTGCGCAGCCTGGGCTCCTACAGGCAGCTACACTGGGCGATTCGCCAAGTGAATTGTTCGCGCAGCATTGGTCTCTGCCAGCGAGTCCTTTGAATTCGCGGAGCGCTGTGCCCCGCTGAGAATTCCTGAAGGTGCAGAGCATTGACCTCTGCAAACAACATCCTGAACGTGCAGAGCATTGGCCTCTGCTAGGAGTCCTCAATTCGCGGAGCATTGGTCTCTGCAGAGGATTCCTCAACGTGCAGAGCATTGGCCTCTGGAAAAGAGCGTGAATTTCCTTTGAAGGTAAAGATTGACTAAAGTTGAACTGTTTGGTTTTGTCTCATGTGCACTCTGAGAGAGAAGGCCAAAGGGAAATACAGGATGGGATAATGCCAGTCTTCTGGTGCAGCAGTGCAGTGGCATGCACAGCTGAGTGGATGAACAATAGTTCGTCTACTGATTGTGCTTTTTTCTTGCAAAGAAAAGAAATGCAACATTTTCTAAATGTACTCATCTATACTTTTTTTTCCCTATAGTGATTGCTTAAACTGCTTCAAGGTGAATGAGTTCTGTTCAAGTTTCCGTGGGTTGTTATCATCTGGTTATTAAAATTATTAGGGAGAGGCCTCTGAATTGAGGTGCAAACGAGGCAATTTGCCAAAGTCAGTAGTCTGGATTTTATGGAACAATAAATGTGAGGAAGAGAGAGAAAGGAAGAGAAAAAGCGCGGGGTAGGGTGAAGGGGATGGAGATGGGGTTGGGAAGAGGGGGAAGAAAGAGAATGACAGAGACAGATTAAGTAAAAAATATCACCATTCCATGGATCCCATTGGCATACCATAAAATCCTCTTCTGGTCTTCTCTGTGGTGAGGTATTGCAAAATGTAAGATTCCAATGGATGAATGCAGATTTGGGCAAGGTGGGACCTCCCAGGTACCTCCCTGGGGTGGGGCAAGTTTGACTGTCTATTGCTACTTTCAAATAATAGAAAAACGTTAGCACCAGTATATCCTTTGAGTCTGCCGTGAATTGGGTTGTGGATTTTTGGATCTGTTGTGTTACTTTGCATGCCCTGCAATCATCTGGTGCAAGGGCTCAGGAATGGCTCTGGGGGCACTTTGGGGGTCTTTGATGGGCTATGACACCCCCTGAGCTGCCCATGATGGGAATGTCCCCTGGATGTGGCCTTCTGGGGGTGGGGGGTTTTAGAGCTGAGCCAGTTTGTGGGAGGGAGGATGGGTGTCCACTGCCCCTTACCAGAGGTTGTGCCACACCCCCAAAATTTCCTCCTCCCCCTCTGTTGATGGGAGGTTTGTGTGCAAACCTGGCCTCAGCAGAGGAGTCTGTGGCTATGACCTGCCCAGCCTGAAGGCAGACAGAGCTGATTTTCAGGAAAGCTGCTGGCTGTGGCTTTGTTGTGGATCTATTTTTCTCCCTTGGCCTTGTTCACTTCTCTGGAGACCTGAGCTAATGGGACAATAGTGTCACCTTTATCTTGTCTCAAGTTCCCTTGTGGGGCTGAACTCCCAGTCCCAAGTTCCAGTCAGGAGGCATTTTCAGGGAAGGGTGGGTTTGGGTGCTCTCAGCTTCTTTATAGAGTTTTGTCACAGTGGGCAAAACATCCTTTATAGCAATATTTAAGCCACGAGCCATAACATTGCAGTCTCTCCCAAGTCCAGTGAGGAGCAGCTGAGAGAGCAGGGGGTGTTTAGCCTAAAGAAGAGGAGGCCCACTCAAGCTGGTTTTAAGTAATATTTAAGCTACAGCTTTGTCTGTTCTAAGCATTATTAATGTTCAGCTTTTTAGCTCCAGGTTTCAGCAAGATCCATTTTTGAATTGCACAAGGTGGTCATCTATTTCAAATAAAGTCCAACTAGAGGCCTAACAATACTAGCTACTTATGCCAAACAAGCACTTAGCTACTTTCAAATGATATAAAATGTTTAGCAGCATATATGCCTTGAGTGTGTCATGAATTGGGTTCTGGATTTTCAGAGTTCCATTGTTGCTCCTTCCAGTTTTGCTGAGGCCTTTTTGCTCGTCTGTGACATCCTCCCTTCAGAATGGATTCTGGATTCCCGAAAAAGACACCAACACCTCGTCTTTTGCTGAGGGAAAGACTGCAGCCTAACACTGTGAGTAGCGACTGGGGCTGTGCTCAGGCTGGCAAGTGCCCTGGTGTCCCTGGTGTCCCTGCCCCTGTTGTCCAGCAGCGCTGGGAAGCTGCAGAGCCCCTGCCCAGCTCTTTGTGCCGTGCTGCTGTTGGTGGGGGCTGTCCTGGTGCAGGAGGGAACACTGTGTGATGTTTCAGGGACAGCCCAGCGCCTTGCCTGGCTGTGCCACAGGAGCCAAGTGAAAGCAATGTGCAGCTGAAGCCCTCAGCATGTGCTTCTGTGCCTGCCCTTTGCCACAGGAATTCCTTCTGTCAGGCTGGGCACTGCCCTGTGCTGCTGTGACCAACCTGCCCTTGGGCACCTAGGCATGTGGGGGGAGAGCTCAAACTCTGCCCAGAGCCTTGAGAGCCACGGCTGGTCCCAGCCAGAAGAGCTCCCAAAGCAGCTGCTCTCTCTCAGCTCCTGGCTGGGCACAGCTCCAGCCCTGCAGGCAGCACTGCAGTCAGGGCCACCAAGGTCCCTTGCTGTCTGGAGCTCACTTGGCTGAAGATGTCCCACTGCTGAGGCTCTGCCAAGGAGATGCCTCTGTTTTCTTCTCTGGAGGGCTCTGTCAGCCCAGACAGAGGAAACAAATGCTCATTAACAGAGAGAGGAAAAACTTGGACACATTCCTGTGCACCTCCCTCTTGGTACAGCTTTTCTTTCTTGCTTCTCTTGGACTCAGCCAGCAGTGCTGTCTCCTGCTGTGAGTTGTGAGTGTTGTGCAGGGATGGAGTTGGGGCAGTTCTGAGAGCTCCTCCCACTCTCTGTGAAGGTCACTGCCTCAATCCTATGAAACATAAGAGGAAACAAATGGCCAAAGAGCAGAAATCCCCAAACATGTCACATCAGATCACAGAGAGACTAATGGGCCACAGCCATGTGGTTGGAGTTTGTGTATTGCACCCTGTATTATTAATTTATTCTTGCTATGCATTTCAGCAAGTAACTTCCAGGGCTTCCAGAACTATCCTAGTGGCTGTGATCACAAATTATTCACCAGTGCCACTTGCTCAAGAAATGCCTTTCTGAACAAGCACATCTCTGAGCTTCTTGCTGATATGGTTTTTTTTTTTTTTGGATTTGTTTTGCCTTTCAGCTGCTTCCCTCTAAGTTCCAGCAGGAGAAGTTTCCCAGCACGAAGAAGGAGGCCAGCACTGGGAGGAGTATTCTGCCCAGAATTGGCCCATGGCTAGACCTGAGCAAGACTGGTCCAAAGGTAGCCTTTTCCTGCTCTTTTCCTTTCTGCTTGATGGCAAGTGTTGAAGAGGGTGTGTGCTTGTGACAGGCTTGCCTCCAGCAAAACACCTCCGTGTCCAGGTGCTGTTGTCATTGCAAGCTGCTGGCAGTGGTGGACTGGGAGTCCTGATGTGCACTGAGCCAGCACAAATAACCTCTGCTGCAGCTGCTGGGCTGTGCTGGAGTGTGGCTGCCATTGCTAAAACAATGGGGGAAGGCTGGGGACACAAAGGCACAGCATTGCCATGTGCCATTCTCCTGCTGAAGGAGCCACCTCTTGCTTTGGTGTGGTCACCATCAAACGCTCGGGGTCACAGGATTCCCTCCACAGTGGCAGCGTTGGCCTTGGAAGGCCGAGGACCTGCAGGAATTCCTTCAGATTTAGCAAAACCAATTGCATTCCTGCTTTGGGTTGGAACAATGCGTTGAACCCTGACGGGGTGTTAGATTTTGCAGGCTGCCAGATGTGCAGGGGACTCAGCCTGGGCAGAGGGGAATGGATGTGCTTTCTGTGGATCAGTGCCTACTTAGAGGTGTGTTTCAAGCTGCTTTTGTGGCAGGACTGGCTCAGTAGAAAGCACAGTCCAAAAGGGTAGGTGACCAAGGTGGGCTGTTGTTATGAATGAGGTCCTATATGTCTAATTTAATAAACCACAAAATTAGAATTTAGCAGCAATTTTAATTGAGCAGCAATTTTATATAAAATTATGCAATCAAATGTAATCAAATAGATACAAAATAATTTGGCAGTGGTTAGGATAAAGCACAAGCAAAACTGATTGGGGTACAATCAGGGTATGGGGGGGTTTCTCACCCTGCCTCCCGTACAAAAGAGAAAAGAACTCAAACACAACTTATATACTGTATGCTAATACATGTTCATCAACAATTTTTTGTAAATCTCCTCCTATTTTCAATTCTTGAAATCTATGTCACTGTACTGCACAGTGCATGCTCAGCTTGTTTCCAAGGGGTCTTTTGGCTTTTCACTGGTTGCTTCCGACGAAGGCTTCTCCTCATCCTCACTGTCCTTTGAACAACCCCACAGGCTGCACATGCGTCCCAGGTCTTGTGTTATAGAAGCCAGCATTATATTCCAAAAATAAGCTATATTATTTCATAAACACCTAGAATCATCCTAATTTTGTCCATTTCAAGGCCAATTCTTTCATTATCCCGAGGCCTATTCCGTTTTGGGATTTTACTTATCTCACACTACATCCTGTCTCCTATTTTCTCATGAGCATCTGAAAACATTTGTTTTGTGACACTAATTACATATCCTTTTCCTCTAGGACTTTTTAACATATATTTTCTAAAATATCGATATAGTTCCAATTGTTAGCACGAATCCCATTCATTTATCACACTGCTGAGCAGTGAATTGGCAGCAAGAGACATTGAACACACTGGTTAAGGATTGCCTTGGAGAGGGGCGTTGGGAACACCTCAGGGAAGGGCACAACTGGGGGACAGTGTGCTGCAGGCACTCCCTTCAGCAGGCTGTGTCTGCCCTGGAGTCACACAGGAGAGCTGCTGGTGTCTCTGCAGTGACAGCAGTGTGGCTGGAGAAGGGGAGAATTTTCTCCAAGTAATGTCTCTGCTCCAGAAGCATTTGCTGCTGCTGTGTCATTCCAGACATGCCTCTACAATGGTATCAAGTAAGGTAGCAATAATGACAAGAAAGCACCTATTTAAAGCTCATGGAAAAAGGAGATACCAACTCTACTTTTACCCAAGTTGCTGAGAAAATAACTGAACCTTATCCTCATTCAGCATTCACTTCATTTGTCTTTTTCCTAACTTCTGTGGTACTTTATTTTTGCCTTTACCTCTGTTAGAAATGCACTCACTTTTAAATACAATGAAAGGGGACAAAATCATTGAAGCAAAAGGAAACTGTTTATTAGTAAGGACTCAGCTGAGCCGGGCGTGTCTCCCTCCTCCTGGAGATGAACAAACACACCCTCTGAGAAAATGGCAATCTTTCTATCCCCTTTATAGCCGGTGAGGGCTGTTCTGTCCCCTTTCCCTTTGGATGGGTACTTGGGAACTTCCATTCCCTCCAAACGCCAGTTTTTCTGTCCCCTCCCCTCTCACCCTGCTTCCTTTTGGTCAGGTCTTCAACCCTGTTCCTCTCACAGCAACACCCAAGAAACCAACCTGAACAAATCCAAACCCCAAACACCACAGAGAATCAACAACTTTCATTCCTTAACTTGATAACCTTTTGGCTTCAGCCAAATATCACCTCATCTCTCACACCTCCTCTGCTACTGCTGCCTAAGTTCTAGATCAAAAAAGGGATTTGCAGTTGTGTGGGCCTTGGTTTCCCTGTGTCAGAGTGAAGGACATTGCAAAATCGTTTCCCATGGAATCTGATGTAAATGTATGGGTTTTACTTACTCCATGAGTGCTCAGGCAGTGCCCCAGAGCTCTGTGACCGCATGGGCACAGGGCTGTGCTTAAGGTAAGTGCTGCCTGGCATTGTGGAGAATGAAAGCTGGAGAAATACATGTCAAAAGAGCAGCTTGGCTCGAGCCTGCTCTGCGTGGCCAGCAGCTCTCCATCAGCTCCGAGCAGAGGTGGGTGAGCCACTGTTTGCCCAGTGTGGGCTGGGCAGATGTGCTCCCCCCAGAGTCCGCACTTCACTGGGGTCAGTGTAAGATTGTCCTTCATGAGCCTTCCTCCCAGCAGCTGAAGCTGTCCCTGCTCTCTCTCCCCTCTCCAGCTGCCGTCAGCTCCCCCAAAGCAGAACTTGTTGCAGATTTCCCCACCAGAGGTGATATTTCAGAACTTCAACACTCATGATGTCTCTGAAATGACAGTGTCTCTCATGAATGTGGACAAGGTAAGTGCTGGGACATGGAGCTTTATCAGTTTCTCTGGGTCGGGATTGAAGGCACTCGAGATGGTAGTTCACGTTCAGACTCAGGTGTTTATTATTTCTTATCAGTAAAACAGTCTCACAACCATGAGTTCAGCAGCTTGTCATTAGCAAGGCACGAAATGGCTAACAATCTCTTGTTACAAAGTCTTTTAAGACTAAGCTATCCAATTCAGAAAGGACACCTGGATTATTTTCCCTTTTAAGCCAATAACTGATCCCTGGAAGCATGCATTGCGGACTTTTCTGCCCAATTACACAATGCCACCCAAACCCATGAAGAAGAAGGAAGAAGAAGCATGAAGAAGAAACTCAGGATGACACCCTGTGCCCTCCATCTTGCTTCTATCCACAAAAATCCCAAAACCTAAATTTCTCAGCAGGTGATACACCTACACTACTCTCTATAATCTATTTCACGCTTTTGTGGATTCTAGCCTATATTGACATCCAGGAAAGTTTCTCCATGAATGAGGGTCAAAGTCAGTGCTCCCCCGGGGGTCAGGACAGCCCACAGCAGACAGAGAAATATTCCCAGTGCCCTGGCCTAGGTTTCTACAGAGCTTTAACACTGTGCTGGAAGAGGAGAGAGCTGTAATTCCCGAAGTGTACAGCAAAGCAGGGTATCTGCTGCAGCACGTCCAGAAGAAAATGTCTCAGCACCTTTGTTCTGCAAGATGGTGGAAACCTTCCTGTGCTGGGAATTCTCCCCTGAATTTGGCCATGTGTTGACGGTATCTGTCCCAAAGGAGGTGCCTTCTCTTGAAAGCTCTGGATTGGTAGGAGTGTTGAGACCTGTACAGTTCTTATCTGCTCTCGTGCTTTGCCTTGAGTGTTTACCACATCCTGTGTCTCCTTGGTTAATCTTGGCTCCTCTGCCTCTCTCAGCCTGTTGGGCTCCCTTTGTGCAGCTCACAGTCAAAGCTCAGGGGCTGAGTCTTCTGCACTTTATGCTGGAATAACTTTTCATTAATGGCATTGGCACTGCAGGAGGTGTGTTCTGAAGCAGCCCTGGAATCAGAGTGATGTAGCAGAAGCAGAGGGAGCCCTTTAGGTGTCACTTGAGGCTCCTGCTAAGCTTCATCCAGCTCTGCTCAGCTTTTCCAAAAGCAACACGGTGCTCTGCTTTCCCTTTGAAGAACCACAGCACATCCAAAGCCATGTGCTCCTGGAGGTTTTCACCTTCACTTGTAGAAATTGTGGTTGTTTTGCAGTTTGCCAAGAGAGCTTTGAGGGGAAAAGTTGAAAAATGTCAGCAGTTGTGTTCCACTGTAAAGAGGAAAACGGAGACCATTGGAATTTCAGTCAGGGAAAACATTTTCTAAAAAGAGGCTTGTGCCAAGAGTGGGCTGGTGAGAAGAGACAGGAGGGAGTCAAAGTCATCTGGTTTAGACTTGTTGAGAGCATTTTGGTGCTCATTGGTTGATGATATCAGTGTGCTAGAAAATGCTTGTTTGCTGTGTCTGTGTATCGCAGAGGGCAGAACCTGGCATGATGGCTGCAGGCAGGAATGCCCAGCAGCCCAGCTTGCCTGCACAGGCAGCAAGAATCCCTGGAGAGCCAAAATTGGCTTTCAGTATTGGAACCACACTGCTGGTCCTGTTTCTCCAGGCAGAAAATGCCTTTGAAGCCCATAGTGATAGGCACAGCCTGTCTGTGTTTCTGTCACTTTTGGCAAGCTGATTGCTCTCATGGTTTTATGATTCTTCCTTGCTGCTTTACTGCCCATTTAAATTCTCTTTGCCATCTCCTTGTTTTAGGGGTTGTCCTGCTGTGTTCCTTCTTTGGCTTTTCAGGTTTGCTTTTATTCCCAGTAAGACCACAGTGTTTGGTCTCCTCTCTTGCTGGTCTGCCTGCATGACTGTATCCCCAGAACATCCCTACCCAAACCTGATCTGCTAGAAGGGAATTTCTTCCTTCCCCCAGGACAACGTGCTGGTTTGCTTTCAGGGAGCACATTCCCCCTCTGGAACACGACTGCATGGCTGTGTGCAGGCAGGAGCCAGCAGGTTTTTTGGCCTTGTTGAATGTGCAGATGACTTGGTTCAGGTGCTCTGTCTCCATCCTGCTGGTGCTGACCTGCTCGGCCCTTCCTTCCCACCAGGCACTGCCCTACTGGGCCTGGTCAGAATGCTGGAGCCAGACAGAAGGAATTTGAGTTCACCCTCATGAATTGTGTGCCTGTACATGCACAGCTGAAAGTGCTTTGGAAAAGGAGTCAAGGAGGGATGACACCAGGGCATGGACAGGTCTCCTCTCATCCTGTTTCCACAAGTGACAAAGTCATTGTTTCATGTCTTTCCTGCAGTTTCCTCATGTGGTGAAGGTCTCCATGGAGAGATCACCTTACTTCCAGGTCATGGGCTCCAACGATGCCTACCGTCTCCTGGTGCCGGCCGTGTCTGTCCCTGTGCGCATCCGCTTCAGCCCCGGCGAGAACAAGGTGAGCCTGGAGGAGCCAAAACACAGAATGCTCTCCAAAGCCACTGTTTTCCCTGCACTCTGGGTGCAGCCCATTCCGTGCTGGGAGCTTGGCTCCAGGCCGTGGGCAGGCAGCCTGCAGCCAGTCCCAGCTTGGCACGGGCTGCCAGGCACTGCAGCCAGGCCTGACAGGCTCTGCTTCCCCTCCCTGCACATCCCTGAGCATTGCCAAGGGAAGATGCACAGGGAGCAGGATGAAAATGACAGAGGGCTGTTGATAGATGTTGGGCCATCTCTAGGTACAGTGGAAGGGGGTTCATGATGATGGCAAACACTGGAGGAACAAAGAGGTCTGAGAGCTTTCCTCCTTCCTGCCTGGCAACAGCTTCCCTGCCTCCCCCTGGGCTGGAGCAAGGACGGTGCTTTTTCCCAGGCTCTGTTCTGCAGCCTTGCAGCTGTGCTGTGCCAGAGCACAAGTGAGCATGGTGCAGCTGCAGGGCCAGGGCAGAGGATGTGCTGTGCCCGTGAGCCCGGCCTGGCACAGGCACCCTGGGCTCTGGGTGCCCTTGGCCAGCAGGAGGTTGCTGAGCTGCAGGGACTTGGACAGCTGCCTGCAGGAGCTGGTGTAGGGCAGGTGCAAGCTGCAGGCAGAGCTGTGAGCCCAGAGCCAGTGGCAGTGACACTGCTGTGCCTCTGTCTTCATGCCTGTCCCTGTGCTTGCTCTGTCAGCTGGCACCCATTGCGTGCCAAAGGTGCTTTTGTGTGCAGGTTTGAACAGCAGTGCTGAGGCCCTGGCAAGTCTGATCTCAGTGCTGGGATCTGGGGGCTTGTTCATCCAGAAGGGTTTAGGCCGTGGCATGGAAGGGAGGAAGCCTTGCAGGGAAGCCAAGAGAGGTTCTTTCCAGCAGCATCCTGCTGCCTCTTAGCACTGTTCTCCTCCTGACTTGGTTGGAGAGGCAAAGTTAGAGGGGAGTTCTGAGGCAGCTGATGTTTCTGCACGAGGCCAGAGGTGCAGGAGCTCTTTGGGTACAGCTGTTGTTTCATCTTCCTTTTGCTGCTTCGAGTCAGTTGAACTCTTTGTCCTATTCTCAAACAGTGGGAATATAGAAACCTAAAGAGGAATGTCCTGTGTTCCCTAGCTCCATGTTCCTTAGAAGGAACTTAGGAATTCTTTAACATCATTAAAATTTAGAGTAAAAATGATGGTGGCCTAGGGCAGTTCTCTGGATGACCAAGTGACAGAAGAGCTTAATGCCACTGAGATAGGTTTTGCAAAGTGCGCTAGTGCCTCTAAAATGTGACATATCAGTAGAGCTTAGTGTTCATTTAGGGTGGGATAGGTAACTTGATGCCCTTGAAGGGTTATAGGAAATGGTTTTTATTCTGCCATGGGGACGGCACTAAATGCCCTGTGCTGAGGCAGTTTCTTTTCCTGCAGGATTATTCCCACCAGCTGCTCTGTGTCACTGAAAGGGAAAGGATAGTGGTACCAATTCGGGCCATTGCTGCCCGAGCTGTCCTGGACTTCCCTGACCAGCTGGACTTCTCCACATGTCCAGTGAAGTGCAGCAGCCAGAAGACTCTGCTGCTCCGCAACACCGGGAACCTGGAAGCTCGTTTCCAGCTGAGCACCCAGAGGTGAGGATCTGTCCTTGTGCAAAACACCTTTGGGTGATAACAGGGCTGGGAAAGAGCAACAAAAGGAGCCTGAGCATCCCTGCAGCCCTGGCTGGAAGGGAGCAGGATGGATGGCATCTGCTCTCGCTTTCGGTCTTCTGAGCAGGATGCAGCCTTTGAGCTTTCTCTGTCCCAGCTTTCCTGGAGGCTGCTGCAACATGTTGGCAGCTGGCTTGCACCCTGCTGAGCACAAGCAGCTCCTGAAATGCTTTCTCAGCACTGTCAGCCAAACAGAGCCATTCTCTGGGAGGCCACAGGCACGTGGCTTTGCAGGGGTCCCTGCATCAGATGCCCAACATGAGCTGTGCTGCAGGCAGCCAGTGCAGTCCTGTTCCTGAAGCTGATCTGCTTTCCCTTGTCAGCTGAGGGCATCAGTCACCTCTTGTGTTCCATGATGAACCTTTGAAAGCCAGTTTAAAATTTCAAACAGATGATTTAAATCTCTGAATAAGGTTGTGCCCCCTTTTCATTGAGATTTCTTTTTGAATACTCTGAAGTTCCTGTGTTTCTGCTGGTTTTTGTTCATTTTGGTTTAAGTGTTTGACAAAAGATCATGAATTCTTCCTTGGGAACTTTCATGAAGGTCGAGCTCCTCTAATGCCTATCAATATACCACATGCCCATGGGTACTTGCAGAGGTGTGTAGGAAATATGAGACATTTAGTGAATATTTGAAAATCAATTGGGCTGATTTAGAAGAGAAAAGTATAGAATAACTTTTGGAGGGGAGCTCTGGCAATCATCTGAGCAGACACACTGCTCAAAGCAAGAGCAGTGTCTGGGGATTGCCAGGTGCCATTGGGAGATCTGGACCTGCCTTTAGATGCCATGCAAGGAAACAAACATACAAAGGGCCCTAGTTAAAAAGCAGAAGAAAACAACCTATTCAAACCCTCTCCATACCTTATCTTTTCTGCCTGTCAGTAGTGCGGTAGTGCCTGTCAGGTGCAGTAGTGATTCATTGAAAGGGTAGCTCTAACAGGATGAGAACTATCTTAAGGAACAGCTCACAATTCACAGATAAAAGGCCAAAAATTTAGCTTGCCAGCCCCATCTATTGGCACTGGTATTTTCATTTGGTTATTCCAATGTCAGGGATGTCTCCTTCACAGCTCTTCTATCTGTGGGCTCAGGGAACAGCTTAGTGATGTTGGCTGAAATTCAGAGGAGTTAAGTTCAGCTGTAGAGCTTGTGTCCTTGGGTCTTGGGGAGCCAGGTCTGTGTGAGAGATGACTGCTCCAGCAGGAACAGAGGAGTCTGGTGGGTACAGCCCGGGCTGGGATGTAGGAGATGCAGGGGCTGATTTGCACTTGGTTTTTCAGTCCTGAAAACTGAGTCCTGAACTGGGCTGGATCCTCTTCTCCTGATAATTTGAAAGGAAGAAGATCCCTTCTTTCTCAGGCAAGCCCTGAAGTCTCCCCCAGGAGTGTTATTGCCATCCTGCCATCTGAGGGCAGGAGCATGTAACATGGGGCAGCAGTGGGAATGGAATGGGATGGAATGGGATGGAATGGGATGGAATGGGATGGAATGGAATGGAATGGAATGGAACGGAACGGAACGGAACGGAACGGAACGGAATGGAATGGAATGGAATGGAATGGAATGGAATGGAATGGAGTGCTGAAGTGTGGTCAGGGATTCCCTTAACTGGCAGCTTCTCTGTTCCACTGAAATTTTTGGCAGAAGAATAAGAACAAAATGCTGTGCCTTGCCCAGAGCAGGCACTGATCCCCGAGCCCCAGCAGAGAGCTGCAGCAGCCCTGGCATCAGCCCTGGAGCACATGCAGGAGCTCTGGGGCTGCTGGGGCCTTGTCTTTCCACCCCTCTCTCCAAAGCCTCACATCCAGCACATAAGCACTGCTGTCCTAAGGCTTCTCCCTCAGCCAGCAGGGATGTTCTCACCAGTGGTAATGGGAACTGGGCAGGCCCATCATTGCAGCAATAGGTCCTTCATGAGCTGAACCTGAAGCAAGTTCATCACTGCTGACATGAACAAAGTTCAGCTTGGCAGATGTTCTCTTTATTTTTGTGTGTGATGCATTCATCACCAAAGTCCCCAGAAGACACTTGGAAGTGACAGATTGAGCAGCAGCAAAGCACCAAGGCCAGGAACTTTTGTTTCCTCAGTGGGGCTGTACAAAAGCACAAAGGCCAGCAGCTGCTGGGCAGAAGCACATTTCCCCTGAGCTCTCCCTGAGCATCAAAGCAGAGAGTCTTGTGTTTGTCAGGCAAGAGCTGTTCACCTGGTGACCAATCCTGATTGCTGCTGTTAAATCCAAAGTGCACCAACACATCTGCATAATTATTTCCAACACATTGCACAGAGTTTCTCTGCTGGGCCAAGCAAACAGTTACCAGCGTGGGTGACAACCCACAGTCCCAGACTGCATTGCTGGTAAATACACAGAAACCTCCTGTTCTGCTTCCTTGATGTGCTCCTGTTCATGGTGCTTCATTGAGCTGGGATTGGATCCTTCAGAGTGTAAATGGCATCCTCCTTTTGGGTTTCCATGTCACTGTATTGCTCTAATGTGCATTTGCACTCTTTCAGAGTTTTGACTGCTCCCTTTCTTAGCGTAGCTTTCATTGAAGTACTGCTAAAATGTGCCCTTTTTAGGCTCAATCAGGATGTTTTCAAGGTAAAACACACCAAAGAACCACACTGCAAATTCAACAGTTATTATTCCTTGGTCTGTAAAAAAGGATTAATACAACATCACTTTCCAACATCACACATATAGTATTCATTTTAATATTTGCAAAAAGGCAATAATATAATAGGCATTTTTCACAGTGCTGGTAACATGGAGCTGCAACCCAGCTCTGTCTCCCCTTCCCAGGGAAGTCCTGCTCCATAATCTTTATCTGCCTCCCCCAGCAGCTCAGTGGGAGGAAAAGCCACTTGAAGTGGCTGGTGGATTCTCCCTCAGTTTTGGCAGAGGCTTTGAGCCAGGAGGTTCCCTTGAGGGATTCTGGCTTTGGAAAGCTCTCCTGAGCCTGCAGGTGTGGAGTAAAACTACCTGCTGTGCCAGTGAACAGCAAGTTATCCTGTGATCCCACTGAGACCCCCAGGGCTTGGGGTCAGCCCTTGCTGGGGAGCGGCTGCTTGTGAGAAATAGCCACTCACTTTTCCTCAGTTTAGAAAGGTTGATTAAACCTTATCAAAAATACAACAGAAGACTGGATAGAGAAGATGTTACGGAAGGATTTTCCCCAGGTGTGCTCACCCACACAATGGAGGTTTTGCCTTTTAACCCTTTAGCCTCTCCCAAAATTCTGACCATCGACCCCTTCTTCGCTGTCCTGTGGTGGAGTTCACTTCCTCCAATCTTGATTGGAGGTCAGATGTCACCATGGTGACAAGCTGACCCTCCCAAATATCCCAACCCCAGCTGTCCCTTGATAACAACTCAGGGGGTAAAAAACCCTTTTCTTAACCTATAGACATGATATTGGTCTGTTAATGGTGAGAGTCAGTCGTGGCATTGCTCATCTGTCACACTGCAGCTCCTCCCCAGGTGCTTTGCTCTCCTGCACTCGCACTTCTCTCTGCAAATCTGTGCCTTATTAAACGACCTGCTGGCTTTGTCTCTCCTCTGGCTGCAGGCAGAGTCTTTTTGGGCAGTCACAGAGAGAGCTGCGGCTGGAAAAATTAATGGAGGAGAAAGAAACAGGGAAGGAGAAGGGCTCTTGTGAAGATCATGCTGCCAGCCTGAGGGCCCCGGGGGAGATGGCAAAGGTGCACCAGGACCCCATGTTCTCTGATGACGTTTCTGTCATTGAGCCAATGGTAAGTGATAGCTGAGAACCTCATTTTCCTCCTCTTCCTCCTCTCCCTCTTTCTCCTCCCACCCACTGCAACCCTGGCTGTGGTCACTGGGCAGATCCTCAGCTGGTCCCACATGCTGGGAGGGAGGGCATGGAGTTTCTGGTGCAGCTGCAGAGCTCACCTAAAAATGCTAAAGTGCTAAAAGCATTTCTGGCCTGGAGGGTCAAGGCAGGGCTGGGAGCCTGACAAAGCCGAGCTCTGCTGCCAGGGCTGGAGCTCAGGGCACTCCGTGCGTGTCCCTGCAGTGTCACAGGGAGCAGTTCTTGTAGGCAGGGGCTGCCCCCACACGTGGGGCTCAGCAGAGGCTGTTGCAGCACTGCCAGCTCACACACTGACCTGAAGCTGGCAATGGTTGGCTGGGAAAAGGAGGCCAAACTCAGCCCAAGGTTGATCCCAGAAATGCCAATGGCCTCCTGTAACCACGCCTTGCACTATTTCTGAGTCTGCCTTCCAGTGTCATCTGTGAGCCTGGACACAAGGCTGGAAGGTTTCACTGGGCCTTTTGAGTTCTCCTGCACACAGGGACAGAAAACCTTTTCCTTTTCTGTTTGTGCAAGCCAACTGCCACGTGCTGCCATCAGCAGCCCTGATTCTGAGCACTGGCATTGTGAGAGATGATGAATGCCTGGTGTGTGCACAGTGCAAAATCCCTTCTCCCCTTGGAGTAAAGCCCAGAATAATCCCAACCTCTGCTTTCTTTCAAAACAGGTTAAACTAATATTTTTATTTCTGGGGGAGGGGATCATGATCTCTCCTTGTGAAGAGCCACCAGTGCACATTGGCAGTTACATCCCAGTGCAGCTGACAGCAGCATGATGTGAGCAAGAGCTTGTGTCAGAGCAGTAGGAAATTGTGGAGAGTGGGACCTGACCAGCATTGAGAGCTTCCAGCACTGTGTTGAGCTGCCTTTGCAGGGTTTCCTTGGGCTCCTTGTGTTGTTCACTCATCACTGATGCTCTAAACAAAGGCTGACAGGACTATGGTTGAAAACAAGAAATGTGAAGTTTGAAGAGAAATGTTTTGCTGTTTCTGTTGTAGGAGGGAGAAATCGAGCCAGATGATTTGGCCAAAATTAAGATGACTTTCAAACCCCAGGAAGCAGTGGAGTATCAAAGTATGGCTTATTGCAGCATCTCAGGTGCAGCTCCTTTGCCCTGCTTCTCTCCCCCTCAGTGCAGCCATGGTGCAAGCCTGAGCCCACTGGGCTGCCCTGGCAGTGCTGGGAAGAGTCCCTGGCCAGCAGGGCAGTGCTGGCACATCCCCAGTGGCCCTGCAGCTCCCAGGGAGTGTCCCGTGCAAGGCCAGGGCTCAGAGTGCTGTGTCTGGGTTCCTGATCCCAGCACAGCCCAGGCAGTGCAGGGAGAGGTTTTCATGCCATGCCTTTGCTGGCATTTCCTCAAAGGCCAGAGAGCTGCAGAGCAGAACAGCTTCAGTGAACAAGCACTAAGCCCCTGCAGGCCCCTGGCCTCCAGGATGGCTCCACTGGACATGGATCCATCATCAGGTGGCAGGAGCTGGGTTAGAAATGTGCTCCCTGAGCCTGGATCAGCTCCCACTGGCCAGACAGCACCAGAGCAGAGGGGGCTGAGCCCCACTGAGCCCAGGCTGTTGGTAGAAGGAGCAGCCTTGGCCAGCAGCTGCTTCTCTCCCTGTGTGGGAGCTGTCACCTTGCAGCTCTCAGTCTGTGGAAACAGAGCCCAGTGCTGAGGGTCAGAAGGTGAGGCCTTGGGCAACAAAGTCCTGTGCTGCTGGGCCAGGTAGTTTGGTAATTGCCCAGCTCTGGATGAGCTTTGTGCCTTCACTGAATGGATTTCCAAGCTCCTCTAGGTGCATGGGAAGGAAAGCACAGAATCCTAGGATGTTAAGGATGGGGTGGACCTTAAAGATCATCTAGTGCCAAGGCCCCTGCCATGGGCAGGGACACCTCCCCCTAGAGCAGGTAGCTGCAAGCCCCATCCAGCCTGGCTTTGAACACTTGCAGGGCTGGGACCTGCACAACTTCCCTGGGGAACCTGCTCCAGTGTCTCACCACCCTCACAGGAAAAAATGTCATCCCAAATATCTAACCTAAATTTCCTTTCTTTCAATTTCTACCCATTACTGCTTGGTCTGCCACTCCAGGACCCCAGAGACGTTTGAAACTCAGCAAACTGGTGGCTCCCATTGGAAACCAGCCCGAGGAATGGGTTAGGAATTAGAAATCAGCCCCAAGGGATATCTGCTGAGGGAAGAGAAGGGTCCATATCTTGTCCTGCAGCATCAGGAGCTGGTGGCATCCAGCTCAGAGTCAGGGACTAGCACTGAGGCAGCCTGGAAAAGACAGTGTGACAGAGGGAATGCTTGTACTGAAATGGACATCTCTCCCCAGGCCGTGAGAGCAGGCTGCCCCTGCAGCTCAGAGGGGAAGGCCAAGGACCCTTGGTTGAGCTCAGCTGTGACACTCTGGAGCTTGGGGACATTTTTGTCAACACCCCCCATGTCTGTGAGGTGAGCAGCAGGGCTGGGGATGGATGCTGATGGCTCCTGAGGCAGCAGCAAGCCTGGTGGAGCTGTGGAATTCCTGCCAGCCTGGGCAGTTGTGAGCAGGGAATATTTGATGTGCTGGTCCAGTCTGGGGGGTCAGAAAGGTGTGTCTGTTGTTCATGAAGCCCCAGCCCCTGCTTTTGGGCAGCCTTCCTTAGGGATCAGCTGGGAGGCTTCCTGCAAAACAAGGCCTTGGCAGGTGAAACCAGCACTGGGTGCAAAAGCTGCATGTCCAGAGGCTTTTGTGGCAGTGCCAGACACAAGGCACCTTTGGACTGGGCTCTGCAGAAGCAGCTGGAACCAACTGGCTGCCTTTGAGCTTCAGTCCACTGCCAACAGCTTCCAGTCAAGGGTCTCCTGCTCATTCCTGGAAGTCCCAGGAAAGCCTTGGGAGTTCTGTCCCTTGCTGACCAGTCCCACACTTCAGCCTTGGTGCATCTCTGGCTCTGGAAAGAGAAAAGTGTTCTTGGGAATAAAGCAAAGGAATTTTCTACCTGTTTTGTATCCCAAAATAGTGCCAAGCTGGCAAAAACATCATGCCAGACACTTTCAAAAGCTTGGCTGGGCAATACAAAGACACCCTGAGTTTTCTTACCAAAAGATGGTGCTGTGTGTACATTTTGCTGCTGATGCCTCATTATCAATGTCTTGTTTTCATGGTGTGGGAAAAGGTGAATGAGGTGATGGTGCTGTTGGAGCTGTGCAGGCTGGGGCAGCAGCAGCTCTGTGCTGATTCACTAGGCAGCTGCAATCACCCCACGTTGCTCGCAGGGCCAGGTCTCCATGAGCTGGGTGATGCTGCCCAGAGGTGCACTGCTCTGTGTCCATGGGATAACCCCAGGGTGACTGCAGGTCTGTGCAGCTGCCACTGCTTTGCATGCAAACCCAAAGGCAGAACTTGTCCTCTTGTATCTTTTGACTTGTGCCATTCAGCAGCACAAAGCATCTTCTGCCTTTTCTGGCTGTTCATTGCATCCTTAGACAATAACTCCCAAGAAGGGAATATTCCACATGGATTTCCACTTTGCTTTCTTGCTGCTGCAGGTGAACCTGATCAACCAAGGAGCTCTTGATGCTCCCTTCAGATACATCCCTGCTGCCACAAAGGTGGGCTTGGGCTTCAAGCTGGCACCCCAGGAGGGCATCATTGCAGCAGGTGGGAGCCAGACTCTCCAGATCTCCTTCAGTGCCACCGTGTTGGGGAGGTTTGAGGAAGAATTGCGGTTCAGTGTGGCTGGATCTCCTACGCCTGCCATCCTGACCATCAGGTAAGGACCCTGGGAGCTTGGTGGGCACATCTGCAGCTGTCTCTGGGACATGCCCCACCTGCCCCCTGTTGGGGTGGAGCAGAGAAAATAGGTGTTTGCTGAGGTCTTCATCTCTGCTCTGATGCTGGCACTGCTTTAGTGGGAGGATGCCTCCTGCCCTGTGTGGTACCTGGAGCTGGAATGACTCCTCCCTGCAGGGATCTCCCTCTGCCCTGGGCCATGGCAGGCAGTGGGATGGATCAGCTTTGGGCAGCAGCTGCTCTGGGATGTCCCAGCTGAACAGCCAGCAAGGCCCCCAGGGCTTTGGAGATGGGCCAGCCTGGGGCATTCTGCAGCAGCAGCAGTGCTTTTAAAAACTTCTGTCAATAATCCATGCCAGATGGGCAGCAGCAGCCTCACCTCCCCTCTCATGGCCATGCTGTGGGGGACAAGCTGTGCTCCCTGCTGCTGTGCCCTGAGGGCTCTGGTGCCTCCTGTGCACAGCCAGGCAAGGGCTGATGTGGGAGTCAGGGAACTGTGCAGCAGGAACTGTGCCAAGGACTTGGGCACCATCCCCTGGGCTGGTGCCATGGCAAGAGATCATCCTGGCCCAGCACAAGGGACAAGGGGTGATGATAGGGGAGGCAGAGCTCAGTGCTCAGCACCACAGCAGCACGAGGTCCTGTCCCTGCCAGCCTGAGCCATGGGCTGCTAGGATAATGCAGTGGGAGCAGGAGAGCTGATGCTGGCTGCTCTGCAGCTTTGGAGCTAGGCTGCTGCTCTTGGGAGGCACTGGGGCAAGGCAGTGAAGAAATGAAAGCAATCTGCACTGGATTATGGCAATAAGATAAGGGAGATGGATGAAAAAGAACAAGGAAGTTATTACTTAGCAAGAGCAAAGTGGTGAGTAGGTCTGCCCCTAGTGGAGAAAGAATGATGCTGGCTTTGTTCTTGGAGGAAAAGTGCTGCTTTTTTATTTTGGAGATCAAGAGGGAACCTTCCACCATCCAATAAGTGATTCTCCTCTGTCCCTCCCCTAAACTGGTGATGGGATGTTTGTGCATCAGCAGCTTTCTCCTTGAGCAAGGGCAGGTGTCTCTTGTTGAGATGTGTGGAGCAGAGCCAGGGGCAGTGCTGTGAATCCAACAGAAGGCACAGGTCACTGGGCCTTGATTTTTAACCACAAGGCAGAGTGGGCATGGATTGGCATCAGCCATGAAATCAACTGGTGAGTGTTGTGCAGCTTCAAGTGCTGCTTTCAGTGGGTGTTGGTGACTTTTGCAGTGTGTCTGCTGAGTTCAAGGACAGGTGAGGTGCTGTGCTAGATTCAGGACCCCCTTGTTTGGTTGTTGAAGCTGTTGCTCTTGGCTGTGCCAGCTGCTGCACTGCTGACAAGCTGCTCCTTTCCTCTAGGATTCATCTGTGCCCTGTGTAGAAGTGTTGCTGCTCTTTTCAGAGGATGTTTGGGGCTGCCCTGGGTTCATGGCTCACAACTGTGTCTGTAATGATGGTGTGGGTCAAACTCTGCTGAGAAAGCTCCTCCATGGGAGCAGCAGTTCCAGCTAAGAAGTAGCAAAGCAGGGAACCTGTGGCTGGAAGGGCTGGTCACAGAAGTTTGTGGGGACACCTTGATGTCCATCCCATTGCAGATGGGGAAACTGAGGCCCGGAGCCATGTCTGGCTGTGTGTTCAGGGTCCTTCATGGGACCAGCAGCATCCCGGGGGCTTTTCCTGCCTGCCCTGTGCCCAGAGCCCATCAGTGGCTGTTGGCTGCTGGCCACTTGGCTTTAGCTGCCTCCTGTGCCCAGGGGCACTGTGCTGAGCACATGGTGTGTGCTGGTTTGAAAGGCACGGTGCCCTGACACCAGGTTTGTGCCCCCGAGCCACGACAGCCGGAGCTTTGCAATTCCTTGAACCAAGGCATTTCCTGCTCTGTCCTCGCCATGCAGGGGCAGCGTCACTGGACCCAGTTTGCACTTCGACCTCCCTGAGCTCGACTTCGGGGACATCTCCTTTGGTGAGTGCTGCCTGGGCTGGGACACAGCGGGAGGGATCTGTGCCTTCCAAGGGAAAAGCATCCCTCCCTCCTGCTCTGCCCCAGCAGCCTCTTCAGGGTGGGAACTGCAGGGCTGCTGGTGCCACAGGGAGCATTTGGCCATTGTCAGATCAAACAGAAGCAAGGCAGAGAAAGTCAGGATTTTCTGGTGTCTCTGTCCTGCTTGAAAAGACAGATGTCTGCCAAGGAAGGTGGGGATCTTCCTGGAATGGAAAGATGAGCCCCTCCCTCCAAATGATGATACCTTTGAAATTACAGGGCTCAAACGATGGGGAAAGGAATAACAGTTCTTTCCCAGACTATATCAGGAGAGCCCAGAGAACAAGAGCAGATGTTTGCCAGCTCCCAAGTCCCGTTTTTTCCCTTTGGTGCAGTGAGGATCCCAGCAGGAGGAGCTGTGGGCTCTGGCAGGGCAGTGATCCCCTGCCAGCCGGCAGCGGCAGGGAAGGAGGGAAGGAGGGAAATGCTCCTTTTGCAGAGGGACAGAGGGCAGGGGGATGTGGGCAGTGGCTCAGAGCAGCAGGCAGCAGCGGGGAAGGCAGGCAGGGTGGGTGCCAGGCTGAGCTGCAGCCAGGGCAGTGCCGGGGCCAAGCACACAACCTCCCGCAGCAGCACGCGGCCGAGCTCCCATCCCCGAGCGGGAGGAAGGGAAGCTCCGCTCCCTGCCCAGCCTCAGCTCCCACTGCACAGCGCCCACGGCATCACGCCACAGCTGCCAAAAACCCCCAAGGGAAAAGCCCACCCCCAGGGCCAAAACCCCCCAAAACCCCTATCCCCCTTCCCAGACCAAGGGGAGCATTCACTACCAAGCCAAAACCCAGAACAAGGAAGGTCATGGACTTTTTAAGGAAACTACTTGCCTTTCCTGAGCTGCTTCTTCCCCACCCTGCATCACCATGGAGGCACTTGTCAAGTTGCCTTTTTGAAGAAATGAAACAAGAAAGGCAACCAATGGAACTATGGTTCTGAACCAGGAGATTGATCCTGCTGGATCTGCTTTCATTCCTAAGGTCTCTTCAGCTGAAGGCAGCTGTTGTGTCTTTGCTTCTTTGGAACTGTTGACTGTTGTCTGCATGCGGTGAGCTCAGTCTCATTGCAGGTTTTGCCATCTGTGTTTGTCCTTGTTGTGCCTCTCTTGCCTCCCTGCTGGAGTCACTGCTGGAGCTGGCAGTGCTCACTGGGATGGGCACAGAGAAGCTCTGGGCTGCAGCTGCAGTTGTTTTTTCTCCCCATCTGTGTTCCAGTGCCTCTTGGTGAGCAGGCCTGGGGAGAAGTCTCCTCCCCACAGAGCTGGCCAGCCCAGCCAGATGTCCACTGCAGAGCAGCTTGTGGCTGCTCTCCAGGCTCTGCAGGACATCCCCACCATGAGTGGCTGCATCTCTGGCTTTCCAGCATGGAAAGCAAATCCCAGAGCTCCAGTGGGGTAAAGCCTTGCAGGCAGCAACCCCAGTGAGCAGCATGGGTGTGATGTCCCCGTTTGTTGGGTGAGGTGGGACCTGGTTCCTCATTGCCAATCTCCAAGCAAGGCTTGGGTGTGCCCCCAGTTGAGTGGGCTCTGAGCTGTCTCGTGCTCAGTCTGTTTGGCCCAAACCAAGAGATGCCTTAAGGATCCTGCAGAGAGAAGCTGCATTGGGCTGCTTTGCCTCACGTTCTAGTTCCTGATTCCATCCTCACTTTCTTTTGCTGTAGCTTCTTCTTAATGCTGACTCACTGTTTATCTATCTTGAAAAGGGTGGGAGTGTTGTCAGGCTGAACAGGGAATTTGACAGCTTGAATTCTCAGAGGAAATGCTCGGTCTGAGTGTACACTCATCACTGGGAGATCACTGGTGCTGGTTTGGGGCAGGTGAGGCAGCTCCTCCCCATCGCCAAGAGAGAAGCTTGCAGTGTTCAGCAGGGCTAGGAGTGGGCATTTTCAAGGCTGCAGTCTGCAATGTGTGTCAAAGGGAACTGAGTGACGATTCATTCCTCATGCAGCTTCTGGCTGAGCTGTAGTTCAGATAATCCAGAGCTGAACTCCAATGCCACTTTCATCGTGCCAGGCCATTCCCAGCAGGAGTCATGCCACAATGGGAGCCTCAATGGATGTTGGTGTCCTTTCCCAGGCTTTCCCTACACCCAGCGCTGCCGGCTCACTAACAGCTCCCCGGTGCCCGTGACGTTCCAGCTCCGCATGTCGTTCGATGGCACGCAGCCGGCCGTGGACAGCGTCGATCAGATCCGCTGCCACAGTGACCCAGCCTGGAGGAAGGGCATTCACTTGTATGTGGAGCCCCGGGAGTTTACAATCACTCCCAGCCGAGGGACCATCCTGCCCCAGGGACACCAGGACATCCAGGTACGGGCAGAGTGCAGCCAGAGACGCTTCAGCACCAGGGCTGCAGCTGCACTGCAGTGTGGGAGGGCTTTAGCTCTGCTGCAGCTTTGAGCATGGTGTGAGTGAGAGATCTGCACTGCTCTGAGGCCTCTGCTAGCTGCCTTACTCGGGGTGTTCCTCAAGGAGCACTGTTTTCTTTCCAAAATCATATGCTGAGGTCACATACCATATGGTCAAGGCCAGAAGTCACTCTTGTGTTCCTGAGAGCCATTTATTTGATTGCAAGTGGGCAGAGCAAAGATGAGGGCAGAAGGTGGCTGTTAGAGAGATGTCATTGTAGAAAGCAGTTAGCTTTTCTTCTTGGTCACATTTCCCCTCTCCTGGGAATCAGAAGGATTTGTGTTCACTGCAGGAATCTCCAGTGGGGACAAAAAACTCTGCAGCCATGAACTGCCCAGCACCTGCTGGGCCACACTTTGCCCTCAGCTTCCTGCTGTAAAGCTGAACTCGTTGTGTTCAAGTCAGATTTCTTCTGCATTGATGTCATTGTAGTCAGATGAGAAATTGGGGCCATAATTTGAATACAGTGGTGCGTAGAGCTTTGGTCTAATGTTTTAATGTAGCTGAGCTATGCCCTGATAGCAAGGTGTGTTTAACACATCTGCTATTGCCAGAAGGCTTTTGTTGCTTTGAGACTGTGCTCTACACATGGAGTAGCAGCAGAATTAAGACAAAATCTTCCCTCAAGGACTGGAGGATATCACACGTGGATAATGAGCTTTTGTAAGGAAGAATTTCCTGTTCTTCTCTTCCACCAGGTGACCCTGTGTTCCAACTCGGTGATGGAGTTCTACAGGAAGATGCTGGTGGATCTGGAGGGTTTTGGCAAGGGAGTGGCATCATTGGTCATCACAGCCAGGTACCAGCCCTTCCCTGGCCTCCCCCAGCCCCTGCCTTGCCCAGGCTTTGCTGGCTGCAGCTGCCAAGGAGAAGTGCTGGTTCACGAGCTCATGTTGTGCCAGCTGGGCATGAGAAGAGCAGAGCTTGGACAGCAGCCTGTGGTGAAAAGCAGCCCTGCTCCCAGCCCAGCAGGGTCCTGGGCCCTTTTCTGAAGGCACCAGGAATGAGATCATTTCTTGGCCTGGCTTTTGGTGCTTGAGGTGGAACAAATGTCCCCAGGGCCTCCTCTCCTTCTTGCTGCAAGAGGTGGAGTTGTGCTGGGTGCGAGCACCGTGCATTGGTTTGGGACACAGCAAGCAGCCTGCTGAGAGCCAGGCTCTGGTTCTGTTCATGAGGGCACGTGGCAGGGGGGAAGTGGCTGCCAGCAAGAGTGCTGAGGGCAAGGCCTCAGGAGGGGAAAGCAGCCCTTGATATGGCAGCTCAGCTCTAGATTTTCTCCTTCCCTCTGCTTCCCACTCTGAGCTTGAATGTTCTCAGGGTTGAGAGCAAAAGTGGTTGTTGCTGCAGCAGAATTCCATCCTGCTGTGCTGCTGTGGGTGTCAGTGGAATGCCAGGAGGGATGCAGTTCCCTGGTGCTGTTCCCTCTCCCAGGCAGAGCCATCCAGGCAGTGCCTGGGCTGGCATTTTGTCAGGCAGGTGGGGCTGGGGACAGTCAGTGCCTGGAGCTGTGGAGGGAAGGAGCCAGGGAGCTGTAGGGCCTGGGAGGGGCTGATCAGCCACTCTGGAGGGCAGCTGGTGTCCCGTGCCCTCCAAAGCTGGGGCAAGCAGCTGAGTTCCCAGGCAGGGCAACAGCACCATGGCAGAGAAGGGAGTCATTTTTCCTGGGCACTGGAGTTGTGTGTTCCTTGAGCATTAGTGAGCTCTGATCCTTGTTGGGAAGGCTCCCCTAGAGCTCATGGATCACTGGGAGTGTTACAGGAGTCCTTGCAAGGCTTCCTGGGGAAAGGAGGGGCTGAGGCAGCTGTGGGACAAAGTGCTCTGCCTGGGGCACTTGGCAGCCTCTGGGTGCTGCCTCTCAGGGTTTGCCCCTCCTTGACAAGACCTGTTGGAGCGGGAAGACGTAGAAGGCAATTTATCACTGCAGGGCTGTTCAATGTCCATTTGACAGTGACCAATGTGTTATGCTCCATTTCACAATCTTTGGGGGTAAATGTTCTCCATTCTCTCAGTATCTCTAATTCCCCTGGGCTCATCTCTTTGTCCAGATGTCTCGTTCCAAAGCTGCAAGTGTCCCCCCATGTGCTGCAATATGATGAGTGCCTCCTGAAGGTGCCATACGAGAAGAAGTTCCTGATTAGGAATCCCAGCCACCTGCCTGGCTGCTACGGGCTCATTGAACAGGTTTGGCATCCCATCCACCTCCCCCTCTCAAATATTATTGAGGAGCTTATTGGGGGAAAAAAGGATTTGGACATGACCTTGCTGGTTTCTATTCAGTCTTAAAGATCTGCTGAGAACAGGATCCTACCCGATTGTAAACTTGAGGATGCAGTTTAACCTGCTGAGGGAACAGTTGATGTTCTAGTCTTCAGGGTGTTTTCTTGTGGGAGATCTTAGAGGGTTGTGAAAGCTGCTGCATCCACAGACACCAGTGCCTGTGCTAGCAGCCTCCTTGCAGGATGCCCTGGGAATGCTAAGCCTACAATTCTTGCATCTTGTTTGTGCCTTTTGCCTTTGTCCTGGGCATTTTTAAACACGTGTGTCAGTTGCTGTTGCGGTGGATGTTAGGGAGTGTAAAGTTCCTTCAGAGGTGCCTCTGAAGCTGCATTTCATTGTGTCTCTTGCAGAAACGCAAGGAGGACGCTGCTGTGCTCTACTCCAGCCCTAAGCCCTGTGGGATTGTCCAGCCTCACAGCACTGCAGAGATCCCAGTGCTGGTGGAAGTGCAGGCGCTGGGCACGCATCGCACCAATGTTCTCATCGGCGTGTTCGGGGATGAGAGAAACCCACTGGTGAGTGCAGGGGAGATGTGTGCCTCTGTGCAGCTGCTCCTGGCAGGCTGCAAAGGGCACGGGGATTCTGCCGGGGAAAACAGGCACAGGCTGCTGTGGAGAAGGCCAGGAGGGATGGGTGGCACCAACAGCTCGTGCCTCACGGGTGGTAATCTCAGTGTCTGGCACAGAATGTCGTTGGTCTGAGCTGGAATCCAGGGCCACTTTAGTGCATTACTCTTGAAAATGCTGTTAACTTTGGAAACATCTGTTTGGAAATGGTATCTCTCTGAGCACAAAAGGGGATGTCAGAAGACTTCTGGGAACCTTGAGCTTTCTGTCAAGGAAAGGAAAGCTGGCATTTGAAGAGTGGTTGCAAAGATTGAAACTTACATTAAAACATAAGGAAATGACAATGCCAAATTCCCTGAATGGCACCAAACATCTGAACCTGGGCCATTGTGGCACTGCATGTAAATCAGTGAAGAGGAAGGACAGGCAAGGCAGGCTGTGCCAGGGAGCCTGAGGTTTGACAGAACAGTTGCTTTCAACTCTCAGACTGCTTACCTTAAAGAGGAGGGTTTCTCCCCACCAGAGGAACCAGTTGTTTAACTGTCAGCCTGGTCTGAACTAGAGATTTCTTGCAAAGCTTTTACCTTTGGGCCAATAATTTGTAGTTTGAAAGATTCTCTTACCTTGATCCTTTTAAATTTGGAGGTGAACATGTAATTTGCTTTTTCTTTTTTTCTCCAAAAGCCCAGCATTTCAGCTGGAGAGTGGTAGCTGTCCCTAAAGAAATAACTAGAGCAGGGTTGAGCTGTTGAAGGATTTTTAGGTTTCCCTGTTGTGGTTTGCTTTGGGTTTTTTTAAAAATGTTTCTTGCCTGCTTCCTGGGACAGAGAAAACAGTTATGGAGCTCTGGACGGCTGGCAGAAACCTCGCCAAGCCCAAGGCTGATGGAGTCTGGCAGGATCCCAGCACTACAGCCCATGTATGTATGTCTGGATGCATGGGGAATGCCACCTGAGTCCCCTGGGAGTGTTGGAAAATGTCAGCCAAGCCCCCAGCAGTGTCAGGGAAACATTCCTGATAAATACCTGGTGGAGCTGCAGAGTTTCTGCTGTTGGGCCCTGGGGGGGCTGTGCTGGCTGTCACTGGCTCTGTCTGCCCCTGGATGTCTCAAATCTGCCCTTTTTGCTTGCCTTCTCTGTCTTTTCCTCTCCCACTCTGCTTTCTGCATGCCCACAGGGTGTTCATCCCTGTCCTCTGCAGTTCCTCAGTGCAAGCAGTTGCAGCTGCTGCAGCAGCTCAGTGTCATCCCTGGGCTGCCTTTAGAGCAGACCTGCTCCAGCCTGGATTGGGAAGGGCTGGATCAAAGCATTTCTCAGTTCAAGGTGCCAGCAGCCAGCCAGGGGCTGCATCCTGAGCAGGAGCTGCTGGTGCAGGTGTCCCTCCCTCCCACTGCAGGTCCCTGTTCACAGTTATCTTCTTTTCCAGAGATGAGCTTCACCCACCTCAATTCACTCCCCAACCACCAAAGGTGATGAGAACATGTTTGGATTGCCCAGCGTCTCGATGGAGGCACTTCAAGGCTGGAAAGCAGGAGGCAGCCACAGCCCTGACTGAAGAGCAGGATTTGACCCAGTCTTCAGGAGCAGAGGTAGATTTTCTTGTACACCTACTGCTTGTGCTGCCTCCCCAGCCTGCCACCAGCAAGTCATGCTCCTGCTGAGCTCCCTTTTTGCTGCCCTGCTGTCCTATGCCCTGACAGTGGCTGGGCAGCAGGGCCAGTGGCTGGACATGGGGCAGTGGGAGGGAGAAATAGGAGAGTTTTCCTTGGAGAAGCTCACTCAGATCCTACAGGCCTGTGTTGAGTGTGGCATTTTTTGCCTTGTTGCCTTCCCAATGCAAGATGAGGCTTTCATCTGCATCATGATGGGAAGAGCTGCAGCTTCCTTGGCAGAGCAAGCTGGGATGAGTCCTGATCTCCATGTGCCCTCTTCCCAGCCCAGCCAGACTCCCTGTTTGCAGCTCTCTGCTGTCACCCGAGAGCTGCTCTTGCACTGCTGGCCCTGAAGCTGTCTTACAAACTGGGACTTGGCAAAGTGGCTGTCTCTTCCTGCAGGCATAGGGCATGGCTTGTTTTTCAGGTGCCACCACAAGCTCCTGCAAACCCTCACCTCCCAGCAGGCCTGGAGGGATTCAGGTGCTGCGTGGACACACCGCACACTGCCCTGGGAGCGGAGAAGGGAAGAGGGAATCTGTCTCCCTTGCACACTGTCAGTGTGGCAAGCAGGGCTGGAGCTGCCAGTGCCACTGGTGGCCCTGAGCATTGGCCACAGAGGGGCCTCCCATCCCTGCAGGCCCAGCACAAAGTGCTGCTGGAGCAGCTGGGTGTTGGAGAGGCCGTGCAGGACACGTTGTGGGGCTGCCCAAGGACGCTGTGCAGCACCTATGGAGGGCACTGCTCCCCCTGCAACTCCTCAGGGGGTGCAGAGGAAGGTTTTGCAGGAGCTTTTGCTGTAGCACCTTTAGGGAGCAGCATTTAAATCAGAGAGAGAGGGGCAGAGCCTCAGGAGTCAGATGAGCTGGGCTGGGAGTCCTTTGCTCAACTCCAAGAGCTCTCACTCTGAGTCTCCTCCTTTTCTAAAAGCAGTAAGTTTTGAAACTTTTTCAAGGCAAGTTGTGCATCAGAGAGAATTTCTAGTGCCAGGAGACATCCCAGTTCACTTTCATGTCATGTACTCATGAACGCATTGACCCGTGAGGATGGGAGGAGATTTTCCCCATGGTCCCTGCACTGGTCAGTGGCATGGATGCAGGATGAGATCAGGGTGATTCTGGCAGTGTTTGGGGAATAGGCCCCTCTGGCTGCCCTGCACTTTGCTCCAAGGTGCTCTTCTGCATCCATTTCCATGCTCAACACCTCCATCTCTCCTGTCTTCCATGCAGGCTTCCAGTATCCTGCCAGTGTCAGGTGTGCTGCAGCCAGGAGAGAGCCAGCAGGTCTCCTTGCCCTTCTCTGGCCACCTCAACAGCATCTCCAGTGCCACGGCGCTGTGCCACGTGGAGGGAGGCCCCAGCTCCGAGGTGCTGGTGCCCGGGGAGGCCTCACGTGCCAGCTGCTCCCCGAGCCCCCAGGAGATCAGCTGTGGCTCTGGGGCACCTCTCAGGGAGAGGTGAGTAAGCCTTCCATGGGTTCCTGCTCTCCATGGCTTACTGTCCCTGCAGGGCTTCCCTGCTCCAAGGACTCTGAGCTCAGAGGTGCTGCATAGCAAAGGCCAGAAGCAGCACAGGGATGGCCACTCTTAGTTCCCTGGCTCCCAAGAGAGGAAGCACCTTCTTCTGTTGGGACAGCACATCTTCTTCTCTAGTTTAGTGGTGAGCCCTCCTGGCTCAGATGCTGCCTGCAGGGAGCTGGGCTCTGGCCCTGCCTTGGCACTGCTTCTAGAGGTGTCTTTAGCTCCATGGTGTTGAGTTGCATCTTCTTCATCATCTCCCTTCTTCACCAAAACAGTGGGATTGTGGTGTGGGCAGGCGTGGGGCACAGACCAAACCTTGGTTTGGGTGCTGGTGCTGCCACAGATGAAGTCATTGCAGTGCTGATCTGCCAGGGTTCTCCTGATGGTGGGGCAGCAGCCATAAAAGCTCCTGTCCTTGGGGCTCCCCTTCAGCTGCAGCAGTGGGCAAGCACAGGGGAAGCTCTGCTCCAGCAGGGCAGCCCAGCTCAGGACACACAGGCAAAGTGTGAGCTGGGAGTGGAGGCTGCTTAAAGCAAGCCTGTGCATCAGGACTTCCTTCAGGCCAGGCTGAAGTTGGTTTCATGGGGAGGAGAGGGACGAGGCTGCTTCAGATGGTTTCCATGGCAGACAGCACCAGCTGGCTTGGTCACAGCTGGCTTCCAGCAGGAAATCTGGCTGACAAGAGCCTGTCTTGCAGGAGAGCAGTTCCTGCAGCCTTTGCTTTCTGACTGATGGGATTATTCTCATTTAGGATCAGGCTATGAGTTGTTAAAACCGAGGCTCACGGACAGAGACTCTCTAACTCACTGAAGTTAGAAAGTGGTATGTTTATTAACCCCGGCGGGCGGCACCAGAGTTGTCCCTACAAGGCGTGACTGCGCTGTACAAGGTTCTTTGCCCTCTCTTTATTTCCCAGGATCTTACACACAATACATGTGCACAACCCCAGCACCTCCCCTCCCCACTCTGTATTAAAATGAGGTCATTAGTCCTTCACACCTGTGCAATTCTTCTCTGGAATTGGGTCGGTGGTCTCGAATTGGGCCAGTGGTCTTAAGGGATGAAGTCAGGAATGTCTTCATCAGGTCTCTGTGACCCTCTGGCACCATCCAAGGTCCCCTGCTTAGTGACTGATTGACATCAAGCCCAGGTGCTAACCATTGTTCTGCTGGTTTCAAGATGTTCTTCTAACAGTTCACTTACTCCACTTCCTTCTATCAAGAAGCTCATCATGGTAAACAATACAACAATCAGCTCTGGCTGAAGCATCTCATCATCATTAACCTGTGGTCTGCCTGTCTAACTGACATCCTGATCAATGTGAATTGCTTCTAAGCCTCAGCTGAAATCCGAACTCATTGAAATCCTGCTTCAGCTCTGCCCAGGGAGAAGGGGGCTGAATGAGCTGAGTAAGAATTGCAGGAGAGATCAGCAGACATTGGCACTCTGTGCTCTGCTTGAAACTGGGAAGTCAAGAGACAAAGGGCGTTCTCAGGCACAGCGCAGAGAGCTGGTGGATCAGCCTTTGGCAGGGGGCTGGAGGTGTCTGGCTGTGCCTGGAGAGGGAGCTTGCACAGTCAAGCTCTTCTGATGGCAAGGCTCAGACTTGGCTGGTCCTGGAGGTGCCCTTCCACCCCTGCCCTCCCTTGGGATGTTCCCAACCTCTGTGGGTTGAGGAGAATTCACGGAAATGGTCTGGCGCTGCTGCCTGGCCTCAGGGTCAAGGAATGAAGTGCAGGGCCAGCCAGGACGAGTGAGCCCAAGGTTCTGGTGGTGACTCTCAGCCATGTTTTCTGTTTTGTCTGCAGAAGGGAGCTGAAGCGGCCGGCTCCAAAGCTTGAGGAGGAGACAAAAGCCTTGGAGGAGGAAGGGAGGCAGAAGGAGAAAGAGAAGCAGAAGAAAGAAAAGAAGGGTGTCTCTGTGGGGAAGGAACCTCCAAAAGCAGAGAAGGGGAAAACCAAACCCCCAGAGAAGAAGGAAAGCAAGGCCCCAGAGAAGAAGGATACCAAAATCCCAGAGCGGATGGAAACCAAAGCCCCAGACAAGATGGAAACCAAACTCCCAGAAAAGAAAAACAAACATCCAGAAAAGAAGGAAACTAAATTCCCAGAGAGGAAGGAAAGCAAGGCCCCAGAGAAGAAGGACACCAAAGCATTATTAGAGAAGAAGGAAACTAAATTCCTAGAGAAGAAGGAAACCAAAGCTCCAGAGAAGATTGAAAACAAACTCCCAGAAAAGAAATACAAACCTCCAGAAAAGAGGGAATCCAAATTCCCAGAGAAGAAGGAAACCAAAGCTCCAGAGAAGATTGAAAACAAACTACCAGAAAAGAAATACAAACCTCCAGAAAAGAGGGAAATCAAAATCCCAGAGAGGAAGGAAAGCAAAGCACCAGAGAGGAAGGAATTGAAAATCCTAAAGAAGGAAAGCAAATCTCCAGAGAAGAGAAGCAAACCTCCAGAAAAGAAGGAAACCAAATGCCCAGAGAGGAAGGAAATCAAAATCCCAGAGAAGGAAAGCAAGGCACCAAAAAAGAAGGAACCCAAAGCCCCAAAGAAGGGGGAAGCCAAAGTGCCAGAGAAGAGAGAGACCAAAGCCCCAAAGAAGAAGGAACCCAAAGCCCCAAAGAAGGGGGAAGCCAAAGCCTGAAAGAAGGGAGGAACCAAAATCCCAGAGAACCCAGCTGAGCTGGAGAAGAACTCTTTCTTTTATTCACACAACTTATTTTATACAGTTTGACAAACCTAATGTGCCACTTTAGTTAGTTAATAGATTTCTTATTATTAGTTATGTCAGTTATTCTGTTGGATAATAAAATATATTTTACTTGTGCATCAAATCTCTCTGTTGTATTGTTTGTATTGTTACCTATTCTCTTCACTGATTCTCATGGGACAAATCCCTTGTTATTGTGGGTGCATTTGTTTTTCACCCTCAGAACAGATTGTTCACCAAGTCTCATTCTCAAAATAACTTCACATGGGAACTTGTGACTGCTTAGCTGCACTTAGAAGAGATGACAGGCCAGCTGTTAATATAGCAGAACAAGGCCTGGTTTCATAAGGCCTTTCTTTTATCATTATTCTACCTGTCTCTGACATCTCCCCCTTTTTGTTCATTTAAAAAAGGCTCCTATGTTCTGATGTTGAAACAGCTCACTCTTGGGAGGGTATGATCTCATGAAGGTTATCACTGGTTATCTGTTAGATGTGGGATAAGATACATAAAAGACCAATTACAATCAACAAAACTTACCCAATTCTGTCAAGTCATTGACACACGGTTTTGCAGCATGAGCAAACAAAAGAATAATGTCCAATGTCTCTTAGAGAAATGGAAAGAAATGACCATTGTTTCCAATTAGCTGAGAAGTAGGAGAAGGTCCATTAACTGGAAATGTTGATCTTGGACATCACTGAATGTCCTCCTGGAGCTGGAACAGGGAAGGACTGAAGAAGGTTGGGAGGAGCACTGTCCCATGATGATGCCATGAAGCTTTTGTTGGCCAATTGCCTCTGTCAGTTTCCAGGCACAGCTGTGTCTTGGCAGTCCTACTCCTGTTCCTGTTCTGGCCACAAAGGCTGCAAAGGGATGAGGTTATTTCTCTTTCCACTGGGCCTCATTGCTTCAGAGCTGATCAGTATCTGATGGAATGAACAGGTGACTGCTTTGAGCTGTTGGTGATAAAACACAGGCATCTCTTCTCCTGAAGTTAATGAATCAATTAGGCTTCCCTGTGGGACACTCCATTGGGATTTAGATGGGATGATCTTTTCTCCAAATTTCTAATGTAAATATTGCATGATTCAAAATGATTAGTCGTCCAAATTTCTCATGTACATATTGCATTATTTGAATGTTCTTAAGGCATTCATTCCTCTCCTTTTTTGTTTTTTAAGAATGAGATGCATGTCTTTTATGAGTATGAAAAAATATCATAGTAAAATAATACATGTAGTGGACAAGTAACTTAGAGCAATTAGGAATAATTTGGATACAACGATCAGGAATATTTCAAATAGCAGACAAAACTAACAACATAGGTGGAATGAAATAAATAGCAATCTCTGAAATAATGTACCATCACCCCAGAGTCTGCAAACAGCTGACAAACCTCGATTCAGTGGGGACTTGGATAATTATTTCCAGATCATAATTCCCAAGTTCCCTTTAAAAATAGTTCAACTGTCATGTACAGACACTCAAATTGCAAAGTCAAAGCAACTCAAATCTAGTTTTGATGCAGAAAACATCTGGGTCTGTTGGCTAATTCCTCTCCATGTAGAGTTAAGGCCTGGCCACCACCCAAGCTCTAAGTGGGAGAAAATTCCATAAATGTAATTGAAAACAAGACTCCTAAGAATAGCACTTAGGAGTAAAGGTCTAGGGGTGAAAGACTGATGAACCATCCAATAGCTGTCTCCTCCAGAATTTCCTCAGCATGGAGATGCTTTAAACACAGCAAACTGTTGGAGTGGTTCTGTAATAACAATTGGGACTGCATCTGATTGCTTAGAGTAGATGTCACAATACCATCAGTTTAGAGAAGACTTCTGACAAAGCTGAGATATCATTTCCTGGAACTCTGAAAAATACTTGAAAATCATGAGGCAGCACTGGGTCAAACCATGGAGCCCCAGTGCAGAGCCCAGCTAGAGGGGTAGTCTGGTCTAAGAGATACATGAGCAGCTAGAGAACAAAAGAAGGATCCTGAAACGACACGTGTCTTGTAGATAATTACACCAAAAGATGGTAAAACATATGAAAAGCTGGCTATAAAAACAGGAATACAAACATGAATGTATTTATGACACAAAAAATGCAACAAAGGAAACACTGAACAGCTCACTTGTAGGATTTATGATACCTCAGATTAAATGACACTGAAATCTGATATAAATTCCTTTGGACAGTGATAGAGCTTAACAAGATGAACTTGATAAAACTCAGCCCTAAAAGGATTTCTGTCGCCAGCCGGGGCTGTGTACAAATCCCGAACGGGACGGGACTGCTGAGGAACGTGCCTTGAGCTGTTTTATTTTCCAGCATCAGTCTCGTTACATGGTTATGACAATGGGAAGATGCCAGCAGCTCACATCCCAGGCAGCAGACTAAGAAATTAATGTTACAACTCTATAAGCTTTTTGACCAATCACACAAAGCAAAAGCATATTTGACAGCAGTCCCATCCAACCACGATAAGCACACATACCTTTGGTTAAAACAATGCTTGCTTATTTCAAATACAATACCTGTGTCTAAGCATTAAACACAATGCACAGAGCTCCATTATTCAGCTTAGAACTTCTTAATATCTCGCTAGATATACTTTTCTGTAGCTTAGGGAGCTATTCTAGCCAAGCATTAATACACAAACCATTATTTTATTTGGCCTTACTTTTCTACTTCTTACCTAATTTCTCTGATGATCAATCTTATGGCTACTGTATAATCACAGTTCTGCTGTCTCTGAGGCCTGCCTTTTGCAGCTTTCCCAAAACCCTCTGATTTTAAGGATTCCCACAATTCCCCCTCTCAGTTCACCTTAAAGAAATCTTCATAACCATGTCATTTATTAACTACTTTGTGTTTTGTAGCTGTACTATATCTGCTTATTACTTGCTTAAAGCACCTTTTTGCTTGCACTAAGCATTACTATATTACAACACAGCAATTTTAATGCAGTGAAAGTCCAGTCAGTTCAAAGGGTATAAGTCATGTCTGATAACAATTACAAGACATTGTTCACAAAAGTCTCGTCAATTCCAAGGTCTTAATTCAAAACCTTCCTCCATGTCTACACCTTCATCCACCATCTCTGTGAGATTTCAAGAACTCTCTGTGAATCCATTTCCTACCTCTCTCTCCTGTATGATAGAAACTTCTTTGATAGTTTTGTCCATAATTTGTCACACACACCAAAGTATGCAAGGAATTACTACCAGTATCACCACCAAAACACCCAACACATACAAACCTATTTTACAAAGTTCCCTTAGCCCAGGTGCAAAGCTCCATTCTTGGAACAAATCACCTAACCAGGACCCACCATCTTCTTCAATTTCAGTTGCCAAATCTTTCAGCTTTTGTATGCTTTTGTGGATGGATTCAGAATGATCACACAGGTTCATACAACACAATCCTTTAAATTCTTCACAACCGTGTCCGTGTGCCAGTAAGAAAATCCATTGCTGCTCTGTTTTGAAGGGCAGCATGTCTAACACTGTTAACATCTGTCAGCATATCACTGATTGCAGTGGATGTGGCATTAGTTTGTTTACTCAGCCAACATCCAGCCCCATCGAATTGTTTCAATGCCATTGCTGAAGCCAGCTGGGGTAAAAACAAACCTGCTGAAACCATTTTGGCAGCATTCCAAGGCATGAAATCCCTCTTACAGTTCTCATCATAACAGTGAGCAGATCTTGTTCCCTATGTTTCTTCTTAATGACTGCTTTAGCAGTAGGGGCTATCCCAGTGAGCATTCCAGTGCTGCATGGGCCACCTTCAAGGCGTGATGGAATGCCCTGTCCAGCCCTATCTCCACCAATGAACCAACATCCTTTTGGCAATTGTCGTGGATATTGGTCAGCCTCGGAAAGCACATCCCAACTGTTTGAATAATTACACCAACAACTTGAATTTCTGTATGCAAAACAATGGGGAGTAACTTTGTACTTTGGAGGATCACCTTCTTGCCAATCATTAGGTGTAAACGTAAGGCAGAAATCCATTGTTAAAGGACCAAGGATTTGTAATTCTTGGGCTTCAGACGATGCTTTGGGATGTTCTTTGGCCCAAATGTTCCAGTTCAATACAGGACTGCTCCCATTGTCAATTTCACCAGGCATCCTACTGGATTGCTTTTTGATCACAGGCAAATCCTCTACTGGCACCAACTAGACAGGTTGAGAAAGGCTTTTCTGGTTCCAAGTTAGGCAAACATATGGTGTCCGAGCCTGCTGCCCTGGCTAAGGTCACCCAAACATTTGATTTTGGTTGTTCCACAGGAAAATCTGCACTACAAGAAGTAATTAAAACCAACCAACACCAGTGTAACATTCGATTTTGCTCCATCCTTTTCATGAGCTAATTTTTGGCAAAAAATCCTCCCATATACATCAATTTAAAAACTTTGCTTTTGACCTTAAAATAACATTTCACCTTTGAAAGTCTAATAGAGGGGATAAAACAAAAACCACACTTTTGCCAAAAATCAGCTCTATGAAACCAACAATTGACACATCTATAAATAGCATGAAATCCGAGTTTGCAGTCTCACATTGGTTGCCAAAATCTGTCTTGGTTTGCTGTCACTATAGGACACGAAACCACAGGACGTGGACACGCTGCTCTTCCAAGGCAAGAAAAGGCCTTTTTTATTTCTGACTCCAACATTTATACATTTCCAAAAGTGACAGTGGATTGGAGGCTGAACGTGCCACCCCTCCAACGACACTGGACAAACCAACAGTCCATCAAATTTCTCCTCCTCCATAAACAAATGAAAAACAATAAGTTATTTACATAAAGTGTGTGAGAAAGTTCGTTAGAAGAATGCAAACATCAGAAGGCTTAGAAAATCTTAAAAAACCAGGGCGACAGTTTGGAAAGCCAGGTGTCTGCTGAGGAAGGCAGGAGCCTCCCCTGAAATGGAAAATGTCAAGCCCCTCCCTCCAAATTATTATAATTTTGAAATTAAAAGGCTCTCAGGCAAAGATATGGGAATAGGAATAACAGTTCTTTACTAGGAAAACTAAAACTACAAATGCAGTAGTACAGACAAAAAAACCCCTGGCAGGGTCAGAACAGGAGCTGACACCCTGAGGGTCAGGGTGCTGGCAGCAGTCCCACTGAACGGGGGCTGCAGCCTCCTGCAGTGCCAGGTTGGCTCTGCTGGAGCAGGGATCCTGTGGAAGGGTGGAGTTTTCCTCTGGAGCTCCAGGGGGGCTGTAGCTGCCGTCCGGGCGCAGCTCCGGGGGCGGGAGGGGCAGGATCCGGGAAAGGGCGGCTGGGAAGGGACCGGCACGGACTGGGACAGGCTGGGATGGACTGGGACAGGCTGGGATGGACTGGGACAGGCATGGACTGGGACAGGCACGGACTGGGACAGGGATGGACTGGGACAGGCATGGACTGGGACAGGCTGGGATGGACTGGGACAGGCTGGGATGGACTGGGACAGGCATGGACTGGGACAGGCTGGGATGGACTGGGACAGGCTGGGATGGACTGGGACAGGCATGAACTGGGACAGGCTGGGATGGACTGGGACACACCGGGATACACCAGGATGCACCAGGTTACACCGAGACTCACTGGAACACACTGGAATACAGCACGCCCAGGACTGGGATCCACTGGGAGCAGGATCAGAGCACACTGGGACCCCACAGGACCAGAACTGGGGCAACAGGGATAATAATGGAAGAAACTGGGATATACTGGGAGTGTCTGTAACCATACTGGGGGTGACTGGTTTGACTGGGACCATGCTGGGGGAGAATGGGATCACACTTGGAATGACTGGGCCTGTGCTAGGGGCAACTGGGAGCAACTGGGATCATACTGGAGCAACTGGGCCATGCTAGGAGCAACTGGGATCATCGTGGCATCAGAGCAGGATCATACTGGGAGTGACTGGGTCTGTGTTAGAGGCAACTGGGATCATCCTGGGACCAAACTGGACCATGCTGGGGACAACTGGGATCATACTGGGAGCAACTTGGACCACACTGAGGGTGACTGGGGTCATACTGGGATCATATTGGAAGTCACCAGGAGCAAGCTGAGAACAGCTGGTACCATGTTGGGGCAACTGGGATATACAGGGAGTAACTGGAATCATGCTAGAGACGACTGGGAGTCGCTGTGAGCAACTGGAATCATGGTGGAAGCTACTGGGAGCAACTGGGAGTGCGTGGAAGAACACTGGGGGCAACTGGGATATACTGGGAGAGGCCAGGAGTGACTGGAATCACAGAGCAACCATAAAGGAAGCTACTGGAATAGTACTGGGACTATCTGGGAGTGACTGTGATCATACTGGGAGAGGCTGGAACCATCCTAGGGGTGAATGGTAACACCTGGGACCATGCTGGGATCATACTGGGAGTGACTGGGAGCTACAGGGCCCATGCTGGGAGTGACCTGGGCACCCCTGGGGGGAATGGGGCAACTGGCCCAGCTGGGGCTCAGGGTTGTTCTCCCCCAAGGCTGCCCCAGGTCCTGCTGCCACCTCTGACCCCACAGAGCCAGGGGACAGGGACAGGGCCAGGGAAAGGGGACAGGGGACAGGGACAGGGGACAACTGAGGGACAGGGGACAAGACAGGGGAGAGCTGAGGGACAAGGACAGGGACAGGGACAGGGCAGAGCCAGGGAACACGGCCTGGCCGAGGGACACTGAGCTCCAGCACTTGGGGCTGTTGCCCTTGGGCTCCCAGCACAGCCCAGGGGCAGAATCCCCTCCAGAAACTGTTGTTTGCTTTCAGCTTTGCTCTGCAACATTCCCCAGGAGCCCCTGCAGCGGCTGCAGCCTGGCCGGGTGCCCGGGGCCACCAAAGCCGCTCCGGCAGTGCCCTCCTGCCCCGGGCAGGGCACACAACAGCCAAGGAAAGGCTCCTGCTGGGCTCAGGGCAGGCACAGGGCACTCCCCTGGCGCTGCCACGGGCACAGCAGAGCCGGCCTGGGCACAGCATTGGCACCCATGTCCCATGCAATCCCAGCAGGGATTACGGCTCATTGTGTTATAAATGAGAAGCTTGACTAGGCCAATATTCGAGCAGCAATCAATTTATTAATTAATATGGTAAAGTATGAGCAATACAGCACTTGGTAACAGTGGGGGAAGTTTTCCCTCCAACTGCACACCCATAGTTGAGGCTTACAGGCATTGATAGGGGTACTCATAAGCTTTCTCAGCAGTTTCCATTCCCAATTTTTACATCACAACTCTATACACTATTATGATTTAGTTTTTCTCAGGATGTATCCCAGAAAGGAGTATCCCCAGATGGTGGGGTCCGGCTTCCAAAAGAAGAAAGAAGTCTCCCAGCTGGTGAGGTCCCGATTCCAGACGTGGGTCCACCTTTTAATTGCAAATCCCATAACAGTGATGTCCAGCTTCCCTTGGTCGACACTATCAATCCTTGAGTAGATGTTCATCTTCCTTTCTTAACCGGCTTTTCACTGTTTTTTTTAATGTATCAAGATAAGCATGTTTCCTTTTTATATATTCTAAATCTATCGTTTCAAAGATCCTTACTACAAGCAATATTCTAAAATTATACTTCAAGAGGTTATTACTGCAAAACTCATTAAGGCTTAGCTACAAGCAGAAAGTTCCTGTCAAACAGCAACATCCTTAAAGCTTTAATTCAAATGATCCTAAATCAACTGAAGACTTACAAAGGGTAATTGCGAACAAAGGATTGGTTCAAAGGCCTTCTTCCATTCTTTACTTCCTCAGTTATTTATTAGAATTCGTCTTTATAACTGTCCCATGGTCAGTTTCCACACGTATCACAATCACAAATACACACGTTGCCTGTATGAACCTGACACGAAACACAGCTTTGTATTTCACAATTGCACTGCTGGCATTGCATTGGTCGTCAATTCAAATCATTTCCCCATGGAATTCCCATGGCAATGGGTTAGGGGGAGATCTATCCATGGAATTCTCACCTGGCTGGGATGAGAGAGATCCGGCCATGGAAATTCCATGGCAATTTCTGCATTCCCAAGTCTCCCATTCCTGAATCCCACACTGCCACAGGAACTCCCCTCCTCCTCCCACACCCACCTTTGTGCTCCAGAGCCTCCCGACCATGTCTGATGGATTTTGGGAGCTCTTCCACACAGCTGTGTGCCTGGTAATGCTTCATCTGCTCCACCATGATCCCTTTGCATTCCCAGCACCTCTGGCTGATCCAGGTGGCACCGTCGGACACTGCAAAGCTCCCGGGCCCCAGCTGGAAGGAGATGAAATCCCACCCCTCGTAGCCTCACCCAGGGGATCCATGGACATTCCGTGGGAGAGGAGGTCACAGCTGGAAACCACCTGCAGCCTGTGGAGACCTGGGAACAAGGAGAGGACGGACCCAGGGAGTCGTGTCCCAGCCCCAGGGAGCCCCTTGGAGCTCCCTGCATTCCCATTCCAGCCCCACGGATCCCCCCCATCCCCAGAGATCCCAGCCCAGCCCCTCAGAGTCCTCCATCCCCAGAGATCCCATCCCAGCCCCTCAGAGTTCTCCATTCCCACAGATCCCAGCCCAGTCCCACGGGACGTCTGGAGCCTGGGAGCCACGGGATGGGGAGGAAAAGGGGAGCAGGGGGTCCTGATGTCCAGAAATGGGGGATTCAGGGGGGTCCCTGTGCAGGATACGGGGAGCAGGGGGGTCCCGGTGCCGGCAGTGGCAGCTCAGGGTCCCGGTGCCGGGGGTCCCGCTCCCCCCTCGCCCCCAGGAGCGCCCCCAGCCCCAGCGCTGGAGCATCACTCAGGAGCTGCTCCCAGTACGGTCCCAGCACAGCCCAGTCTCTCCCAGGGATCCCACTGCTGGCATCCCCCGCTCTGCGTCCCGAGCTGTCCCGGCTCCAGCCCCGCTCCTGCGCGGGCTGCGAGGGCTCCGGGAGCGGGGCAGGAGGAGGAGGAGGAGGGAGGAAGGGGCGGAGCGGCAGCAGGAAGCTCCGGGAGGAGGAGAAAAGGAATCTCGTGGCCCTGGCGGTTCCTGAAGCCGCCGCAGCCCCGGGAGCATCGCCCCCCATCCCGCAGGTGCCCGGGGAGGGGGAGCTCGGCCCGAATATCCCGGGGGTGCCTGGGTGTGGGGTTTTCTGGGGGCATGTTTGGAGCTGGCAGGGCTCCCAAGCCCAGCCGCAGATGGCCCTCGGGGGCACATCGGGGGTCCCCGGGTGGGGTTTTTGGGGGGTCCCGGTGCGGGTGGCGGCAGAGCCCCGGCGGGGGGCGGGGGGATGCGGGTCCCCCGGGTGGGGGTTGGGCTTCCCGGCCGGGCCCCCCGAGCTCTGCCGGGGCCGCGTGGGGACCGGGGAGCGGCGGCAGCGGCGGGGGGACACCGGTTTGGGGAGCCCCGGGAGAGCCGCGGCTCCCCTGAGCCGAGCCCAGAGAGAGGAGAGCCCCAGGAGGGCAAAGCGGGACCCCGAGAGGGGGGGACCCCTGGGATTGCCGGGACCCGGCAGTGGGGGGTGCTGGGGCTGGGGGGGCGGGATGGCCGGGAAAGGGGTTCGGGGGTGCCGGTGCCGGCAGTGGCTGCTCCCAGTATGAGCCCAGTCACTCCCAGTCATTGCCTGTGATGATGGAATGTGCCCCCAGCAAGGTCCCAGTTGATCCCAGTTCCTGCCACTTCCATCCAGTGTGTTCCCAGTTCTCCCAGTTGCCCCTAGCATAGTCCAGGTAACCCCCAGTATGATCCCAGTCTCTCCCAGCAGGGCCCCAGTCACTTCCACTTGCCCCTGTCATGTTCCCAGTTCCCCCAGCACATTCCCAGTGGCTCCCAGTCTGGTCCCAGTCACCACCCAGATGGTCTCAGACACTCCCAGTATATCCCAGTTGCCCTGAACATTCTCATCGTCATTGCCAGGCACTCCCAGTTACTTCAGCATGGTTCACTTGCCCTCAGTTTTATCCCAGTTGCTCCCAGTTCCTCTAATTATGTCCCCAGTTGGCTCCCAGCATGGGCCTGGGAGCTCCCAGTAACCCCCAGTCAGGGTCCAGTCACACCCACTCTAATCCCAGTATGATCGTAGGCACTCCCAGTATGATTCCAGTCTGATGCCAGTGCCCTCCCCCCCAGTGTGATCCCAGTTGCTCCCTGTCAATGCCAGCACAAACCCAGTAGCCTCCAGGATGATCTCAGTGACTCCCTGTCTCTCCCAGTACATCCCAATTACTTCCAGCTTTTTCCCAATCTCACTTTCTTCCAGTTGCTTTCAACACGATTGAAGTTGCTCACAGGCACTCCCAGTCAATCCCAGCATGATTCCAGTCACCCTCAGAGGGTTCCCAGTTGCTCCCAGCATGGCTTGAGCTGTTCCCAGTGTGGTTCCATCACTCTGCTATGGGTACAGACACTCCCAGTATGGTCCCAGTTGGACCCAGTTGCCCCTGCTCTAGTCCCAGTCACTCCCTATATGATCCCAGTCCCTCCCAGCACAGTCCCACTCACTCCCAGTTGTCCCAAGTGCTCTCCAGCATGGTCCCAGTTGTTCCCAGTGTAGTTCCAGTCCCCCCAGGATGGTCACAGACACTCCCAGCATATCCCAGTTGCCCCCAGCATGTCTGTCGTCATTTCCAGGCACTGCCAGTGGCCCCAGGAAGGTGTCAGTTCTCCCAGTGTGATCCCCCAGTCATGCCCAGAATATCCCAGCTGCCTCCAGCATGCATCCAGTCCTGCCCAGTTCCTCCAGTTTGCTTGCAGCATGATCCCAGTTTCTCTCAGGTGCTCCCAGTAGGCCAAAGTGTGATCCCAGTCGCTCCCTTTCAACCCCAATATGATCCCAGTAAGCTCCAGTTGGATCCCAGTCACATGCCAGCCCACCCAGTGTGGTCCCAGTATAATGCCAGTTGCTTCCAGTCTCTCCCAGTATGGTCCCAGCTGCCTCCAGCATGGTTCCAATTGCTTCCTGGATCAACCCAGTCAGTTCCAGTATGGGGGATGATGTGCAGGGTGTGTTCCCAGTCACTCTCAGATTCTCCCAGTATTAGTCCAGTCCCTCCCAGTGTGATCCACAGATGAGCCCAGTGTGCTCCCAGTCCCTGCCAGTATGAACCAGTTGTGCTCCACATGGTTCCATGGCTCTCTTTCATCCTCCATTTGGTTACAGAGGTTACAGACACTCCCAGTTCCTTCCAGTATGATCCCATTTGCTGCCAAGCACTCCCAGTCAGCCTCAGTGCAGTGGCACTCAGTGCCAGGATAATCCCAGTCATCTCCAGCATGATCCCAGTTGATCCCAGTAGAAGCCCAGTTTTTTCCAGTGACCACCAGCATGTTCCCAGTCACTCCCAGTTCCTCCCAGTTGGGTTTTTTGGGGGGATGTTTGGAGAATGGAGAAGTGCAAGGCTGAGCGGAAAAGCCCCCTCGGGGGGACATCGGGGGGTGGCGGTGGCGGCTGGCGGCAGAGGCAGCCTGGAGGAGCAGAGCCCTGTGTCCCCCAGGAGCCCAAAGTGGGGAGCCCAGAGAGGGGGGAGCGCCGCCATGGGCGGGAGCCTGCAGAGGCTGGAGAGGGGCAGGGGGGACTCCTTGGAGCCCCTGCAGCCCGGAGCAGAGCATGAGGGGAGAAGGGAGCCCAGAAGGGAGCCCAAAAAGCCCCGGCATCCCTGAATGGGGAGCGAAGAGGGGGCAGCTTTTGGGATTGCTGGGACTGCCAGCAGGCTGGGGAGGGCGGGCACCGAGGAGAAGGGGGACCCCCAATGCAAGCGTGACCCCAGCAGCTGGGACAGGGGCAACCCTGAACAGCAGAGGGGAGGGAGCAGTGGTGGGGAACTCCTGGGGAGGGTTTTTCATCACTGAATCTTGGTGTTTGGGAGGTTTTCTGGAGCCTAGGTCGCTGGTGGCTTGTAGAGATGCACTTGGGCAGTGGGGCCTTCACAGTCAACGTTCTCATCCCTAGTTTTCCCCAAACCAGGATTTCCCATTGTCACTTCTTGTGAGGCTGTGAGAGAGAGGAAGATGTCCCTGGACACTGAGGCAGGTGAGGAGGAAGTCAGTGCCCCTTTCCCCCTTTCTCCTGCTCCATCTCCCAGCTCAGCAGAGCAGAACCTCGTGGCAGAGGCCGTTTTGAGCGGCTCCACGGCGCAGGAACCCAACGGGGAGGAAAAGCCCCGGAGATGCCGCACGAGGAGGGGCTGCAAACGCAGCTGGCGGGGATCTGAGGGGGAAAGAGCCAGCCTGGGCCGGGAAGGCAGCCGGAGGTGGAACCAGAGCTCGCAGCTGGTGGTCCATGAGGAGGTTCCTGATGGGGAGAAGCCCCACAAGTGCGAGGAGTGTGGGAAGAGCTTCAGGTGGAGCTCCCAGCTGATAATCCACCAGAGGAGCCACACTGGGGAACGGCCCTACGAGTGTGATCAGTGCAGGAAGAGGTTTCAGACCAGCTCCAGTCTCCTCAAGCACCAGCGCACGCACACAGAGGAGAGGCCCTTCCGCTGCCCCGACTGTGGGCAGGGCTTCAGGCGCAACTCCCATCTTGTCAGGCACCGGCGCATCCACACTGGGGAGAGGCCCCACGAGTGTGAGGAATGTGGGAAGAGGTTCATGGAGAGCTCCCACCTGATCCAGCACCAGAGGACCCACACTGGGGAACGGCCCTACGAGTGTGGGGAGTGTACGAAGAGCTTCAGCCAGCATTCCAGCCTGATTGTCCACCAAAAGATCCACACTGGGGAGAGGCCCTACGCGTGTTCCAAGTGTGGGAAGGGGTTTCGGATCCACTCCCATCTCCTCCAGCACTATCAGAGTCACACAGAGGAGAGGCCCTTCTGCTGCCCCGACTGCGGGAAGGGATTCAGGAAGAACTCCAACCTCGTCACCCACCGGCGCATCCACACTGGGGAGAGGCCCTACGAGTGTGAGGAATGTGGGAAGAGCTTCAGGCAGAGCTCCCACCTGATCCGGCACCAGAGGACCCACACTGGGGAACGGCCCTGTGAGTGTGGGGAGTGTGGGAAGAGCTTCAGCCAGCGTCCCCACCTGATCATGCACCAAAAGATCCACTCTGGGGAGAGGCCCTATGAGTGTTCCAAGTGTGGGAAGGAGTTTCAGACCCGCTTCCATCTTTTCCGTCACTATCAGAGTCACACAGAGGAGAGGCCCTTCTGCTGCCCCGACTGCGGGCAGGGCTTCAGGCAGAACTCCCATCTTGTCACCCACCGGCGCATCCACACTGGGGAGAGGCCCTACGAGTGTCCCCAGTGTGGGAAGAGCTTCTCCAGCAGCTCTCACTTGACCCAACACCAACGGAGGCACCGGTGAGGGAAGCCCTGCGAGTGCCCCGAGTGCGGGAAGAGCTTCGTGCGCTGCTCCAGCTCCATCCCCCACTGCAGGAGCCACGCTGGGCACAGCCCTGGTGACCCACATTCCCTGTGATCCCTGTTGGGAACACAACTGCCTGCTTCTCCTTTTGGTTTGGCTTTTATTTTTTTCTCTTCTTCTTCTCTTTGCCCTCCAAAATCCAAGAGGGATGGATCTGTCGCCTCAAAACCACTCAAATCCCACTGAAAACAACTGAATTTTAACCCATAAAGGGTCAATCCCTCCTCAAAAAAACTCAATCCCATGCCAACCTCACTCACTTCCACAGCCAGCAGGATGAGATGGGGTTGGAAGGGGATTGGGAGCAGTGGGATCCCAATTGGGAGCGGTGGGATGGGGATTGTGTGGGGCTGGCTGGGTGGGATGTGTTTGACAGCAAATAAAACTTTCAGAGTTACTGATTTCTGTCCCATTCATTTTCAGTCAGTTCTGTTTGCAGAGTGCCGCCTTCTCAGCTGATTAATTTGCTATAAAAATCCCATTTTAAAATCATCTAACCCAAACAATCCAATAACCAATATCCAAATAAAAGCACTGCAATTAAATTTAAAAAAATAAATTGAGAGTACTTAAGGGTGTTATTAAAGTTTAATTGTTTGGTTAAAATGTATGAGAAATTCTAGTGGTGCTTGGTTTTGTATTTAGTATGTTTGTAATATGAATTGTTGTACTAAGGTGTGTTAGATTGTATATTAGTTTTATCTCAAGTATATTAGTTGTTGAGTTAAAACTTTCAACAGGTATTTCCTGGTGTATAATTTGTTTATTTATATTTCTTGATAATGGTATACTAATAGCTGTTGTTTTAGGTTGACTCATTATTGGAGTATTGTAAGTAAGAGTCAAAAATATTATATTTCATTTTTATTATAATTTATTTCATTTTAATTATAATTTATTTATTTCTTATTTTATTATCATTTCTTGAGAGTATAGGAAGGAAGTTCGAGGACAGGAAAATGTTTTCCTTGCTGGGAAATGAAATTCCAGATGCTGGGTGTGTGTGCAGGACCACACAGACTGGGGTCAGATATGGACTGGGAGAAAATATGGGCTGGGATCCTATGGATTGGGATGGCACAGGCTGGGGTTGCACACGCCGGGGTTGCACACACCGGGGTTGCACACACTGGGGTTGCACACACTGGGGTTGCACAGGCTGGGGTTGCACACACCGGGGTTGCACACGCTGGGGTTGCACACACCGGGGTTGCACACACTGGGGTTGCACATGCTGGGGTTGCACACACCGGGGTTGCACACACCGGGGTTGCACACGCTGGGATCAGACTGGCTGGAAAAGCATTGGCTGCCTTTGGCTGCCTTTGGCTCCATCCACGTCTAAGGGCGGCCACATCAAGTTGGCTTCATCCTGTTTGGGGCTCCCATCCCCCTCTTTCCCCCGCTCTCCCGCCCCTTCCCCATCGTTCCCCCATCCCCAATCCCCTCCCCCGTGTTTGGGTTTGGGGGTTCCAGCCCCTCCTGCTCCGTTTGGGGGTCCCGACCCCCCCTTTGGTTTAATTTGGGGCCCCGCCCCCCTTCTCCCCGCGCCCCCCGCTCCCCCCGCGGCCGGGGGCGCTGCCAGCACCACCAGTGCCACCAGTGCGGCCCCGGCTGCCCCCGCACGCCCCATCCCCATGCCCAGGGTCACCTCCCCCCTCCCCAAATTCCGCTGCCAGGGAGCGCTGGGCGCTGCGGCTCTGCCCGGCAACTGATGAGTCACAGCCGCGCCGGGCGCTGATTGGCTGCACATCGCCGGGCGGGGCCCAAGCGCCGAGCTCCCGCCCGGCAACTGGATCGGCACCAGCGCCGCGCGCTCTGATTGGCCAGCATCTCTTTTGGGCTGGGGGCGGCAGGAGCTGGGCACCCCCAGGAGCCCCTCGGCTTTGGGGCTCTCGATCCCCGCTCGGCCCTCGGGCCGGCCCTGGGGCCACCCCAACACCCCCGCCATGGGCAGGCTCCCCGCAGCCCTTCGGAACCGCCAGCAATGGGCTGCGAGCGGCAGCAGCCGCCCCGAAAAGGGATTGAAGGGGCCGGGCCGGCGATGGGGGAGGCTCTGGCCATGGCTCCGCTCCGGCCTGCGCCGGGCTGCCATTGAGGGAGGCTCCGTTCAGCGCCTGCCGAGGGGCTGGCACTGCGGCAGGGGCTGGCACTGCGGAGGGGCCGCGGTTGTGGCCATGGGGCCGTGCCGGGGCTGCGGCGGGGTCTCTCCCTGCCACTGGGCTCCGCCACTGGCTCAGGGTCTCTCCCCTTCCCCATCCTGATCCCATTCCTGTTCCCCATCCCCATCCCGCCGCTGTTTCCAGGGAATGGCTCCGATCTCAACCCCGACCCCAAACCCGGGGGCGTCAAACATTGGGGTCAAACACCCCAAATCCTGGGGTCAACTGCCCCCGACCCCAAATCCTGGGGGTTCAAACACTGGGGGATCAAACACCCCCAAACCCAAACTCGGGGATCTCAACCTCCCCCCCAGCCCGAACCCCAAATTTTAGGATCAAACCCCCAAATCCCAGATCCTGGGGTGTCAAACACTCCCCACTTCCCAAACGCTGGGGTTAAATCCCCCTGACCCCAAATCCTGGGGTTTGAAACACCCGGGGTGTCCAACTGCCCTGATCCTGAATCCTGGGGTCAGTCCCCCCAAATCCCAAACCCTGGAGTGTCAAACCGCCCCAAACTCCAAATTTTAGGATCAAACCTCCCACAATCCCCAAAATTTGGAGTTATAACGCCCCCAACTCCTACCTCCCCCAAACCCACTCCAGTCCCGAGGCACAGTGGGGTTTGTTTGGGGTTATTTGGGGTTTATTTGGGGCAGCTCCAGGTGCAATGTCTGCAGAGAGACCCTGGGTACAATGCTGGGAAGAAAAGGGGGGCTGGGGTGGGAATTGGGGGATTCAGGATGGGGAAAGGTTCTGGGTGGGAAAAGGGGATTTGGGTGGGCAGGGAAGGAGTTGGGGCGGTGGGACAGAGTGTAGATGTTGCAGAGCAGGAATCCATTTCGGTGCAGGGGCAATGCACATCTCGGGGTGCAGGCTGCAGCCCGCACACACAGCTGTGTGCTCCGAGCGCCGCTCTCGCACCGAGCCTTTGCTCGGAGAAACTGCTGCAGCCAGGGACAGAGATACGGGGCTGAACTCTGCAGCAGCGGAGAGGCTGCTGCGGGAAAACAGAGCAGAACAACCCGGGAACCCCTGCTAATAAAAAACACAAGCAGCAAACGTCAGGCGAAATCCGTAGAACGAATATGTACGAACCCGCGGTGCCATTGCACACACGCGCATTCGAGAGGGAGACAGAAAGGGCTCTGGGGCTGCCGGAGGCACGCGTGTCACTCCCAGGGAGCGGCTCCCGGCGGCGCTGTCACAAACCCAGCGGCGGTGCAGCTTTCCCGAAGCGCGGAGTTTGTTCGTGCCGCGGATCCCCCGCGCTCCCCGCGCCGCCCGCGGGACCCGCCCGGCCCCGGCCCGGCCCCGGCCCGGAGGGGCTCGCTGCTCATTGGCTGCCGCGGCGCGGGGAGGCGGGCGGCGCTGAGGGGAGCCGCGCCCTCATTGGCTGGGGCGGGGCGCGCCGCTATTGGCTGGGGGAGCCGGCGCGCGCGGCGGAGGCGGGAGATGGTGAGGGGAGGGCGGGGCAGGAGGGAGCTGAGGGGGGGCCGGGGGAAACCGGGGGGGTTTGGGGCGGGTCTGAGGCGGGCCTGGGGCGGCCTGAGGAGAAACGGGGGATTTGGGGGGATGGACGGGAAACAGGGGCTGTGCGGGGGGTTTGGGGGGCGTGAGGGGGTCTGAGGGGGCTTTGGTGGGTCTGAGGGGGCTTTGGGGCAGTCTGATGGGATTTGGGGGGTCTCAGGTGGGTCTGGGGTCAATTTTGTGGGGAACTGGGGGCTCTGAGGGTAATTGGGGGGGTTTAGGTGGGTCTGGGGTGATTTGGGCTCTGGGGGCACCTGAAGGGGGTGCCAGGGGGTGAAGGGGCCGCAGCCCCCCCGGCGCCCCCTGAAGCCCCCCTGTCCCCACAGTGGGGTCCCGGCCATGGCGGGGCAGGACCCCCGGCCCGACCACAGCATCTGCACCAACAGCCTGGAGGAGAAGAGCCAGAAGGACGCTGTGGGGGCTGAGAGTGTCCCTGCGTGTCCCCAGGGGCTCAGGCTGTGCCCTGTGTGTCCCCAGAGCTGCAGCGCTCTCTGTCCCCATTGTCACCTGTCCCTGTGCCAGCTGTGCCTGTGTCCCCAGAGCTGGAGCTGTTCCTGTTCCTGCTGGCACCTGTCCCTGTGTCCCCTGTGTCCCCAGAGCTGGAGCAGTGTCTGTCTGTGTTGTCACCTGTCCCTGTCCCCAGAGCTGAGCAGTGTCTGTCTGTGTTGTCACCTGTCCCCGTGTCCCCAGAGCTGGAGCAGTGTCTGTCTGTGTTGTCACCTGTCCCTGTGTCCCCAGAGCTGGAGCAGTGTCTGTCTGTGTTGTCACCTGTCCCTGTGTCCCCAGAGCTGGAGCAGTGTCTGTCTGTGTTGTCACCTGTCCCTGTGTCCCCAGAGCTGGAGCAGTGTCTGTCTGTGTTGTCACCTGTCCCTGTCCCCAGAGCTGGAGCAGTGTCTGTCCCCTCGCTCTGTCCCTGTGTCCCCAGAGCTGGAGCTGTCCCTGTGCCCGTTGTCACCTGTCCCCGTTGCTGCCAGAGCTGGAGCAGTTCCTGTCCCTGCTGTCCCTGTCGCTGTCCCCACTCTCACGGTGTCCCCAGAGCTGGAGCAGTCCCTCTGGGCCGTGTTCTCCCAGTCTGGTGGAGTTTGGACATTTTGGCGTGGCTGTCCCCAGTGTCCCTGTGGTGTCCCGTGTCCCCAGTGTCACTGTGTTTCCTCTGTCCCCAGAGCTGGAGCAGTCCCTGGGCGCCATTTTCTGGCCCTTTGGGCAGATTTTGGACATTTTGGTGCGGCGCAGTCTCCGCCTGCGGGGCCAGGCCTTCGTCCCCTCCGAGGAGATGAGCAGCGGCACCAACGCCCCGCGCTCCAGCAGGGCTTCCCCTTCCACGGCAGCCCACGGGAGACAGAGACTGGGGCAGTTCTGGCATCTTGGGAAAGAACGGGAATTCTGGGGAAAACCGCCCAAATCTGCCCTCAGATATCCCCAAAACCCAACTTGAAATCCCTCCAAACTCACCCTGAACACCCCAAACTTTCCCTGCTACAACAAGCCATGGTGAGACAGAAATGCAGGGGGGAATCCTGGAATTCTGGGAAAAAAACCAAAATCCTGAGGGAAAAAAAACAACCCAGAATTCCCCTCAAACCCCATCAGGAATCCCTGAAATCTAATTTGACACACTCCCAAAATCCAACCAGGAACCCCCAAAGCTTCCCCTTCTATGACAAGCCCATGGTGAGACAGAAATCCTGGGAAAATCCTGGAATTCTGGGGGAAAAAAAATCCTGAGGGAGAAAAAACAACCCAGAATTCCCCCCAAACCCGATCAGGAGTCCCTGAAATCTAATTGGGAACACTCCCAAAATCCAACCAGGAACCCCCCAAAGCTTCCCCTTCTATGACAAGTCCATAGTGAGACATCTGGGGGAAAAAACTGAATTTGTGGGGAAAAAACCAAAATGCAGCCTCGGATAACCCCAAATCCAACCAGAAACCACCTGAATTCATCCCAAATCCACCAAAACTTCCTATTCTATGACAAGCCCACGGTAAGAGAGAAATCCAAGGAGAAATCCTGAAATTTTGGGAACAATCCTGAAATTCTGAGGGAGAAAATCCCTACAATCCTTGGAAAAACCCCAAATCCAGTCTCAAGTATCCCTGAAATCCATGCTAGAACCCACCCCAAAGCTTCCTCTTCTGTGACAAATTCATGGTGAGAGCAGAATCCTGGGTAACATACCCAAATTTTGGAAAAAATTGTGAAATTCTGGGGGAAAAAACCCCAAAATTCAGTTGGGAACCCACCCAAAATCTCGTGGAAAACACCCAAATCCAGCCAGGAACCTCCCAGAATTCACCCTGAATCTCCCAAACCTTCCCCTTCTGCTCTACAGTGAGACCCAAACCCAGGGGAAAATCCAGAGATTCTTGGAAAAACATGAAATTTTGGGCAAAAGTATGAAATCTGGGGAAGAAATGGAAATGCAGCCAGAAATCCACCCCCAGTCCCCTGGGAATAACCCCAGATCCCTGTTGGAACCTCCCAAGTTCCTCTGAATTCCCCCAAAATCCTTCTGAAATTCCCCAAATTCCTTCTAGGAGTTGCCAAAATGCCTCAGAAATGTCCCTAATTGCTCTTGGGACCGCCCCAAATCCTGTCTGGAACCTCCCCAAACCCCTCAGAACCCCTGAAAATCCCTTGAAAAACCCCAAAATCCCTCTTGGAACTCCCCCAAGTCCCTCCGAATTCCCCCAAACCCCTCAGAAAGCCCCAAATCCCCTCTGGAACCTCTCCCAGATCCCCCCAAAATCCTGGGGAACAGCTCCAAAACCCCCTGAACCATCCCCAAATCCCCCTGGAGCGATCCCAAATCCCCTGGACCCACCCCCCAGTCCCCGGGAGCCTCCCCAGATCCCCCTGGAGCCTCCCCAGATCCCTCTGGAGCCTCCCCAGGTCCCCTCTGGAGCCTCCCCAGATCCCCCCTGGAGCCTCCCCAGATCCCCCTGGAGCCTCCCCAGATCCCCGGGCAGCCCCAGGTCCCCGGGCAGCCCCGCAGAGCCCTGGCAAAGCCCCAAATGCCTCTGGGCAGTGCCCGCAGTCCCTGCTGGAGATGCCCCAAGGGCCTGGCATGGCCCCGATGCCCCGGGCGGGAATGTGCCGTCCCAGCGGATCCAGCACGCCCGGCCGGGCTCGGCCAGCGCGGCCGAGGGGAAGGGAACGTTGGTGGAGCGGGAGCGGGAGCGGGACAAGCGCGGAGCCAAGGGGGGAGAGGCCCCGGCCCCAAAGAGAGCGGGGCCGGAGCGCAGGGGCAGCGCAGGGGAGGGAGGCTCTGCTGGGGCTGGGGCACTTTGAGGGGTCCGGGGGGATTGCTGGGGGGGCTGGGGGAGATTCTGTTGGGCTCTGCGGGGATTCTGAGGGAAGTTCCTGTGGGGATTTTTTGGGTGGAATTCCTCAGACTTTGGGTGGGATTTGAAGGGACTTGGGGGCATTTTTGGGGGATTTGAGAGGGGTTTGGTGGGATTTTGGTGCGGATTTCTTGAGTGGATTTGGGGTGGCTTTTGTGGGTTTTTGGGGAAATTTTTGTGGGCTAATTTGAGCGATTTGGAGGGATTTTTTTTGTGTGGATTTCATGGGATTTTGGGAGGATTCTATGGTGGATTTGGGGGCAATTTTTGTATCATTTTTTTTGGGATTTGTGGGGATTTTGTGTGGATTTTGGGGGATTTTTGAGGATTCTTTGTGGAATTTTTGCAGGAATTTTGGGGGGATTTTTGGGTGGGATTTTGGGGGGGGGGGTTTGTTGCCAGGATTTTTAGTGAAAAAGCCTCTGCTAGGATTTTTCCTGTCCTGAGGAGCTGAGAGCCTCAGGAAAGAAATGTAAACAATAACTATCTGCTGCTATGGAGTGCCACAGGTGAATCTTTCATTGGTCCATGTGGATTGTTTTCAATCAGTGACCAATCACAGCCACCTGTGCCAAGGCTGTGAGCAGTCACAGGATTTTTGTTATTCATTCCTATTCTATTCTTGTCTTTGTAGCCTTCTGATCTTCTTCTCTCTGTTCTTTTAGTATAGCTGTAATGTAGCATTTTAGTACAATATATATCATAATAAATCAGCCTTCTGATCAACATGGAGTCAAGCCTCGTGTCCTCGCACCAGGGGTCCAAGTTTAAACAAGAATTGGTGAACCCTGGACGTGTGAAACTGATGGTCACCCCAAGAGTGACCACGGAGTCCAGCTTGGAGCTGAAAAAACGAGACCCTGAAGATGGGCAGAGTTCTCAGCCAAGGCAAACAGGAGAACCTGTTGGACTTTCCTGGAGATTGTGTCCAGAGACCGCAGAGCAGCAGAGCTGCACAGCTGGATCCACAAGGACACTGTCTAAAGGTACTGTTATTTTTTCCCTTCCTGAAGATCCTGCCATTCGCAAAAGGTGGGAGGAAAGTTGGAAAAATGTACCTTCGGAAGCTCAGGTTCCGTTTACTGCGTCAGAGGAGAAAGTTATTAAATTCTGGTGCAAATGGGGACATGATTTGATTTTTAGGAAGAAACATTATTATCAGGTTTTCAGATGGGCAAAATTTCATAGATTTTTTACAAATGTGACATACTCCCTCGATTTAGACCTTTGGGAGTTCATGGATGCTGCTGTTGAGTGGACAGAGCACCAGGGTGTTAAAACGCCCGATAATGTATTCAGTGTCCCAAGCCCTCTTATTCTGTATTTTGAAAATAAGGGAGGCTGCGGGGGACATCATGGCTCGGTGGCGCGGCCGCGCTCCGTACCCACCAGGTTCGGCACGAGAGGAGCCTCTCAAAGAAGACGAACCGCGGGTTCGCAGCCCCCCCGCATTGCCCACAGCTGAGCAAAAGTTTTTCTCTGCTCCCTTGGAGCATGAGCAGACAGAGCTGCCTTCCCCCCAGCTCCTTCTCTTGGGGGGGATGGGGAGCCGGCCCCGCCGCTTTCCGGGCCGGCCCCGCCCGCTCCACCGCGGAACTCTCCGGTCCCCCCACCCCGGGGGGACGCGGCTCCGCCTCAGCCGGCCCCGCGGGAGACACCGGACCCCGCGGCTCTGCCTCAGCCGGCTCCGCCCGCGGCCCCACAGCCTCTTGGAGCGGCTCCGCCGGCTCTGATGACTGCGCCTGCGCCGCGGCACCCGGAACCGCCTCTCGCCGATCCGCCCGTGTTGCCAGGCAACGCGATCAACAACAGTGATTCCCCGGCTGTGCTGCTGTCCCCGGGAGCTGCAGGAACTGCCTCCGTGCCTTCTCCCTCTGCATCCCAGCCAGCAAATGAATTCGCAATGGTGCAGGCGGCGCCGGCGCGGGCCGACCCCGCTCCGAGCCCGCCGCCCCCGCCTGTCCCGCCGCTCCCTGCCAACCCGATTGCAGTGCAAGAGCATGCCGAGAATGGTGCTGAGCCCACGGGACCGCCTCAAGAGCCGACACCAGCGCCCGTGCTGCCCGCACCACCCACCCCAGTTGTCCCGCTGGTTTCCGAAGCTCCGTCATTCGCATCAGACCCTGCGAAGAGCCTGTCCTTCCGTGGAGGAGGCGTGGCCCTCCAGCTGACTGCAGGAGCAGTTCGGCTGGCTGTGTTCAAAATCAGTGTGGTTCGCGGGTCATTTCGCGCGTGGTCAGGGGCTTCTCCCCGGGGGTTGGGGTGCCTGCCTTCCCCCGAGCGCCCCAGCGGTGTGGGGGAGTTGGCTCCTGTGGCATCTGCCTCTGGTCCCCAGCCCAGTGGGGATGGTGGTGCTGAGGGGCAGAATGCAGGAGAAGTGGCATTTGCATTGCAGGAGCAAGAGACACAGAGCAAAGCAAGCATTGCTCGCTTGCTCTGGGGACAAGAAACCCTCACATCTGGGATGACAATTCCTGAGAATGCTTCTCTTCCCGAGCTGCCGGTGTGCACCGGTGGTGCTGCTGGGGGGAGGAAGCATTGGGTCATTTCTACTCTGAAGACACTGGCAGCATGGTCCTGCCAGGTTCTGAGCACACAGAGCCCGCCTCACAGGCTGGTTCTGGGCCGTTTGGCTCATTTCCCTGGGCCGGGGCCATCGCCCCGTCCAGTGCTGGGTTTGGGGACCTTGCTTTCCCCACAGGGACCTGGGCCACCATTCTGTGAGCCAGGTCTGGGTTCTCTGGTCCATCCAACAGGACCAGGGCCACCCAAGGGTTCTAGAGACCCTCTGCTGCTGTTCTTCTTCTTTTGAAAAAAAAAAAAAAAAAAATACAGAAAAGTGGAAAGAGCTAGCAGCTCAAAAGCATTGAAAAGTCAAAAATTAGCCTCAGCCCATGTAGCAGGCACAAGGCCTGCAAGGCCTTGGAGGTCAGAAGCCTGAGCTAGGAAATACCAAAGTCAGTATGACTAAGGGTTTAGAAGCCACTCTCTTCCGCCTTTGGGACCCTGTTATCTCTCTGTATATCCATAGGTCACTTTTCCCCTGACCCTTACTATTGGACAGTTTTCAATCCCCCTGTAAGGTATAAAAACCCCTAGCCCTGCCCGGTTCGGGAGAGGAGAGCTGTCAATGGACCCTTCGCGGAGACCCCAATAAAGAACCCTGCGGAACCCACACAGCGCTGCTCTCTCTCTCTCTGCGTCTGCTGCGGCGATACCCAGGGTGACGGCCCCAGGCAAGCTGAAAGAGCTGAAATCACTAAAGAGCTGACTGCAAATCACTATAGCTGCCTGGGCTGCCTGAACCCCCCGCTGGGCGATCCTGGACCCTCCGTGAGCTATCCTGGACAACCGGCCTCCCCGCTGGGCTTCTGCCCCTGGGGGCCATAGCTGGCGCACCGAACATAGCCGACGCCCGAACAGCGGGGGGCCCCTGGGCCGACATCTGAACCGCCGTGATAGCCTGGCCGCGGAACTGAATGCCGGACCTGGCATTTCAGAGGAGCAGCATTTCTTCGTGAAATTGTCACTGCCTCCGCTCGCCAGAGATCCTGGAAGGAGAAGCTCTTCGTTTTAGAAGGACTCTTCTGAACAGGAGGTCAGCCGACCCGCACGCCGACACCTGGGCACGCGAGTGTCCGCGGAGGCTGGCGAGCAGACGACCCCCAGCAGAACTTTGACCCACAACAGGCTGAAAAAGTGTAAGTTTAACACAGCCTCTCTTGCGCGCAAAATATTTTTTCCTCGGGTCCTTTTTTTTGGGTTTTTTCTTTTTTTTCTCTTTTTTCTGCTGGCGGGAACTGAAACATGGGATCAAAGCTTAGTAAGCGATCCCAGAACGAGAGAGATTTATATTCCCTAATCCTAGAAATCCTATCTTCTAACAACTTTTCTTTTTCTAAAGGTAACCTTTCAAAAACTAACCTGAAACATTTTATAAAGTGGATTCTCTGCCATTTCCCAGATACTAATACACAGACTATTACCTTAGACTCCTTTTGGGATACAATTGGGACCACGATATATAAGTTTCAAACTAACCAAGACTTTTCTGTAACCCGGTTTTTACCTATGTTTCACGCTATCACTAAAGCTGTAGAAAAAACTAACAAAAAGATTTTAACCTCAGGGCTAACTTCTGTCGAACGAAACGAAAAGTTCTTATCTCACTTAACAGAAGCGCCTATTTCAAATGCTAATGGAGGAGATAACACCCCCTCCACCCTGGATTCCAGCACTCAGCTGGGTTCTAGTGCCCTGCCATCTGCGCCGCAACCCCCCGACCCCAGGGCGCCCACGGCCCCTGCCCACCCCCTCTTCCCCCCGGGAGCCACATCCTGCGCGCCTCCTTGCTCTGCGTTATCTCCGAGAGCATCTGCGCCAGTTCCCGCCGGGACCGACCCAAACCCCACCCCTCCCCCTGTTCCCCCCGACCCTACTGGGGCCCGTCCCATCCCCTTTGCCGTCCCTCCTGTCCCTGCCACGCCCGCCCCCACTCCCTCCCTCGCCCTCGCCCCCCCCGCTACCATCGCGTCTTTCCCTGCCCCCGGCATCATCCCTGCTGCAGCAGGGGATCAGCCCGCCTGGGTACCCGCGCCCCCCCCCCACCACCGCGCTTTTGCCTGCCGCCGGAATTGTACCCGCCGCACCCTCCCTCAGTCCCGCCGCCTCCTACATCCAGCACCCCCCCTGCCCCCATACCCTCGCTGCGCAACCCCATACCCACGCTCCGCAGCCCCCGGTCGGGACCCCCCAGACTTCCCTCAGTTCTGCCCCCCCTGCCCACGCCCCCCAGTCCTGTGCATGCTGTATCACGCATTGCACGGCCACTTCGGCAATGCGGCCTTCCTGTAGCCACGTCCTGCCATGTGCTGCCTTATACCCGGTCCAGCCACAGGCACCTCTGCCAAATGCAGCTCCAGTCAGCTATAAGAAACATAAGGCAAGGCCTGTTAGCTCTCACTTCTCGTCATCTGATGACAGCAGTGACAGCGATTCTGATTTGGAAATAGAATATGTAGATCCTTGGGCAAAAATAAAAATGGAAGCCACACAGGCAGGGGACTGGCAATTAGCTCAGAGAATTACTGCCTTTCCAGTAGAATATAAGAAGGGAAAAAGAGGAGGTGCCACTAATAGAAAGACATGGGAACCTATTACAAATAAAGAACTTGTGCAATTAAGAAATACAGCCACAGAACATGGTAGAAGTTCACATATTTTTAGAAATTTCCTAGAAGCTACATTCTCAGCACATGTTCTGGTACCCCACGATATTAAAAATATTGCCCAGTGCCTCCTTTCTCCCGCCGAGTACATGCTTTGGGAAAGGCATTGGAAAAAGCAATTAAAAACATTATCAGATAACTATGCTGCAGATGCTGATAAGTCAAATTTTACACTCGAACAGCTGGCTGGTGAAGGGGATTTGCAGAAACCCTCTGACCAAGCTGATACTTTACCAAAGGCAACATTACAAGACGTGGCTATAGCAGCAAAAACCTCCTTACTTCTCACCCCAGATGATTCTACCCCCACCCAATATTTTTCTACTATTAAACAAGGAATAGATGAAAGCTTTATCAAATTTGTGGATAGAATTAAGGATGCTCTGGAAAAACAGATAGAGAGCACAGAGGCAAGAAAAGAACTGTTGTGTAAACTTGCCATGAGTAATGCGAATGAAAAATGTAAAGCAATTCTGAGAGCCTTACCCTTAGACACAGAACCTACCATAGAGCAAATGCTGGAAAGCTGCACACGCCACCTGTCCACTGAAGATACAGTGGCCCAAGCAGTTACTAAGGGTGTTGCAGAAGGAGTTTCTAGTGCATATGCAGTAATAGCTTCTAAAGACCAGGTCCGCTGCTACCACTGCGGAGATTTTGGACATTTTATAAAGGACTGTCCAGAGAGGTCACCTCCCAGGTACCCTCGCAATTTCTACCAAAGGCCCCAGAATCAGCAGTACCATCAGCCACGTCCGGGAAACTTCCAGTGGAGCGTGGTGGGGCCCCACGCAAGGACACCAAATCAAAGGCCATCCAGACCCAGTCACGCACCATCCCAGGAGATTCCAGACCACATGAGGAGGATCCAACACATGGAGCGATACCAAAGGGAACGCGCCGTCAGCTGGTAACTGCACTGTCCATTGACTTTAAAAATAACAATGTTTATCGTGTTCCCACAGGCAAACGTGGGCCAAAAGGAGGTCCTTCTAACATCCTAATTATAGGTGATTCTCTCCATAGCCCAAAGGAAATATTTGTTGTTCCAGAAGTACAAACAGTGCACCCGGGACAAGAAATCTTTGTCCAGGTGTACTGCACAGACTTACCATATTTTCTTCCAAAGGGTACCCCATTCGCACAGGCCTTTCTACTCCCTAAGAATCACAGGGAACAGCTTCCTCTCAACCCCACAGCAATGTGGATACAAGTTGTGGGACCCAGTAAGCCTGTCATCGAGTGCGGTCTTACCTGCAGAGGAGAGAAGTTCCACCTACCAGGGATGCTGGATACCGGTGCAGACGTGACCATCATCGCCCGCTCTGAATGGCCAGCACACTGGGAGCTACAACCTGTGGCAGGCATGATCACAGGGATCGGTGGAGCTACAGTTTCCATGCGGAGCAAGAACAACATCCTCGTCGAAGGGCCTGAAGGCAAGTTGGCAACCATCCGCCCATTTGTGGTAAGGGCCCCCATCACCTTGTATGGACGGGACATTTTATGTCAGTGGGGAGCCTCCCTACGTATTCCCAGTCCGGATTTCTAATTGGGGCCACTGAGGAGCGCGCACTGCCAGACACTCCTCGTCTCACCTGGAAATGCCATGACCCGATCTGGATCGAGCAGTGGCCCCTCTCTAAAGTCAAACTGCGCGCACTACATGCCCTTGTGGATGAAGAGCTCGCCAAAGGCCACATCGTAGAGACCACCAGCCCTTGGAATTCTCCAGTCTTCGTACTACAAAAGCCTGGAACGGACAGGTGGAGGCTCCTCCACGATCTTCGAAAAATCAACGAGGTCATCGAGGACATGGGTCCCCTCCAGCCTGGCCTGCCCTCACCATCGATGCTGCCTAGAGACTGGACACTTGCTATCATTGATATTAAAGACTGTTTCTTCAGCATCCTGCTGCATCCCCAGGACGCTCCACGGTTTGCCTTCTCCGTCCCCTCTCTTAACAGAGAGGCTCCACTCAAGAGATATCACTGGCGTTTTCTACCTCAAGGACTAAAGTGCAGTCCCAGTATATGCCAGTGGTATGTTGCTCACATCCTGTCTCCTGTTCGGAACCTATTCCCAGGTGCGATCATCCATCACTATATGGACGATATCCTGGTCTGTGCACCAGAAAAAACGTACTTGGACAAAGCAGTTAAAAGGACTATTGAAACCATAGAAAAGGCAGGATTTGAGATCCGTGAGGACAAGATACAGTACACCAATCCATGGACTTACCTTGGACTCCAGATCCGGGAACGGACCATCGTACCCCAGCAGCTCGCCATCCGAGACGACCCAAAAACCCTGAGAGACTTACACAGTCTGTGCGGATCCATCAACTGGGTACGTCCACTGCTAGGAATTACAACAGAGGACCTCGCTCCACTGTTCAGCCTTCTCCGGGGCAAGGAGAATCTGGACTCTCCATGCACTCTAACACCAGAGGCCCGAGATGCCATCACCAAGGTCCAGGAAGCCCTGTCTTCACGCAAAGCCCATCGCTTTGAGCCCAGCCTGCCTTTCCAGTTCGTCATTCTGGGAAAAGCACCTAGGTTCTATGGACTGATTTTTCAATGGGACACTCAACTTCGAGACCCTCTACTAATCCTGGAGTGGATCTTTACAAATAACCAACCCACAAAAACCATTACCACCTTCCAAGAAATTATGGCACATTTAATAAAAAAGGCTAGAACTCGCCTCCGTTCCCTTGCAGGGTGTGAGTTCACATGCATATATTTGCCAATGACCACTGGGGACCTGGAACATTTGCTCCAGACCAATGAGAGTCTCCAGTATGCCTTAGACAGCTATACAGGCCAAATTTCAGTGCATATCCCAAAACATAAGCTTTTTAATCGTGACGTGACATTTCATCTGACTCCAAAATTAGTCCAAAGTAGGACACCTCTCAAAGCTCTAACCGTCTTTACAGATGGCTCAGGGTCATCCCACAAGTCGGTAATGACATGGAGGGACCCTAAGACCCAAAATTGGGAATCTGACATAAAAATAGTGGAGGGATCTCCACAGATTGCGGAATTAGCAGCTGTTGTCAGAGCCTTTGAGAAATTCAAAGACAAACCTTTTAATCTGGTCACAGATTCAGATTATGTTGCTGGCATAGCTATGAGAGCAGAACATGCTCTTCTCAAAGAGGTTTCCAATCCAAAGTTATACCAATTGATTTCTACATTAACACGCTTAATTTCCCACAGAAAACAACCTTACTATATAATGCATGTGAGGTCACACACTGACCTCCCAGGTTTCATTGCAGAAGGGAACAGGAAAGCAGACACCTTAGCCATGGCAATAGAGACTGCTAATGTCCCTAACATCTTTGCCCAGGCAAAGTTGTCACACTCATTTTTTCATCAAAATGTGCCTGCCCTTATCAGAATGTTCAAGCTTTCAAAAGATCAGGCAAAAGCTATTGTTGCCACATGCCCGAACTGTCAAAACTTCCAGATACCATCTATGGGGACGGGAGTCAATCCCCGAGGTTTAAACAGCTGCCAGCTGTGGCAGACAGATGTAACCCACTTTGCACCTTTTGGAAGGTCAAAGTACGTGCATGTATCGGTTGATACATTCTCAGGAGCAGTATTTGCATCAACACATACAGGAGAAACTGCGCAGCACACCATAAAACATTTTCTCCTCGCATTTGCAACCCTGGGAGTACCAAAGGAGATCAAAACAGACAATGGACCTGCCTATACCTCTCGTAAGTTAAAAGAGTTCTTCAGTGAGTGGGGAATACAACACAAGACAGGTATACCTGCAAACCCCACAGGACAATCCATCGTGGAAAGGACACATCAGACTCTCAAAAGAGTCCTCAATCAGCAACAGAGAGGAACAAAAATCACTTCTCCAGTTGAAAGACTTTGCAAGGCTCTCTATGTCATCAACTTCCTGAACTGTACAACCTCAGAGCCTGATCCACCAATACTTCGCCACTTTGCAAATACCACCCAAGCAAAGCTCACAGAGAAACCACCTGTGCTGGTGAAGGACCCAGAAACACATAAAGTCTCTGGACCTTTCGAACTCATCACGTGGGGAAGAGGATATGCGTGTGTTCTGCTACCATCTGGTCCAAGATGGTACCCAGGGAAAAACATAAAACCATACCTAGGCACTGCAAATACCACTTCCACAAGCAGTGACAAGAATCCTCCTGAGTCAAACACGAGACCTCCTCAAAAACAGACCAGCTCGGCCTGGAGACGAAGACGTCGCCAAACATCCACAGGTGGAGGAGACGACTGTCCCATCACACAGCGGCAGACAAACCAGAAAGCTGAACAACATTCTGTGGCATCAAGCCCTAGGCCAGGCACAGCCTGAAAACAAAACTGTTCTCTGAATTAGATGTTACTACCCTTTTTACCCTAAAAACCCTATTATCCCTTTTATCAACCCTTACCAAAAGCCTCTAACTTTTACCCACTCCCCCACCCTTAGCACCATAGAAAAAAAACAAAAACAAAAAACAGTAAAAAACTAAAAATAAAAGGGGGGAGGTGGAAGGAACAGAGGAAAGGAACATGAAAGGAACCCTAACCCTCCCTTCCTACCATAAAAATAACAAGTTTTGCTTATATTCCCTATCAGAAGCCCCATTCCTGCCCAAAGATGAAAAATATCTCCGTTGGTGCTGTCCTCACTGCTGCCTGGATGTTCCTCACCGTGCCATGTGCCGTCGGTTGGATCGGCCCACAGCCGAGCCATAATGTCTGGGTAACCTTAGCAAGAACATTAAAACAGGATAACATGTGCTTATCCATGGGGAGCATTGATAACCCACTTTCCACATGTCTAGTAGGAATTCCTTTCGTAGCCGATGACTGGCCCGCCTATAATTCAGAGCTTCTCCGCACCACAGGTAAGAGACCCCACCAGGTAGAAACTTGGGACGAGTGGACAAAAATACTGCCCAATGCTCTTGAGGAACCTCAAGAATTGGATCTATTGGGGTCCTCTAAGGCCACCTTCTGTGTCAAATTTTACTTTAGACGTCCAAAGAATAATTTGCCTGAAATTGATCTGAACAAAAACACATACCGAAAAGACATATCACCAATTAACAAAGCCTACAACCCTCACGATTGGTGTAATTACACTGCTCGTGTGATCTCTGTGTCCTCTCTCCATCCCAAAGTTCTACCCAAGGGAACGTTTCTCATCTGTGGTGACAGAGTATGGGCTGGGATCCCCTCCCGACTCCAGGGAGGTCCCTGTACCCTAGGAAAACTTTCCACCCTTACTCCAAATATCACCTTGTTGCACAATTGGAAAAAAGAGAGCGAGTTAAAACGCCACAAAAGGTCCTACACAGCATTTGATGAAAATTGCGATCCCAAATTATACGATTGGAACAAACCTAAAAAGATAGCAGTCTCTATATTCCTACCATGGGTAGCTGCAGCTAAGGCCCTGGGTGACATAAATCACCTTGGGTGCTGGCTCAGTAAGCAAGCTAACGCTACTTCTGCTGCCCTGAGCGATCTCTTAAAGGAAGAAGAAACCACAAGACACGCCTCACTCCAAAATCGAGCAGCGATTGACTTCCTGCTGCTTGCCCACGGACATGGCTGCGAGGACTTCGAAGGGATGTGCTGCTTCAATCTCTCTTCACGCTCGGAATCCATCCACGCCAACATCCAGAAACTGAAGGGACTTGTGAAGGACTTAAAAGTAGAACAGACCCCAGACTGGGTCAATGACCTCTTCGGTCAATGGGGATTAACGGGATGGGTTGCATCTTTGGTTAAGGGAATGTTGTGGATTTTTCTTGTAATTGTCATCGTGTTACTTATGTTCTCATGCCTTGTCCACTGTTTTAAAAGAACCATAGGGAACGCCTTTTTTCTAAATACAGAAAGTGGAGTTGTAGCAGGCACAAGGCCTGCAAGGCCTTGGAGGTCAGAAGCCTGAGCTAGGAAATACCAAAGTCAGTATGACTAAGGGTTTAGAAGCCCCTCTCTTCCGCCTTTGGGACCCTGTTATCTCTCTGTATATCCATAGGTCACTTTTCCCCTGACCCTTACTATTGGACAGTTTTCAATCCCCCTGTAAGGTATAAAAACCCCTAGCCCTGCCCGGTTCGGGAGAGGAGAGCTGTCAATGGACCCTTCGCGGAGACCCCAATAAAGAACCCTGCGGAACCCACACAGCGCTGCTCTCTCTCTCTCTCTGCGTCTGCTGCGGCGATACCCAGGGTGACGGCCCCAGGCAAGCTGAAAGAGCTGAAATCACTAAAGAGCTGACTGCAAATCACTATAGCTGCCTGGGCTGCCTGAACCCCCCGCTGGGCGATCCTGGACCCTCCGTGAGCTATCCTGGACAACCGGCCTCCCCGCTGGGCTTCTGCCCCTGGGGGCCATAAGCCCAAGTGGTTCAATGAAGGGCTGTGGCCAGGGCATTCCAGAATTTTCTCTCTGAATTGTTTCATGACTGTCAATGGATTTTTGATAATTCTTGTTTTCTTTAGCAGTTCTTTGTTTCAGAATTCTGCAAGCCTGTTTCAGGACCAAAGGGGACTTCCAGAGATGTCAAAGAAGAACATCTTCAGTCCATGGACTCTGTCCTGAAACTCAGCTGTTTGGACTCGAAACAATGAACTTTCTTTACATGAGTTTTGAATTTTCTTATTTTTTAAGATTGTTTTAGTGATATGATAGAATTTGATGTTTGATAAGTGAAGAATTTCCCTGAATGTTCTACAGGTGAAGAATTTCCCTGAACATTCCACATCAGCAGATGATTGAGATTTTGATTGGCAACAGATGAACCTCAAGAGGTGTTGTTCTCTCTTATGCAAGGCCCCAGTAGAAGAGATTGCAAACATTTCTTTTTCTATTTAATTTAATAAATTTAAAAGGGTGAGATGTTGCCATGATATTTTAGTGAAAAAGCCTCTGCTAGGATTTTTCCTGTCCTGAGGAGCTGAGGGCCTCAGGAAAGAAATGTAAACAATGGCTATCTGCTGCTGTGGAATGCCACGGGTGCATCTTCCATTGGTTCATGTGGATTGTTTTCAATCAGTGACCAATCACAGCCACCTGTGCCAAGGCTGTGAGCAGTCACAAGATTTTTGTTATTCATTCCTATTCTATTCTTGTCTTTGTAGCCTTCTGATCTTCTTCTCTCTGTTCTTTTTAGTATAGTTGTAATGTAGTATTTTAGTATAATATATAACATAACAAATCAGCCTTCTGATGAAAATGGAGTCAAGCCTCGTGTCCTCGTCCAAGGGAACACAGTTTAAACAAGACTCCCCGACACATGAAATGTTTTGCGCCAATAATCTCCTGCAGTCTCTCACAATAGGCAATGTTGGAGGTGAATCCCAGTTCTGACCATGGGCACCTGGAAAAGGCAAGTTCTTTTCCATAGGAAGGGAAGGGCAGAGCCCCAGTGTTTGGAGGGCAGGTGAGAGTCTCACTAGGCCAATGCCTGCCAGACTTGTCAGGAATGGCAGATTTTGTCTGGGAGCAGTCTTTGAATTTAGGGAATTTTGAAGGTGGAAGCCCAATCTTGGCCATGGGCACCTGTAGAAGGACAGTTCTTTCCACAAGAAGGAAAGCACTGAGCCTTCCCCAGTGTTTTGGGGACAGATGAGAGGTGACCCTCATGAAACCGTTGTCAGCCAGTCTTGTCCTGGCAATATTCCTATGGGAATAATCCCTGGATATAAGGAAATCTGGAGATGAAATCCCAATTCTGGCCATGGATGCCTGCAGGAGAAGGACAGATCTTTTCCATATGAAAGAAAGTATGGAGCACCAGTGTTTCAACAGCAGAAGAGAAGAGGCCTTCAACATGCCATGGTCGTTGGACCAGTCAGGCAGTCCATGGGAGGCCAAACCAGCCAGACCTCTTCTGTGTTGCCGTGGTTTTAAGAGGCCCTGCAGTATCACCATGGTCCCCTTGGTTCCACAGGGCCCCACAGTGTCCTAATGGTGCTTTGATTCCATGGGGTCCTGCAGTGTTACAATGGTGCTTTGGTTCAATGGGGTCACACAATGTCACAATGGCTCCTGGGTTGCAGAAGGCCCCGAATGTCACAATGGTCCCAACAATTTCATAAGGCCTTGTGTAGGGGTGCATTAGTTTTAAGTTGGTTTATTCCTGTACCCCCCATTCTGTTTATGGTTCTGCCCGGGCTCTCTCTCTCTCTCCCTCTTCTTGATTGTCCTGTCAGTTACACTTTTATCTCTTCTAATACCTCCCTGGCTGCCTGTCCGTTATTCAGAGTCCATGCCTTTCCATCTAGAATCTTCTGTCCAGGACACTGGGCGATTGGACCGAAGGTCAGGGTTCAACCCTCAGTTTATTCCCACTGGAGATCTGAGATGCTTGTTATGCGTTATTCCCTCCTCTCAAAAATTTAGATTGGTTAATGTATCCTGTTTATAAAGCCTTGCCGGGCAAGCATTTTGGTCCGCGCACGACGCTCCTTCAATAAACACCTCCCTTTTCCCTGTCAGCGCGGTCCTGTCTTTCTCCTGCGAGACGCAGCCCGACTTCTCTCCAAACAGCTCCGGGAATTCTCGCTCTCCTAAAGGCATCTCGCCTTAAGCACTCTCCCCAGGAAGTCTCTCCGCGGGAGAGTGCCCTTCCCGCTTCGGTACTGCCGGTGGCACTGCCCGCAGCAGCCGGGGACCCAGAGGCAGTCGTAGCCGCTGCAGCCTTGCAGTGTCACAATGGTCTCTGTGGTTCCCCAGGCCCCACAATGACACGTGACTCCTCTATTCCATGAGACTGCAGTGTTACAATGGACCTTTGGACTACGGGGTTTTGCAGTGTCACAATGGTCTCCTTTGCCTCCACAGTGTCACAATGGACCACTGATGACACCAGGCCCCACAATGTCACAATGAACCTTTGGCTCCATGCAGCCCTGCAGTGTCACAAAGGCCTCTTGCTTTCACAAGGCCCCACAACATCACAATGGTCCTCTTGGTTCTGTGGGGACCCCCAGGGTCACAATGGTCTCACTGGTTCCATGAGGCCTCTCAGAGTCACAATGCTTTGCTTATTCCATGGGGCCTCATAGTGTCACAATGGTCTCCATGATCCCCTGACTCCATTGTGTGTCACAATGGCCCCTTGGTTCCATGAGGCTGTGAAGTCTCTTAATGGTCTCTCCATTGTGCCATGAGGCCTTGCAATGTCACAATGGACCTTTGGCACTATAGGGTCTCATAGTGTCACAATGGTCCCTGGGTGTCACAGGGCCCCACAGTGTCACCATGGTCCCTTGGTTCCATGGGCCCTGTGCTGCTGCATTCCCCCCTCTCCTTCTCAGGCCGCCCTGCCAGCTCAGAAATGCTCCTTGGGCCTCGGCCTTGGCCAACAGCCCCTGGGCTCAGCTCCTCTGCAGCTCAGCACAAACACTGTCTGCTCCAGGCACTGCTGTGCCCAACCAGCTCCTGGTTTCTGTAGGAGCAGCCCTGGGAACTGTTTGTGTTCCCTCAGTGGCACAACATCCCTGTTCTCACAGTGCCAAAGAAAGCTGTTGATGCCAAGTGCGGCCAGGATGAACCATTGCTGTGACTGCAGCCCCTCTCTTGGGGCCCTACAAACAGCGCTGCAAAAGGAGCCCCTTGGAGCTCTCCTGGGCCAGCGACTCCCTCTGAGTGGGGCCTCTCCCAGCCGGGAACTCTCCCGTTTGCTGCACTCGGGGATCCTGAACAACGAGGGAGCCTGGGCCGATCCCCCCACTCCTCCAGGCTCAACCCTTCACCCGCTGGGGAGATGCCAAAGCATCCACAGGGAGCATTTCCTGCCCTCAGGGGAATTTCTCACAGGAGCCTTGCACTGACTCTTTGTGTCTGTGTGCACACAGGAGTGCCTGTGCTGGGGAAATGTGGCAGAAATGCTGCTCTCGGAGGGGTTGGAGTGCCTTGCATAGCTGAGTCAGTCAGGCCTGTAGGTGAGGTTAAGTCACAAGGTCTAAGCTAAGTTAATTGCTTCGAAGAGTTGCTCTTTTGCTAATTTGTTAGGTTTAATTTAAGTTATTAGCTAAGATGACTATTGTTAAGTGTTATTCCACTGTTAAATTATTTAGTCATAGGTTATAAATGAGGTTAAAGACTGTTAATTGTTGTTCTTATACTAAATTGTTAAGTTTACGGGAGAAGTTAAGGTTAAGGTATTAGTTAAGTCCTGTTAAGTTTGAGCTCTGTTCAGCTTTTAGATCATATTCCTTTTATCCTTGTCCTCACTGTCCTTGTGTCACACACACACATATACACACGGACCGTTCTTGGTTCATTTCTGCTTTATTTGCCTGGATTTGGTTTGGTTTTGTTGTTGCTTTGTTCCCCCGGTGTGCCTGAAGTGTCCAGTCAGGAGCAGAGTGACTCTTGCCAAGGAACTTTGTGATGCTGTCGCTTAATATTAAATCTAGTTGTTGCTGGTCTTTTCCCAGGGATTTTTTCAGCGTTCTCAAGCCCTCGTTCGTAACAGGGTGAAGGAGCCCTGGCCCAGGCTCTGGCCCTGGGGGACACAGGGACGCTGCTGGGGGGTCCCTGTGCCCCTGTTCCACCCCCACAGCCCCAGCCCCCCGTCCCCGTGCCGGGCTCTGGGGTCGATCTCGTGGAACATCCTCTGGGGGAGGCTGCGGCGCCGGGGGCGGGGGGACCCGGGGGGACAGGGGACCCCGCTGTGCACGAGCAGCCTTGGACTGCTCTGGGGGAGCTGTGAGGGGGGCTGGGGCAGAGTGACCTCCCCAGTGACCTCACACAGCCCCTGTGATGTCACACAACCCCCTGTGACATCACACAGGCCCATTGTGATGTCACACATTCCCTGTGATGTCATAAAGCCCCTGTGATGTCACACAGACCCCTGTGATGTCACAAAACCCCAGTGATGTCACACAGCCCATTTGTGATGTCACAGCCCTCATTATGATGTCACAGATAATGTTGTGATATCACACAACCTATCCTGGATGTCACACAGCCATTCTATGATGTCACAACCCCTCTGTGATGTGGCACAGATACCCTGTGATGGCAGAATCCATTCTATGATGTCCAGCTATGATGTCACAGAGCCTACTCTATGAAATCACTGGCAACTCAGTGATGACACACACAACTGCTCTGTGATGTCACAAAACCCCTTCATGATATCACAGGGCCAGTGCTGGGATATCAGTCTGTGATATCATAAAGCTGCTCTGTGATGTCACAGAAGATTTGGTGATGTCACAAAGTCACCCTGTGATGTCACAGTCTGTTCTGTGATTGCACACCTGGCTCTATGATGTTGCTCCATCACCTGGTGATGTCACAACCCACTCTCTTATGTCACAGAGCCACCCTCCATGATGGCAGACTCTGCTCCATGGCCTCACACCCTACTCTATGATGTCACAGACAGTTCTGTGATGTCACAACACCCTCAATGATGTCACAAAACCCTCTCTGTGATGTCATACTGCCACTCTCTAATGTCACAGCACACACTTTGACCTCACAGCCTGTTTTATGATGTCATACTGCCATGCCATGATGTCACAGCCTGCTCTGGGATGTCACAGAGAATCCCCTCTATGATGCTGTAGCTGCTCAATGACCTCACACAACAAACTCTGTGATGTCATAGCCCAATCTGTGACCTCACACAGCCCACTCTGTGCTGTCACACAGCCCCTTGCTGACATGACAGCTGCTCTGTGCCTCTATGACACAGCCACAGAGGTGCCGCTGTGACACAGCCCCCTCTGGGACATCCCCCAGCCCCTGCCAGTGCTGAGCCCCTGTCAGCTCTGTCTGTGCCCTGCTGGTGTCCCTGAGCTGCCCTGGCAGTGCCCCAGCCCTGCTGGGCTGTGCCCAGGAGCTGCTCCTGGCCAGAGCTGTCTCTCTGCAGCGCTGCCCTTGCCAGGAGCTGCCTCTGGGCCAGGAGCCCGGCCCAGCTCAGCAGCACAGACACAGCACCAGGACTTTAATCACCCTCTGGGGCTTTGGTGCTCTTTGCATCAGACTCAGTCCCTTGGAGTGTGCTCAAAAAGCTTCTCAAGAACTCCAAGTTAAGCTGAAACATAGACATTTCTTGTAGTTTAAATGGGGTCCACTGAGGGATAAAACTCATGTGAAAGTGTCCCCAGGTTCCAGATAGAGCAGAACACTGGAGGCAGTGATGACAGCTTCAGACAAGCAAGGGAAAGGTGTCTCTGGTGCTGAGCAAACCTGGATGTGTTTCAGGAATGCAAAGGCCCAAGGCCTGAGCCCCAGCCCCTGGCAAGGCAGATCCTGTCCCTCCCTCCTCGCTCAGGGCTCTTCCCGGGATGGGCTCTGGGATGTGGGGATGTGCAATGCCAGGGGCAGCACCATGGGGCGGCCCCTGCCAGGCTGCTGAGCAGGGACAAGGAGGCAATGAGGCCCCAGGCCTGCCAGGGTCACTTGTCCCCTCCTGGCTCAGGCCCAGGGCCAGCAGCCATGGCCAAAGTGCTGCCCAAGGTGGCTCTGTCAGGGCCTTGCAGCTGCTGCCCATCCCTGTGCCCTGTGCAGCCCAGGCTGTCCTACGGTGTCCCTGCCCTGGCCTCTGTCCCTGCAGGCTCCTCATCCCCCGCTGCCCCACCTGGCTGGCCCCTTCCTTTGCTGACAGCTCTGCCTCCTGCCTGCCTCTGCCTGCCCACACAAAGCCTTGGGCTGCTCCAGGCTCCTTCTGGGGGATGTGTTGCACCACAGCCCTGCCCTGGCAGGGAAATTCCTTTCTCATGGCATTCAGTCTGGGCCTCCCCAGCTGCCCTTGGTGCCATTATTGCCTTCTCATGCTTATATTCTCTATGAAGAAAAGCTCCAGCCTCTCTGAAACCACCCTTCACTCTCTCCCAGGCTACTCCTGTTCTGTCCTCAGTCTCCACACCACTGAGCCCAGAGCCATCAGCCTCTCCCTGCTGGTTATGTGAAGAGGCCTCCAAACCCCATCTTGGGAGATTTTTCAGTCTTCTCCAAGGTCTGTGAAAATGGAAAAATAGTAGTCAAAGTTATTTTCTCCCAAATCTTGCAGTGACAGGACAAGGGCCTACATCTTTCAACTGAATGAGGGTGGATTTACATTTGTTAAAAGAAGAAAATATTTTACAATTATGAGAGTGGCCCAAAACTGCAACTGTTTTTCCAGAGAATTGTCCAAGAGCAGGAGCTTTGTGCAGCCTGACAGAGTGAAACCCTTTCCCCTCCCCAAGGACAGAATTCCTGTTGTGTGGGTTCTCTGATGTGCTGGGTGCCCTCACAAAGCTTCTGGCCAGAATGTCTGCTGAGGGCAGCCAGGCTGCTGCAGGGGCAGTGACCTCTCAGCCATCACCATGGCAGCCCTGTCCCCTGGGCCTGGCTCTGCCCTTTCCTCTGCCCCTGCCTTGTCTCTGCTGGCATGAAGAGTTTTGTCATTCATATCTTGTCCCCAAGGTGCTGGGGCCAATGGCTTACCAGGCAGGCTCCTGGAGCAGAAGTGGCTTTTCAGAGCCCGGGCAGAAATGAGCCCTGAGGCAGCAGCTCTGCAGTGCTGGCCACCAGGCCAGCTGCCAAGGGAGGCTTCTGGCCATGCCCTGCAAGCAGCTGCTGCTGCCAAGGTGCCTTTGGTGCCTCAGGCTCTGCCTGGCACAGCTCCCAGCACGGCACTCTGCCCTTGTGCCCGAGCCCTTCCCTGTGCTGGGGCTGGCCTGGGGCTTTTCCTGCAGCGGGACCTGCCCTGCTGATGGCACAGGAAAGGCAGTTCCTGCTGGAGCAGGAGGCTCTGCCTGCAGTGGGCTCCAGCAAGGCCCTGTTTGCAAAGCCCCCAGTGGGAAATGAAGGAGGGGGGTCATGCTGCTTTTGGAGTGAATAATGCTGAAACCAGCCTGACTGCTCCATTCCAAAGTTACACACCCTCAGAGGGAGCTGAAGCTGTGGCAGAACTGAAAAAATCCCCAAAGAAAGGAACAACCAAGCAACACCACTGAGGGCTTCTGCAGAGCTGCTGAGCTGGCCCAGCCTGGGCACATCTGACTGACAGGGCAGCACTTGAGACGAGAAAAGCCCCATCCCAAATTTTAATGGCAGCATCTCCTGACATTTCCCTTCTTGGGGGTGTGGAGATTCCTCCCTGCAGTGGGGACACCACTCAAGGTCATTGCTGCAGACTGAGCCAAAGGGATTTGCCCCTGGTCATTGGTCTGGGGGAGTGACATCAATCTCTGCTTAATTACTGGTTTTGTTTTAATACAGTTGCTTTGAAATCACTTCTGAGTGCTCTATATAAGATAATATGTTATAATATGTTACAGCTCTTATATCTTGGAGTAAATATTTCTGATTAAGATAATTTTGTCTCATCATTACCATAAGAGATATTTATATAAATATCTCTGGTTTGCTATCCTTAATCCTGTGGGACAAATTCTATAAAGGTTTAATTCCAGCTTGAAAATTCTTTCCACATGAACGCTTGAAAAGTCTGGGGATGGGACTGGACAGATGCTCCAAGGCTCCTCTCTCAGAAGGAGTTTAGAAAGCCTGGAGGTCCTTGGGGGTGTTTGGGTGTGGGTATGACAGTCTGGTCAAGACAGAGAAAGCTAAATAAGCTTTCCCATGCATTGGTCTGGGAACTGTTAGGGAGCTGGAGAGAAAGAATTGTAAACAAGTGGTTTACTGAAGGGTGTTATCTTAATTAGCCAGTCATGTGAAATGTGTTGATTAAATGACCAATGAAGTCCACCTGTAGCAAGCCAAGGTATAAAAGAATAGGCTTGAATAAATGGGTGGCTTTTGGCCCTTAGCCTTCTCATCTGAGTCTGTGTCATCTCTGACTCAACAGTGACATTTGGGGATTTATGTGGGCTATTCTTCGCCTTGTGACCCAACAGGAGCTTCTCTAATAAACTTTGCCTGAAGCTGCCACTGTGCCCATGACAAGAACCCCTGTGAGTGTCCAGGACATCCCGGTTCTTTGGCAGCCTGGGGACTTCTGGGATGTTACCATGGAGCCCCTGTGAGTGCCTGTGACAGATGGGTGCCTTTGCAGCCCAATGTGCCCTGGGATGTCACCATGGAATGGCTGTGACTGCCTCTGAGCACACAGCTCTTTACCATCCCCAGAAACCCCTGGGAGGTCTCCATGGAGTCCCTGTTTCTGCCTGTGACATTCCAGCACTTGAACAGCCTGGAGTCTCCTGGAATGTCCCCATGGAACCCCTCTGAGGGCCTGTGACAAATCTGATCCTTAGCAGGCAACCATCCCCAGCCCCCTGCTGCTATGGTCAGTTTCCATGGCAACCATCCCCAGCCCCCTGCTGCTATGGTCAGTTTCCATGGCAACCATCCCCAGCCCCCTGTTGCCATGCTCAGTCCCTTGGCAGCTCCATGCACACCCCAGGCCAGGGGTGGGTGCCATGGACACCAGCTCAGGCCTGCAGCCAGAGCCCGTTGCCATGGCAACCATTGGCAGCCCCATCTCCAGGGTCATGGGATCCCAGAACCACAGAACTGGCTGAGCTGGGAGGGACCCATCAGGATCCTGGAGTCCAACTGCTGGCCCTGCACAGGACACCCCAACAATGCCAGCCTGGGCCTGGCAGCGCTGGCCAAACGCTGCTGGAGCTCAGAGTGCCCTGGAGCTGGGAGCCTTCCCTGGGGAGCCTGGGCACGGCCCCAGCAGCCTCTGGGCAAAAACCTTTTCCTGAGATCCAACCTCAGCCTGCCCCGACTCAGCTGCAGCCGTTCCCTCCAGTCCTGTCCCTGGGCACCAGAGGGAAGAGGTTCCCACAGCCCCAGCCAGGGACCCGCTCCCAAGGCTGTTGCCATGGCCAGCAGGGCTGGGACCAGCTGGGATGCTCGGTTTCCACGGGCCGGGGTTCAGAAATGGGATTCTCCAATTTCCTGCTCCCTCTAAAACCGCGCTGCTGCTCGCTGCCCTCCCGCCTCCCATGGAAAGAACAAAAGGCAAAGATCCCAGGCTGGGATAAGAACAATTTACTGGGAACAGCAATGAGATAAGGAACAAACAGGAACAAAAACAATATTGATAACAGAAGGGATAAGAAAAACTATTTACAGGGAAAACTACAACATCACCACTGAGTGGCTCTTCCTGGCCACGTATTTCCTCCTGCCTGGAAAGGACACCTTTCTCCTCAGGGAGAGAGAGAGAGTCCCTTTCCTGCCCCTGGCAATGACCTGAGGTGGGAGTGAATGTAATGACACGGCTCTGGCCAGACCCTCTTGTTCTTCAATCCTACATCAGGTCACTAGCAGGGGCAGGAAAAGTGGCAAGTGTCTTCCCACCATGGATCACAGGGAACATGGATCAGCAGGTCTCTTCCCAATGCGGGTTCTCCAATGGGGGATGAAGCTGGAGCAGCACACGAGGCTCTTCCCACACTCAGGGCACTTGCAGGACTTCCCTTACTGGTGACTCTGTTGGTGTTTGGTCAAGTTAGAGCTGTGGGTAAAGCTCTTCCCACACTGGGGACACTCGTAGGGCCTCTCCCCGCTGTGGATGCACCGGTGCCTGGCGAAGTTTGACTTGCACTTGAAGCCCTTCCTGCAATCTGGGCAGCGGAAGGGCCTCTCCTCTGTGTGAATCCATTGATGCTGGAGGAGACTGGAGCTGGTCTGAAACCTCTTCTGACACTCGGGACAGTCATAGGGCCTCTCCCCGGTATGGATGCGTTAGTGAGTGATGAGCTCAGAGCTGCACCTGAAGCCTTTCCCACACTCCCCACACTCGTAGGGCCGTTCCCCAGTGTGGGTTCTCTGGTGCACGATCAGGCTGGTGATCCACCAGAAGCTCTTCCCACACTCCAAGCACCTGTGAGGCTTCTCCCCATCAGGAACCTGCTCATGGACCACCAGCTCCAAGCTCTGGCTGAAGCTCTGTCCACCTTCCTGGCACAGGGTAGATCTTTACTCCTCAGAGCAACATGGGCTGTGTTTGCAGCCCCTCCTCGTGCAGGATCTCCAGGGCTTTTCCTCCCCGTTGGGTTCCTGCGCCGTGGAGCCGCTCAAAACGGCCTCTGCCACGAGGTTCTGCCGCGGGGATTTGTCCTCCCTGCTCTCCATGCTCAGCTCCTGCTCTGGGGGAGGAAGGACAAGGACAGGATGGCATTTGCCACGGGCCACAGGCAAGGGCAAGGAGATGCCCCCAGGCTGTCCTGCAGCCGGGGCCCTGCTGGGCTGGGAGATGGAGCAGGAGAGAGGGGAACGGGGCACTGACTTCCTCCTCACCTGCTTGCATGTTCTGGGGCATTTTCCTCACTGCCTCAATGGGGGTTGGCAATGGAAATCCTGGTTTGAGGAAAACAAAGGATGAGCACATTGAGTTTGAAGGTCCCTCTGCCCAAGTGCATCTCTACAAGTCACCGGCCATTGGGGCTCCAGAAAAACCTCCCAAACGCCACGAGTCAGCCTGGAAAAAGCCTCCCAGGAGTTCCCTGTCCCTGCTCCCTCCCCTCTGCTGTTCAGGGTTCCCCCTGTCCCAGCTGCTGGGGTCACGCTTGCATTGGGGGTCCCCCTTCTCCTCGGTGCCCGCCCTCCCCAGCCTGCTGGCAGTCCCAGCAATCCCAAAAGCTGCCCCCTCTTCGCTCCCCATTCAGGGATGCCGGGGCTTTTCAGGCTCCCTTCTGGGCTCCCTTCTCCCCTCATGCTCTGCTCCGGGCTGCAGGGGCTCCAAGGAGTCCCCCCTGCCCCTCTCCAGCCTCTGCAGGCTCCCGCCCATGGCGGCGCTCCCCCCTCTCTGGGCTCCCCACTTTGGGCTCCTGGGGGACACAGGGCTCTGCTCCTCCAGGCTGCCTCTGCCGCCAGCCGCCACCGCCACCCCCCGATGTCCCCCCGAGGGGCCTTTTCCGCTCAGCCTCGCACTTCTTCATTCTCCAAACATCCCCCCAAAAAAACCCAACTGGGAGGAACTGGGAGTGACTGGGAACATGCTGGTGGTCACTGGAAAAAACTGCGCTTATACTGGGATTAACTGGTTTCACGCTGGAGGTGACTGGGATCATCCTGGCAGTGAGTGCCACTGCACTGAGGCTGACTGGGAGTGCTTGGCAGCAAATGGGATCATACTGGAAGGAACTGGGAGTGTCTGTAACCTCTGTAACCAAAGGGAGGAAGAAAGAGCCACTGGAACCATGTGGAGCACAACTGGTTCATACTGGCAGGGACTGGGAGCACACTGGGCTCATCTGTGGATCACACTGGGAGGAACTGGACTAATACTGGGAGAATCTGACAGTGACTGGGAACACACCCTGCACATCATCCCCCATACTGGGCCTGACTGGGAGCAACTGGGATTATACTGGGACCACACTGGGAGGGCTGGCATGTGACTGGGATCCAACTGGAGCTTACTGGGATCATATTGGGGTTGAAAGGGCGTGACTGGGATCACACTTTGGGCTACTGGGAGCACCTGAGAGAAACTGGGATCATGCTGCAAGCAAACCGGAGGAACTGGGCAGGACTGGATGCATGCTGGAGGCAGCTGGGATATTCTGGGCATGACTGGGGGATCACACTGGGAGAACTGACACCTTCCTGGGGCCACTGGCAGCGCCTGGAAATGACTACAGACATGCTGGGAGCAATTGGGATATGCTGGGAGTGTCTGTGACCATCCTGGGGGGACTGGAACTACACTGAGAGCAACTGGGACCATGCTGGAGAGCACTTGGGACAACTGGGAGTGAGTGGGACCGTGCTGGGAGGGACTGGGATCATATAGAGAGTGACTGGGACTAGAACAGGGGCAAGTGGGTCCAACTGGGACCATACTGGGAGTGTCTGTACCCATAGCAGAGTGATGGAACCACACTGGGAACAGCTCAAGCCATTCTGGGAGCAACTGGGAACCCTCTGAGGGTGACTGGAATCGTGCTGGGATTGACTGGGAGTGCCTGTGAGCAACTTCAATTGTGTTGAAAGCAACTGGAAGAAAGTGGGATTGGGAAAAAGCTGGAAGTAATTGGGATGTACTGGGAGAGACAGGGAGTCACTGAGATCATCCTGGAGGCTACTGGGGTCATGCTGGCATTGACAGGGAGCAGCTGGGATCACACTGGAGGCACTGGCATCAGACTGGGATCATACTGGGAGTGGCTACGATCGTACTGGGATTAGAGTGGGGGTGACTGGACCCTGACTGGGGGTTACTGGGAGCTCCCAGGCCCATGCTGGGAGCCAGCTGGGGACATAATTAGAGGAACTGGGAGCAACTGGGATAAAACTGAGGGCAAGTGAACCATGCTGAGGTAACTGGGAGTGCCTGGCAATGACGATGAGAATGTTCAGGGCAACTGGGATATACTGGGAGTGTCTGAGACCATCTGGGTGGTGACTGGGACCAGACTGGGAGCCACTGGGAATGTGCTGGGGGAACTGGGAACATGACAGGGGCAAGTGGAAGTGACTGGGGCCCTGCTGGGAGAGACTGGGATCATACTGGGGATTACTTGGACTATGCTAGGGGCAACTGGGAGAACTGGGAACACACTGGATGGAAGCGGGTGGAACTGGGATCAACTGGGACCTTGCTGGGGGCACATTCCATCATCACAGGCAATGACTGGGAGTGACTGGGCTCATACTGGGAGCAGCCACTGCCCGAACCCCTTTCCCGGCCATCCCGCCCCCCCAGCCCCAGCACCCCCCACTGCCGGGTCCCGGCAATCCCAGGGGTCCCCCCCTCTCGGGGTCCCGCTTTGCCCTCCTGGGGCTCTCCTCTCTCTGGGCTCCGGCTCAGGGGAGCCGCGGCTCTCCCGGGTCTCCCCAAACCGGTGTCCCCCCGCCGCTGCCGCCGCTCCCCGGTCCCCACGCGGCCCCGGCAGAGCTCGGGGGGCCCGGCCGGGAAGCCCAACCCCCACCCGGGGGACCCGCATCCCCCCGCCCCCCGCCGGGGCTCTGCCGCCACCCGCACCGGGACCCCCCAAAAACCCCACCCGGGGACCCCCGATGTGCCCCCGAGGGCCATCTGCGGCTGGGCTTGGGAGCCCTGCCAGCTGCAAACATCCCCCCAAAAAACCCCAAACCCAGGCACCCCCGGGATATTCGGGCCGAGCTCCCCCTCCCCGGGCACCTGCGGGATGGGGGGCGATGCTCCCGGGGCTGCGGCGGCTTCAGGAACCGCCAGGGCCACGAGATTCCTTTTCTCCTCCTCCCGGAGCTTCCTGCTGCCGCTCCGCCCCTTCCTCCCTCCCTCCTCCTCCTCCCCCGCTCCCGGAGCCCTCGCAGCCCGCGCAGGAGCGGGGCTGGAGCCGGGACAGCTCGGGACGCAGAGCGGGGGATGCCAGCAGTGGGATCCCTGGGAGAGACTGGGCTGTGCTGGGACCGTACTGGGAGCAGCTCCTGAGTGATGCTCCAGCGCTGGGGCTGGGGGCGCTCCTGGGGGCGAGGGGGGAGCGGGACCCCCGGCACCGGGACCCTGAGCTGCCACTGCCGGCACCGGGACCCCCCTGCTCCCCGTATCCTGCACAGGGACCCCCCTGAATCCCCCATTTCTGGACATCAGGACCCCCTGCTCCCCTTTTTCTCCCCATCCCGTGGCTCCCAGGCTCCAGACGTCCCGTGGGACTGGGGGGAGCCGGGGGCTGGGCTGGGATCTGTGGGAATGGAGGACTCTGAGGGGCTGGGCTGGGATCTGTGGGGATGGAGGACTCTGAGGGGCTGGGCTGGGATCTGTGGGAATGGGGGGGGATCCGTGGGGCTGGAATGGGAATGCAGGGAGCTCCAAGGGGCTCCCTGGGGCTGGGACACGACTCCCTGGGTCTGTCCTCTCCTCGTTCCCAGGTCTCCACAGGCTGCAGGTGGTTTCCAGCTGTGACCTCCTGTCCCACGGAATGTCCATGGATCCCCTGGGTGAGGCTACGAGGGGTGGGATTTCATCTCCTTCCAGCTGGGACCCGGGAGCTTTGCAGTGTCCGACGGTGCCACCTGGATCAGCCAGAGGTGCTAGGAATGCAGAGGGATCATGGTGGAGCAGATGAAGCATACCCAGGGACACAGCTGTGTGGAAGAGCTCCCAAAATCCATCAGACATGGTCGGGATGCTCTGGAGCACAAAGGTGGGTGTGGGAGGAGGAGGGGAGTTCCTGTGGGAGTGTGGGATTGAGGAATGGGGGCCTTGGGAATGCAGAAATTGCCATGGAATTTCCATGGCCAGATCTCACTCTCATCCCATCCAGGTGAGAATTCCATGGATGGATCTGTCCCCAAGCCACAGCCATGGGAATTCCATGGGGAAATGATTTGAATGGATGACCAATGCAATGCCAGCAGTGCAATGAGACGTAATCCCTGCTGGGATTGCATGGGACATGGATGCCAACGCTGTGCCCAGGCCGGCTCTGCTGTGCCCGTGGCAGCGCCAGGGGAGTGCCCTGTGCCTGCCCTGAGCCCAGCAGGAGCCTTTCCTTGGCTGCTGTGTGCCCTGCCCGGGGCAGGAGGGCACTGCCGGAGCGGCTTTGGTGGCCCCGGGCACCCGGCCGGGCTGCAGCCGCTGCAGGGGCTCCTGGGGAATGTTGCAGAGCAAAGCTGAAAGCAAACAACAGTTTCTGGAGGGGATTCTGCCCCTGGGCTGTGCTGGGAGCCCAAGGGCAACAGCCCCAAGTGCTGGAGCTCAGTGTCCCTCGGCCAGGCCGTGTTCCCTGGCTCTGCCCTGTCCCTGTCCCTGTCCCTGTCCCTGTCCTTGTCCCTGCCCCCTGTCCCTTGGCTCTGTGGGGTCAGAGGTGGCAGCACGACTTGGGGCAGCCCTGGAGGAGAACAACCCTGAGCCCCAGCTGGGCCAGTTGTCCCAGTTCCCCCAGGGGTGCCCAGGTCACTCCCAGCATGGGCCCTGTGGCTCCCAGTCCCGCCCAGTATGATCCCAGTCACTTTCACTTGCATTCAGTACAATCCCAGTATGATCCCACTATGATCCCATCATGGGCCCAGGTGTTACCATTCACCCCTAGGATGGTTCCAGCCTCTCTCAGTATGGTTCCAGTCACCCCCAGTATCATCTCAGTCACTCCCAATACTCTCAGTACAATGCCCTTTGCCCCCACTATGGTCCCAGTCCCCCAGTATGGTTCCAGTTACTCCCAGTCCGATCCCAGTCCCTCCCAAATAGTCCCAGTATATTATTCCAGTGGCTTCCTTTATGGTTGCTCTGTGATTCCAGTCACTCCTGGCCTCTCCCAGTATATCCCAGTTGCCCCCAGTGTTCTTCCACGCACTCCCAGTTGCTCCCAGTAGCTTCCACCATGATTCCAGTTGCTCACAGCGACTCCCAGTCACCTCCAGCATGATTCCAGTTACTCCCTGTATATCCCAGTTGCCCCAACATGGTACCAGCTGTTCTCAGCTTGCTCCTAGTGACTTCCAATATGATCCCAGTATGACCCCAGTCACCCTCAGTGTGGTCCAAGTTGCTCCCAGTATGATCCCAGTTGTCCCCAGCATGGTCCCATTTGGTCCCAGGATGATCCCAGTTGCCTCTAACACAGACCCAGTCACTCCCAGTATGATCCTGCTCTGATGCCACGATGATCCCAGTTGCTCCTAGCATACTCCCAGTTGCTCCCAGTCGGATCCCAGTTGCTCCCAGTTGCCCCTAGCACAGGCCCAGTCATTCCAAGTATGATCCCAGTCTCCCCCAGCATGGTCCCAGTCAAACCAGTCACCCCCAGTATGGTTACAGACACTCCCAGTATATCCCAGTTTCTTCCATTATTATCCCTGTTGTCCCAGTTCTGGTCCTTCTGGGTCCCAGTGCTCTGATCCTGCTCCCAGTGGATCCCAGTCCTGGGCGTGCTGTATTCCAGTGTGTTCCAGTGAGTCTCAGTGTAACCTGGTGCATCCTGGTGTATCCCGGCGTGTCCCAGTCCATCCCAGTCTGTCCCAGTCCATCCCAGCCTGTCCCAGTCCATGCCTGTCCCAGTCCATGCCTGTCCCAGTCCATGCCAGCCTGTCCCAGCCCATGCCTGTCCCAGTCCATGCCTGTCCCAGTCCATGCCTGTCCCAGTCCATCCCAGCCTGTCCCAGTCCATGCCTGTCCCAGTCCATCCCAGCCTGTCCCAGTCCATCCCAGCCTGTCCCAGTCCATCCCAGCCTGTCCCAGCCCATGCCTGTCCCAGTCCATGCCTGTCCCAGTCCATCCCAGCCTGTCCCAGTCCATGCCTGTCCCAGTCCATGCCTGTCCCAGTCCATCCCAGCCTGTCCCAGTCCATCCCAGCCTGTCCCAGTCCGTGCCGGTCCCTTCCCAGCCGCCGTTTCCCGGATCCTGCCCCTCCCGCCCCCGGAGCTGCGCCCGGACGGCAGCTACAGCCCCCCTGGAGCTCCAGAGGAAAACTCCACCCTTCCACAGGATCCCTGCTCCAGCAGAGCCACACCTGGCACTGCAGGAGGCTGCAGCCGCCGTTCAGTGGGACTGCTGCCAGCACCCTGACCCTCAGGGTGTCAGCTCCTGTTCTGACCCTGCCAGGGGTTTTTTTGTCTGTACTACTGCATTTGTAGTTTTAGTTTTCCTAGTAAAGAACTGTTATTCCTATTCCCATATCTTTGCCTGAGAGCCTTTTAATTTCAAAATTATAATAATTTGGAGGGAGGGGCTTGACATTTTCCATTTCAGGGGAGGCTCCTGCCTTCCTTAGCAGACACCTGGCTTTCCAAACTGTCGCCCTGATTTTTTCAGATTTTCTAAGCCTTCTGATGTTTGCATTCTTGTAACGAACTTTCTCACACACTTTATGTAAATAACTTATTGTTTTTCATTTGTTTATGGAGGAGGAGAAATTTGATGGACTGTTGGTTTGTCCAGTGTCATTGGAGGGGTGGCACTTTCAGCCTCCAATCCACTGTCACTTTTGGAAATGTATAAATGTTGGAGTCAGAAATAAAAAAGGCCTTTTCTTGCCTTGGAAGAGTAGCGTGTCCACGTCCTGTGGTTTCGTGTCCTATAGTGACAGCAAACCAAGACAGATTTTGGCAACCAATGTGAGACTGCAAACTCTGATTTCATGCTATTTATAGATGTGTCAGTTGTTGGTTTCATAGAGCTGATTTTTGGCAAAAGTGTGGTTTTTGTTTTATCCCCTCTATTAGACTTTCAAAGGTGAAATCTTATTCACCTTTGGTCAATAAGCAAAGTTTTTAAATTGATATATATGGGAGGATTTTTTGCCAAAAATTAGCTCATGAAAAGGATGGAGCAAAATCGAATGTTACACTGGCGTTGGTTGGTTTTAATTACTTCTTGTAGTGCAGATTTTCCTGTGGAACAACCAAAATCAAATGTTTGGGTGACCTTAGCCAGGGCAGCAGGCTCGGACACCATATGTTTGCCTAACTTGGAACCAGAAAAGCCTTTCTCAACCTGTCTAGTCAGTGCCAGTAAAGGATTTGCTTGTGATCAAAAAGCAATCCAGTAGGATGCCTGGTGAAATTGACAATGGGAGCAGTCCTGTATTGAATTGGAACATTTGGGCGAAAGAAGATCCCAAAGTATCGTCTGAAGCCCAAGAATTACAAATCCTTGGTCCTTTAACAATGGATTTCTGCCTTACGTTTACAGCTAATGATTGGCAAGAAGGTGATCCTCCAAAGTACAAAGTTACTCCCCATTGTTTTGCATACAGAAATTCAAGTTGTTGGTGTAATTATTCAGACAGTTGGGATGTGCTTTCCGAGGCTGACCAATATCCACGACAATTGCCAAAAGGATGTTGGTTCATTGGTGGAGATAGGGCTGGGCAGGGCATTCCATCACGCCTTGAAGGTGGCCCATGCAGCACTGGAATGCTCACTGGTATAGCCCCTACTGCTAAAGCAGTCATTAAGAAGAAATATAGGGAACAAGATCTGCTCATCATTATGATGAGAACTGTAAGAGGGATTTCATGCCTTGGAATGCTGCCAAAATGGTTTCAGCAGGTTTGTTTTTACCCCAGCTGGCTTCAGCAATGGCATTGAAACAATTAGATGGGGCTGGATGTTGGCTGAGTAAACAAACTAATGCCACATCCACTGCAATCAGTGATATGCTGACAGATGTTAACAGTGTTAGACATGCTGCCCTTCAAAACAGAGCAGCAATTGATTTTCTTACTGGCACACGGACACGGTTGTGAGGAATTTAAAGGATTGTGTTGTATGAACCTGTGTGATCATTCTGAATCCATCCACAAAAGCATACAAAAGCTGAAAGATTTGGCAGCTGAAATTAAAGAAGATGGTGGGTCCTGGTTAGGTGACTTGTTCCAAGAATGGAGCTTTGCACCTTGGCTAAGGGAACTTTGTAAAATAGGTTTGTATGTGTTGGGTGTTTTGGTGGTGATACTGGTAGTAATTCCTTGCATACTTTGGTGTGTGTGACAAATGATGGACAAAACTATCAAAGAAGTTTCTATCATACAGGAGAGAGAGGTAGGAAATGGATTCACAGAGAGTTCTTGAAATCTCACAGAGATGGTGGATGAAGGTGTAGACATGGAGGAAGGTTTTGAATTAAGACCTTGGAATTGACGAGACTTTTGTGAACAATGTCTTGTAATTGTTATCAGACATGACTTATGCCCTTTGAACTGACTGGACTTTCACTGCATTAAAATTGCTGTGTTGTAATATAGTAATGCTTAGTGCAAGCAAAAAGATGCTTTAAGCAAGTAATAAGCAGATATATTATAGTACAGCTACAAAACACAAAGTAGTTAATAAATGACATGGTTATGAAGGTTTCTTTAAGGTGAACTGAGAGGGGGAATTGTGGGAATCCTTAAAATCAGAGGGTTTTGGGAAAGCTGCAAAAGGCAGTCCTCAGAGACAGCAGAACTGTGATTATACAGTAGCCATAAGATTGGTCAACAGAGAAATTAGGTAAGAAGTAGAAAAGTAAGGCCAAATAAAATAATGGTTTGTGTATTAATGCTTGGCTAGAATAACTCCCTATGCTACAGAAAAGTATATCTAGCGAGATATTAGGAAGTTCTAAGCTGAATAATGGAGCTCTGTGCATTGTGTTTAATGCTTAGACGCAGGTATTGTATTTGAAATAAGCAAGCATTGTTTTAACCAAAGGTATGTGTGCTTATCGTGGTTGGATGCAACTGCTGTCAAATATGCTTTTGCTTTGTGTGATTGGTCAAAAAACTTATAGAGTTGTAACATTAATTTCTTAGTCTGCTGCCTGGCATGTGAGCTGCTGGCATCTTCCCATTGTCATAACCATGTAACGAGACTGATGCTGGAAAATAAAACAGCTCAAGGCACGTTCCTCAGCAGTCCCGTCCCGTTCAGGATTTGTACACAGCCCCGGCTGGCGACAGAAATCCTTTTAGGGCTGAGTTTTATCAAGTTCATCTTGTTAAGCTCTATTGCTGTCCAAATTAATTTATATCAGATTTCAGTGTCATTTAGTCTGAGGTATCATAAATTTTACGAGTCAGCTGTTCAGTGTTTTCCTTTGTTGCATTTTTTCTGTCATAAATACATTCATGTTTGTATTCCTGTTTTTATAGCCAGCTTTTCATATTTTTTACCATCTTTTGGTGTAATTATCTACAAGACACGTGTCGTTTCAGGATCCCTCCTTTGTTCTCTAGCTGCTCATGTATCTCTTAGACCAGACTACCCCTCTGGCTGGGCTCTGCACTGGGGCTCCATGGTTTGACCCAGTGCTGCCTCATGATTTTTAAGTATTTTTCAGAGTTCCAGGAAATGATGTCTCAGCTTTGTCAGAAGTCTTCTCTAAACTGATGGTATTGTGACATCTACTCTAAGCAATCAGATGCAGTCCCAATTGTTATTACAGAACCACTCCAACAGTTTGCTGTGTTTAAAGCATCTCCATGCTGAGGAAATTCTGGAGGAGACAGCTATTGGATGGTTCATCAGTCTTTCATCCCTAGACCTTTACTCCTAAGTGCTATTCTTAGGAGCCTTGTTTTCAATTACATTTATGGAATTTTCTCCCACTTAGAGCTTGGGTGGTGGCCAGGCCTTAACTCTACCTGGAGAGGAATTAGCCAACAGACCCAGATGTTTTCTGCATCAAAACTAGATTTGAGTTGCTTTGACTTTGCAATTTGAGTGTCTGTACATGACAGTTGAACTATTTTTAAAGGGAACTTGGGAATTATGATCTGGAAATAATTATCCAAGTCCCCACTGAATCGAGGTTTGTCAGCTGTTTGCAGACTCTGGGGTGATGGTACATTATTTCAGAGATTGCTATTTATTTCATTCCACCTATGTTGTTAGTTTTGTCTGCTATTAGAAATATTCCTGATCGTTGTATCCAAATTATTCCTAATTGCTCTAAGTTTCTTGTTCACTACATGTATTATTTTACTATGATATTTTTTCATACTCATAAAAGACATGCATCTCATTCTTAAAAAACAAAAAAGGAGAGGAATGAATGCCTTAAGAACATTCAAATAATGCAATATGTACATGAGAAATTTGGACGACTAATCATTTTGAATCATGCAATATTTACAATAGAAATTTGGAGAAAAGATCATCCCATCTAAATCCCAATGGAGTGTCCCACAGGGAAGCCTAATTGATTCATTAACTTCAGGAGAAGAGATGCCTGTGTTTTATCACCAGCAGCTCAAAGCAGTCACCTGTTCATTCCATCAGATACTGATCAGCTCTGAAGAAATGAGGCCCAGTGGAAAGAGAAATAACCTCATCCCCTTGCAGCCTTTGTGGCCAGAACAGGAACAGGAGTAGGACTGCCAAGACACAGCTGTGCCTGGAAACTGACAGAGGCAATTGGCCAACAAAAGCCTCATGGCATCATCATGGGACAGTGCTCCTCCCAACCTTCTTCAGTTCTTCCCTGTTCCAGCTCCCAGGAGGACATTCAGTGATGTCCAAGATCAACATTTCCAGCTAATGGACCTTCTCCTACTTCTCAGCTAATTGGAAACAATGGTCATTTCTTTCCATTTCCCTAAGAGACATTGGACATTATTCTTTTGTTTGCTCATGCTGCAAAACCCTGTGTCAATGACTTGACAGAATTGGGTAAGTTTTGTTGATTGTAATTGGTCTTTTATGTATCTTATCCCACATCTAACAAATAACCAGTGATAACCTTCATGAGATCATACCCTCCCAAGAGTGAGCTGTTTCAACATCAGAACATAGGAGCCTTTTTTAAATGAACAAAAAGGGGGAGATGTCAGAGACAGGTAGAATAATGATAAAAGAAAGGCCTTATGAAACCCGGCCTTGTTCTGCTATATTAACAGCTGGCCTGTCATCTCTTCTAAGTGCAGCTAAGCAGTCACAAGTTCCCATGTGAAGTTATTTTGAGAATGAGACTTGGTGAACAATCTGATCTGAGGGTGAAAAACAAATGCACCCACAATAACAAGGGATTTGTCCCATGAGAATCAGTGAAGAGAATAGGTAACAATACAAACAATACAACAGAGAGATTTGATGCACAAGTAAAATATATTTTATTATCCAACAGAATAACTGGCATAACTAATAATAAGAAATCTATTAACTAACTAAAGTGACACATTAGGTTTGTCAAACTGTATAAAATAAGTTGTGTGAATAAAATAAAGAATTCTTCTCCAGCTCAGCTGGGTTCTCTGGGATTTTGGTTCCTCCCTTCTTTGGGGCTTTGGCTTCCCCCTTCTTTGGGGCTTTGGGTTCCTTCTTCTTTGGGGCTTTGGTCTCTCTCTTCTCTGGCACTTTGGCTTCCCCCTTCTTTGGGGCTTTGGGTTCCTTCTTTTTTGGTGCCTTGCTTTCCTTCTCTGGGATTTTGATTTCCTTCCTCTCTGGGCATTTGGTTTCCTTCTTTTCTGGAGGTTTGCTTCTCTTCTCTGGAGATTTGGTTTCCTTCTTTAGGATTTTCAATTCCTTCCTCTCTGGTGCTTTGCTTTCCTTCCTCTCTGGGATTTTGATTTCCCTCTTTTCTGGAGGTTTGTATTTCTTTTCTGGGAGTTTGTTTTCAATCTTCTCTGGAGCTTTGGTTTCCTTCTTCTCTGGGAATTTGGATTCCCTCTTCTCTGGAGGTTTGTATTTCTTTTCTGGTAGTTTGTTTTCAATCTTCTCTGGAGCTTTGGTTTCCTTCTTCTCTGGGAATTTGGATTCCCTCTTCTCTGGAGGTTTGTATTTCTTTTCTGGGAGTTTGTTTTCAATCTTCTTTGGAGCTTTGGTTTCCTTCTTCTCTAGGAATTTAGTTTCCTTCTTCTTTAATAATGCTTTGGTGTCCTTCTTCTCTGGGGCCTTGCTTTCCTTCCTCTCTGGGAATTTGATTTCCTTCTTTTCTGGATGTTTGTTTTTCTTTTCTGGGAGTTTGTTTTCAATCTTGTCTGGGGCTTTGGTTTCCATCCGCTCTGGGATTTTGGTGTCCTTCTTCTCTGGGGCCTTGCTTTCCTTCTTCTCTGGGGGTTTGGTTTTCCCCTTCTCTGCTTTTGGAGGTTCCTTCCCCACAGAGACACCCTTCTTTTCTTTCTTCTGCTTCTCTTTCTCCTTCTGCCTCTCTTCCTCTGCCAAGGCTTTTGTCTCCTCCTCAAGCTTTGGAGCCGGCCGCTTCAGCTCCCTTCTGCAGACAAAACAGAAAACATGGCTGAGAGTCAGCACCAGAACCTTGGGCTCACTCGTCCTGGCTGGCCCTGCACTTCATTCCTTGACCCTGAGGCCAGGCAGCAGGGCCAGACCATTTCCGTGAATTCTCCTCAACCCACAGAGGTTGGGAACATCCCAAGGGAGGGCAGTGGTGGAAGGGCACCTCCAGGACCAGCCAAGCCTGAGCCTTGCCATCAGAAGGGCTTGACTGTGCAAGCTGCCTCTCCAGGCACAGCCAGACACCTCCAGCCCACTGCCAAAGGCTGATCCACCAGCTCTCTGCGCTGTGCCTGAAAACGCCCTTTGTCTCTTGACTTCCCAGTTTCAAGCAGAGCACAGAGTGCCAACGTCTGCTGATCTCTCCTGCAATTCTTACTCAGCTCATTCAGCCCCCTTCTCCCTGGGCACAGCTGAAGCAGGATTTCAATGAGTTCGGATTTCAGCTGAGGCTTAGAAGCAATTCACATTGATCAGGATGTCAGTTAGACAGGCAGACCATAGGTTAATGATGATTAGATGCTTCAGCCAGAGCTGATTGTTATATTGTTTACCATGATGAGCTTCTTGATAGAAGGAAGTGGAGTAAGTGAACTGTTAGAAGAACATCTTGAAACCAGCAGAACAATGGTTAGCACCTGGGCTTGATGTCAATCAATCACTAAGCAGGGGACCTTGGATGGTGCCAGAGGGTCACAGAGACCTGATGAAGACATTCCTGACTTCATCCCTTAAGACCACTGACCCAACTGGAGACCACCGACCCAATTCCAGAGAAGAATTGCACAGGTGTGAAGGACCAATGACCACATTTTAATACAGAGCGAGGAGGGAAGGTGCTGGGGTTGTGCACATCTATTGTATGTAAGATCTTGGGAAATAAAGAGAGGGCAAAGAACCTTGTACAGCGCGGTCACGCCTTGTAGGGACGACTCTGGTGCCGCCCACCGGGGTTAATAAACATACCACTTTCTAACTTCAATGAGTTAGAGAGTCTCTGTCCGTGAGCCTCGGTTTTAACAACTCATAGTCTGATCCTAAATGAGAATAATCCCATCAGTCAGAAAGCAAAGGCTGCAGGAACTGCTCTCCTGCAAGACAGGCTCTTGTCAGCCAGATTTCCTGCTGGAAGCCAGCTGTGACCAAGCCAGCTGCTGCTGTCTGCCATGGAAACCATCTGAAGCAGCCTCGTCCCTCTCCTCCCCATGAAACCAACTTCAGCCTGGCCTGAAGGAAGTCCTGATGCACAGGCTTGCTTTAAGCAGCCTCCACTCCCAGCTCACACTTTGCCTGTGTGTCCTGAGCTGGGCTGCCCTGCTGGAGCAGAGCTTCTCCTGTGCTTGCCCACTGCTGCAGCTGAAGGGGAGCCCCAAGGACAGGAGCTTTTATGGCTGCTGCCCCACCATCAGGAGAACCCTGGCAGATCAGCACTGCAAGGACTTCATCTGTGGCAGCACCAGCACCCAAACCAAGGTTTGGTCTGTGCCCCACGCCTGCCCACACCACAATCCCACTGTTTTGGTGAAGAAGGGAGATGATGAAGAAGATGCAACTCAACACCATGGAGCTAAAGACATCTCTAGAGGCAGTGCCAAGGCAGGGCCAGAGCCCAGCTCCCTGAAGGCAGCATCTGAGCCAGGAGGGCTCACCACTAAACTAGAGAAGAAGATGCTCTGTCCCAACAGAAGAAGGTGCTTCCTCTCTTGGGAGCCAGGGAGCCAAGAGTGGCCATCCCTGTGCTGCTTCTGGCCTTTGCTATGCAGCACCTCTGAGCTCAGAGTCCTTGGAGCAGGGAAGCCCTGCAGGGACAGTAAGCCATGGAGAGCAGGAACCCATGGAAGGCTTACTCACCTCTCCCTGAGAGGTGCCCCAGAGCCACAGTTGATCTCCTGGGAGCTCGGGGAGCAGCTGGCACGTGAGGCCTCCCCGGGCACCAGCACCTCGGAGCTGGGGCCTCCCTCCACGTGGCACAGCGCCGTGGCACTGGAGATGCTGTTGAGGTGGCCAGAGAAGGGCAAGGAGACCTGCTGGCTCTCTCCTGGCTGCAGCACACCTGACACTGGCAGGATACTGGAAGCCTGCATGGAAGACAGGAGAGATGGAGGTGTTGAGCATGGAAATGGATGCAGAAGAGCAACTTGGAGCAAAGTGCAGCTGCAGCCAGAGGGGCCTATTCCCCAAACACTGCCAGAATCACCCTGATCTCATCCTGCATCCATGCCACTGACCAGTGCAGGGACCATGGGGAAAATCTCCTCCCATCCTCACGGGTCAATGCATTCATGAGTACATGACATGAAAGTGAACTGGGATGTCTCCTGGCACTAGAAATTCTCTCTGATGCACAACTTGCCTTGAAAAAGTTTCAAAACTTACTGCTTTTAGAAAAGGAGGAGACTCAGAGTGAGAGCTCTTGGAGCTGAGCAAAGGACTCCCAGCCCAGCTCATCTGACTCCTGAGGCTCTGCCCCTCTCTCTCTGATTTAAATGCTGCTCCCTCAAGGTGCTACAGCAAAAGCTCCTGCAAAACCTTCCTCTGGACCACCTGAGGAGTTGCAGGGGGAGCAGTGCCCTCCATAGGTGCTGCACAGCGTCCTTGGGCAGCCCCACAACGTGTCCTGCACGGCCTCTCCAACACCCAGCTGCTCCAGCAGCACTTTGTGCTGGGCCTGCAGGGATGGGAGGCCCCTCTGTGGCCAATGCTCAGGGCCACCAGTGGCACTGGCAGCTCCAGCCCTGCTTGCCACACTGCCAGCGTGCAAGGGAGACAGATTCCCTCTTCCCTTCTCCGCTCCCAGGGCAGTGTGCGGTGCGTCCACGCAGCACCTGAATCCCTCCAGGCCTGCTGGGAGGTGAGGGCTTGCAGGAGCTTGTGGTGGCACCTGAAAAACAAGCCATTCCCTACGCCTGCAGGAAGAGACAGCCACTTTGCCAAGTCCCAGTTTGTAAGACAGCTTCAGGGCCAGCAGTGCAAGAGCAGCTCTCGGGTGACAGCAGAGAGCTGCAAACAGGGAGTCTGGCTGGGCTGGGAAGAGGGCACATGGAGATCAGGACTCATCCCAGCTTGCTCTGCCAAGGAAGCTGCAGCTCTTCCCATCATGATGCAGATGAAAGCCTCATCTTGCATTGGGAAGGCAACAAGGCAAAAAATGCCACACTCAACACAGGTCTGTAGGATCTGAGTGAGCTTCTCCAAGGAAAACTCTCCTATTTCTCCCTCCCACTCCCCCATGTCCAGCCACTGGCCCTGCTGCCCAGCCACTGTCAGGGCACAGGACAGCAGGGCAGCAAAAAGGGAGCTCAGCAGGAGCATGACTTGCTGGTGGCAGGCTGGGAGGCAGCACAAGCAGTAGGTGTACAAGAAAATCTACCTCTGCTCCTGAAGACTGGGTCAAATCCTGCTCTTCAGTCAGGGCTGTGGCTGCCTCCTGCTTTCCAGCCCTGAAGTGCCTCCATCGAGACGCTGGGCAATGCAAACATGTTCTCATCTCCTTTGGTGGTTGGGGAGTGAATTGAGGTGGGTGAAGCTCATCTCTGGAAAAGAAGATAACTGTGAACAGGGACCTGCAGTGGGAGGGAGGGACACCTGCACCAGCAGCTCCTGCTCAGGATGCAGCCCCTGGCTGGCTGCTGGCACCTTGAACTGAGAAATGCTTTGATCCAGCCCTTCCCAATCCAGGCTGGAGCAGGTCTGCTCTAAAGGCAGCCCAGGGATGACACTGAGCTGCTGCAGCAGCTGCAACTGCTTGCACTGAGGAACTGCAGAGGACAGGGATGAACACCCTGTGGGCATGCAGAAAGCACAGTGGGAGAGGAAAAGACAGAGAAGGCAAGCAAAAAGGGCAGATTTGAGACATCCAGGGGCAGACCCAGCCAGTGACAGCCAGCACAGCCCCCCCAGGGCCCAACAGCAGAAACTCTGCAGCTCCACCAGGTATTTATCAGGAATGTTTCCCTGACACTGCTGGGGGCTTGGCTGACATTTTCCAACACTCCCAGGGGACTCAGGTGGCATTCCCCATGCATCCAGACATACATACATGGGCTGTAGTGCTGGGATCCTGCCAGACTCCATCAGCCTGGGGCTTGGCGAGGTTTCTGCCAGCCGTCCAGAGCTCCATAACTGTTTTCTCTGTCCCAGGAAGCAGGCAAGAAACATTTTTAAAAAAACCCAAAGCAAACCACAAGAGGGAAACCTAAAAATCCTTCAACAGCTCAACCCTGCTCTAGTTATTTCTTTAGGGACAGCTACCACTCTCCAGCTGAAATGCTGGGCTTTTGGAGAAAAAATAAAAAGCAAATTACATGTTCACCTCCAAATTTAAAAGGATCAAGGTAAGAGAACCTTTCAAACTACAAAGGATTGCCCCAAAGGTAAAAGCTTTGCAAGAAATCTCTAGTTCAGACCAGGCTGACAGTTAAACAACTGGTTCCTCTGGTGGGGAGAAGCCCTCCTCTTTAAGGTAAGCAGTCTGAGAGTTGAAAGCAACTGTTCTGTCAAACCTCAGGCTCCCTGGCACAGCCTGCCTTGCCTGTCCTTCCTCTTCACTGATTTACATGCAGTGCCACAATGGCCCAGGTTCAGATGTTTGGTGCCATTCAGGGAATTTGGCATTGTCATTTCCTTATGTTTTAATGTCAGTTTCAATCCTTGCAACCACTCTTCAAATGCCAGCTTTCCTTTCGTTGACAGAAAGCTCAAGGTTCCCAGAAGTATTCTGACATCCCCTTTTGTGCTCAGAGAGATGCCATTTCCAAACAGATGTTTCCAAAGTTAACAGCATTTTCAAGAGTAATGCACTAAAGTGGCCCTGGATTCCAGCTCAGACCAACGACATTCTGTGCCAGACACTGAGATTACCACCCGTGAGGCACGAGCTGTTTGTGCCACCCATCCCTCCTGGCCTTCTCCACAGCAGCCTGTGCCTGTTTTCCCCGGCAGAATCCCTGTGCCCTTTGCAGCCTGCCAGGAGCAGCTGCACAGAGGCACACATCTCCCCTGCACTCACCAGTGGGTTTCTCTCATCCCCGAACACGCCGATGAGAACATTGGTGCGATGCGCGCCCAGCGCCTGCACTTCCACCAGCACCGGGATCTCTGCAGTGCTGTGAGGCTGGACAATCCCACAGGGCTTGGGGCTGGAGTAGAGCACAGCAGCGTCCTCCTTGCGTTTCTGCAAGAGACACAATGAAATGCAGCTTCAGAGGCACCTCTGAAGAAACTTTACACTCCCTAACATCCACCGCAACAGCAACTGACACACGTGTTTAAAAATGCCCAGGACAAAGGTAAAAGACACAAACAAGATGCAAGAATTGTAGGCTTAGCATTCCCAGGGCATCCTGCAAGGAGGCTGCTAGCACAGGCACTGGTGTCTGTGGATGCAGCAGCTTTCACAACCCTCTAAGATCTCCCACAAGAAAACACCCTGAAGACTAGAACATCAACTGTTCCCTCAGCAGGTTAAACTGCATCCTCAAGTTTACATTCGGGTAGGATCCTGTTCTCAGCAGATCTTTAAGACTGAATAGAAACCAGCAAGGTCATGTCCAAATCCTTTTTTCCCCTAATAAGCTCCTCAAAAATATTTGAGAGGGGGAGGTGGATGGGATGCCAAACCTGTTCAATGAGCCCGTAGCAGCCAGGCAGGTGGCTGGGATTCCTAATCAGGAACTTCTTCTCGTATGGCACCTTCAAGAGGCACTCATCATATTGCAGCACGTGGGGGGACACTTGCAGCTTTGGAACGAGACATCTGGACAAAGAGATGAGCCCAGGGGAATTAGAGATACTGAGAGAATGGAGAACATTTACCCCCAAAGATTGTGAAATGGAGCATAACACATTGGTCACTGTCAAATGGACATTGAACAGCCCTGCAGTGATAAATTGCCTTCTACATCTTCCTGCTCCAACAGGTCTTGTTAAGCAGGGGCAAACCCTGAGAGGCAGCACCCAGAGGCTGCCAAGTGCCCCAGGCAGAGCACTTTGTCCCACAGCTGCCTCAGCCCCTCCTTTCCCCAGGAAGGCTTGCAAGGACTCCTGTAACACTCCCAGTGATCCATGAGCTCTAGGGGAGCCTTCCCAACAAGGATCAGAGCTCACTAATGCTCAAGGAACACACAACTCCAGTGCCCAGGAAAAATGACTCCCTTCTCTGCCATGGTGCTGTTGCCCTGCCTGGGAACTCAGCTGCTTGCCCCAGCCTTGGAGGGCACGGGACACCAGCTGCCCTCCAGAGTGGCTGATCAGCCCCTCCCAGGCCCTACAGCTCCCTGGCTCCTTCCCTCCACAGCTCCAGGCACTGACTGTCCCCAGCCCCACCTGCTTGACAAAATGCCAGCCCAGGCACTGCCTGGATGGCTCTGCCTGGGAGAGGGAACAGCCCCAGGGAACTGCATCCCTCCTGGCATTCCACTGACACCCACAGCAGCACAGCAGGATGGAATTCTGCTGCAGCAACAACCACTTTTGCTCTTAGCTCTGAGAACATTCAAGCTCAGAGTGGGAAGCAGAGGGAAGGAGAAAATCTAGAGCTAAGCTGCCACACCAAGGGTTGCTTTCCCCTCCTGAGACCTTGCCCTCAGCACTCTTGCTGGCAGCCACTTCCCCCCTGCCACGTGCCCTCATGAACAGAACCAGAGCCTGGCTCTCAGCAGGCTGCTTGCTGTGTCCCAAACCAATGCACGGTGCTCGCACCCAGCACAACTCCACCTCTTGCAGCAAGAAGGAGAGGAGGCCCTGGGGAAATTTGTTCCACCTCAAGCACCAAAAGCCAGGCCAAGAAATGATCTCATTCCTGGTGCCTTCAGAAAAGGGCCCGGGACCCTGCTGGGCTGGGAGCAGGGCTGCTTTTCACCACAGGCTGCTGTCCAAGCTCTGCTCTTCTCATGCCCAGCCGGCACAACATGAGCTCATGATCCAGCACTTCTCCTTGGCAGCTGCAGCCAGCAAAGCCTGGGCAAGGCAGGGGCTGGGGAGACCAGGGAAGGGCTGGTACCTGGCTGTGATGACCAATGATGCCACTCCCTTGCCAAAACCCTCCAGATCCACCAGCATTTTCCGGTAGAACTCCATCACCGAGTTGGAACACAGGGTCACCTGGTGGAAGAGAAGAACAGGAAATTCTTCCTTACAAAAGCTCATTATCCACGTGTGATATCCTCCAGTCCTTGAGGGAAGATTTTGTCTTAATTCTGCTGCTGCTCCATGTGTAGAGCACAGTCTCAAAGCAACAAAAGCCTTCTGGCAATAGCAGATGTGTTAAACACACCTTGCTATCAGGGCATAGCTCAGCTACATTAAAACATTAGACTAAAGCTCTATGAACCACTGTATTCAAATTAAGGGGCCAATTTCTCATCTGACTACAATGACATCAATGCAGAAGAAATCTGACTTGAACACAACGAGTTCAGCTTTACAGCAGGAAGCTGAGGGCAAAGTGTGGCCCAGCAGGTGCTGGGCAGTTCATGGCTGCAGAGTTTTTTGTCCCCACTGGAGATTCCTGCAGTGAACACAAATCCTTCTGCTCCCCAGGAGAGGGGAAATGAGACCAAGAAGAAAAGCTAACTGCTTTCTACAATGACATCCCTCTAACAGCCACCTTCTGCCCTCATCTTTGCTCTGCCCACTTGCAATCAAATAAATGGCTCTCAAGAACCCAAGAGTGACTTCCTGCCTTGACCATATGGTATGTGACCTCAGCATATGATTTTGGAAAGAAAATAGTGCTCCTTGAGGAACACCCCGAGTAAGGCAGCTGGCAGAGGCCTCAGAGCAGTGCAGATCTCTCACTCACACCATGCTCAAAGCTGCAGCAGAGCTAAAGCCCTCCCACACTGCAGTGCAGCTGCAGCCCTGGTGCTGAAGCGTCTCTGGCTGCACTCTGCCCGTACCTGGATGTCCTGGTGTCCCTGGGGCAGGATGGTCCCTCGGCTGGGAGTGATTGTAAACTCCCGGGGCTCCACATACAAGTGAATGCCCTTCCTCCAGGCTGGGTCACTGTGGCAGCGGATCTGATCGACGCTGTCCACGGCCGGCTGCGTGCCATCGAACGACATGCGGAGCTGGAACGTCACGGGCACCGGGGAGCTGTTAGTGAGCCGGCAGCACTGGGTGTAGGGAAAGCCTGGGAAAGGACACCAACATCCATTGAGGCTCCCATTGTGGCATGACTCCTGCTGGGAATGGCCTGGCACGATGAAAGTGGCACTGGAGTTCAGCTCTGGATTATCTGAACTACAGCTCAGCCAGACGCTGCATGAGGAATGAATCGTCACTCAGTTCCCTTTGACACAGATTGCAGACTGCAGCCTTGAAAATGCCCACTCCTAGCCCTGCTGAACACTGCAAGCTTCTCTCTTGGCGATGGGGAGGAGCTGTCTCACCTGCCCCAAACCAGCACCAGTGATCTCCCAGTGATGAGTGTGCACCCAGACCGAGCATTTCCTCTGAGAATTCAAGCTGTCAAATTCCCTGTTAAGCCTGCCAACACTCCCACCCTTTTCAAGATAGATAAACAGTGAGTCAGCATTGAGAAGAAGCTACAGCAAAAGAAAGTGAGGATGGAATCAGGAACTAGAACGTGAGGCAAAGCAGCCCAATGCAGCTTCTCTCTGCAGGATCCTTAAGGCATCTCTTGGTTTGGGCCAAGCAGACTGAGCACGAGACAGCTCAGAGCCCACTCAACTGGGGGCACACCAAGCCTTGCTTGGAGATTGGCAATGAGGAACCAGGTCCCACCTCACCTAACAAACGGGGACATCACACCCATGCTGCTCACTGGGATTGCTGCCTGCAAGGCTTTACCCCACTGGAGCTCTGGGATTTGCTTTCCATGCTGGAAAGCCAGAGATGCAGCCACTCATGGTGGGGATGTCCTGCAGAGCCCGGAGAGCAGCCACAAGCTGCTCTGCAGTGGACATCTGGCTGGGCTGGCCAGCTCTGTGGGGAGGAGACTTCTCCCCAGGCCTGCTCACCAAGAGGCACTGGAACACAGATGGGGAGAAAAAACAACTGCAGCTGCAGCCCAGAGCTTCTCTGTGCCCATCCCAGTGAGCACTGCCAGCTCCAGCAGTGACTCCAGCAGGGAGGCAAGAGAGGCACAACAAGGACAAACACAGATGGCAAAACCTGCAATGAGACTGAGCTCACCGCACGCAGACAACAGTCAACAGTTCCAAAGAAGCAAAGATACAACAGCTGCCTTCAGCTGAAGAGACCTTAGGAATGAAAGCAGATCCAGCAGGATCAATCTCCTGGTTCAGAACCATAGTTCCATTGGTTGCCTTTCTTGTTTCCTTTTTTCAAAAAGGCAACTTGACAAGTGCCTCCATGGTGATGCAGGGTGGGACAGAAGCAGCTCAGGAAAGGCAAGTAGTTTCCTTAAAAAGTTCATGACCTTCCTTGTTCTGGGTTCAGGCTTGGTAGTGAATGCTCCCCTTGGTCTGGGAAGGGGGATAGGGGTTTTGGGGGTTTTGGCCCTGGGGGTGGGCTTTTCCCTCGGGGGTTTTTGGCAGCTGTGGCGTGATGCCGTGGGCGCTGTGCAGTGGGAGCTGAGGCTGGGCAGGGAGCGGAGCTTCCCTTCCTCCCGCTCGGGGATGGGAGCTCGGCCGCGTGCTGCTGCGGGAGGTTGTGTGCTTGGCCTGGGACTGCCCTGGCTGCAGCTCAGCCTGGCACCCACCCTGCCTGCCTTCCCGGCTGCTGCCTGCTGCTCTGAGCCACTGCCCACATCCCCCTGCCCTCTGTCCCTCTGCAAAAGGAGCATTTCCCTCCTTCCCTCCTTCCCTGCCGCTGCCGGCTGGCAGGGGATCACTGCCCTGCCAGAGCCCACAGCTCCTCCTGCTGGGATCCTTACTGCACCAAAGGGAAAAAACGGGACTTGGGAGCTGGCAAACGTCTGCTCTTGTTCTCTGGGCTCTCCTGATATAGTCTAGGAAAGAACTGTTATTCCTTTCCCCATCGTTTGAGCCCTGTAATTTCAAAGCTGTAATAATTTGGAGGGAGGGGCTCATCTTTCCATTCCAGGAAGATCCCCACCTTCCTTGGCAGACATCTGTCTTTTCAAGCAGGACAGAGACACCAGAAAATACTGACTTTCTCTGCCTTGCTTCTATTTGATCTGACAATGGCCAAATGCTCCCTGCGGCACCAGCAGCCCTGCAGTTCCCACCCTGAAGAGGCTGCTGGGGCAGAGCAGGAGCAAGGGATGCTTTTCCCTTGGAAGGCACAGATCCCTCCCGCTGTGTCCCAGCCCAGGCAGCACTCACCAAAGGAGATGTCCCCGAAGTTGAGCTCAGGGAGGTCGAAGTGCAAACTGGGTCCAGTGACGCTGCCCCTGCATGGCGAGGACAGAGCAGGAAATGCCTTGGTTCAAGGAATTGCAAAGCTCCGGCTGGCGTGGCTCGGGGGCACAAACCTGGTGTCAGGGCACCGTGCCTTTCAAACCAGCACACACCATGTGCTCAGCACAGTGCCCCTGGGCACAGGAGGCAGCTAAAGCCAAGTGGCCAGCAGCCAGCAGCCACTGATGGGCTCTGGGCACAGGGCAGGCAGGAAAAGCCCCCGGGATGCTGCTGGTCCCATGAAGGACCCTGAACACACAGCCAGACATGGCTCCGGGCCTCAGTTTCCCCATCTGCAATGGGATGGGCATCAAGGTGTCCCCACAAACTTCTGTGACCAGCCCTTCCAGCCACAGGTTCCTGCTTTGCTACTTCTTAGCTGTAACTGCTGTTCCCATGGAGGAGCTTTCTCAGCAGAGTTTGACCCACACCATCATTACAGACACAGTTCTGACACATGAACCCAGGGCAGCCCCAAACATCCTCTGAAAAGAGCAGCAACACTTCTACACAGGGCACAGATGAATCCTAGAGGAACGGACCAGCTTGTCAGCAGTGCAGCAGCTGGCACAGCCAAGAGCAACAGCTTCAACAACCAAACAAGGGGGTCCTGAATCTAGCACAGCACCTCACCTGTCCTTGAACTCAGCAGACACACTGCAAAAGTCACCAACACCCACTGAAAGCAGCACTTGAAGCTGCACAACACTCACCAGTTGATTTCATGGCTGATGCCAATTCATGCCCACTCTGCCTTGTGGTTAAAAATCCAGGCCCAGTGACCTGCGCCTTCTGTTGGATTCACAGCACTGCCCCTGGCTCTGCTCCACACATCTCAACAAGAGACAACTGCCCTTGCTCAAGGAGAAAGCTGCTGATGCACAAACATCCCATCACCAGTTTGGGGGAGGGACAGAGGAGAATCATTTATTGGATGGTGGAAGGTTCCCTCTTGATCTCCAAAATAAAAAAGCAACACTTTTCCTCCAAAAACAAAGCCAGCATCATTCTTTCTCCACTGGCGGCAGACCTACTCACCACTTTTCCCTTGCTAAGTAATAACTTCCTTGTTCTTTTTCATCCATCTCCCTCATCTTACTGCTATCATCCAGTGCAGATTGCTTTCATTTCTTCACTGCCTTGCCCCAGTGCCTCCCAAGAGCAGCAGCCTAGCTCCAAAGCTGCAGAGCAGCCAGCATCAGCTCTCCTGCTCCCACTGCATTATCCTAGCAGCCCATGGCTCAGGCTGGCAGGGACAAGGCCTCGTGCTGCTGTGGTGCTGAGCACTGAGCTCTGCCTCCCCTATCATCACCCCTTGTCCCTTCTGCTGGGCCAGGATGATCTCTTGCCATGGCACCAGCCCAGGGGATGGTGCCCAAGTCCTTGGCACAGCTCCTGCTGCACAGTTCCCTGACTCCCACATCAGCCCTTGCCTGGCTGTGCACAGGAGGCACCAGAGCCCTCTGGGCACAGCAGCAGGGAGCACAGCTTGTCCCCCACAGCATGGCCATGAGAGGGGAGGTGAGGCTGCTGCTGCCCATCTGGCATGGATTATTGACAGAAGTTTTTAAAAGCACTGCTGCTGCTGCAGAATGCCCCAGGCTGGCCCATCTCCAAAGCCCTGGGGGCCTTGCTGGCTGTTCAGCTGGGACATCCCAGAGCAGCCACTGCCCAAAGCTGATCCATCCCACTGCCTGCCATGGCCCAGGGCAGAGGGAGATCCCTGCAGGGAGGAGTCATTCCAGCTCCAGGTACCACACAGGGCAGGAGGCATCCTCCCACTAAAGCAATGCCAGCATCAGAGCAGAGATGAAGACCTCAGCAAACACCTTTTCTCTCTGCTCCACCCCAACAGGGGGTAGCTGGGGCATGTCCCAGAGACAGCTGCAGATGTGCCCACCAAGCTCCCAGGGTCCTTACCTGATGGTCAGGATGGCAGGCGTAGGAGATCCAGCCACACTGAACCGGAATTCTTCCTCAAACCTCCCCAACACGGTGGCACTGAAGGAGATCTGGAGAGTCTGGCTCCCACCTGCTGCAATGATGCCCTCCTGGGGTGCCAGCTTGAAGCCCAAGCCCACCTTTGTGGCTGAAGGGATGTAGCTGAAGGGAGCATCAAGAGCTCCTTTGTTGATCAGGTTCACCTGCAACAGCAAGAAAGCAAAGTGGAAATCCATGTGGAATCTTCCCTTCTTGGGAGTTATTGTCTAAGGATGCAATGAACAGCCAGAAAAGGCAGAAGATGCTTTGTGCTGCTGAATGGCACAAGTCAAAAGATACAAGAGGACAAGTTCTGCCTTTGGGTTTGCATGCAAAGCAGTGGCAGCTGCACAGACCTGCAGTCACCCTGGGGTTATCCCATGGACACAGAGCACTGCACCTCTGGGCAGCATCACCCAGCTCATGGAGACCTGGCCCTGAGAGCAACGTGGGGTGATTGCAGCTGCCTGGTGAATCAGCACTGAGCTGCTGCTGCCCCAGCCTGCACAGCTCCAACAGCACCATCACCTCAGTCACCTTTTCCCACACCATGGAAACAAGACATTGCTAATGAGGCATCAGCAGCAAAATGTACACACAGCACCATCTTTTGGTAAGAAAACTCAGGGTGTCTTTCTCTTCCCCAGCCAAGCTTTTGAAAGTGTCTGGCATGATGCAGTGCCTCATTTTCTACCTCTTTCAGTTGCTCTCTTGTGGTTTCTTTGCAAGTTAGCTCTATTGTGGGGGAAGCAAAGAGGAAGAAAAATCCTTTACTTTATTTCCAGGAACACTTTTCTCTTTCCAGAGCCAGAGATGCACCAAGGCTGAAGTGTGGGACTGGTCAGCAAGGGACAGAACTCCCAAGGCTTTCCTGGGACTTCCAGGAATGAGCAGGAGACCCTTGACTGGAAGCTGTTGGCAGTGGACTGAAGCTCAAAGGCAGCCAGTTGGTTCCAGCTGCTTCTGCAGAGCCCAGTCCAAAGGTGCCTTGTGTCTGGCACTGCCACAAAAGCCTCTGGACATGCAGCTTTTGCACCCAGTGCTGGTTTCACCTGCCAAGGCCTTGTTTTGCAGGAAGCCTCCCAGCTGATCCCTAAGGAAGGCTGCCCAAAAGCAGGGGCTGGGGCTTCATGAACAACAGACACACCTTTCTGACCCCCCAGATTGGACCAGCACATCAAATATTCCCTGCTCACAACTGCCCAGCTTGGCAGGAATTCCACAGCTCCACCAGGCTTGCTGCTGCCTCAGGAGCCATCAGCATCCATCCCCAGCCCTGCTGCTCACCTCACAGACATGGGGGGTGTTGACAAAAATGTCCCCAAGCTCCAGAGTGTCAGAGCTGAGCTCAACCAAGGGTCCTTGGCCTTCCCCTCTGAGCTGCAGGGGCAGCCTGCTCTCACGGCCTGGGGAGAGATGTCCATTTCAGTACAAGCATTCCCTCTGTCACACTGTCTTTTCCAGGCTGCCTCAGTGCTAGTCCCTGACTCTGAGCTGGATGCAACCAGCTCCTGATGCTGCAGGAGAAGATATGGACCCTTCTCTTCCCTCAGCAGATATCCCTTGGGGCTCACTTCTAATTTCTAACCCATTTCTCGGGCTGGTTTCCAATTTCAGCCACCAGTCTGCTGAGTTTAAAACACCTCTGCTGTCCTGTAGTGACAGGCCAAAGAGTAACAGGTATAAATTGAAAGGAAATTTAGGTTAGATATTAGGAAGACATTTTTTCCTGTGAGGGTGGTGAGACACTGGAGCAGGTTCCCCAGGGGCATTGTGGAGGTTCTAGTCCTGAAAGAGTTCAAAGCCAGGCTGGATGGGGCTTGCAGCTACCTGATCTAGTGGGAGGTGTCCCTGCCCATGGCAGGGGCCTTGGCACTAGATGATCTTTAAGGTCCATTCCATCCTTAACATCCTAGGATTCTGTGCTTTCCTTCCCATGCACCTAGAGGAGCTTGGAAATCCATTCAGTGAAGGCACAAAGCTCATCCAGAGCTGGGCAATTACCAAACTACCTGGCCCAGCAGCACAGCACTTTGTTGCCCAAGTCCTCACCTTCTGACCCTCAGCACTGGGCTCTGTTTCCACAGACTGAGAGCTGCAAGGTGGCAGCTCCCACACAGGGAGAGAAGCAGCTGCTGGCCAAGGCTGCTCCTTCTACCAACAGCCTGGGCTCAGTGGGGCTCAGCCCCCTCTGCTCTGGTGCTGTCTGGCCAGTGGGAGCTGATCCAGGCTCAGGGAGCACATTTCTAACCCAGCTCCTGCCACCTGATGATGGATCCATGTCCAGTGGAGCCATCCTGGAGGCCAGGGGCCTGCAGGGGCTTAGTGCTTGTTCACTGAAGCTGCTCTGCTCTGCAGCTCTCTGGCCTCTGAGGAAATGCTGGCAAAGGCATGGCATGAAAACCTCTCCCTGCACTGCCTGGGCTGTGCTGGGATCAGGAACCCAGACACAGCACTCTGAGCCCTGGCCTTGCACGGGACACTCCCTGGGAGCTGCAGGGCCACTGGGGATGTGCCAGCACTGCCCTGCTGGCCAGGGACTCTTCCCAGCACTGCCAGGGCAGCCCAGTGGGCTCAGGCTTGCACCATGGCTGCACTGAGGGGGAGAAGCAGGGCAAAGGAGCTGTACCTGAGATGCTGCAATAAGCCATACTTTGATACTCCACTGCTTCCAGGGGTTTGAAAGTCATCTTGATTTTGGCCAAACCATCCGGCTCGATTTCTCCCTCCTACAACAGAAACAGCAAAACATTTCTCTTCAAACTTCACATTTCTTGTTTTCAACCATCGTCCTGTAAGCCTTTGTTTAGAGCATCAGTGATGAGTGAACAACACAAGGAGCCCAAGGAAACCCTCCAAAGGCAGCTCAACACAGTGCTGGAAGCTCTCAATGCTGGTCAGGTCCCACTCTCCACAATTTCCTACTGCTCTGACACAAGCTCTTGCTCACATCATGCTGCTGTCAGCTGCAGTGGGATGTAACTGCCAATGTGCACTGGTGGCTCTTCACAAGGAGATATCATGATCCCCTCCCCCAGAAATAAAAATATTAGTTTAACCTGTTTTGAAAGAAAGCAGAGGTTGGGATTATTCTGGGCTTTACTCCAAGGGGAGAAGGGATTTTGCACTGTGCAGACACCAGGCATTCATCATCTCTCACAATGCCAGTGCTCAGAATCAGGGCTCTGGCTGATGGCAGCACGTGGCAGTTGGCTTGCAGAAACAGAAAAGGAAAAGGTTTTCTGTCCCTGTGTGCAGGAGAACTCAAAAGGCCCAGTGAAACCTTCCAGCCTTGTGTCCAGGCTCACAGATGGCACTGGAAGGCAGACTCAGAAATAGTGCAAGGCGTGGTTACAGGACGCCATTGGCATTTCTGGAATTAACCTTGGGCTGAGTTTGGCCTCCTTTTCCAGCCAGCCATTGCCAGCTTCAGGTCAGTGTGTGAGCTGGCAGTGCTGCAACAGCCTCTGCTGAGCCCCACGTGTGGGGGCAGCCCCTGCCTACAAGAACTGCTCCCTGTGACACTGCAGGGGCACGCATGGAGTGCCCTGAGCTCCAGCCCTGGCAGCAGAGCTCGGCTTTGTCAGGCTCCCAGCCCTGCCTTGACCCTCCAGGGCAGAAATGCTTTTAGCACTTTAGCATTTTTAGGTGAGATCTGCAGCTGCACCAGAAACTCAATGCCCTCCCTCCCAGCATGTGGGGCCAGCTGAGGATCTGCCAAGTGACCACAGCCAGGGTTGGAGTGGGTGGGAGGAGGAAGAGGGAGAGGAGGAAGAGGAGGAAAATGAAGTTCTCAGCTATCACTTACCATTGGCTCAATGAAAGAAACGTCATCAGAGAACATGGGGTCCTGGTGCACCTTTGCCATCTCCCCCGGGGCCCTCAGGCTGGCAGCACGATCTTCACAAGAGCCCTTCTCCTTCCCTGTTTCTTTCTCCTCCATTAATTTTTCCAGCCGCAGGTCTCTCTGTGACTGCCCAAAAAGACTCTGCCTGCAGCCAGAGGAGAGACAAAGCCAGCAGGTCGTTTAATACGCTACAAATTTGCAGAGAGAAGTGTGAGTGCAGGAGAACAAAGCACCTGGGGAGGAGCAGCAGTGTGACAGATGAGCAATGCCACGACTGACTCTCACCATTAACAGACCAATATCATGTCTATAGGTTAAGAAAAGGGTTTTTTACCCCCTGAGTTGTTATCAAGGGGCAGCTGGGTTTGGGATATTTGGGAGGGTCAGCTTGTCACCATGGTGACATCTGACCTCCAATCAAGATTGGAGGAAGTGAACTCCACCACAGGACAGCGAAGAAGGGGTCGATGGTCAGAATTTTGGGAGAGGCTAAAGGGTTAAAAGGCAAAACCTCCATTGTGTGGGCGAGCACACCTGGGGAAAATCCTTCCGTAACATCTTCTCTATCCAGTCTTCTGTTGTATTTTTGATAAGGTTTAATCAACCTTTCTAAACTTAGGAAAAGTGAGTGGCTATTTCTCACAAGCAGCCGCTCCCCAGCAAGGGCTGACCCCAAGCCCTGGGGGTCTCAGAGGGATCACAGGATAACTTGCTGTTCACTGGCACAGCAGGTAGTTTTACTCCACACCTGCAGGCTGGCGAGAGGTTTCCAAAGCCAGAACCCCTCAAGGGAACCTCCTGGCTCAAAGCCTCTGCCAAAACTGAGGGACATTCCACCAGCCACTTCAAGTGGCTTTTCCTCCCACTGAGCTTCTGGGGGAGGCAGATAAAGATTATGGAGCAGGACTTCCCTGGGAAGGGGAGACAGAGTTGGGTTGCAGCTCCATGTTACCAGCACTGTGAAAAATGCCTATTATATTATTGCCTTTTTGCAAATATTAAAATGAATACTATATGTGTGATGTTGGAAAGTGATGTTGTATTAATCCTTTCTTACAGACCAAGGAATAATAACTGTTGAATTTGCAGTGTGGTTCTTTGGTGTGTTTTACCTTGAAAACATCCTGATTGAGCCTAAAAAGGGCACATTTTAGCAGTACTTCAATGAAAGCTACGCTAAGAAAGGGAGCAGTCAAAACTCTGAAAGAGTGCAAATGCACATTAGAGCAATACAGTGACATGGAAAGCCAAAAGGAGGATGCCATTTCCAGTCTGAAGGATCCAATCCCAGCTCAATGAAGCACCATGAACAGGAGCACATCAAGGAAGCAGAACAGGAGGTTTCTCTGTATTTACCAGCAATGCAGTCTGGGACTGTGGGTTGTCACCCATGCTGGTAACTGTTTGCTTGGCCCAGCAGAGAAACTCTGTGCAATGTGTTGGAAATAATTATGCAGATGTGTTGGTGCACTTTGGATTTAACAGCAGCAATCAGGATTGGTCACCAGGTGAACAGCTCTTGCCTGACAAACACAAGACTCTCTGCTTTGATGCTCAGGGAGAGCTCAGGGGAAATGTGCTTCTGCCCAGCAGCTGCTGGCCTTTGTGCTTTTGTACAGCCCCACTGAGGAAACAAAAGTTCCTGGCCTTGGTGCTTTGCTGCTGCTCAATCTGTCACTTCCAAGTGTCTTCTGGGGACTTTGGTGATGAATGCATCACACACAAAAATAAAGAGAACATCTGCCAAGCTGAACTTTGTTCACGTCAGCAGTGATGAACTTGCTTCAGGTTCAGCTCATGAAGGACCTATTGCTGCAATGATGGGCCTGACCAGTTCCCATTACCACTGGTGAGAACATCCCTGCTGGCTGAGGGAGAAGCCTTAGGACAGCAGTGCTTATGTGCTGGATGTGAGGCTTTGGAGAGAGGGGTGGAAAGACAAGGCCCCAGCAGCCCCAGAGCTCCTGCATGTGCTCCAGGGCTGATGCCAGGGCTGCTGCAGCTCTCTGCTGGGGCTCGGGGGGATCAGTGCCTGCTCTGGGCAAGGCACAGCATTTTGTTCTTATTCTTCTGCCAAAAATTTCACTGGAACACAGAAGCTGCCAGTTAAGGGAATCCCTGGCCACACTTCAGCACTACATTCTAATCCATTCCATTCCATTCCATTCCATTCCATTCCATTCCATTCCATTCCATTCCATTCCATTCCCACTGCTGCCCCATGTTACATGCTCCTGCCCTCAGATGGCAGGATGGCAATAACACTCCTGGGGGAGACTTCAGGGCTTGCCTGAGAAAGAAGGGATCTTCTTCTTTTGAAATTATCAGGAGAAGAGGATCCAGCCAAGTTCAGGACTCAGTTTTCAGGACTGAAAAACCAAGTGCAAATCAGCCCCTGCATCTCCTACATCCCACCCCGGGCTGTACCCACCAGACTCCTCTGTTCCTGCTGGAGCAGTCATCTCTCACACAGACCTGGCTCCCCAAGACCCAAGGACACAAGCTCTACAGCTGAACTTAACTCCTCTGAATTTCAGCCAACATCACTAAGCTGTTCCCTGAGCCCCCAGATAGAAGAGCTGTGAAGGAGACATCCCTGACATTGTAATAACCAAATGAAAATACCAGTGCCAATAGATGGGGCTGGCAAGCTAAATTTTTGGCCTTTTATCTGTGAATTGTGAGCTGTTCCTTAAGATAGTTCTCATCCTGTTAGAGCTACCCTTTCAATGAATCACTACTGCACCCTGACAGGCACTACCGCACTACTGACAGGCAGAAAAGATAAGGTATGGAGAGGGTTTGAATACGTTGTTTTCTTCTGCTTTTTAACTAGAGCCCTTTATATGTTTGTTTCCTTGCATGGCATCTAAAGGCAGGTCCAGATCTCCCAATGGCACCTGGCAATCCCCAGACACTGCTCTTGCTTTGAGCAGTGTGTCTGCTCAGATGATTGCCAGAGCTCCCGTCCAAAAGTTATTCTATACTTTTATCTTCTAAATCAGCCCAATTGCTTTTCAAATATTCACTAAATGTCTCATATTTCCTACACACCTGTGCAAGTACCCATGGGCATGTGGTATATTGATAGGCATTAGAGGAGCTCGACCTTCATGAACGTTCCCAAGGAAGAATTCATGATCTTTTGTCAAACACTTAAACCAAAAAGAAAAAAAAAAAACAGCAGAAACACAGGAACTTCAGAGTATTCAAAAAGAAATCTCAATGAAAAGGGGGCACAACCTTATTCAGAGATTTAAATCATCTGTTTGAAATTTTAAACTGGCTTTCAAAGGTTCATCATGGAACACAAGAGGTGACTGATGCCCTCAGCTGACAAGGGAAAGCAGATCAGCTTCAGGAACAGGACTGCACTGGCTGCCTGCAGCACAGCTCATGCTGGGCATCTGATGCAGGGATCCCTGCAAAGCCACGTGCATGTGGCCTCCCAGAGAATGGCTCTGTTTGGCTGACAGTGCTGAGAAAGCATTTCAGGAGCTGCTTGTGCTCAGCAGGGTGCAAGCCAGCTGCCAACATGTTGCAGCAGCCTCCAGGAAAGCTGGGACAGAGAAAGCTCAAAGGCTGCATCCTGCTCAGAAGACCGAAAGCGAGAGCAGCTGCCATCCATCCTGCTCCCTTCCAGCCAGGGCTGCAGGGATGCTCAGGCTCCTTTTGTTGCTCTTTCCCAGCCCTGTTATCACCCAAAGGTGTTTTGCACAAGGACAGATCCTCACCTCTGGGTGCTCAGCTGGAAACGAGCTTCCAGGTTCCCGGTGTTGCGGAGCAGCAGAGTCTTCTGGCTGCTGCACTTCACTGGACATGTGGAGAAGTCCAGCTGGTCAGGGAAGTCCAGGACAGCTCGGGCAGCAATGGCCCGAATTGGCACCACTATCCTTTCCCTTTCAGTGACACAGAGCAGCTCGTGGGAATAATCCTGCAGGAAAAGAAACTGCCTCAGCACAGGGCATTTAGTGCCGTCCCCATGGCAGAAGAAAAACCATTTCCTATAACCCTTCAAGGGCATCAAGTTACCTATCCCACCCTAAATGAACACTAAGCTCTACTGATATGTCACATTTTAGAGGCACTAGCGCACTTTGCAAAACCTATCTCAGTGGCATTAAGCTCTTCTGTCACTTGGTCATCCAGAGAACTGCCCTAGGCCACCATCATTTTTACTCTACATTTTAATGATGTTAAAGAATTCCTAAGTCCCTTCTAAGGAACATGGAGCTAGGGAACACAGGACATTCCTCTTTAGCTTTCTATATTCCCACTGTTTGTGAATAGGACAAAGTGTTCAACTGACTCGAAGCAGCAAAAAAAAGATGAGAAAACAGCTGCACCCAAAGAGATCCTGCACCTCTGGCTTGGTAAAGAAACATCAGCTGCCTCAGAACTCCCCTCCAACTTTGCCTCTCCAACCAAGTCAGGAGGAGAACAGTGCTAAGAGGCAGCAGGATGCTGCTGGAAAGAGCCTCTCTTTGTTTCCCTGCAAGGCTTCCTCCCTTCCATGCCACGTCCTCAACCCTTCGGTATGAACAAGCCCCCAGATCACAACACTGACCCCCCAGATCCCAGCACTGAGATCAGACTTGCCAGGGCCTCAGCACTGCTGTTCAAACCTCCAGGCAAAAGCACCTTTGGCACAAATGGGTGCCAGCTGACAGAGCAAGCACAGGCACAGGCATGAAGACAGAGGCACAGCAGCGTCACTGCCACGGGCTCTGGGCTCACAGCTCTGCCTGCAGCTTGCACCTGCCCTACACCAGCTCCTGCAGGCAGCTGTCCAAGTCCCTGCAGCTCAGCAACCTCCTGCTGACCAAGGGCACCCAGAGCCCAGGGTGCCTGTGCCAGGCCGGGCTCACGGGCACAGCACATCCTCTGCCCTGGCCCTGCAGCTGCACCATGCTCACTTGTGCTCTGGCACAGCACAGCTGCAAGGCTGCAGAAGAGAGGCTGGGAAAAAGCACCGTCCTTGCTCCAGCCCAGGGGGAGGCAGGGAAGCTGTTGCCAGGCAGGAAGGAGGAAAGCTCTCAGACCTCTTTGTTCCTCCAGTGTTTGCCATCATCATGAAACCCCTTCCACTGTACCTAGAGATGGCCCAACATCTACCAACAGCCCTCTGTCATTTTCATCCTGCTCCCTGTGCATCTTCCCTTGGCAATGCTCAGGGATGTGCAGGGAGGGGAAGCAGAGCCTGTCAGGCCTGGCTGCAGTGCCTGGCAGCCCGTGCCAAGCTGGGACTGGCTGCAGGCTGCCTGCCCACAGCCTGGAGCCAAGCTCCCAGCACGGAATGGGCTGCACCCAGAGTGCAGGGAAAACAGTGGCTTTGGAGAGCATTCTGTGTTTTGGCTCCTCCAGGCTCACCTTGTTCTCGCCGGGGCTGAAGCGGATGCGCACAGGGACAGACACGGCCGGCACCAGGAGACGGTAGGCATCGTTGGAGCCCATGACCTGGAAGTAAGGTGATCTCTCCATGGAGACCTTCACCACATGAGGAAACTGCAGGAAAGACATGAAACAATGATTTTGTCACTTGTGGAAACAGGATGAGAGGAGACCTGTCCATGCCCTGGTGTCATCCCTCCTTGACCCCTTTTCCAAAGCACTTTCAGCTGTGCATGTACAGGCACACAATTCATGAGGGTGAACTCAAATTCCTTCTGTCTGGCTCCAGCATTCTGACCAGGCCCAGTAGGGCGGTGCCTGGTGGGAAGGAAGGGCCGAGCAGGTCAGCACCAGCAGGATGGAGACAGAGCACCTGAACCATGTCATCTGCACATTCAACAAGGCCAAAAAACCTGCTGGCTCCTGCCAGCACACAGCCATGCAGTCGTGTTCCAGAGGGGGAATGTGCTCCCTGAAAGCAAACCAGCACGTTGTCCTGGGGGAAGGAAGAAATTCCCTTCTAGCAGATCAGGTTTGGGTAGGGATGTTCTGGGGATACAGTCATGCAGGCAGACCAGCAAGAAAGGAGACCAAACACTGTGGCCTTACTGGGAATAAAAGCAAACCTGAAAAGCCAAAGAGGGAACACAGCAGGACAACCCCTAAAACAAGGAGGTGGCAAAGAGAATTTAAATGGGCAGTAAAGCAGCAAGGAAGAGTCATAAAACCATGAGAGCAATCAGCTTGCCAAAAGTGACAGAAACACAGACAGCCCTGGCCTAGGTTTCTAGGCCTAGGTTTCTTTGAAGCCCATATCACTATGGGCTTCAAAGGCATTTTCTGCCTGGAGAAACAGGACCAGCAGTGTGGTTCCAATACTGAAAGACAATTTTGGCTCTCCAGGGATTCTTGCTGCCTGTGCAGGCAAGCTGGGCTGCTGGGCATTCCTGCCTGCAGCCATCATGCCAGGTTCTGCCCTCTGGGATACACAGACACAGCAAACAAGCATTTTCTAGCACATAGATATCATCAACCAATGAGCACCAAAATGCTCTCAACAAGTCTAAACCAGATGACTTTGACTCCCTCCTGTCTCTTTTCACCAGCCCACTCTTGGCACAAGCCTCTTTTTAGAAAATGTTTCCCGACTGAAATTCCAATGGTCTCCGTTTTCCTCTTTACAGTGGAACACAACTGCTGACATTTTTCAACTTTTCCCCTTAAAGCTCTCTTGGCAAACTGCAAAACAACCACAATTTCTACAAGTGAAGGTGAAAACCTCCAGGAGCACATGGCTTTGGATGTGCTGTGGTTCTCCAAAGGGAAAGCAGAGCACAGTGTTGCTTTTGGAAAAGCTGAGCAGAGCTGGATGAAGCTTAGCAGGAGCCTCAAGTGGCACCTAAAGGGCTCCCTCTGCTTCTGCTACGTCACTCTGATTCCAGGGCTGCTTCAGAACACACCTCCTGCAGTGCCACTGCCATTAATGAAAAGTTATTCCAGCAGAAAGTGCAGAAGACTCAGCCCCTGAGCTTTGACTGTGAGCTGCACAAAGGGAGCCCAACAGGCTGAGAGAGGCAGAGGAGCCAAGATTAACCAAGGAGACACAGGAGGTGGTAAACACTCAAGGCAAAGCACGAGAGCAGATAAGAACTGTACAGGCCTCAACACTCCTACCAATCCAGAGCTTTCAAGAGAAGGCACCTCCTTTGGGACAGATACCGTCAACACATGGCCAAAGTCAGGGAAGAATTCCCAGCACAGGAAGGTTTCCACCATCTTGCAGAACAAAGGTGCTGAGACATTTTCTTCTGGACGTGCTGCAGCAGATACCCTGCTTTGCTGTACACTTCGGGAATTACAGCTCTCTCCTCTTCCAGCACAGTGTTAAAGCTCTGTAGAAACCTAGGCCAGGGCACTGGGAATATTTCTCTGTCTGCTCTGGGCTGTCCTGACTCCGGGGGAGCACTGACTTTGACCCTCACTCATGGAGAAACTTTCCTAGATGTCAATATAGGCTAGAATCCACAAAAGCGTGAAATAGATTAGAGAGAGTAGTGTAGGTGTATCACCTGCTGAGAAATTTAGGTTTTGGGATTTCTGTGGATAGAAGCAAGATGGAGGGCACAGGGTGTCATCCTGAGTTTCTTCTTCATGCTTCTTCTTCCTTCTTCTTCATGGGTTTGGGTGGCATTGTGTAATTGGGAAGAAAAGTCCGCATTGCATGCTTCCAGGGATCAGTTATTGGCTTAAAAGGGAAAATAATCCAGGTGTCCTTTCTGAATTGGATAGCTTAGTCTTAAAAGACTTTGTAACAAGAGACTGTTAGCCATTTTGTGCCTTGCTAATGACAAGCTGCCGAACTCATGGTTGTGAGACTGTTTTACTGATAAGAAATAATAAACACCTTAGTCTGAACATGAACTACCATCTCGAGTGCCTTCAATCCCAACCCAGAGAAACTGATAAAGCTCCATATCCCAGCACTTACCTTGTCCACATTCATGAGAGACACTGTCATTTCAGAGACATCATGAGTGTTGAAGTTCTGAAATATCACCTCTGGTGGGGAAATCTGCACCAAGTTCTGCTTTGGGGGAGCTGACGGCAGCTGGAGACGCGAGAGAGAGCAGGGACAGCTTCAGCTGCTGGGAGGAAGGCTCATGAAGGACAATCTTACACTGACCCCAGTGAAGTGCAGACTCTGGGGGGAGCACATCTGCCCAGCCCACACTGGGCAAACAGTGGCTCACCCACCTCTGCTCGGAGCTGATGGAGAGCTGCTGGCCACGCAGAGCAGGCTCGAGCCAAGCTGCACTTTTGACATGTATTTCTCCAGCTTTCATTCTCCACAATGCCAGGCAGCACTTACCTTAAGCACAGCCCTGTGCCCATGCGGTCACAGAGCTCTGGGGCACTGCCTGAGCACTCATGGAGTAAGTAAAACCCATACATTTACATCAGATTCCATGGGAAACGATTTTGCAATGTCCTTCACTCTGACACAGGGAAACCAAGGCCCACACAACTGCAAATACCTTTTTTGATCTAGAACTTAGGCACCAGTAGCAGAGGAGGTGTGAGAGATGAGGTGATATTTGGCTGAAGCCAAAAGGTTATCAAGTTAAGGAATGAAAGTTGTTGATTCTCTGTGTTGTTTGGGGTTTGGATTTGTTCAGGTTGGTTTCTTGGGTGTTGCTGTGAGAGGAACAGGGTTGAAGACCTGACCAAAAGGAAGCAGGGTGAGAGGGGAGGGGACAGACAAACTGGCGTTTGGAGGGAATGGAAGTTCCCAAGTACCCATCCAAAGGGAAAGGGGACAGAACAGCCCTCACCGGGTATAAAGGGGATAGAAAGATTGCCATTTTCTCAGAGGCTGTGTTTGTTCATCTCTAGGAGGAGGGAGACACGCCCGGCTCAGCTGAGTCCTTACTAATAAACAGTTTCCTTTTGCTTCAATGATTTTGTCCCCTTTCATTGTATTTAAAAGTGAGTGCATTTCTAACAGAGGTAAAGGCAAAAACAAAGTAACACAGAAGTTAGGAAAAAGACAAATGAAGTGAATGCTGAATGAGGATAAGGTTCAGTTATTTTCTCAGCAACTTGGGTAAAAGTAGAGTTGGTATCTCCTTTTTCCATGAGCTTTAAATAGGTGCTTTCTTGTAATTATTGCTACCTTACTTGATACCATTGTAGAGGCATGTCTGGAATGACACAACAGCAGCAAATGCTTCTGGAGCAGAGACATTACTTGGAGAAAATTCTCCCCTTCTGCAGCCACACTGCTGTCACTGCAGAGACACCAGCAGCTCTCCCGTGTGACTCCAGGGCAGACACAGCCTGCTGAAGGGAGTGCCTGCAGCACACTGTCCCCCACTTGTGCCCTTCCCTGAGGTGTTCCCAACGCCCCTCTCCAAGGCAATCCTTAACCAGTGTGTTCAATGTCTCTTGCTGCCAATTCACTGCTCAGCAGTGTGATAAATGAATGGGATTCGTGCTAACAATTGTAACTATACCGATATTTTAGAAAATATATGTTACAAAGTCCTAGAGGAAAAGGATATGTAATTAGTGTCACAAAACAGATGTTTTCAGATGTTCATGAGAAAATTGGAGACAGGATGTAGTGTGAGATAAGTAAAATCCCAAAACGGAATAGGCCTCGGGATAATTAAAGAATTGGCCTTGAAATGGACAAAATTAGGATGATTCTAGGTGTTTATGAAATAATATAGCTTATTTTTGGAATATAATGCTGGCTTCTATAACACAAGACCTGGGACGCATGTGCAGCCTGTGGGGTTGTTCAAAGGACAGTGACGATGAGGAGAAGCCTTCGTCGGAAGCAACCAGTGAAAAGCCAAAAGACCCCTTGGAAACAAGCTGAGCATGCACTGTGCAGTACAGTGACATAGATTTCAATAATTGAAAATAGGAGGAGATTTACAAAAAATTGTTGATGAACATGGATTAGCATACAGTATATAAGTTGTGTTTGGGTTCTTTTCTCTTTTGTACGGGAGGCAGGGTGAGAAACCCCCCCATACCCTGATTGTACCCCAATCAGTTTTGCTTGTGCTTTATCCTAACCACTGCCAAATTATTTTGTATCTATTTGATTACATTTGATTGCATAATTTTATATAAAATTGCTGCTCAATTTAAATTGCTGATAAATTCTAATTTGTGGTTTATTAAATTAGACATATAGGACCTCATTCATAACAACAGCCCACCTTGGTCACCTACCCTTTTGGACTGTGCTTTCTACTGAGCCAGTCCTGCCACAAAAGCAGCTTGAAACACACCTCTAAGTAGGCACTGATCCACAGAAAGCACATCCACTCCCCTCTGCCCAGGGCCAGTCCCCTGCACATCTGGCAGCCTGCAAAATCTAACACCCCGTCAGGATCCAACACATTGTTCCAACCCAAAGCCGGAATGCCATTGGTTTTGCTAAATCTGAAGGAATTCCTGCAGGTCATGGGCCTTCCAAGGCCAACACTGCCACTGTGGAGGGAATCCTGTGACCCCGAGCGTTTGATGGTGACCACACCAAAGCAAGAGGTGGCTCCTTCAGCAGGAGAATGGCACATGGCAATGCTGTGCCTTTGTGTCCCCAGCCTTCCCCCATTGTTTTAGCAATGGCAGCCACACTCCAGCACAGCCCAGCAGCTGCAGCAGAGGTTATTTGTGTTGCCTCAGTGCACATCAGGACTCCCAGTCCACCACTGCCAGCAGCTTGCAATGACAACAGCACCTGGACACGGAGGTGTTTTGCTGGAGGCAAGCCTGTCACAAGCACACACCCTCTTCAAACTTGCCATCAAGCAGAAAGGAAAAGAGCAGGAAAAGGCTACCTTTGGACCAGTCTTGCTCAGGTCTAGCCATAGGCCAATTCTGGGCAGAATCCTCCCCCCAGTGCTGGCCTCCTTCTTTGTGCTGGGAAACTTCTCCTGCTGGAACTTAGAGGGAAGCAGCTGAAAGGCAAAACAAATTCAAAAAAAAAACAAACATATCAGCAAGAAGCTCAGAGATGTGCTTGTTCAGAAAGGCATTTCTTGAGCAAGTGGCACTGGTGAATAATTTGTGATCACAGCCACTAGGATAGTTCTGGAAGCCCTGGAAGTTACTTGCTGAAATGCATAGCAAGAATAAATTAATAATACAGGGTGCAATACACATACTCCAACCACATGGCTGTGGCCCATTAGTCTCTCTGTGATCTGATGTGACATGTTTGGGGATTTCTGCTCTTTGGCCATTTGTTTCCTCTTATGTTTCATAGGATTGAGGCAGTGACCTTTACAGAGAGCGGGAAGGAGCTCTCAGAACTGCCCCAACTCCATCCCTGCACAACACTCACAACTCACAGCCAGGAGACAGCACTGCTGGCTGAGTCCAAGAGAAGCAAGAAAGAAAAGCTGCACCAAGAGGGAGGTGCACAGGAATGTGTCCAAGTTTTAGCTCTCTCTGTTAATGAGCATTTGTTTCCTCTGTCTGGGCTGACAGAGCCCTCCAGAGAAGAAAACAGAGGCATCTCCTTGGCAGAGCCTCAGCACTGGGGCATCTTCAGCCAAGTGAGCTCCAGACAGCAAGGGACCTTGGTGGCCCTGACTGCAGTGCTGCCTGCAGGGCTGGAGCTGTGCCCACCCAGGAGCTGAGAGAGAACTGCTGCTTTGGAAGCTCTTCTGGCTGGGACCAGCCGTGGCTCTCAAGGCTCTGGGCACAGTTTGAGCTCTCCCCCCCACATGCCCAGGTGCCCAAGGGCAGGTTGGTCACAGCAGCACAGGGCAGTGCCCAGCCTGACAGAAGGAATTCCTGTGGCAAAGGGCAGGCACAGAAGCACATGCTGAGGGCTTCAGCTGCACATTGCTTTCACTTGGCTCCCGTGGCACAGCCAGGCAAGGCGCCGGGCTGTCCCTGAAACATCACACAGTGTTCCCTCCTGCACCAGGACAGCCCCACCAACAGCAGCACGGCACAAAGAGCTGGGCAGGGGCTCTGCAGCTTCCCAGCGCTGCTGGACAACAGGGGCAGGGACACCAGGGACACCAGGGCACTTGCCAGCCTGAGCACAGCCCCACTGGCTACTCACAGTGTTAGGCTGCAGTCTTTCCCTCTGCAAAAGACGAGGTGTTGGTGTCTTTTTTGGGAATCCAGAATCCATTTTGAAGGGAGGATGTCACAGAGGAGCGACAAGGCCTCAGCAAAACTGGAAGGAGAACAATGGAACTCTGAAAATCCAGAACCCAATTCATGGCAGACTCAAGGCATACACTACTGCTAAACATTTTATATCATTTGAAAGTAGCTAAGTGCTTGTTTGGCATAAGTAGCTAGTATTGTTAGGCCTCTAGTTGGACTTTATTTGAACTAGATGGCTCCCTTGTGCAATTCAAAAATGGATCTTGCTGAAACCTGGAGCTAAAAAGCTGAACATTAATAATGCTTAGAGTAGACACAGCTGCAGCTTAAATATTACTTAAAATCAGCTTGAGTGGGCCTCCTCTTCTTTAGGCTAAACACCCCCTGCTCTCTCAGCTGCTCCTCACTGGACTTGGGAGAGACTGCAATGTTATGGCTCATGGCTTAAATATTGCTATAAAGGACGTTTTGCCCACTGTGACAAAACTCTATAAAGAAGCTGAGAGCACCCAAGCCCACCCTTCCCTGAAAATGCCTCCTGACTGGAACTTGGGACTGGGAGTTCAGCCCCACAAGGGAACTTGAGACAAGATAAAGGTGACACTATTGTCCCATTAGCTCAGGTCTGGGCAGAAGTGAACAAGGCCAAGGGAGAAAAATAGATCCACAACAAAGCCAAATCCAGCAGCTGTCCTGAAAATGAGCACTGTCTGCCTTCAGGCTGGGCAGGTCATAGCCACAGACTCCTCTGCTGAGCCAGGTTTGCACACAAACCTCCCATCAACAGAGGGGCAGGAGGGAATTTAGGGTCTGTGGCACAACCTCTGGTAAGGGGCAGTGGACACCCATCCTCCCTCCCACAAACTGGCTCAGCTCTAAAACCCCCCACCCCCAGAAGGCCACATCCAGGGGACATTCCCATCAGGGGCAGCTCAGGGGGTGTCATAGCCCATCAAAGACCCCCAAAGTGCCCCCAGAGCCGTTCCTGAGCCCTTGCACCAGATGATTGCAGGCCATGCAAAGTAACACAACAGATCCAAAAATCTACAACCCAATTCATGGCAGACTCAAAGGATATACTGGTGGTAAAGATTTTCTATTATTTGAAAGTAGCAATAGACAGTCAAACTTGCCCCACCCCAGGGAGGTACCTGGGAGGTCCCACCTTGCCCAAATCTGCATTCATCCATTGGAATCTTACATTTTGCAATACCTCACCACTGAGAAGACCAGAAGAGGATTTTATGGTATGCCAATGGGATCCATGGAATGGTGATATTTTTTACTTAATCTGTCTCTGTCATTCTCTTTCTTCCCCCTCTTCCCAACCCCATCTCCACCCCCTTCACCCCCCCCCCCCCCCGCCTTTTTCTATTCCTTTCTCTCTCTTCCTCACATTTACTGTTCCATAAAATCCAGACTACTGACTTTGGCAAATTGCCTCGTTTGCACCTCAATTCAGAGGCCTCTCCCGAATAATTTTAATAACCAGATGATAACAACCCACGGAAACTTGAACAGAACTCATTCACCTTGAAGCAGTTTAAGCAATCACTATAGGGAAAAAAAAGTATAGATGAGTACATTTAGAAAATGTTGCATTTCTTCAGTGCAAAAAAAAAGCACAATCAGCAGACGAACTATTGTTCATCCACTCAGCTGTGCATGCCACTGCACTGCTGCACCAGAAGACTGGCATTATCCCATCCTGTATTTCCCTTTGGCCTTCTCTCTCAGAGTGCACATGAGACAAAACCAAACAGTTCAACTTTAGTCAATCTTTACCTTCAAAGGAAATTCACGCTCTTTTCCAGAGGCCAATGCTCTGCACGTTGAGGAATCCTCTGCAGAGTCCAATGCTCCGCGAATTGAGGACTCCTAGCAGAGGCCAATGCTCTGCACGTGCAGGATGTTGTTTGCAGAGGCCAATGCTCTGCACTTTCAGGAATTCTCAGCGGGGCACAATGCTCCGCGAATTCAAAGGACTCGCTGGCAGAGACCAATGCTCCGCGAACAATTCACTTGGCGAATGGCCCAGTGTAGCTGCCTGTAGGAGCCCAGGCTGCGCACACCCAGCCAGGGCCGCGTTCTCGGGCAATTGAGGCCGCGCCGCTGTCACAGACGCTGCCGCCTGCGCGGTTACCAGGCAACCGCGGCTCCCGAACCTCGGGGCCGGGCCGGGTTCCAGCGGGTTCCAGCGGGGCCGGGCCGGTTCCGGCGGGTTCGGGCCAGGGCCGGGCCACAGTGATTTCCAAAGGAGATTGTCACTTGAACTACTGCCGTAACTTTCTGAAGAGTCTTTCTGTAAGTATTAGCGAAAGCCTAAAATGTGGTGCTAGAGGCACCTCTGTCAGGTCTGCTCTTGCTCTCTGTGCAGCACTAGTGTTCTGTCCCGGCTGGAACAGCCGGAGGGGCTGAGCGAGCTGGGAAAGGGGCTCAGCCTGGAGAGGAGGAGGCTCGGGGGGACCTTGTGGCTCTGCACAGCTCCCTGGCAGGAGGGCGCTGCGGGTTCAGGAAGCGCCGGAGCGGCGTGGTTCCCTCTCTCCTCTCCCGCTCAACCTCTTCCTCCCTCCCTCCTCCTCCTCCCCCGTTTCCGAAGCCCTCGCAGCCCGCGGGAGGAGCGGAGATGGAGCCGGGACAGGGCGGAATGCAGAGAGGGGATGCCAGGAGTAGGAGTGACTGGGCTGTACTGGGACCATACTGGGATCATGCTGGGAGGGAGTAGGAGCAGCACGATGGCTGCAGCCAGGCCATGCAGGGCCTCCTGCCAAGGGGAATGATTTCAGACAAGTGCTGACTGCGTGGGAGAAGGTGTTTTGTGTTGGAGGGCTGAGTTATCACTGAAGTTTTTCACTTCTGATACTTGGTAATATCAGTGTCATTTTGTCAGTAAGGAGCACACTCAGTGCCTGAGACATCTCCATCTCCACCTGCTTCACAACTCCACTTGAAGGCAGATGAAAATTATTTCCTTGTAAATGACCTGTTTTCACCAAATTCTGCAAACTCTTACTCTTTGCCATGAACTTGATTTTCTATTTATTTTTTTTTCCTTTTTTTTTTTTTTTTAAATAAGAATTGCTTTCTCCTTGCAAATGTTAAGTAAATTTTTCCCTGCCTGGGATGTCAGGAGGTGCACATCCTGTACAGAAACACTCCCCAACTGCATCAATAACCTTTTTGTACTGCTCAGTGAGTCCTGGAAAACTGCAGAGCAGTTTTGTCTCTGCAGGTTACTTGGCAATCAATTCTCCATCTCTGATAAATCCTAATTTACAAGGAGGATGTGACGAAGTCCCTCCTCTGCAATCAGGAGTTGGCAGTGCCCATTCTTCTGCAAATTTATGGCTTCAGCAGAATAATATCATAGGAACAGAGATGTTCTGCAGCATTGCTGCTTGGTTTGCTCCTCATTTTGTGGGGCAGACAGCAGCCTTCTACAGCCCTAAAAAGGACAGGGAATTTTCTGGACTGGAAAGAAAAGCATCCGTGAGAGAGGCAGAATGTGATGCTGTTACCCACGGCTGGTGTTCCCACCTCTGTTGTCAAATTTCCCTCCCTTGCTGCCTTGGGGCATCTGAGTAATGGGTGGTTTGTAGTGATGTTCTCCTTATTGAAATAAGTCAAGAGTTTGTGGACTTATTTCCAGCATGAAAACAACCCCTGTTTTGCTGGTTGTATGAGGGAAAAAATTATTTCAGGCAGAGAGAGGACAGAAAGAGGTGAGAGACCACTGAATTGTTTCCATGTGGCTGCAGGGAGGGAGAACAGTTGTGGTGTGGAGATGCGTTGTTAATGTAAAAGCAACAAAAAGCAACCCCAAATAGAGAGTGAGCATCACTTGAGCTGCACCTCTGCCAGTTAGGGATGGATCCCTCCTGCTCCTTGCCCTGCCTGAGGCACCTGTGTGGGGCTAGTTGTCCCTGTCATTTACCTTTCAATTGCACAACAAACAACAAGTTTCTTGGAAAACAGTTGGCTTTTCAGACTCTCCCGGGCATTCAAGTGAGTCCAGGAGATGTAGGGATGAGCTGATAAGTGGCTTTGGATGGTCTTGGCTGTTGGGTGTTGCTGTGTTTCCTGATGCTCCAAAGCAATCCCTGGCACGCTGCTTTTGTGGAAGGCAGAACAGCTCAAGAGAAAAATGTGCTTGAAATTACCTGTTCTGGGGAAATGCAATCACTGCGAATTTTCTGCTGGGAACTGCTTGTGAACAAAGATGGAGCCTGAATGAGGGATGTGCCCTTGTGGGGGTGCCTTACACTGACACAAAGCTCTCTGTGCCTCTCCAGAGGGTTGTCACCCTACAGAAACTTGTCACTTGAGGAATCTCCTGGCAGGGCAGGGAGGGGGGATTTGACATCACAGCTGCGTGCCTGGGAAAAACATCTAGGCAAATTCTTCTTTTCTGGCCAGGAAAGCCAGGGTGTGTGCCTGCTGTGTTCCACGAGGAGGAAATCAGTTGCTGAGGGATTTCTGCTGGGAGATTTGTGCTTTATGAAATTCATGCCAGGGGCAGAGGACTGGGGAGCTGCCAACGATAGCACTGTCTTCCTCCCTTCTGCTGCTTTAATTGTTTGTAATGATTTAACAAATAGCACTGTTCTTCCCTGCAGCAAACATAGGCATGTGGCATTTTATTATCTTTATTAGGGCTCCTGTTTGGAATTTCCTTGCTGTATTTCCTTCTTTGCAGAATTGGTCCAAAACTTGGAGGAGTTGGTGTGAGAACTGGACTTTGTGCTGTCAACATTCTGAGTGTTGAGCCAGTGCTAAATCCGTGCAACTATATGGGAATGAAATAAATGACATGATTTAAAGAAGGAAATGCTCCTGGCTTAGGCATTTTATCTGCACAAATGCACACTAGGAGAGGAAGAGCAAATCAGGTACAAGCTCCCAGTACTTAGAGAAGAATGAATGGAAGTAACTTCCTGTTTAGGCTGGAAATTAGGAGAACATTTGTACCCATCAGAAGGGTGTTGAACTGGAGCAGCTGCCTAGTGACAACAGACAAGTGGAGAAGTGAAAGCCCAAATTAAAGGCTTTTAGTGTGGAGTTTTTTGGATGTTGGGGTCTTCAGAAGTAGATCTTGAGTCCCACGGGCAATGCAGGCAGCTTCCCAGGGGAGCATCTCTGTGCCGTGCCAGGGACCTGCTGCCCTGGTCCCACAGAGTGATTTGGGGGGTACCTGATGGCCCAGCAGAGTTTCGGGAAATGCCTCAATGCTTGTTGGATTTGAATGGCATTTGGGTCAAACTGAGTTTCTCCTCTGAGGGATGGAGTCTTGAGCTCTCACAGGTTTTGCTTGAACATGTCTTTCGTCTGTCCCCCAGCCCAAAAACCCCCAGCAGATCCCTGCTCCTCCCTCTCTGTGTCTCCCACAGCTGCGATCCTCAGAGCTTTTCCCTTACACAAAAAAAACCTGGAAATTGGCTGGGGTTTATTCCCTCTTGGCGACAAAATAGTCTCCTGTTGTGCAGCTCAGGGGGAAAGGAACCTCTTCCTCCCTTCAGTGTGCTGCAACAAAGTGTTTTGTTCGTCTTTGTGAAGAACTAGGAAGAAACACTTCTTTTTAAGCTGAGGGAGCCCAATTCAATTCCCTTATCATTTTCAGCAAAATAACCAAGTTATTTATGTTGAAAGTCACTCCAAAATTTTGAAGAGACCTTTTTAGAAAATATTTCTCTTGGTGACTGATTACAAGTGGGTATGGGAAGAAACTCTTTGCCTTGAACCTCTCAAAGCAGTAATTTCTTCCCAAAGAGTAGGTGTAATTTCATTTGCTATGTGAAAAAAATTAAGTAGTAGTGGACCAAAGGAGCTTCAAGCTGATCTCCATTTGCTGTCAATGACTGAATTAAATGCACAGGGTTCCTATCATCTTTGCCCGACAAAACATTGCTTTTGGGTTATTGGAGGTTTTGTCAGAAATCTTTGTAGCATGAATAGTTCATGGACTTATCTCTGCTGGCTTCAGCCATTCCTGCTGTCCATCATATCTTGCTCTTATGAGGAAGCTCTTTTCATTATGTTGCCTTTTAATTCAGATATCTGAGCCTTTTTCTACTTCTGAAAAAGTCCCAGTTTTCAGGAGGACAAACATTTTCTTATCTGTGAGTGTATTCAGTGGTGGCCACACAAGTGAAGGCAAGGAACTGGCAGGTGATAATTTATGGAACTTTCTATAATGGAAAAACCTCAGCATTCAATTTCCATCTCCTTAGAAATCTTTATTTCTTTTCTTGTCTCTTGTGCACTTTGTGGCTGGTCTGAGTTTAGTGCTTGGAAATGCAATTCTATGGATCCCAATTCTTTTGAGAGAGAATCATCTTGTACACAAAGCCAAATAAATTGAACTTTTCAATATCAGAGCAGTTTGACATCCAGGCTTGGGGACCTGGCAGTGGTTAGTGCCTGACCAGCCTCAGAACAGAGAGTTTGTCTGATTTAGGTGAAATTTCATTCATTGGAGACAAAGTAAAATTGCCTCTTATTTGCTCAGCACTAAAATTCCACCTGAAGCTGATTGCCAAGAATTGCTGCTGAGTGATGGGATTAACCCCTGCAATGGCACCATGAAATGAGAGACTGGGAGAGGAATATTAAACAATGGCATTTCCAGCCATGTGCAGGCCCTGGTCTTCTGCTCTTGGCTTGGTGCTCTCCAAGGGGCTGCTTTTGATGGTTCTAGAGGCACTAATCTGGGCAGTGAAATGCACCTCAGGCACCAATTGCATCTCTGGTGTCTGCAAGTGCCTTTATCTCCCTTCATGCTCCTCAGAACCGAAATCCTGCAAGGACCAAGTGAATCTGAGACTTTGGGAAGGCCCAATAGTGACAGATTTTGGTGAGATTTGAGTCAGGAGATGGAAGCAGCAGCAGAAGGTGCTGTAATCTTCATCCCTGCACTCTCCTGCATGCTGATACAGTGTGAAGGAGGCAGGGATTCCATAAAGCACCTTCTGTAGCTCCTGAGGGAAAACAAGTGGCAAGTTCTTAAATTTCTTAGAGTTTCAGGCATGTTTGGCTGTGCTGCACCTCAGGGCCAGGCTCTGCCTCTCTCTGCTCCAGCTGGTGCTTCCAAACTGCCCTCTGTGATTTTTATTTGCAAACCAGCTCTCTGACCAGCTTCCACTTTGCTTTAAAATTTCAGCACCACGTTTGTGGCTGAACAGGTCCCAGAGCTGGGGAGGAGGATTTGAGATGCAATTTGCATCACAGAGTTGTTACAGCAGGGAAAATGTCACATCCCTCCTGTGCCTGGCGCTGCTAATCTTGTTCTGAACATTGGAAACCTCTTCAGCTGCTCTCATTATACCTCAATTTGATTACTGCTTTGATTTCACACCTCTTTCATGCATGATTTTCCTCTCTCCTTGGCTGGAATTGTGAGGCCTGAGAATTTGTCAAGCCTTGGGACAGTTCCCATCACCTATCCCTGCTCCTAAAGCTGGTTTGAATTATCTTAGGAACCTGAGCATGAGGGAAACTGGCAGGACTTTGGTGAGAGGAAAAGTAAGGCACAGAGGCCAAAGTGTAAAGGCAGAGTCTGGGGACTCTGTTGTGGGGATCTGGGCCCTGCAAAGGGATGTTCTTCCCTGTGAATGGCTGGTTCCTTCTCTATCTCCTCCTGAAATTCCTGAGGACCAGGGCTGGTGCTGGTACTGCAGCCACACAAACTCCCCATGGAGCTTTGTGGGACCCAGTGGGAATCATTGATTTGCTGCTTTTGATGAAAAGTTGTGACATGAACCTCAGTGTCAGGGAGGTGACATGTTAATGCTGCTGCTGTCAGACAGTGCCCACACACCCTGTCTGGAGACAGCTCTGGAGAAGATGAAGAAAAACCAGGATGAAATCCCATGTGCTACTGAGCTCTATCAGAAACTGCTTGGAGTGAAGTCTGTGAAGTGACTGGGGAGAGCTGGATGAAAGGGACAGCTCTGAGAAGTGTGTGGTACATCATTGATGTCCTAATACTCATCTTTGCACAGAGATGAAAACTTATCAGTTTGCATGGCCTGAATGTCTGGCTCTGGACATTCTGCATTGCACAAGATGTGCTGAGCTCATCTGGCTCTGAAATATCATCTCTGCACCTTAGCCAGGAACAGCATCAGAGTTCTGAACAGATTCATCAAAATCAGTCATAAGCCAGAAGCAAACCTTGGCAATACACATCTGTGGCAGGTGAGGAGACCAAAAGCTCCCATTCTTGTTCTTGCTGAATGAATTCAGCAATAAAAATTCCTCTCTCTTGGCATTAAAATACTTTAGTTTCAGCTCTGCCCCAGACTATCAGTGTCAAGTATTTCTCTGGGTGCTTGGGGGTAGGTTCTCCCCCTGGAGCTCTCTGCAGGTTGGTGCTAATTCAAGATGTTCCCTCAGGTTCAGATGTTTTGCTGCCTGAGCAGAGTGTGCAGAACAGGGATTACAAGCACTGACATTTGCTGTGCTAGAAAGTGCAAGGGACACATTTGTGCCAATGAACGTCACACCTTGAACTAGGAGGATCAATTCTTGTGCTCACCAGAGTCTGTGGACAGAGGGGGTTTCCAAAGGAAATCTTGGTCCATGTAGGGCTGAGGCTCCCTCCAGGCTGGCTCCAGCCCCTCAGGGTGCCCAGGAGCAGGGCTTGCCCACAGCCCAGTGCACCCTCCTTAGCCCTGGGGCTGCCCAGGGAAGAGCCATGGCTGAGGCTCTGCAGGACCCCACAGGATCAGCCCGGCTCCAACATGGGATCCGTGGGCCAGGCACGCTGGGCTTTGCCCCTACAGCTCCCAAGTGTGTCCAGAGAAACTGCAAGGAGAGGCTCACCTCTGTCAGTGGGACCACACTGTGCACAGGACACCCACTCCTGGGGTGGCTATGCCAGGGACCTCCAGCCCTGGGAACCTGGAGCAAGTGGAAACTACAACTTTGCAAAATGCTGCCTGTGCCTGAAGCAAATACAAGGAGAACTGGGGTGTGAAAAATAAAATTTTTTTATTACAGAAAAACAGCAGCAAAAATACAGAACATGTTTACATTATAAGAATATTTGTAACAACAACAATCGATAGAACATATATACAGAAAAACCTACCTAGCAAAACTATGGGAAACGTATTTACAGTAGTCAAAAATTGCCCTAAACTCTATATTCTAAAGAACAACAACAAACTGCAGAACATATATACAAAAGGGTGATGTCTCTGTGATGTCCATCGCACCTGGAAGAAAAGCAAATGCCACGGTCACTCCAGTCAGGCACAGAGGGCTCTTGCATGTGCCCCTAGGCTGGCACAGCTGGCCCAGCAGCAGGACTCTGCTAGCAGAACTGAGCCTGGCTGGGTCTGGCATGGAGCTTGTGTGGAGCAAAGCAGGCACAGGACAGGCTGTGGATGGCCACCAGAATCCAGTGCCCTGGGTACAATGTCCCTGAGCAGGGAGCACCCAGCCCAGCCCCAGCCTGGCAGCAGGAGACCCACTCTGCCTGTCCTGCTGCTGGCATTGCTCTTCATGCCAAGATCATGGCCTCTTCCTCACCTTTTTAATCAATGTCCATGTCCTCCATGGACTCGTCCATATCAACGTCCATCTCTTCCTCCTCATCCACATCCACCTCCATCTCCTCCTCTCCAGTGTCTGCTCCCTCCGTCTCCATCTCCTCCTCTGTATCAATCTCAATATCCGCCTCCATCTCCTCCTCTCTGTCTGGGACAGCCTGCAGAGGTAGCAAAACCTCAGAGTGGGGTCCCTGTCCCACTCCGTGCCCACAGAGCTCCAGCCCACCCGGGCAGGTGGGGAGTGTCCACCTCCATGGAATGGCACCAGACCTTCCTCAGGACAAATGGGGGCATCCTGCAGGGCTGGATGACAAAATCCAGGCACTAAGGATCTTTCAGGAGTGATGGGGTTATCAGGGGGCAGGTGACAAGCAGAGTGGGCAGGAGCAAGGTGAAGAGTGTGCAAACACAGCGGCCAATGGTTGTGTTGTGCCCTTTGCTGGGCGCTGGACATTCCAGCTGGAGCGTGGGCTGTGACATCACAGTTCCCAGGCTCCATCTGAAGTGGACAGTGGAGACCATGGAATGATGGAGTCCCTGAATGGTTGGGCTTGCAAGGGAGCCTGAAGAACAACATCTTGTTCCCAGCTGAGCAGTCTTCCCCCAGAGCGTGCTGCTCAGAGCCCTGTTGCCAAGGATGGGGCATGCACAGCCTCTGTGCACAGCCTGGGCCAGTGCCCCACCACCCCCAGTGGAAAAGAGCAGCTTCCCTAGATGCAGCTTCAATCAACCTGCTGCAGTTGAAAGCCATCCCCCCTTGTCCTGTCAGCACAGGCCCTGCTGAACACTCTGTCCCCTTCTTTCCTGCGGGACCCTTCCAGTCCTGCAGAGCCACAGGGAGGCCTCCCAGTGTCTCCTGTTTCCAGGCTGAGCATCCCCAGCCCCACTTGCCCAGCAGTCAGTCACATCAGGGCCACTCAAGGCTGCAGGGTAGCAAATAGCATCAGGAACTGAGAGATGCAAGCTTTAGACCCACGTTTGCCTCTAAATGTACAAAATTAAGAACAGTGGAGAGGAAGATGGTGGGACACTGGTTCTCTTCTAATTGGTGATTTTTTGTTTCTTCTTTTCTGTCATGCTGACCCAGGTTTTTCTGTTGGAAAGGAAGCTTGGCACAATGTCCATTGTCTTCACCATTTGTGAAACACCAAGCAGATTCTGGGCAGGCTGATATGCAGAGCAAAACCTGAAAATATACTAGTGATCCTGAGCCTGGGGGATGCAGCTAAACCCAGCCCAAAGTAATTTCTGCAAATTCAAGCCTGCTTTACATTTTCTTGAGTTTGGAAAACTTCACCAGTCATTTATAAAAAAGCAAACAAAATCCTCAAACCAAATCAGACAAAAACCCATGCAAACAAACAAACCCACGCAAACCAGTCCAACAAATAGATCAAAAACCCCAAATAAAACTACAGGGAATGAGGAGTTAGTATTAGTTGTGAGGATAGCACAGCAGGCAAATGACTGCTTGCCACAGGATCACCATCAAAAGCCACATAGAACTGCTGCTCCAAAATATACCCAAGAGGAGAAAAAGAAAAAGTGATCCATGGCAACTTTGGGGGCAGCTCCACATTCAGGTGAAGGATGAGCACGCAGTGGTACAGATCCAGCATTGCCCACCCTCCAGGCTGCTCTTTGCTCCTGATGAAAGACCCTTGCAGGACTGTGGCCCCTCTCAGTGCAGTGTCAGTCACTGCCAGAGCTCTCAGCTGAGCCACTGGCATTTGCAGAGTGACATCCAGCCGCAATCCTACTGCCTGCTGAGCACCTGTGGAAGATCCTGAGCCTAAATCTTCATGCCTAGGACCACAAAACAGCTCAGGATTTCTCTGAACTGGTTTTCAGGGGGGGTTTCCATATCCCCGTGAGATCTGTTCATCCCTCAACACGTATGACTTGATGTACAATGATGCATTTGGGTTCCTTGCTTCCTCCTGTGTGCCAGTGAGAAACCATCCATGGGAATGGAGGATGTTGTGTGCAGGGCAATGTATTCCTGGCTTGCCATTTTGCTTCACTGTCACTCAGCTGAGCATGGTCCTTATCTAAGAAGGACTTAGAACTTGCAACAAGTGATAAATTAACCTGCTCCACTCTCCTTAGCATGGCTGTGATGAGTGTTAAGGAAAGCAGCGAGCGCTTGCCAGGATGGGAGCTTGTTCTTTGCCAGGGAGGAGGGAGAAAATCTTGCTTGGAGTAAATAAAGCAACTCTGCATCCCCAGGAAGAGAAGCAATTCAATATGTGAGTGCTGCATGGACTGATTTGCACAAGGATTGTCTACTATGCAGCAATGTTCCCAATAAACCATGCTTCTCCTGACCTTTATTTTTCTGGGTTTCCACCACATGATACAAGAGACTCTCAATGAAAAAAAAGCAAAACACCTTGTGGGGAGACGTTTTTTCCTTTCTTCAGGCTGCCTCTTTCTTTTGTTCCCTCCAGAGCTCTCTCTACATTTCTGCTGTTGTTTGGAGCACGTGCTTCCCTCTTTCCTGATCCCCTGGGCTTCTTTGGCTCTGGGTGTCATGGACACTCTTAATTGTGGATTTTTTCCCCTTCATCTACTTGTGACCTCCAGCCCTGGGAACCTGGAGCAAGTGGAAGCTACAACTTTGCAAAATGCTGCCTGTGCCTGAAGCAAATGCAAGGAGAACTGGGGTGTGAAAAATAAAATTTGTTTATTACAGAAAAACAGCAGCAAAAATACAGAACATGTTTACATTGTAAGAATATTTGTAACAACAACAATCGATAGAACATATATACAGAAAAACCTACCTAACTAAACTATGGGAAACGTATTTACAGAAGTCAAAAACTGCCCTACAATCTATATTCTAAACAACAACAACAAACTGAAGAACATATATACAAAAGGGTGGTATCTCTGGGATGTCCATCGGTCCTGGAAGAAAAGCAAATGCCACGGTCACTCCAGTCAGGCACAGAAGGCTCTTGCATGTGCCCCCAGGCTGGCACAGCTGGCCCAGCAGCAGGACTCTGCTAGCAGAACTGAGCCTGGCTGGGTCTGGCATGGAGCTTCTGTGTGCAAGCAGGCAGAGGACAGGCTGTGGATTGGCCACCAGAATCCAGTGCCCTGGGTACAATGTCCCTGAGCAGGGAGCACCCAGCCCAGCCCCAGCCTGGCAGCAGGAGACCCACTCTGCCTGTCCTGCTGCTGGCATTGCTCTTCATGCCAAGATCATGGCCTCTACCTCACCTTTTTAATCAATGTCCATGTCCTCAATGGACTCTTCCACATCCACTTCCATCTCTTCTTCCACATCCACATCCACCTCCATCTCCTCCTCCATATCAATCTTTGCATCTACCTCCATCTCCTCCTCTCCGTCTGGGACAGCCTGCAGAGGTAGCAAAACCTCAGAGTGGGCTCCCTGTCCCACTCCATGCCCACAGAGCTCCAGCCCACCCAGGCAGGTGGGGAGTGTCCACCTCCATGGAATGGCACCATACCTTCCTCAGGACAAATGTGAGCATCCTGCAGGGCTGGATGACAAAATCCAGGCACTCAGGATCTTTCAGGAGTGATGGGGTTATCAGGGGGCAGGTGACAAGCAGAGTGGGCAGGAGCAGGATGAAGAGTGTGCAAACATAGCGGCCAAGGGTTGTGTTGTGCCCTTTGCTGGGCGCTGGACGTTCCAGCTGGAGCGTGGGCTGTGACATCACAGTTCCCAGGCTCCATCTGAAGTGGACAGTGGAGACCATGGAATGATGGAGTCCCTGAACGGTTGGGCTTGCAAAGGAGCCTGAAGAACAACATCTTGTTCCCAGCTGAGCAGTCTTCCCCCAGAGCGTGCTGCTCAGAGCCCTGTTGCCAAGGATGGGGCATGCACAGCCTCTGTGCACAGCCTGGGCCAGTGCCCCACCACCCGCAGTGGAAAACAGCAGCTTCCCTAGATGCAGCTTCAATCAACCTGCTGCAGTTGAAAGCCATCCCCCCTTGTCCTGTCAGCACAGGCCCTGCTGAACACTCTGTCCCCTTCTTTCCTGCGGGACCCTTCCAGTCCTGCAGAGCCACAGCGAGGCCTCCCAGTGTCTCCTCTCTCCAGGCTGAGCATCCCCAGCCCCACTTGCCCAGCAGTCAGTCACATCAGGGCCAGTCAAGGCTGCAGGGTAGCAAATAGCATCAGGAACTGAGAGATGCAAGCTTTAGACCCACGTTTGCCTCTAAACGTACAAAATTAATAACAGTGGAGAGGAAGATGGTGGGACACTGGTTCTCCTCTAACTGGTGATTTTTTGTTTCTTCTTTTCTGTCATGCTGACCCAGGTTTTTCTGTTGGAAAGGAAGCTTGGCACAATGTCCATTGTCTTCTCCATTTGTGAAACACCAAGCAGATTCTGGACAGGCTGATATGCAGAGCAAAACCTGAAAATATACTAGTGATCCTGAGCCTGGGGGATGCAGCTAAACCCAGCCCAAAGTAATTTCTGCAAATTCAAGCCTGCTTTACATTTTCTTGAGTTTGGAAAACTTCACCAGTCATTTTTAAAAAAGCAAACAAAATCCTCAAACCAAATCAGACAAAAACCCATACAAACAAACAAACCCACGCAAACCAGTCCAACAAATAGATCAAAAACCCCAAATAAAACTACAGGGAATGAGGAGTTAGTATTAGTTGTGAGGATAGCACAGCAGGCAAATGGCTGCTTGCCACAGGATCACCATCAAAAGCCACATAGAACAGCTGCTCCAAAATATACCCAAGAGGAGAAAAAGAAAAAGTGATCCATGGCAACTTTGGGGGCAGCTCCACATTCAGGTGAAGGATGAGCACGCAGTGGTACAGATCCAGCATTGCCCACCCTCCAGGCTGCTCTTTGCTCCTGATGAAAGACCCTTGCAGGACTGTGGCCCCTCTCAGTGCAGTGTCAGTCACTGCCAGAGCTCTCAGCTGAGCCACTGGCATTTGCAGAGTGACATCCAGCCGCAATCCTACTGCCTGCTGAGCACCTGTGGAAGATCCTGAGCCTCAATCTTCATGCCTAGGACCACAAAACAGCTCAGGATTTCTCTGAACTGGTTTTCAGGGGGGGTTTCCATATCCCCGTGAGATCTGTTCATCCCTCAACACGTATGACTTGATGTACAATGATGCATTTGGGTTCCTTCCTTCCTCCTGTGTGCCAGTGAGAAACCATCCATGGGAATGGAGGATGTTGTGTGCAGGGCAATGTATTCCTGGCTTGCCATTTTGCTTCACTGTCACTCAGCTGAGCATGGTCCTTATCTAAGAAGGACTTAGAACTTGCAACCAGTGATCAATTAACCTGCTCCACTCTCCTTAGCATGGCTGTGATGAGTGTTAAGGAAAGCAGCGAGCGCTTGCCAGGATGGGAGCTTGTTCTTTGCCAGGGAGGAGGGAGAAAATCTTGCTTGGAGTAAATAAAGCAACTCTGCATCCCCAGGAAGAGAAGCAATTCAATATGTGAGTGCTGCATGGACTGATTTGCACAAGGATTGTCTACTATGCAGCAATGTTCCCAATAAACCATGCTTCTCCTGACCTTTATTTTTCTGGGTTTCCACCACATGATACAAGAGACTCTCAATGAAAAAAAAGCAAAACACCTTGTGGGGAGACGTTTTTTCCTTTCTTCAGGCTGCCTCTTTCTTTTGTTCCCTCCAGAGCTCTCTCTACATTTCTGCTGTTGTTTGGAGCACGTGCTTCCCTCTTTCCTGATCCCCTGGGCTTCTTTGGCTCTGGGTGTCATGGACACTCTTAATTGTGGATTTTTTCCCCTTCATCTACTTGTGACCTCCCGCCCTGGGAACCTGGAGCAAGTGGAAGCTACAACTTGGCAAAATGCTGCCTGTGCCTGAAGCAAATGCAAGGAGAACTGGGGTGTGAAAAATAAAATTTGTTTATTACAGAAGAACAGCAGCAAAAATACAGAATATGTTTACATTGTAAGAATATTTGTAACAACAACAATCGATAGAACATATATACAGAAAAACCTACCTAGCAAAACTATGGGAAACGTATTTACAGAAGTCAAAAATTGCCCTAAACTCTATATTCTAAAGAACAACAACAAACTGCAGAACATATATACAAAAGGGTGGTGTCTCTGTGATGTCCATCGCACCTGGAAGAAAAGCAAATGCCACGGTCACTCCAGTCAGGCACAGAGGGCTCTTGCATGTGCCCCTAGGCTGGCACATGCTGGCCCAGCAGCAGGACTCTGCTAGCAGAACTGAGCCTGGCTGGGTCTGGCATGGAGCTTGTGTGGAGCAAAGCAGGCACAGGACAGGCTGTGGATGGCCACCAGAATCCAGTGCCCTGGCTACAATGTCCCTGAGCAGGGAGCACCCAGCCCAGCCCCAGCCTGGCAGCAGGAGACCCACTCTGCCTGTCCTGCTGCTGGCATTGCTCTTCATGCCAAGATCATGGCCTCTTCCTCACCTTTTTAATCAATGTCCATGTCCTCAATGGACTCGTCCATATCAACGTCCATCTGTTCTATCACCTCCATATCCACCTCCATCTCCTCCTCCATATCAATCTTTGCATCTACCTCCATCTCCTCCTCTCTGTCTGGGACAGCCTGCAGAGGTAGCAAAACCTCAGAGTGGGCTCCCTGTCCCACTCCATCCCCACAGAGCTCCAGCCCACCCGGGCAGGTGGGGAGTGTCCACCTCCATGGAATTGCACCATACCTTCCTCAGGACAAATGGGAGCATCCTGCAGGGCTGGATGACAAAATCCAGGCACTAAGGATCTTTCAGGAGTGATAGGCTTATCAGGGGGCAGGTGGCAAGCAGAGTGGGCAGGAGCAGCGTGAAGAGTGTGCAAACACAGCGGCCAATGGTTGTGTTGTGCCCTTTGCTGGGCGCTGGATGTTCCAGCTGGAGCGTGGGCTGTGACATCACAGTTCCCAGGCTCCATCTGAAGTGGACAGTGGACACCATGGAATGATGGAGTCCCTGAAGGGTTGGGCTTGCAAGGGAGCCTGAAGAACAACATCTTGTTCCCAGCTGAGCAGTCTTCCCCCAGAGCGTGCTGCTCAGAGCCCTGTTGCCAAGGATGGGGCATGCACAGCCTCTGTGCACAGCCTGGGCCAGTGCCCCACCACCCCCAGTGGAAAAGAGCAGCTTCCCTAGATGCAGCTTCAATCAACCTGCTGCAGTTGAAAGCCATCCCCCCTTGTCCTGTCAGCACAGGCCCTGCTGAACACTCTGTCCCCTTCTTTCCTGCGGGACCCTTCCAGTCCTGCAGAGCCACAGGGAGGCCTCCCAGTGTCTCTTCTCTCCAGGCTGTGCATCCCCAGCCCCACTTGCCCAGCAGTCAGTCACATCAGGGCCAGTCAAGGCTGCAGGGTAGCAAATAGCATCAGGAACTGAGAGATGCAAGCTTTAGACCCACGTTTGCCTCTAAACGTACAAAATTAATAACAGTGGAGAGGAAGATGGTGGGACACTGGTTCTCCTCTAACTGGTGATTTTTTGTTTCTTCTTTTCTGTCATACTGACCCAGGTTTTTCTGTTGGAAAGGAAGCTTGGCACAATGTCCATTGTCTTCTCCATTTGTGAAACACCAAGCAGATTCTGGGCAGGCTGATATGCAGAGCAAAACCTGAAAATATACTAGTGATCCTGAGCCTGGGGGATGCAGCTAAACCCAGCCCAAAGTAATTTCTGCAAATTCAAGCCTGCTTTACATTTTCTTGAGTTTGGAAAACTTCACCAGTCATTTTTAAAAAAGCAAACAAAATCCTCAAACCAAATCAGACAAAAACCCATACAAACAAACAAACCCACGCAAACCAGTCCAACAAATAGATCAAAAACCCCAAATAAAACTACAGGGAATGAGGAGTTAGTATTAGTTGTGAGGATAGCACAGCAGGCAAATGGCTGCTTGCCACAGGATCACCATCAAAAGCCACATAGAACAGCTGCTCCAAAATATACCCAAGAGGAGAAAAAGAAAAAGTGATCCATGGCAACTTTGGGGGCAGCTCCACATTCAGGTGAAGGATGAGCACGCAGTGGTACAGATCCAGCATTGCCCACCCTCCAGGCTGCTCTTTGCTCCTGATGAAAGACCCTTGCAGGACTGTGGCCCCTCTCAGTGCAGTGTCAGTCACTGCCAGAGCTCTCAGCTGAGCCACTGGCATTTCCAGAGTGACATCCAGCCGCAATCCTACTGCCTGCTGAGCACCTGTGGAAGATCCTGAGCCTCAATCTTCATGCCTAGGACCACAAAACAGCTCAGGATTTCTCTGAACTGGTTTTCAGGGGGGTTTCCATATCCCCATGAGATCTGTTCATCCCTCAACACGTATGACTTGATGTACAATGATGCATTTGGGTTCCTTCCTTCCTTCCTCCTGTGTGCCAGTGAGAAACCATCCATGGGAATGGAGGATGTTGTGTGCAGGGCAATGTATTCCTGGCTTGCCATTTTGCTTCACTGTCACTCAGCTGAGCATGGTCCTTATCTAAGAAGGACTTAGAACTTGCAACCAGTGATCAATTAACCTGCTCCACTCTCCTTAGCATGGCTGTGATGAGTGTTAAGGAAAGCAGCGAGCGCTTGCCAGGATGGGAGCTTGTTCTTTGCCAGGGAGGAGGGAGAAAATCTTGCTTGGAGTAAATAAAGCAACTCTGCATCCCCAGGAAGAGAAGCAATTCAATATGTGAGTGCTGCATGGACTGATTTGCACAAGGATTGTCTACTATGCAGCAATGTTCCCAATAAACCATGCTTCTCCTGACCTTTATTTTTCTGGGTTTCCACCACATGCTAGAAGAGACTCTCAATGAAAAAAAAGCAAAACACCTTGTGGGGAGACGTTTTTTCCTTTCTTCAGGCTGCCTCATTCTTTTGTTCCCTCCAGAGCTCTCTCTACATTTCTGCTGTTGTTTGGAGCACGTGCTTCCCTCTTTCCTGATCCCCTGGGCTTCTTTGGCTCTGGGTGTCATGGACACTCTTAATTGTGGATTTTTTCCCCTTCATCTACTTGTGACCTCCCGCCCTGGGAACCTGGAGCAAGTGGAAACTACAACTTGGCAAAATGCTGCCTGTGCCTGAAGCAAATGCAAGGAGAACTGGGGTGTGAAAAATAAAATTTGTTTATTACAGAAGAACAGCAGCAAAAATACAGAACATGTTTACATTGTAAGAATATTTGTAACAACAACAATCGATAGAACATATATACAGAAAAACCTACCTAGCAAAACTATGGGAAACGTATTTACAGAAGTCAAAAATTGCCCTAAACTCTATATTCTAAAGAACAACAACAAACTGCAGAACATATATACAAAAGGGTGATGTCTCTGTGATGTCCATCGCACCTGGAAGAAAAGCAAATGCCACGGTCACTCCAGTCAGGCACAGAGGGCTCTTGCATGTGCCCCTAGGCTGGCACATGCTGGCCCAGCAGCAGGACTCTGCTAGCAGAACTGAGCCTGGCTGGGTCTGGCATGGAGCTTGTGTGGAGCAAAGCAGGCACAGGACAGGCTGTGGATGGCCACCAGAATCCAGTGCCCTGGCTACAATGTCCCTGAGCAGGGAGCACCCAGCCCAGCCCCAGCCTGGCAGCAGGAGACCCACTCTGCCTGTCCTGCTGCTGGCATTGCTCTTCATGCCAAGATCATGGCCTCTTCCTCACCTTTTTAATCAATGTCCATGTCCTCAATGGACTCGTCCATATCAACGTCCATCTGTTCTATCACCTCCATATCCACCTCCATCTCCTCCTCCATATCAATCTTTGCATCTACTTCCATCTCCTCCTCTCTGTCTGGGACAGCCTGCAGAGGTAGCAAAACCTCAGAGTGGGGTCCCTGTCCCACTCCATGCCCACAGAGCTCCAGCCCACCCAGGCAGGTGGGGAGTGTCCACCTCCATGGAATGGCACCATACCTTCCTCAGGACAAATGGGAGCATCCTGCAGGGCTGGATGACAAAATCCAGGCACTAAGGATCTTTCAGGAGTGATAGGCTTATCAGGGGGCAGGTGGCAAGCAGAGTGGGCAGGAGCAGAGTGAAGAGTGTGCAAACACAGCGGCCAATGGTTGTGTTGTGCCCTTTGCTGGGCGCTGGATGTTCCAGCTGGAGCGTGGGCTGTGACATCACAGTTCCCAGGCTCCATCTGAAGTGGACAGTGGACACCATGGAATGATGGAGTCCCTGAAGGGTTGGGCTTGCAAGGGAGCCTGAAGAACAACATCTTGTTCCCAGCTGAGCAGTCTTCCCCCAGAGCGTGCTGCTCAGAGCCCTGTTGCCAAGGATGGGGCATGCACAGCCTCTGTGCACAGCCTGGGCCAGTGCCCCACCACCCCCAGTGGAAAAGAGCAGCTTCCCTAGATGCAGCTTCAATCAACCTGCTGCAGTTGAAAGCCATCCCCCCTTGTCCTGTCAGCACAGGCCCTGCTGAACACTCTGTCCCCTTCTTTCCTGCGGGACCCTTCCAGTCCTGCAGAGCCACAGGGAGGCCTCCCAGTGTCTCTTCTCTCCAGGCTGTGCATCCCCAGCCCCACTTGCCCAGCAGTCAGTCACATCAGGGCCAGTCAAGGCTGCAGGGTAGCAAATAGCATCAGGAACTGAGAGATGCAAGCTTTAGACCCACGTTTGCCTCTAAACGTACAAAATTAATAACAGTGGAGAGGAAGATGGTGGGACACTGGTTCTCCTCTAACTGGTGATTTTTTGTTTCTTCTTTTCTGTCATACTGACCCAGGTTTTTCTGTTGGAAAGGAAGCTTGGCACAATGTCCATTGTCTTCTCCATTTGTGAAACACCAAGCAGATTCTGGGCAGGCTGATATGCAGAGCAAAACCTGAAAATATACTAGTGATCCTGAGCCTGGGGGATGCAGCTAAACCCAGCCCAAAGTAATTTCTGCAAATTCAAGCCTGCTTTACATTTTCTTGAGTTTGGAAAACTTCACCAGTCATTTTTAAAAAAGCAAACAAAATCCTCAAACCAAATCAGACAAAAACCCATACAAACAAACAAACCCACGCAAACCAGTCCAACAAATAGATCAAAAACCCCAAATAAAACTACAGGGAATGAGGAGTTAGTATTAGTTGTGAGGATAGCACAGCAGGCAAATGGCTGCTTGCCACAGGATCACCATCAAAAGCCACATAGAACAGCTGCTCCAAAATATACCCAAGAGGAGAAAAAGAAAAAGTGATCCATGGCAACTTTGGGGGCAGCTCCACATTCAGGTGAAGGATGAGCACGCAGTGGTACAGATCCAGCATTGCCCACCCTCCAGGCTGCTCTTTGCTCCTGATGAAAGACCCTTGCAGGACTGTGGCCCCTCTCAGTGCAGTGTCAGTCACTGCCAGAGCTCTCAGCTGAGCCACTGGCATTTCCAGAGTGACATCCAGCCGCAATCCTACTGCCTGCTGAGCACCTGTGGAAGATCCTGAGCCTCAATCTTCATGCCTAGGACCACAAAACAGCTCAGGATTTCTCTGAACTGGTTTTCAGGGGGGTTTCCATATCCCCATGAGATCTGTTCATCCCTCAACACGTATGACTTGATGTACAATGATGCATTTGGGTTCCTTCCTTCCTTCCTCCTGTGTGCCAGTGAGAAACCATCCATGGGAATGGAGGATGTTGTGTGCAGGGCAATGTATTCCTGGCTTGCCATTTTGCTTCACTGTCACTCAGCTGAGCATGGTCCTTATCTAAGAAGGACTTAGAACTTGCAACCAGTGATCAATTAACCTGCTCCACTCTCCTTAGCATGGCTGTGATGAGTGTTAAGGAAAGCAGCGAGCGCTTGCCAGGATGGGAGCTTGTTCTTTGCCAGGGAGGAGGGAGAAAATCTTGCTTGGAGTAAATAAAGCAACTCTGCATCCCCAGGAAGAGAAGCAATTCAATATGTGAGTGCTGCATGGACTGATTTGCACAAGGATTGTCTACTATGCAGCAATGTTCCCAATAAACCATGCTTCTCCTGACCTTTATTTTTCTGGGTTTCCACCACATGCTAGAAGAGACTCTCAATGAAAAAAAAGCAAAACACCTTGTGGGGAGACGTTTTTTCCTTTCTTCAGGCTGCCTCATTCTTTTGTTCCCTCCAGAGCTCTCTCTACATTTCTGCTGTTGTTTGGAGCACGTGCTTCCCTCTTTCCTGATCCCCTGGGCTTCTTTGGCTCTGGGTGTCATGGACACTCTTAATTGTGGATTTTTTCCCCTTCATCTACTTGTGACCTCCCGCCCTGGGAACCTGGAGCAAGTGGAAACTACAACTTGGCAAAATGCTGCCTGTGCCTGAAGCAAATGCAAGGAGAACTGGGGTGTGAAAAATAAAATTTGTTTATTACAGAAGAACAGCAGCAAAAATACAGAACATGTTTACATTGTAAGAATATTTGTAACAACAACAATCGATAGAACATATATACAGAAAAACCTACCTAGCAAAACTATGGGAAACGTATTTACAGAAGTCAAAAATTGCCCTAAACTCTATATTCTAAAGAACAACAACAAACTGCAGAACATATATACAAAAGGGTGATGTCTCTGTGATGTCCATCGCACCTGGAAGAAAAGCAAATGCCACGGTCACTCCAGTCAGGCACAGAGGGCTCTTGCATGTGCCCCTAGGCTGGCACATGCTGGCCCAGCAGCAGGACTCTGCTAGCAGAACTGAGCCTGGCTGGGTCTGGCATGGAGCTTGTGTGGAGCAAAGCAGGCACAGGACAGGCTGTGGATGGCCACCAGAATCCAGTGCCCTGGGTACAATGTCCCTGAGCAGGGAGCACCCAGCCCAGCCCCAGCCTGGCAGCAGGAGACCCACTCTGCCTGTCCTGCTGCTGGCATTGCTCTTCATGCCAAGATCATGGCCTCTTCCTCACCTTTTTAATCAATGTCCATGTCCTCAATGGACTCGTCCATATCAACGTCCATCTGTTCTATCACCTCCATATCCACCTCCATCTCCTCCTCCATATCAATCTTTGCATCTACTTCCATCTCCTCCTCTCTGTCTGGGACAGCCTGCAGAGGTAGCAAAACCTCAGAGTGGGGTCCCTGTCCCACTCCATCCCCACAGAGCTCCAGCCCACCCAGGCAGGTGGGGAGTGTCCACCTCCATGGAATGGCACCATACCTTCCTCAGGACAAATGGGAGCATCCTGCAGGGCTGGATGACAAAATCCAGGCACTAAGGATCTTTCAGGAGTGATGGGCTTATCAGGGGGCAGGTGGCAAGCAGAGTGGGCAGGAGCAGCGTGAAGAGTGTGCAAACACAGCGGCCAATGGTTGTGTTGTGCCCTTTGCTGGGCGCTGGATGTTCCAGCTGGAGTGTGGGCTGTGACATCACAGTTCCCAGGCTCCATCTGAAGTGGACAGTGGACACCATGGAATGATGGAGTCCCTGAAGGGTTGGGCTTGCAAGGGAGCCTGAAGAACAACATCTTGTTCCCCGCTGAGCAGTCTTCCCCCAGAGCGTGCTGCTCAGAGCCCTGTTGCCAAGGATGGGGCATGCACAGCCTCTGTGCACAGCCTGGGCCAGTGCCCCACCACCCCCAGTGGAAAAGAGCAGCTTCCCTAGATGCAGCTTCAATCAACCTGCTGCAGTTGAAAGCCATCCCCCCTTGTCCTGTCAGCACAGGCCCTGCTGAACACTCTGTCCCCTTCTTTCCTGCGGGACCCTTCCAGTCCTGCAGAGCCACAGGGAGGCCTCCCAGTGTCTCTTCTCTCCAGGCTGTGCATCCCCAGCCCCACTTGCCCAGCAGTCAGTCACATCAGGGCCAGTCAAGGCTGCAGGGTAGCAAATAGCATCAGGAACTGAGAGATGCAAGCTTTAGACCCACGTTTGCCTCTAAACGTACAAAATTAATAACAGTGGAGAGGAAGATGGTGGGACACTGGTTCTCCTCTAACTGGTGATTTTTTGTTTCTTCTTTTCTGTCATACTGACCCAGGTTTTTCTGTTGGAAAGGAAGCTTGGCACAATGTCCATTGTCTTCTCCATTTGTGAAACACCAAGCAGATTCTGGGCAGGCTGATATGCAGAGCAAAACCTGAAAATATACTAGTGATCCTGAGCCTGGGGGATGCAGCTAAACCCAGCCCAAAGTAATTTCTGCAAATTCAAGCCTGCTTTACATTTTCTTGAGTTTGGAAAACTTCACCAGTCATTTCTAAAAAAGCAAACAAAATCCTCAAACCAAATCAGACAAAAACCCATACAAACAAACAAACCCACGCAAACCAGTCCAACAAATAGATCAAAAACCCCAAATAAAACTACAGGGAATGAGGAGTTAGTATTAGTTGTGAGGATAGCACAGCAGGCAAATGGCTGCTTGCCACAGGATCACCATCAAAAGCCACATAGAACAGCTGCTCCAAAATATACCCAAGAGGAGAAAAAGAAAAAGTGATCCATGGCAACTTTGGGGGCAGCTCCACATTCAGGTGAAGGATGAGCACGCAGTGGTACAGATCCAGCATTGCCCACCCTCCAGGCTGCTCTTTGCTCCTGATGAAAGACCCTTGCAGGACTGTGGCCCCTCTCAGTGCAGTGTCAGTCACTGCCAGAGCTCTCAGCTGAGCCACTGGCATTTCCAGAGTGACATCCAGCCGCAATCCTACTGCCTGCTGAGCACCTGTGGAAGATCCTGAGCCTCAATCTTCATGCCTAGGACCACAAAACAGCTCAGGATTTCTCTGAACTGGTTTTCAGGGGGGTTTCCATATCCCCGTGAGATCTGTTCATCCCTCAACACGTATGACTTGATGTACAATGATGCATTTGGGTTCCTTCCTTCCTTCCTCCTGTGTGCCAGTGAGAAACCATCCATGGGAATGGAGGATGTTGTGTGCAGGGCAATGTATTCCTGGCTTGCCATTTTGCTTCACTGTCACTCAGCTGAGCATGGTCCTTATCTAAGAAGGACTTAGAACTTGCAACCAGTGATCAATTAACCTGCTCCACTCTCCTTAGCATGGCTGTGATGAGTGTTAAGGAAAGCAGCGAGCGCTTGCCAGGATGGGAGCTTGTTCTTTGCCAGGGAGGAGGGAGAAAATCTTGCTTGGAGTAAATAAAGCAACTCTGCATCCCCAGGAAGAGAAGCAATTCAATAGGTGAGTGCTGCATGGACTGATTTGCACAAGGATTGTCTACTATGCAGCAATGTTCCCAATAAACCATGCTTCTCCTGACCTTTATTTTTCTGGGTTTCCACCACATGATACAAGAGACTCTCAATGAAAAAAAAGCAAAACACCTTGTGGGGAGACGTTTTTTCCTTTCTTCAGGCTGCCTCATTCTTTTGTTCCCTCCAGAGCTCTCTCTACATTTCTGCTGTTGTTTGGAGCACGTGCTTCCCTCTTTCCTGATCCCCTGGGCTTCTTTGGCTCTGGGTGTCATGGACACTCTTAATTGTGGATTTTTTCCCCTTCATCTACTTGTGACCTCCCGCCCTGGGAACCTGGAGCAAGTGGAAACTACAACTTGGCAAAATGCTGCCTGTGCCTGAAGCAAATGCAAGGAGAACTGGGGTGTGAAAAATAAAATTTGTTTATTACAGAAGAACAGCAGCAAAAATACAGAACATGTTTACATTGTAAGAATATTTGTAACAACAACAATCGATAGAACATATATACAGAAAAACCTACCTAGCAAAACTATGGGAAACGTATTTACAGAAGTCAAAAATTGCCCTAAACTCTATATTCTAAAGAACAACAACAAACTGCAGAACATATATACAAAAGGGTGATGTCTCTGTGATGTCCATCGCACCTGGAAGAAAAGCAAATGCCACGGTCACTCCAGTCAGGCACAGAGGGCTCTTGCATGTGCCCCTAGGCTGGCACATGCTGGCCCAGCAGCAGGACTCTGCTAGCAGAACTGAGCCTGGCTGGGTCTGGCATGGAGCTTGTGTGGAGCAAAGCAGGCACAGGACAGGCTGTGGATGGCCACCAGAATCCAGTGCCCTGGCTACAATGTCCCTGAGCAGGGAGCACCCAGCCCAGCCCCAGCCTGGCAGCAGGAGACCCACTCTGCCTGTCCTGCTGCTGGCATTGCTCTTCATGCCAAGATCATGGCCTCTTCCTCACCTTTTTAATCAATGTCCATGTCCTCAATGGACTCGTCCATATCAACGTCCATCTGTTCTATCACCTCCATATCCACCTCCATCTCCTCCTCCATATCAATCTTTGCATCTACTTCCATCTCCTCCTCTCTGTCTGGGACAGCCTGCAGAGGTAGCAAAACCTCAGAGTGGGCTCCCTGTCCCACTCCATCCCCACAGAGCTCCAGCCCACCCGGGCAGGTGGGGAGTGTCCACCTCCATGGAATGGCACCATACCTTCCTCAGGACAAATGGGAGCATCCTGCAGGGCTGGATGACAAAATCCAGGCACTAAGGATCTTTCAGGAGTGATGGGCTTATCAGGGGGCAGGTGGCAAGCAGAGTGGGCAGGAGCAGCGTGAAGAGTGTGCAAACACAACGGCCAATGGTTGTGTTGTGCCCTTTGCTGGGCGCTGGATGTTCCAGCTGGAGCGTGGGCTGTGACATCACAGTTCCCAGGCTCCATCTGAAGTGGACAGTAGACACCATGGAATGATGGAGTCCCTGAACGGTTGGGCTTGCAAGGGAGCCTGAAGAACAACATCTTGTTCCCAGCTGAGCAGTCTTCCCCCAGAGCGTGCTGCTCAGAGCCCTGTTGCCAAGGATGGGGCATGCACAGCCTCTGTGCACAGCCTGGGCCAGTGCCCCACCACCCCCAGTGGAAAAGAGCAGCTTCCCTAGATGCAGCTTCAATCAACCTGCTGCAGTTGAAAGCCATCCCCCCTTGTCCTGTCAGCACAGGCCCTGCTGAACACTCTGTCCCCTTCTTTCCTGCGGGACCCTTCCAGTCCTGCAGAGCCACAGTGAGGCCTCCCAGTGTCTCTTCTCTCCAGGCTGTGCATCCCCAGCCCCACTTGCCCAGCAGTCAGTCACATCAGGGCCAGTCAAGGCTGCAGGGTAGCAAATAGCATCAGGAACTGAGAGATGCAAGCTTTAGACCCACGTTTGCCTCTAAACGTACAAAATTAATAACAGCGGAGAGGAAGATGGTGGGACACTGGTTCTCCTCTAACTGGTGATTTTTTGTTTCTTCTTTTCTGTCATGCTGACCCAGGTTTTTCTGTTGGAAAGGAAGCTTGGCACAATGTCCATTGTCTTCTCCATTTGTGAAACACCAGGCAGATTCTGGGCAGGCTGATATGCAGAGCAAAACCTGAAAATATACTAGTGATCCTGAGCCTGGGGGATGCAGCTAAACCCAGCCCAAAGTAATTTCTGCAAAGTCAAGCCTGCTTTACATTTTCTTGAGTTTGGAAAACTTCACCAGTCATTTATAAAAAAGCAAACAATATCCTCAAACCAAATCAGACAAAAACCCATGCAAACAAACAAACCCACGCAAACCAGTCCAAGAAATAGATCAAAAACCCCAAATAAAACTACAGGGAATGAGGAGTTAGTATTAGTTGTGAGGATAGCACAGCAGGCAAATGGCTGCTTGCCACAGGATCACCATCAAAAGCCACATAGAACAGCTGCTCCAAAATATACGCAAGAGGAGAAAAAGAAAAAGTGATCCATGGCAACTCTGGGGCAGCTCCACATTCAGGTGAAGGATGAGCACGCAGTGGTACAGATCCAGCATTGCCCACCCTCCAGGCTGCTCTTTGCTCCTGATGAAAGACCCTTGCAGGACTGTGGCCCCTCTCAGTGCAGTGTCAGTCACTGCCAGAGCTCTCAGCTGAGCCACTGGCATTTCCAGAGTGACATCCAGCCGCAATCCTACTGCCTGCTGAGCACCTGTGGAAGATCCTGAGCATCTTCATGCCTAGGACTGCCGCTTCCCGGCTAGCTGATGACAAGAGGGCGGTGGCGGCAGGTTCCCCCTGGAGCTCCGTTGAATCCCAGTTGTCAATTGTTTTGGTGCAATATAGAACTCAGGCAGTGCACACGGGTCCCAGGGAAACTTTATTTGATGGTAAACTTCCCCTTTTCCTCTCCTGAGACCCCGATCAAGGGGCAAACAAAGACTTCTATGCGGGGGGAGGTCAGGGGTCAGCACAACTTTCAACAAATCAGGAGAGTTGGGAGTAAAAATCATAGGCAGGGATAACAGCAGTGAACCAATAACATTCCAAAGGAGGAAAAGCGGTTTCAATAAGCGGCTAAAATTTGGAGAAATAGAAACTGGAAACTAGTTGACAAAATAGCTGGGAAAAGGCGGAAGCAAAAGGAAAACAGCACCAAGGAAAACCACCAAATCACAAATCAAACCATAAACTTACTAATAAACCAAAAAGCACAATACAACATCTGCCCCTTCTTAAATACAAAAAGGACATTAAAGTTTATCTAAAAGAACAAAAGGTATTAGTGTAATAAATCATAAAATTTTACAAACGCAAAATAAAACTAATTATAATTTAAAAATTTTTCAAAAACTCAAATAATTTTGGATATGTCTAATTTAGCTTATACTTGTCTTGTTTTTCACTGATTATGTATTTTAACTATCATTTTATTCATTTCTTCAATTCACTGCGAAATAATATCTTAATTTTTGAATAATTAGCTGGTAAAAATTGGGCTCAAAAGGTAATTAAAAATTGTTTTAAATTGTCAAACAAAAACTCAAAAGTGACAAACTTAAAAAGAATTTAACATTTCATAGAAAGCTTACCATTTCATAAAAGGATGTTCCATAGAAAGATGTTTCATCGTTTCCAGGAGTTCAATGTGTAAAACAAACAGATTTATTTCATGTTACATAAATATAAATTTTCTTTTCATTTTGACTCAAAACTTATTTAAAACTTGAAGGTATGGTATTAAATTGATTAAAAACCAATTGGCTCCTGGTTGCTATTTTTTGAACAATTTAACATTTCTTTTATTAATACAGCTACAATTTATTTCATAATACAAAGCAAAGCAATGAGATGTTCTTCACATCAATTTGGCTGATCTTCTTCTCTGTTTCAAAACTTCAGTTGTCTTGTTCTTCTGTTGGGAAACTCAAGTTTGAAGGTTTTCTCTCTTCAAGGAAATTCAGTTCAGAAAATGGTCATGATCAAATGTAGCATAGTAGACTTCGGTGTAGTTATAACATTCTTCTTTCTATAAGATACAACTGAACAACTGGGTTAATTTTCCAAAATGATTTCAAATATGACAAACAACTCATTTTTTTAAAAACCATACAAAAACATATGTTCAAAATAAAACCACTTAATTCTTCAAAACTGAAAACCTGTATAGTAATTGAACTTTTATAAATTTAATCAAATGAATAATCTTTTACTTCTGTAAAAAGCACTGTTTAAAAACCTTTAAAAAGGTATTTTGCATTTTCAAATCACATTAATAACTTTTCAAATTAACAAACTAATTATTATTAAAACTCAATTGTTATAAAACCTCTAATTAATTTAAAGCAAAAACTGTAAGTTCACCCTTTAATATCATCACTGTGAGTATGGCCTTTGCAGGGCCCTTTGCAAAAAAGCAATACCCAGGGTTTAAAGAATAATTCTATAATTGAATTTTTAAACTTGTCAATTTTGTAAAAATATAAACTGAATTAAAATTTGTGCTTTTGCCAATTTATAGTAATATAAAATTTAACATTAAAAGGAACATTGGGTAAGGTTTGACTAGGAAACTGGAGAGGGAAACTTGAGCAGCACTTCTTAGAGTTAAAAATTAAAATACTTTAATTATTAAAAATAGATAAAGTTGCATAAAAATAACAAAACCTTCTAAATTGTTCTCTTTTTTGGTTCTCTGCTTACTTATTGTTTCTTGAAATCACTAAAATTCACAAGTCTATAATTTGAAAATTTCTTACAAGGGTTTTTTAAAATCCTAAATTATTTAAAAGGTCTTTTATAAAAATTAAATGCTAATTCAATCTGAATTTCACAGAAGGTGTTGTAAAGCAATTGCCGGCTGCTCAAGTGATTAGGGTTATGTGAGGGGATGGATCCGGGCCCGCTGCCCTGTGGGGGAAAGCAAGACTGCCATTACCAGATCGGGTTTCCAATTCTCCCTCTTCCCCGCAGGGCTCCCCTCCCGAGGGGAGGGGGCTCTCAAGGAGAGCGGTTTCTGGGCAGGGGCCGGGTTGGGGTCCTCGTCCCCAGAGGCGGAACTGGGAGAAGGAGCAGACATTGCTTCAGACCCACGCCTCCCCCTCAGCAGGAACGGGCTGACACCTTCCCCGTGGAATGTGGCCCCCTCAGGGGAGGATGGGCTGCCGGAGAGATTCAGGAGCGGAAAAGAAGGCAGGGGGGAAAGCGTGTCTAAGGTGGAGTGGCCATCCTCCATCTCAGACAAAGAGCGGGGTGGCGGGCCTGACTCGCTGCAGTTCCCCAGTGAGGCCTGGACAGCGAGCGGCCGGGCGCTCGGAGCAGTGCAGCCAGCCAGCTCCCAGGGAGGTGGGGCGGGGAAGGGTTGTTTTTGGAAAGTCTGAGGGACAAGGGAACAGGGGAATTCCAGTGTGCTGCTGACCTGTGAAAATCTTTTGTCTTGCTCCTGTCCTTCTTAGAAGGACAAGAGGAGGACCTTCTGATGAGGTGGGAGAGGGAAACGTGCCAGAGATAAAGATCCTCACGGGCCTGGCCATGGGCCCTTGAGAAAATTCCACCCGCCAGGGATAGAAAAAAGAAAAAAGAGAAAAACCCCCGCTGTGGCACAGCTCACCCACTGGCGCCGGGCCTCTGGCCGATTTTTTCTGGGAGACGAGACATCCGTCCAGCCAGCCCACTTCTGCCGGATGAGTGACGCTGGTTGACCACCACAGCACTTCCACTTCTCATCAGGGTGCGCTGAAACTGATGTTCTGATCGCTGACAGACTGGGGACTTTCTCTTCCTTGGATTGCTGCCTCCAGGGACTTGGGTGTTCCTGGTGCTCCAAAGCCTGTTCCCAAGACTGAGGGCGCAGCCACTGTGGGTCCCTGGTGTGCTTGTCCCAGTGCACACACCTTGCCTTGCTGCAGGAGCCCAGCAGCTTTTTTTCTGCTGTCTGCGTAAAGCCCTGACTCAGTCAAGTCTTCTGCAAGCTTTCTTTCTCCGCTTCTGAGTGAGAAGGAAGGGCGGAGAAAGTCCATAGAACCATAAAATTCACCGATGGGCTCCTCTTAGAGTCATAAAAGGAGCTCGTAAATGATCTTATCTTGCCCCATGTTGGGAACGCGAAACTGCCGCTTCCCGGCTAGCTGATGACAAGAGAGGGGTGGCGGCAGGTTCCAACTGGAGCTCCGTTGAATCCCAGTTGTCAATTGTTTCGGTGCAATATAAAACACAGGCAGCGCACACGGGTCCCAGGGAAACTTTATTTGATGGTAAACTTCCCCTTTTCCTCTCCTGGGACCCCGATCAAGGGGCGAACAAAGACTTTTAAGTGTGGGCAGGTCTCAGGGGAAGGTGCAACTTTCAACAAATCAGGAGAGTTGGGAGTAAAAATGCTAGGCGGAGATAACAGCAGTGAAACAATAACATTCCAAGGGAGGAAAAGCGGTTTCAATAAATGGCTAAAGTTTGGAGAAATAGAAACTAGAAACTAGCTGATGAAATAGCTGGGAAAAGGTGGAGACAAAAGGAAAACAGCACCAAGGAAAGCCACCAAATCACAAATCAAACCATAAAACTACTAATAAAACAAAAAGCACAATACAACATTCTGGGAACTCAGTGACTTCATTCTCTGATCAACCTCATTTCTTTCCTCTTGTCACCTATTTCTGCCCTCCTGCAGCCTATTAGTTCTCAGAATGAGAGAACTGTAGAATATGGCCAGTTGGAAGAGGTCCTTCAGGATCATCAGGATCATTGCACAGAGCAGCCCAATGCTAACTTTGTGTTTATCTGAGGACAGAACCTTCTGCAGGTGTCGGCAGCTGCAGGGAGAAGCCAGGCCCCCTTCCCCCAGCAAGGACAGGGAGCAGGCTCTGGCCAAGGCCTGTGCTGCTGCTGCTCCTTCTCCCCGTGCCCCAGGGTTTGCTCTCTCCTTCCCAGGAGCCGCTACGCCCAGGCGTGGAAGTGTGCGGCCCAACTCCTCCTGTCCCTGATGCAGAAAATGGGAGTCACGAAGCTGGCAGGCACAGCCAGGGCTGAGAGGCTGGCACAGGTGGCAGGGACGCTTGCTCAGGACTGTCACCAAGACACAAGGTAATGATCTTCATTTCACTTCCTGAAACAGGAAAACCGTTTTGTGTTTGGCTTTAAAGGTAAAACCAGAAAAGAGTGGAAACTCAAGGAAATAATAAGTGACCTCACTCTGTGGATAAGGGTCATAGAATCACAGAATATGCCCAGTTAGATGGGACCTATCAGGGTCATCCAGTCCAGCTCCCAGCCGTGTGCAGGGCACCCCAAGAGTCACTCCATGTGCCTGAGAGCATTGTCCAAATGCTTCTCGAGTTCAGCCAGACTTGGTGCTGTGACCACTGCTCTGGAATGCCTGGGGAAATGACTGTACTGGGTAACCCGAGGTTGGCCAGCAAGAAGGAGCATTGCCAACTTCCTGTGACTTGAAGGATTCTTTACTGAGATCAAAAGAGCTCAGATTAGCCAGTCCAACAGTTCTGATTGGCCTTAGGTGCAAAACACAAAGCCGAAATGTTGGCTAATACTCATCACTGAAGGATCCCAAACATCTGTTTCTCATTAACTTAAGACATTCCTAGAAATATTTCAGGGGTCTTTAGACAATATATTCACTCTTTCTAAAACCCCTTCTGCAGATTTCTAGAATGCTGTTATCTGTGGCTCAATGACCTCCAAATTTCTTCTTGAAGAAAACTGGGTTCCTAGTGGCAAAATCAACCCAAACCACCAAAATCCCCTTACTTTGATGATGAAATTCCCATTAATAGCTGCCAAGAACACCAGAGCAACTAGCTACCCCTGTGCATACATATAGTATAGAATAAGCAACAGGATGCAGGAGGTGTTTTGTCCTGGCTTCCCTGCCAGTTAAAGAAAGGCAAATTTTTGTGCAATGGCAGCAAGACACTGCTAATAGGCTCTGACAACACAGCAGATGTGTTTTGCTTATTCCCTGGGAACACCCAGAGTGTCAGAGTGAAATGGTATTTTTCTGTGGCCCCACATTCTCCTCTTGCCTCTTGTGTTCAGCTGACAGCACTGTGCAGTGTCAAGTGCAGGTAAATCTCCCTCTTTGCTGAGTAGGTAATGCCTTCTCATGCAGGGGTTGCACCTGATGAGTTTAAGGTGTCAGCCTCTTCTGTTAACACTCTTCCTTTCTTCACTTTTCTTTCCTTCCTGCCTGCCTTCCTTTCTGCCTCCCTCCCTCCCTTCCTGTCTTCCTTTCTCCTGCCCTTCCTTCTATCCTTCCTCAGGCATTATGGATAGGAGATGGTGAAGATGTTGCTGAGCCATCAAAAATTTAAAATGCTTCTGGAACAATCTCTCTCCACGCGTGACCTGGAAGATATTCTTACAAGAATTAAGAAGAAAGTAAGTGCTTGACAGGAGAAATGTCTCCTTTGTGCAAGTATTGCCACTGCTTACATGAGGTCAAGCATACCCAATGTATCTTTATCTCATTCCTCTTCTGCTGAATCATTTTGCTCCTGGGAATGAGCTGTTAATCCTCAGCATGATCATCTGCAGGCCACAAAGAAACTGCTATTAGTAGGGAATATAAGTGGGGCTTTGAATATTTTGAATATGGGTCACAAAGAGGAGAAAATGGGTTTACATTTAAGAGTAAGCCCCCACCATGTTCTCCCTACTCTGCCCCCAGTAAAGCAATTAAGTGAGAATTGAACATAACAGAGTCTGAAGATAACAGAGTCTTTGCAAAAGACACGGAAGCAGTAGTACCAAGAAAATTTCCAAATATACAAAAGATGTCCAAGTCAATCCTAGTTATTACAATTACTGTCTGTCTTTTGGGAATACTGCCCTGCTGTCAAGCCCTGTGGAGCTGGAAGAAGCTTGGTGAATTCAGCAGCATCCAGTGAAAAATCCTTTGTTTGTTAGGAGGGGGATTTTATATTTTTATCAACATTATAGAAGGAAGTGTGCCTTTGTTCAGGCACAGGGAGAGTGAGTGTTGAACGAAATCAACTTCCAACACAATGGGCCAACCCCCACAGAGTCCAACTTTTTCTGCTGCTTCCTTTAAGACCACTCATTGCCTACCAGTTTGCATTATTCCCATTTGTGCTCACGACTAATGAATTTGGGATTTTAGACTGCTGCTCATTGTGGTAGCACCCATAACCTGCCTTGGGCTATTGAAAACAAAGAGTTGGCATCACTGAATCTCTGGTCTGTTTATTTCTGTAAGTTAGAAAATGTTTCCCTAGGGCTTGGTAGCAGTGATTCTGGTTCTAACTTGTGTTTTAGACAGGGATTTCCTGTTTTATATCCTAAAGACTGATGGGGTTTCTTTATGTCTCTCTAGGGGATGGAAAACCAGAAGGGTGAACGCCCATCTGTCAAGGAGCCGGTGGAGAAGAGGAACGATGGCTCCAAGAAGCCCCAGGCCACATTGCCTCCTAGCAAACGGTACTGAGCACTTCTGTCAGATGTGACAAAGTACATGACAAGCTTCACATGCCTCTTCCTCAGGCAAATCTTTCTGGCAGAGATGAACAGTGCCCGAGATTGTTTCCTTTCCCTACAAATGCTCTAGGATAAAAAATGTCTACTTCTGCATTACGCTGAACACAACTTCTCTGGAGGGCTTTCCACAAAAAATGGAGAGACAAAAAGGCATCCATTGGTTGCAGCTCAGATGATCCAGTGCAGTGGCAAGGGCAGGGTTGTGGAGGCTAGGAGAGGTCCAATTTTCTGCTGCCTGACTTGGGAGAAGTAAATTGAACTAGTTTTGGTTTTTTAATCTGAGTGGAGTCTTTTTCAGATGGGTGTTTTGATGAGGAGTTCCAGACTAGAAGCAAGGTGCCATTCCACAAAGATGCAGGTCTCATCCATGTGATTTGGCCTGGCTGAATCATGGTTTTCTTACCCTCAGACAGTACCAAGTTGGAGTAGGAAGTATCAAGGCAATTCCTTTGCAACTTTGGTCAACAGCTGTCTCAAGGTGGACTTTTTGTTTTGATATTCCTGTCCTTCATATATGTTGCTCAATGGAAAGCGTGTTTGGTTTATTTCCCCCTGTGCTGCAATCAGCATTTAAGACAGGAATTTGGTCCTTGCTGTCTCTTCATGCCAGTGGCAGAGCTACCTATGCTCCTCTGATAACAGATGGGATTTATTTAGCTCTGTCATGCTCAGCAGTGGCAGGAACGTGACCACATGCCTCAGTAGCATGGCTCTAGCATCTTTCCATGCTCATGGAAGAGACAGGTTGATCCAGGAGAAATGTTCCCTGTGGGGTTGTTGAGCTGTGCATCTAGTCTCTAGTCTCCCTCTTAGTTAACTGAGAAATGGTCTGGATCCTGGAAGAGTTGATCAGAGCCCTGCCCTTCTCCAGACACAGGTTTTGAGACAGACAACATCAAACTTAGATCTTCTCCAGCCATAGTTTTGCCAAAATCATAGCTGCCCTCAGTACTTGAGGCAACTGTATAGAAAAATGGGCATTGTAAATATCTGCTTACATACTTGCAAAGCAAAGGTAGCCTTTTGCATTAACAAATGGAATTGATTTAATGATTTCTAGATGGAAAGAAATACAATAGGAACTACTCTGTCCCCAACCAAACCTCTTAAAAACAGAAGAAAATCTTTCTAGCAGCGTGAGGTTGCGCTACCATTCCAGTGAGTGGCCCACAGGAAAAGAGTGAAATTGTGCAAGCAAGTGCTGACCTGAGAGAGAGGATCACTTTCATCTCTTACATTGCTGAGTGCTATATCCACTCTTCAAACAAAGACATTCTAATCCAGCTTTCATGTTGCTTGTTCTCTTCACAGATTTTTGATTATTTTGTCCTGAGAATATCTGACAGCCACAAGAAAGTGAAGCAGAAGGCGCTGGACGTGCTGGCTGAAATCATCGGCCTCCTGGAAGATGCCCTGAACCCGGTGATGATCCCTTTGGTGCAGGGAATAACAAAGAACCTGAACTCAAAGGATCCCGGGGTTCATGCCGCAGCTGTGAACGCACTGGAAGAATACATTGCTCATCTGGGTAAGGCTGAGCCCTGGCATGGACTCTCCTCTCCTGTGCCTCTGTCTCTCCCACACAAGAGAACGCTGAGTGCCTTGGCGGCTGCTGTTGTCTGTGGAAGGCTCCAGCTGGCAGCCACCAGAAGCTGTGCAGGTGCAGTCCTTATGCACCATCCCCAGCAGGCTGGAATGTGCAGCAGCATTGCCCAACAGTCCCAGCAGCCCTTGGCTCTGTGCTGCAGCTCTGAAGAGCAAGTCCTGGACTACAACTTTGCTACAATTCAGAGGGAAAGGGGTTTTGCAGTTTTCTTGGTCCCCATTTGAATTCCCAAATGAAGAGCTTTGCTGTTGGCATGCAGGGACACTGGCCCATCAGAGCTTCTGCAGAGCAGCCACCTGGCAGGCTCTACATTATAGGCATTAGCTGCCTATGTTCTACCTTTCTTCTTTCTCTTCTTTTTTCAAAGGGGAATTTATGATTCACCAAGTTAATTTCTTTGTAACAAGCAAGTCTAAATCCAGCTGCAGCGATGCCTTGTTCTACGTGTTGTTTTGTGTGGGGCAAGGTGGCAATAGCAAAGAACTACATAGGCAAGGGCTGCTCTAAATTCCTTTGCCACATAGACTTAGGTCTGAAAATGCCTGAAAATTGGAGTGTTGGGGAGGCAGATCTTCAAGGGGAGTTTCCACTTTCTCCACCTCAGCTGCTCTGTGAAGTCCTGAACTGCCTGACTCAGTGCCTTTCTGTGTGCCAAGGATGGGCTTCTTCCTTTTTGCTCTGGGATGCAAAACCTTTTCACTGCTTCTTACATGTGACTGAACTCCTCTTGAGGTCCCTGATGTGAAATGCTTTAACATAGCTCCTGGTACAGGAGATGAGTTTGGATTTGCAGATGCGAAAGGAGAGCTTTTCTTTTGGAATTTGAAACCCTGCCAAGTAGGCAGGAAGAAAAGTCAATAACAATTCAGAAATCAGCAGAAATTTACTTTCTTTGATAAAATGGGGTTGCCCCTGCCCTTTCCCTCCCTACTCTCCTTTCTCCTATGACCTCAGACAAGTGAGCAGAAACATGTGTTTCACTTGTAGATAAAGTATCACTGCTGAAAGAGTTCAGCCACCAATGGAGTCATCTGAGTGGCCAAGCTCTGCTGGATGTCACCGGGCGTATCGCAGGTATGGCCTCCCCTTCTAAGCCAAGAGGTCTCCGAGGGAGTATTTACAGGGAATGCCTGTGAGCAGACAGCAGAGTAGCTCCTCCACATCAGGAGGTGCTGAGCTTGTCCCTCCTGCCCAGCAGCCAAGGCAGGTGTATTTGGCAGGTTTCCCTGGCTGCTGCAGAGCTGTGCAGCACCTGAGCTGGGGCAGCGCTCGGCCTCAGGGCTGAGCCCTCACTGGGGCATCTCAGAACCCACCTGCAGGAAAGGAGGGGCTCAAATACCCCAGCTGGCTCCTCTCTTGGGAGCTCAGGGACATCTGTGATCCTTTAGGGAAAATGGTGGCAAACGCTGTTTCAGGGAATCAGTTTGTTTTGTTCTCACAGAATTCTTGTTTTTCTCTTGGGAAGTTTTGAGGCTGAGCCATGCAGAGCCTGGGGGTCACAGCTTAGGTCAAAACTCAACACATGTCTTAGAGGCACAGATTTAGTGCAAGGCAGCCTTTGGGGGCACAGGGGCAGAAGCAGAGTGCTGGGCTCCCTGCCTGTGCTGGAATCCAAGTGGCATTGGAGTGAGCATTTCAGGGTGTGCAAACAGTGTCTGCCTGTGTCAGCGCTGTCCCAAATGCTACAAATGCAGCTGTAAATGGATTCCTCAGAGGAGCTTGCTATGTCAGCAGTAGCCAAAGAATGGAAAAATTATAATCTCAGTATATGGCAGAGAAGACAATTGTTAGCCTTGCTTTAGCTGGGGCTAAATCCACTGCTAATTATGCCAGCATCTTTAGATGCAAGGTGTAATAACTTTGTGTCTTCATTAGGAATCTCAAAAGGGCATGTTCAGTGATTAGGAATGTCAAAGGCCCGTTATAGAGAATTTGAATAAAGTAGATCTCCAGCAACAGGGAATTTCATTATGCAGTTCTTTTGATCTCTTTTTTCAAATAAAGGAATTAAGCATAAATTAGGGCTACTTTAGAAAGAGCAGATGTTCTCTCTGAGATTTAGTAGGAACAGACAGCTGTTCCTCACCTTCAATAGTCACCAATGTCTTTAATTACATTTAAACTCAAATGAACTCCCATTTAGAAAGGGGTACCATAACCCTTTCCCTGCTTAGCAGAATTGGTTGTGGGTCTTTCAGGAGCTGTTTCAATGTTGAATTGCTGCATTAAGGTGCTAGTGGATTAACAGCATTGAGAAAATGAAATCTCTTCCACCACAGGATAATAAATGGCTACTACATAACATTTTGCCTGATCAGAAAATAAGAATGGTCTCCAGAGCACTTCAGGTTTTGATCTCCCAGCCAAATCTGCCATGCAAGAAGCCTGTTGGTAGTATCTTTTTGTCTGTGTTTGATATGGTTCAGTTCAGAAAATGAGCAGAGTGCAAATTTCAGAGACAATGTGAGAAAACACTTGTGTTTTGGTTCAATTTCCATCCGCTGTGCAGCATTTTTCTCTCGCTATGCCCCTTTTTCAGTGGACATTATAAAAAAAAAACCATTAACATTGGGAGTGGAAATGCCATTGATATGTGGAGATGTCCAAATGCCACAGCAATGGGGTCTGGGTAATTCTCTAAGACACCCTGAGGTTTGAAACAGCATTTTGTTGGAAGCCTCAAAAGCATTCTGCCAAAGCCACCAGCTAGTCACTGGTGTTTCTCATCCAGCTGTCAGGCAGCACCCATCTCTGGTGGGCTGGAGTTTTGAAGTGGGTTCTAATGCTGCCCTTTGCTGTGCACCACTGAGCAAAGGGGAGAGCCAGGTTAGACCTTTGGCCCTTGACATCAAAGTTACAAAAATTGAATCATCCCTCTTACTAGAAATCTCTCAACTGCCTCTCTAGGGTGCATTTTCAAATCTTCAGTGTGGGTTTAGACAACTTCTTAATGGAAATAAAAAGCAATTTGACATTTCAGTCATTGTTCTTGCAGAAACAGATTGTGAAATGCTTTAGGAAAGGTACAAATTCTGCCACAGGGACAAGGCTCTGGTTGATGAAATTAGTCCTGAGGGGTTGGTGGTTCTGTTTCAAGGATGACCAGCTGCATTGCCCGTTTCTGGGCCATGGGGCTCTGTGTGCTGTTTCACTGACCTCAGCCAGAGAGGCTCCCAAGAAGCACAAGCAGAGGCAGATCCCTGTTTGCATTGAGGCTGGTGGGTAAGGAGCTGTGTCTCTGTCCCGGCAGTGCTGGTGGAGTGGGTTCATGCCAGGAGCCCTGCAGTGGTCCAGCGCTGCGCCCTGCCCGTGCTCTGGTCCTGCCTGGAGAACAAGGCGCTGCCTGTGCCAAGCGCCAGCGTCCGCACTGTGCTCACCAAGCTGGCCTGTGCCCTCTGCGAGGTGATGGGCACCCAGCTGAGGAAGTGTGCTGCCAGCAAGCCTCCCCACCTGCGGGAAAACCTCAACAGCTTTTTGGGCTGGTGAAGCCATCGTGTTCTCCAGAAAGCTGACCAAGAGCTGAGTTGGACACCTCCGGATGTGACTTCTTAGCTGTGCCAAAAATGACAAAAGACTAAGGAAGGGCGTGCATCTGCCCCTGCTCTCTCCATCGCCCTTCCTAGTCATGGTGTGTGGGGCCTGAAGCAACTCCAGACTGAGGACAAGGTTAGGGCCAAGCTTGGCTCCGGCTCACACAGAGGTGAGGGGGGAGCTGGGCCGCTCTCTGCTGGGAGGAAGGGTCTTGTGGCAGCCCAGCCAGGCTGTGCACATTGCCAGGGAACAGCTATGCCCTGCATGTGGCCCTGCAATGAGCTGTGCTGCTGCCAGTGCCCCGTGCAGCTGGAGGGCTGCTCAGCTGTGGGGCAGGGAGAGGAGCAGGAGGGTGCATGTGCAGCTGAGCCATTGCTGGAGAGCACAGGGCTCTGGGCTCCCTGCTGTCCCAGGGCAGCCCAGAGGCCAGGCTGTTCCTGGGGTGCCTCTGTGGAAGTGGATCAGCGTTTTGCCCCCTGGTCTGCCTCAAGCGTCTGCCAGCAGAAGCATGTTTCCCTGTGCAGCTATTGGAAATAATGTCCCATAAAAGATCTTGGTAGGAAATATGTCCCATGAAATATGGTGCTTTGGCTGTGTTAGGTTTGCATTGTGGCCTCTGCTGTACTTTGTGTCTCCACTTTGCAGATCTGACTGCCTACACTCTTAGCAACAGGTTTTCTGTGCTGACTTCCCATTGTCTCCTACCCTCCCATGCAGAAGAGCTCTCTTTCCTCCAAGCTCAGGAAGAAGCTGCCGCCTGCATGAAGAGTGTTTCAAGAATAGGATTTATGCATTAGTCTTCCTAGTTAGAGTTGTACATATGTTCTGATCTTTAAATGTAGTTTTGAATAAATGTGTTTTGATTGTATCTTGAAATTTTGATGACATATTTTTAACTGTATATATTTTATTTTGATGTTTTTGAAAAAGGTAAATAAATAAATAAATAAAATTTAAATAAACCAGGAGGAGAATGTGTGACCAGGACCTGCTAGCCTAGAGGTTATGGGAGTGCAGCTCACTCCATGTGCCAGTGCCTCACCACATCCTTTCCTCACTGGGCTGCTCCTCTTCCTCTTTTGCCATGTTTTCTTTGTGTCATTTGTGCTACTGTTTTTAGATTGGCATTACAACGGGGCCACCTCTTCACATGTTTGGGGGACAATGGAACCAAAAGATCCTGTATGGTCAAAAGTTTTCTACCTTGATGTGTTCTGTGCTCTCAGAAGGCCTGAGCAAAGAAACCAAGAGAAGTGTGCCCAAATGCCAAAGCTTTGCTCCTTTGCAATCTCACACAGATCTGGCTCACAGGTGACTTCAGGCACAATTTCATAGGTAAGAAGAGGATGTGTATTTCACTGGGAAAAGATGCCCTGCTTTGGAAAAGTCATCTGTATGTAGATTTACCCAGGACAGCAGTCCAACAGTGGTTTTTGCAACTTGCTTGCCAAGGGGTGAGTGGGCTGTGAGGCCAATAACAAGTGACAAGGGTTCCTCAAATCTATTTCCACTCCAGCCTGGGTGCCCTTCTGCCCAGGGCTATGGGATCATTTGTTCCCATGGACTGGTGCTTGCCAGGGTAATGGACTCCTGCATAGCTGGAACAAGCAATTCTGGATTCCGCTCCAGCTCTTGCTGGGCTGCATGATCATTGACAATGCTGCCTTTCCAGAAATTATTCTACAGTTTCCTTTCATAGTCATTTGAAGATTTAAACTTCACATTTCAATTTGTTTTGCCTTAGGGAAAAATACTTCTGGGCCCAGTGCAAACTGTAACCTTTTGACAGCAAAGTCCTCATGGTTGCCAGCTTCTGATGTTCTAGAAGAAACTGCATGTGAATGTGTTAATTGAGTTTTCTGAAGGAAAACTTTGTCTGACTCTGTCACGTGGCTGCATGTGTTGGCATAGCTCTGGGTCTAGCCCTGGCCTAGTAAAGCCCAGGCAGGCTGGCATGTTGCAGGGAAAACAAGTCCACAAGCTTATGGGGTTGCCATCACCAGCAGAGCAGATGTGTCCTTTGGAGATTTCTCTGGAGACAAAATTAGGGACCTGCTCCATGCCACAGTATGGATCTCTTAGATCCTTAGATCATTCTAAACTATCCTAAAAAAGGCAGTGAAAGTTCACATCTCCTTGCACAGCCACTGTTTGAATAGGGGCATTTTTGTCCCTCCTCAAAGCCATTGCTCTTGCACACCAGAAACATGAACATCCACCAACAGGAATGATGCATGGCCCTCCTGCTGCTGCTTCAGAGCTCTGGGAAGTGCAGACCTGGGTACTACCAATGGGAACACTTACTTAGCATTTCATGCTCCTTCAAGATGCCCAGATCTCAGGGCTTTTAGTTTCAAAGCAGCCACTGTACTGGCTCTAGGGAAGAACAGTAAATGGGAAACAGGGATTGCCAGCCTTGCAGGAGTGTGGGGAAACCTGGAGTGTCTGTGTCAAAAGATGAATGGGAAGAGTGCAATTGCCAAAGCCAAAGTTTTGTTAGGATAGCAGGGTCAGTTCTTTACGGCCTGCTTGCATGGAAATAATTTCAGAACCTCCTTTTTGTATCTCGTGCAGAAAAGGAGATCTTAATAATACCATGCTACTTAAAACCACATTGTGATGCAGATCTGTAGTGGTTCACAATGAAGCAGACTGCCTGCTTTGTCACTGCCAGCCCTGGCGACCCTGCAAGAGACCGTAGGGTATGCCGTGCCTGTTTTATATCCAAGCAAAGCTTGAGTTTGCTTATTAGTGTGGAATAAATACAAGGGTAATAAAATGGACAATTACACTGGTCACTTTGGAGGATATGCTCATGCTTTCACACATCAGTCCTGTACCTCATGCTCCCAAGGCTTGTTACTCATCATGAAATATTTCAATAAAAAAACACAGCTTCTGTGTTACATCTGAATAAAATTGCATCAGATCATCAAGAATTCTGCTGGCAAGAACAAGACAAAAGCCGTCTGACACTCACTTGCAGCTGTCCTGGATTTCTGCAGCCCTTTGTGAAACGCTGCTGTAGGCAGAGTGTTTGGAGTTGGTTTGGGCCTTTATGAGAGATCTGTGTAACAGCATGCTGGGCTCTCCTGGCAGAAAACTGTCCAAGCCCAGGGACATGGTGCCGGCAGGAGTGGAGCAGCCCCGCTCCCAGCCCCAGAGCGTGAGCTGAGCCACGCCGGGGAGAAAAGACACCGAGGGGCTCCAGCCCAGCTGCTTCACCTGCCGTGACCGCTCCACAGAGCTCTGCCTCTGGGAGAAAGTCGACGCTGGACAAGCATGGAGCTTTCATCTGCTGCTGGAGCTGCTCCGTGACAGCTCCTGTTCTTCCTGAGGGAGAACCCAGCACCACCTTGTAACGCGTGTCCTGGGGGGATTTTCCTCCGGCATTCTGGGTCTTTGTCCCAGCAGGGGGACGGTGAGGTCTGGCAGTTTGATATCTAGAACTCACTGGCCTTTTTGCTTGCTTTTCAGCTATTCCGCTTCTTAATAAACTGTTGCAATTTTTTTCCGCTTTCATCTATTAGTATTAATTTCCTGTTACTGGAAGGGGATTGTTGGAACACTTTAGAGGAGACGACTCATACAGAGTGTCCTGTATTAAGTTCTCCCAAACTGTGGGAGACACATGGCTTCACACAGGAGCAGCCCCAAGGCTGCTGAGGGGAAGGCACAGAGGAAGACCAACCCAGTATTTCTGAGGGAAATTCCTTGACACCAAACCAACCTGAGTCGTCCAACAGCTGACCTGACATTTTGAGACATGGGCCAAAGGGGAAAGCTTGCAGTGTGTTTGGTCCAGGCCGGGTCATGCTCAAGGCAAAGGTGTGTCAGTGCACTTGGCTCCTTCTCTCCTCATTGTGTCCAGCACACACAGGAGCCCAGAGCTCCTGCAGAAACCATCACAGCACTCAGTGGGAGCAACTTGTGTCCAGTGCTCACACAGAGCTGTGTCCAACACTGCACCTCATTGGAATGAGGAACTGTTCCAGCTCTTTTAGGAGCTAAGGAGGTTTGGCCTTCAGATCAGCTCCTTCCCAGCTCTTGATTTGCTGCCCTGGCTGAGCTGCTGCTTGTGGCAACACTTGTTGCACAGCTGACAGCCCTGCTCTGCTGGCCAGCAGCCACTGCAGGAGCTTGTGCCAGTGACATTGAACCTTTCAGATCTTCCTCAGGAAAGCTCCGGGCAGAACTTGTCAAAAGAGCATTGCCTGGGCTATGCCTTTGACATTAAATCTCTCCTCTGTGCTTGGTGCCACACACAGTAAATATCTGAGGAAGCAAGTTTTCTGCTCCAGAAATTTCTTAAATCAATCAGTTAAACTGTAACAGAACACGATCAGGGATGTGTAATCTCACTTTAATTCATTGTGCAGAAAGCTTCAGAGAGCTGTGTGTCTAACCTAAATGACCTTGCCACCAAGAACTCAGAAAAATGGGAGAGATGGAATCAGTAGCACAAGGATCTGCATTGTGATTCTCCCACAGGCCTGAGGACACGGCCCACTTCCACTGGGCCATGGCTTTTTACCCTACATCAAAACCTCGTGCTTCAGATTGTGGTGGTGAACGGCCCCGGCCTTGTCCGGCCACACGGTGACCTGAGAAACGCTTGTCAGGCCTGGGCCTTGCTGAGCAGCCCCTGGGCCCAGCTCCTCTTGAGCTTCCCAGAGACACCGAGCGCTGCCAGGCACTTGTGCTGTCTGACCAGCTCCTGGGGTGTCCTGTGAACTGCCTTGGAAACCGCTTTTCCTGCCTCAATGGCATGACATCCTCCTTCTCCCGCTCTCAGAGCCAGGCTGCTGACCCACGCTGCGGCCACGATGAAGCCTTGATGGCTGAGGCCCCTCGCCTGTGGCCCATGAACAGCGCTCCCAAAGGAGGCCCTTGGGGCTCTCCTGGAGCCCAGAGGTGCCAGCAGCAACCTCCCTCTGAGTGGGGCCTCGCAGAGCCAGCGCGCTCTCCAGCTTGCTGCACTGGCAGCATGACTGAGCAGCCATGGATCCTGGGCCAAGAGCCCACTCCTGGAGGCTCCAGTTTAACCACTGCTCAGCTCCAGTGCTGTTAAGCTTTTAGGCCATATTCCTTTTGATCCTTGTCCTTCCTGTCCCTTTCTCAAATGTACCTAAACACACATACATACAGACACACATAATTCTCAGAATGTTTCTCATTTGATTGACTGAATTTTGTTTCTTGCTTTTTTTCCCCATGTTCTTCCTTAACCAAATAGTAAGTAATAATGTGAATGTTGCAAATGAATTTTCTTGAGCTGTTGCTTAATATTTAATCTGGTTTTTACTGAACCTTGCCTGGGAATTTTTAAGCAATCTCAGACACTTGTTCGTAACAAGCCTTGGGAGCATGAGGTGCAGGATTGACACTGGAAAGCAAGAGAGTCATTCAAGAGGGATCAGTTTAACTGTCCATTTTATTACGCTTCTATTTATTTCACTCTAATAAGCCAAGCCAAGCTTCTCTTGGAGGCAGAATGTGTGTGGGAGGCACTACAATATTATCCCAGAGCTCCGGGCTGAATGGCACCCAGACTTGGGCTGCACAAGCTGGGGAAAAAATGTTCCTGCCCTTGAACTTCCTTCCTCTCCTCTCAACAACTGATAACAAAATTATAAATCAATAAGCTAAAATTACAATTAAATCAATTATAATAAAAATGAAATATTTTTCCTTACGATACTGCAATGATTCAAGCCAAAACAACAATAACAATTACTATAATATTACCAATAAAAATAAACAAATTATATACCAAGAATCACCTTCTGAAAATTTTAATGCAATAACTAATATACCATAGATTAAAAATATCTAAAAAAACTATCATACAATCTAAGACACCTTAGTAAAACAATTCATATTACAAACATACTAAACACAAAACCAAGCACCACTAGAATTTCTCCTACATTTTAACCAAACAATTAAACTTTAATAACACCCTTAAGTACTCTCAAACAATTCCAATTATTTTTCAAAATTTAATTGTGGTTAAGTGCTTGTATTTGGATATTGGGTTTTGGATTGTTTGGCTTAGATGATTTAAAAATTTCCATTTCTATAGCAAATTAATCAGCTGAGAAGGCGGCACTCTGCAAACAGAACTGACTGAAAATGAATGGGACAGAAATCAGTAACTCTGAAAGTTTTATTTGCTGTCAAATACATCCCACCCAGCCAGCCCCACATAATCCCCATCCCACCGCTCCCAATTGGGATCCCACTGCTCCCAATCCCCTTCCAACCCCATCTCATCCTGCTGGCTGTGGAATGGAGTGAGTTTGGCCTGGGATTGAGTTTTTTTGAGGAGGGAACAAGCAATTTGAGGAGGGATTGAGCCTTTATGGGTTAAAATTCAGTTGTTTTCAGTGGGATTTGAGTGGTATTGAGGTGACAGATCCATCCCTCTTGGCTTTTTGAGGGCAAAGAGAAGAAGAAGAGAAAAAAATTAAAGCCAAACCAAAAGGAGAATCAGCCAGGTGTGTTCCCATCATGGATCACAGGGAATGTGGGTCACCAGGGCTGTGCCCAGCGTGGCTCCTGCAGTGGGGGATGGAGCTGGAGCAGCGCACGAAGCTCTTCCCGCACTCGGGGCACTCGCAGGGCTTCCCTCACCGGTGCCTCCGTTGGTGTCGGGTCAAGTTAGAGCTGCTGGAGAAGCTCTTCCCACACTGGGGACACTCGTAGGGCCTCTCCCCGGTGTGGAGGCGCTGGTGCCTGACGAGGGTGGAGTTCTGCTTGAATCCCTTCCCGCAGTCGGGGCAGCAGAAGGGCCTCTCCTCTGTGTGACTCTGATAGTGCTGGAGGAGATCAGAGCTAATCCGAAACCCCTTCCCACACTTGGAACACTCGTACGGCCGTTCCCCAGTGTGGATCTTTTGGTGCCTGATCAGGTTGGAGCTCTGGCTGAAGCTCTTCCCACATTCCTTACACTCGTGGGGCCTCTCCCCAGCGTGGATGCCTCGGTGCCTGACAAGATGGGAGTTCCGCCGGAAGCCCTGCCCGCAGTCGGGGCAGCGGAAGGGCCTCTCCTCTGTGTGTGTGCGCTGGTGCTTGAGTAGATCAGAGCTGCTCTGAAACCTCTTCCTGCACTGATCACACTCTTAGGGCCTCTCCCCAGTGTGGGTCCTGTGGTGGATGATCAGTTCGGAGTTCCACCTGAAGCTCTTCCCACACTCCAAGCACTTGTGGGGCTTCTCCCCATCATGGAGCTGCTCATGGACCACCAGCTCCGAGCTCTGGCTCCATCTCCGGCCGCCTTCCCGGCCCAGGCTGGCTCTTTCCCCCTCAGATCCCCGCCATCTGCGTTTGCAGCCCCTCCTCGTGCGGCATCTCCGGGGCTTTTCCTCCCCGTTGGGTTCCTGCGCCGTGGAGCCGCTCAAAACGGCCTCTGCCACGAGGTTCTGCTGTGCTGGGCTGGGAGATGGAGCAGGAGAGAGGAAGAAAGGGGCACTGACTTCCTCCTCATCTGCCTCAGTGTCCAGGGACATCTTCCTCTCTCTCACTGCCTCAAAAGAACTGACAATGGGAAATCCTGGTTTGGGGAAAACAAGGGATGAGCACGTTGAGGTTGAAGGTCCCTCTGCCCAAGTCCATTTCTACAAGTCACCAGTGACCTAGGCTCCAGAAAAACCTCCCAAACAACAAGATTCAGGGCTGAAAAAGCCTCCCAGGAGTTCCCCGTCCCTGCTCCCTCCCCTCTGCTGTTCAGGGTTGCCCCTGTCCCAGCTGCTGGGGGCACGCTTGCATTGGGGGTCCCCCTTCTCCTCGGTGCCCACCCTCCCCAGCCTGCTGGCAGTCCCAGCAATCCCAAAAGCTGCCCCCTCTTCGCTCCCCATTCAGGGATGCCGGGGCTTTTTGCGCTCCCTTTTGGGCTCCCTTCTCCCCTCATGCTCTGCTCCGGGCTGCAGGGGCTCCAAGGAGTCCCCCCTGCCCCTCTCCAGCCTCTGCAGGCTCCCGCCCATGGCGGCGCTCCCCCCTCTCTGGGCTCCCCACTTTGGGCTCCTGGGGGACACAGGGCTCTGCTCCTCCAGGCTGCCTCTGCCGCCAGCCGCCACCGCCACCCCCTGATGTCCCCCCAAGGGGCCTTTTCCGCTCAGCCTTGCACTTCTTCATTCTCCAAACATCCCCCCAAAACATCTCAGCCCAGGGACCCCCCGGGATATCTGGGCCGAGCTCCCCCTCCCCGCTCACCTGCGCCATGGGGGCGATGATCCCACAGGTGGGGGCTGCGAATGCACGGAGGGCTCGACCGCGTGCTTCCTCCTGCTCAGCCTTCATCCGCCTCTGTCCCTCCTCTTCCTCTTCCTGCCCCTTCCCCTATTCCATGCCCCCGCCTCCTCCTAATCCTTCTCCTCCCTAACCACACCTCCTTCTCCTTCTGTGGCTGCTCTCTCTCCGCCTTCCCCCTCCTCTTCCATCTCCCCTCCCACCCTCCTCCTCCCTAATCCCGCCTCCTCCTCCTCCTTCATCCCTGCCCTTGGCTCCCTCCTCCTCCTCCCGCAGCAGCAGCGACCCCCTCGCTGCCCCGTTCCCGGAGCCCTCGCAGCCCGCGGCAGGAGCGGGGCTGGAGCCGGCACAGCTCGGCACGGGCAGCGCGGGGCTCTCGGCTGCTCCCGGCCGCTGCGGAGAAGGGGGGAAGCCGGCCCGGGCAAAAGGAGAGGCAAACTGCGACAACTGGGGGCCCCCCATCCAAACTGGGCCTTGCTGGGGAGCCTGCCTGGCCACTGCCAGCCCTTGGGGCTCCTCTCGGCACAGCCGGGAGCGGGGAACGCACAGAGGGCTGCGGGATCCCAGCGCTGGCAGCACTGCCAGGGACTGGGCTCTGCTGGGACCATACTGGGATCATACTGGGAGGGACTGACACTCTACAGGGTTTGTACTGATATCATTCTGGGATCATACGGGAGTGAGCAGGAGCCTGCAGAGGCAATTGAGACCATGTTCGGGGCAAATGGGATCTACTGGGAGTGACTGGGATTATGCTGAGGGTGACTGGGAGCAACTGGGATCATGACAGGAGCAACTGGAGTGGCTGGCTGCATGCTGGGAGTGACTGGAAACAACTGCGCTTATACTGGGATCAACTGGGATCACGCTGGAGGTGACTGGGATCATCCTGGCAGTGAGTGCCACTGCACTGAGGCTGACTGGGAGTGCTTGGCAGCAAATGGGATCATACTGGGGAATAATGGGAGGGACTGGCAACATGCTGGAGGGAACTGGCATACACTGGGAGATACTGGGAGTGACTGGAACCAAAGGGAGGGTGAAAGAGAGCAACTGGAACCATGTGGAGCACAACTGGTTCATACTGGCAGGGACTGGGAGCACACTGGGCTCATCTCTGGATCATACTGGGAGGGACTGGACTAATACTGGGAGAATCTGAGAGCGACTGGGAACACACCCTGCACATCATCCCCCATACTGGGCCTGACTGGGAGCAACTGGGGTTATACTGGGAGCACACTGGGAGGGCTGGCATGTGACTGGGATCCAACTGGAGCTTACTGGGATCATACTGGGGTTGAAAGGGAGTGACTGGGATCACACTTTGGGCTACTGGGAGCACCTGAGAGAAACTGGGATCATGCTGCAAGCAAACTGGAGGAACTGGGCAGGACTGGATGCATGCTGGAGGCAGCTGGGATATTCTGGGCATGACTGGGGGATCCCACTGGGAGAACTGACACCTTCCTGGGGCCCCTGGCAGCGCCTGGGAATGACTGCAGACATGCTGGGACAAGGTGGGAAATGTTGGGGGCTTTTGTGGATTTTGGGGGGTTTGGATTTTGGGGGTTTTATTGGCGCTTTGGGGGGGGTGTTGTTCTGGGGGTGTTTGGGGGTTTATTGAATTTTTTTTTATTATTTTGGAAGGTTTTACTGAGATTTTGTTGGGGTTTTTTTGGGATTCTCAGTAATTCTGGGGGTTTATTGGGATTTCTAGGAGATTTTGAGGCATTTCACTGGAATTGTGGGGGCTTTTAGTGGGATTCATTGGGGATTTGGGTTTTTTTGAGAATTTTGGTAGCCTTTTTGGGGTTTTGTGGGGTTTTTTTCGGTGTTGTCATGATTTCTTTGGGTCTTGGGGAGAGATTTTGTGGGATTTTTATGGGTTTTGGGACATTTTTTGGGGGATTTGCAGGGTTTCATTTGGATTTTGGGGGTTATTGGCATTTCAAAAGATTTTGTGGGCTTTTATTGGGATTCTAGGGTGTTCTAATGAGATTTAGTGAGATTTATTTCAGATTTCATGAGTTTTATTGGGACTTTTGGGGCTTTTAAGGAGATTTTGATGCCTCTCAGCGCTTCTGCAAACCCTGGGACAACCCCCAAGGCTCCAGACCCCCAAATGCCATACAAATTCCACTAAAAATCCCAAATTCCTCAAGAAATTACAATAAGATCCTCCAAAACCCCACAAAATCCCAGGGAAACCCACCAAGACTCAAAAACCTCCCCAAAATTTCACTAAACCCCCTCAAAAACCAACCCCCAAGCCCCAATAAAATCCCCCAAAATCCAAAACTCCCCATATCCACAAAACCCCCAAAATCCAAACCCCCCAAAATCCACACAACCCCCCAACATTTCCCACCTTGTCTCAGCATGTCTGCAGTCATTTCCAGGCGCTGCCAGTGGCCCCAGGAAGGTGTCAGTTCTCCCAGTGGGATCCCCCAGTCATGCCCAGAATATCCCAGCTGCCTCCAGCATGCATCCAGTCCTGCCCAGTTCCTCCAGTTTGCTTGCAGCATGATCCCAGTTTCTCTCAGGTGCTCCCAGTAGCCCAAAGTGTGATCCCAGTTGCTCCCTTTCAACCCCAATATGATCCCAGTAAGCTCCAGTTGGATCCCAGTCACATGCCAGCCCTCCCAGTGTGGTCCCAGTATAATCCCAGTTGCTCCCAGTCAGGCCCAGTATGGGGGATGATGTGCAGGGTGTGTTCCCAGTCACTCTCAGATACTCCCAGTATTAGTCCAGTCCCTCCCAGTATGATCCAGAGATGAGCCCAGTGTGCTCCCAGTCCCTGCCAGTATGAACCAGTTGTGCTCCACATGGTTCCAGTTGCTCTCTTTCACCCTCCCTTTGGTTCCAGTCACTCCCAGTATCTCCCAGTGCATCCCAGTTCCCTCCAGCATGTTCCCAGTCCCTCCCATTATTCCCCAGTGTGATCCCATTTGCTGCCAAGCACTCCCAGTCAGCCTCAGTGCAGTGGCACTCACTGCCAGGATGATCCCAGTCACCTCCAGCGTGATCCCAGTTGATCCCAGTATAAGCGCAGTTTTTTCCAGTGACCACCAGCATGTTCCCAGTCAGTCCCAGTTCCTCCCAGTTGGATTTTTTGGAGGGATGTTTGGAGAATGAAGAAGTGCAAGGCTGAGCGGAAAAGGCCCCTCGGGGGGACATCGGGGGGTGGCGGTGGCGGCTGGCGGCAGAGGCAGCCTGGAGGAGCAGAGCCCTGTGTCCCCCAGGAGCCCAAAGTGGGGAGCCCAGAGAGGGGGGAGCGCCGCCATGGGCGGGAGCCTGCAGAGGCTGGAGAGGGGCAGGGGGGACTCCTTGGAGCCCCTGCAGCCCGGAGCAGAGCATGAGGGGAGAAGGGAGCCCAGAAGGGAGCCCAAAAAGCCCCGGCATCCCTGAATGGGGAGCGAAGAGGGGGCAGCTTTTGGGATTGCTGGGACTGCCAGCAGGCTGGGGAGGGCGGGCACCGAGGAGAAGGGGGACCCCCAATGTAAGCGTGACCCCAGCAGCTGGGACAGGGGCAACCCTGAACAGCAGAGGGGAGGGAGCAGGGACGGGGAATTCCTGGGAGGCTTTTTCAGGGCTGAATCTTGGTGTTTGGGAGGTTTTTCTGGAGCCCCGATGCCCGGTGACTTGTAGAGATGCACTTGGGCAAAGGGACCTTCAGACTCAATGTGCTCATCCTTTGTTTTCCTCAATCCAGGATTTCCATTGCCAACCCCCATTGAGGCTATGAGGAAAATGCCCCAGAACATGCAAGCAGGTGAGGAGGAAGTCAGTGTCCCTTTCCCCTCTCTCCTGCTCCATCTCCCAGCCCAGCACAGCAGAAGCTCGTGGCAGAGGCCGTTTTGAGTGGCTCCACGGCGCAGGAACCCAACGGGGAGGAAAAGCCCTGGAGATCCTGCACGAGGAGGGGCTGCAAACGCAGCCCAGGTTGCTCTGAGGAGTAAAGATCCAGCCTGTGCCAGGAAGGTGGACAGAGCTTCAGCCAGAGCTTGGAGCTGGTGGTCCATGAGCAGGTTCCTGATGGGGAGAAGCCTCACAGGTGCTTGGAGTGTGGGAAGAGCTTCTGGTGGATCACCAACCTGATCGTGCACCAGAGAACCCACACTGGGGAACGGCCCTACGAGTGTGGGGAGTGTGGGAAAGGCTTCAGGTGCAGCTCTGAGCTCATCACTCACTAACGCATCCATACCGGGGAGAGGCCCTATGACTGTCCCGAGTGTCAGAAGAGGTTTCAGACCAGCTCCAGTCTCCTCCAGCATCAATGGATTCACACAGAGGAGAGGCCCTTCCGCTGCCCAGACTGCAGGCAGGGCTTCGAGTGCAACTCAAACTTCGCCAGGCACCGGTGCATCCACAGCGGGGAGAGGCCCTACGAGTGTCCCCAGTGTGGGAAGAGCTTTACCCACAGCTCTAACTTGACCAAACACCAACAGAGTCACCTGTAAGGGAAGTCCTGCAAGTGCCCTGAGTGTGGGAAGAGCCTCGTGTGCTGCTCCAGCTTCATCCCCCATTGGAGAACCCGCATTGGGAAGAGACCTGCTGATCCATGTTCCCTGTGATCCATGGTGGGAAGACACCTGTCACTTTTCCTGCCCCTGCTAGTGACCTGATGTAGGATTGAAGAACAAGAGGGTCTGGCCAGAGCTGTGTCATTACATTCACTCCCACCTCAGGTCATTGCCAGGGGCAGGAAAGGGACTCTCTCTCTCTCCCTGAGGAGAAAGGTGTCCTTTCCAGGCAGGAGGAAATACATGGCCAGGAAGAGCCACTCAGTGGTGATGTTGTAGTTTTCCCTGTAAATAGTTTTTCTTATCCCTTCTGTTATCAATATTGCTTTTGTTCCTCTTTATTCCTTATTTCATTGCTGTTCCCAGTAAATTGTTCTTATCCCAGCCTGGGATCTTTGCCTTTTGTGCTTTCCATGGGAGGTGGGAGGGCAGCGAGCAGCAGCGCGGTTTTAGCGAGAACAGGAAATTGGGGAATCCCATTTCTGAACCCCGGCCCGTGGAAACCGAGCATCCCAGCTGGTCCCAGCCCTGGTGGCCATGGCAACAGCCTTGGGAGCGGGTCCCTGGCTGGGGCTGTGGGAACCTCTTCCCTCTGGTGCCCAGGGACAGGACTGGAGGGAACGGCTGCAGCTGAGTCGGGGCAGGCTCAGGTTGGATCTCAGGAAAAGGTTTTTGCCCAGAGGCTGCTGGGGCAGTGCCCAGGCTCCCCAGGGAAGGCTCCCAGCTCCAGGGCTCTCTGAGCTCCAGCAGCGTTTGGCCAGCGCTGCCAGGCCCAGGCTGGCATTGTTGGGGTGTCCTGTGCAGGGCCAGCAGTTGGACTCCAGGATCCTGATGGGTCCCTCCCAGCTCAGCCAATTCTGTGGATCTGGGATCCCATGACCCTGGGGATGGGGCTGCCAATGGTTGCCATGGCAACGGGCTCTGGCTGCAGGCCTGAGCTGGTGTCCATGGCACCCACCCCTGGCCTGGGGTGTGCATGGAGCTGCCCAGGGACTGAGCATGGCAACAGGGGCTGGGGATGGTTGCCATGGAAACTGACCATAGCAGCAGGGGGCTGGGGATGGTTGCCATGGAAACTGACCTTAGCAACAGGGGCTGGGAATGGTTGCCATGGAAACTGACCAAAGCAACAGGGGCTGGGGATGGTTGCCATGGAAACTGACCATAGCAGCAGGGGGCTGGTGATGGTTGCCTGCTAAGGATCGGATTTGTCACAGGCCCTCAGAGGGGTTCCATGGGGACATTCCAGGAGACTCCAGGCTGTTCAAGAGCTGGAATGTCACAGGCAGAAACAGGGGCTCCATGGAGACCTCCCAGGGGTTTCTGGGGATGGTAAAGAGCCCTGTGGGCAGAGGCAGTCACAGCCATTCCATGGTGACATCCCAGGGCACCTTGGGCTGCAAAGGCACCCATCTGTCACAGGCACTCACAGGGGCTCCATGGTAACATCCCAGAAGTCCCCAGGCTGCCAAAGAACTGGGATGTCCTGGACACTCACAGGGGTTCTTGTCATGGGCACAGTGGCAGCTTCAGGCAAAGTTTATTAGAGAAGCTCCTGTTGGGTCACAAGGCGAAGAATAGCCCACATAAATCCCCAAATGTCACTGTTGAGTCAGAGATGACACAGACTCAGATGAGAAGGCTAAGGGCCAAAAGCCACCCATTTGTTCAAGCCTATTCTTTTATACCTTGGCTTGCTACAGGTGGACTTCATTGGTCATTTAATCAACACATTTCACATGACTGGCTAATTAAGATAACACCCTTCAGTAAACCACTTGTTTACAATTCTTTCTCTCCAGCTCCCTAATAGTTCCCAGACCAATGCATGGGAAAGCTTATTTAGCTTTCTCTGTCTTGACCAGACTGTCATATCCACACCCAAACACCCCCAAGGACCTCCAGGCTTTCTAAACTCCTTCTGAGAGAGGAGCCTTGGAGCATCTGTCCAGTCCCATCCCCAGACTTTTCAAGCATTCATGTGGAAAGAATTTTCAAGCTGGAATTAAACCTTTATAGAATTTGTCCCACAGGATTAAGGATAGCAAACCAGAGATATTTATATAAATATCTCTTATGGTAATGATGAGACAAAATTATCTTAATCAGAAATATTTACTCCAAGATATAAGAGCTGTAACATATTATAACATATTATCTTATATAGAGCACTCAGAAGTGATTTCAAAGCAACTGTAGTAAAACAAAACCAGTAATTAAGCAGAGATTGATGTCACTCCCCCAGACCAATGACCAGGGGCAAATCCCTTTGGCTCAGTCTGCAGCAATGACCTTGAGTGGTGTCCCCACTGCAGGGAGGAATCTCCACACCCCCAAGAAGGGAAATGTCAGGAGATGCTGCCATTAAAATTTGGGATGGGGCTTTTCTCATCTCAAGTGCTGCCCTGTCAGTCAGATGTGCCCAGGCTGGGCCAGCTCAGCAGCTCTGCAGAAGCTCTCAGTGGTGTTGCTTGGTTGTTCCTTTCCTTGGGGATTTTTTCAGTTCTGCCACAGCTTCAGCTCCCTCTGAGGATGTGGAACTTTGGAATGGAGCAGTCAGGCTGGTTTCAGCATTATTCACTCCAAAAGCAGCATGACCCCCCCTCCTTCATTTCCCAGTGGGGGCTTTGCAAACAGGGCCTTGCTGGAGCCCACTGCAGGCAGAGCCTCCTGCTCCAGCAGGAACTGCCTTTCCTGTGCCAGGAGCAGGGCAGGTCCCGCTGCAGGAAAAGCCCCAGGCCAGCCCCAGCACAGGGAAGGGCTCGGGCACAAGGGCAGAGTGCCGTGCTGGGAGCTGTGCCAGGCAGAGCCTGAGGCACCAAAGGCACCTTGGCAGCAGCAGCTGCTTGCAGGGCATGGCCAGAAGCCTCCCTTGGCAGCCCGACCTGGTGGCCAGCACTGCAGAGCTGCTGCCTCAGGGCTCCTTTCTGCCTGGGCTCTGAAAAGCCACTTCTGCTCCAGGAGCCTGCCTGGGAAGCCATTGGCCCCAGCACCCTGGGGACAAGGTATGAATGACAAAACTCTTCATGCCAGCAGAGACAAGGCAGGGGCAGAGGAAAGGGCAGAGCCAGGCCCAGGGGACAGGGCTGCCATGGTGATGGCTGTGAGGTCACTGCCCCTGCAGCAGCCTGGCTGCCCTCAGCAGACATTCTGGCCAGAAGCTTTGTGAGGGCACCCAGCACATCAGAGAACCCACACAACAGGAATTCTGTGCTTGGGGAGGGGAAAGGGTTTCGCTATGTCAGGCTGCACAAAGCTCCTGCTCTTGGACAATTCTCTGGAAAAACAGTTGCAGTTTTGGGCCACTCTCATAATTGTAAAATATTTTCTTCTTTTAACAAATGTAAATCCACCCTCATTCAGTTGAAAGATGTTGGCCCTTGTCCTGTCACTGCAAGATTTGGGAGAAAATAACTTTGACTACTATTTTTCCATTTTCACAGACCTTGGAGAAGACTGAAAAATCTCCCAAGATGGGGTTTGGAGGCCTCTTCACATAACCAGCAGGGAGAGGCTGATGGCTCTGGGCTCAGTGGTGTGGAGACTGAGGACAGAACAGGAATAGCCTGGGAGGGAGTGAAGGGTGGTTTCAGAGAGGCTGGAGCTTTTCTTCATAGAGAATATAAGCATGAGAAGGCAATAATGGCACCAAGGGCAGCTGGGGAGGCCCAGACTGAATGCCATGAGAAAGGAATTTCCCTGCCAGGGCAGGGCTGTGGTGCAACACATCCCCCAGAAGGAGCCTGGAGCAGCCCAAGGCTTTGTGTGGCAGGCAGAGGCAGGCAGGAGGCAGAGCTGTCAGCAAAGGAAGGGGCCAGCCAGGTGGGGCAGCCGGGGGATGAGGACAGCCTGCAGGGACAGAGGCCAGGGCAGGGACACCGGAGGACAGCCTGGGCTGCACAGGGCACAGGGATGGGCAGCAGCTGCCAGGCCCTGACAGAGCCACCTTGGGCAGCACTTTGGCCATGGCTGCTGGCCCTGGCTTGAGCCAGGAGGGGACAAGTGACCCTGGCAGCCCTGGGGCCTCATTGCCTCCTTGTCCCTGCTCAGCAGCCTGGCAGGGGCCGCCCCATGGTCCTGCCCTTGGCATTGTCCATCCCCACATCCCAGAGCCCATCCCGGGAAGAGCCCTGAGCGAGGAGGGAGGGACAGGATCTGCCTTGCCAGGGGCTGGGGCTCAGGCCTTGGCCCTTTGCATTCCTGAAACACATCCAGGTTTGCTCAGCACCAGAGACACCTTTCCCTTGCTTGTCTGAAGCTGTCATCACTGCCTCCAGTGTTCTGCTCTCCCTGGAACCTGGGGACACTTTCACATGAGTTTTATCCCTCAGTGGACCCCATTTAAACTACAAGAAATGTCTATGTTTCAGCTTAACTTGGAGTTCTTGAGAAGCTTTTTGAGCACACTCCAAGGGACTGAGTCTGATGCAAAGAGCAGCAAAGCCCCAAAGGGTGATTAAAGTCCTGGTGCTGTGTCTGTGCTGCTGAGCTGGGCCGGGCTCCTGGCCCAGAGGCAGCTCCTGGCAAGGGCAGCGCTGCAGAGAGACAGCTCTGGCCAGGAGCAGCTCCTGGGCACAGCCCAGCAGGGCTGGGGCACTGCCAGGGCAGCTCAGGGACACCAGCAGGGCACAGACAGAGCTGACAGGGCTCAGCACTGGCAGGGGCTGGGGGATGTCCCAGAGGGGGCTGTGTCACAGCGGCACCTCTGTGGCTGTGTCCTAGAGGCACAGAGCAGCTGTGATGTCAGCAAGGGGCTGTGTGACAGCACAGAGTAGGCTGTGTGAGGTCACAGATTGGGCTATGACACCACAGAGTTTGTTGTGTGAGGTCATTGAGCAGCTACAGCATCATAGAGGGGATTCTCTGTGACATCACAGAGCAGGCTGTGACATCATGGCATGGCTGTATGACATCATAGAGCAGGCTGTGAGGTCAAAGTGTGTGCTGTGACATTACAGAGTGGCAGTATGACATCACAGAGAGGGGTTTGTGACATCACTGAGGGTGTTGTGACATCACAGAACTGTCTGTGACATCATAGAGTAGGGTGTGAGGCCATGGAGCAGAGTCTGCCGTCATGGAGGGTGGCTCTGTGACATAAGAGAGTGGGTTGTGACATCACCAGGTGATGGAGCAACATCATAGAGCCAGGTGTGCAATCACAGAACAGACTGTGACATCACAGGGTGACTTTGTGACATCACCAAATCTTCTGTGACATCACAGAGCAGCTTTATGATATCACAGACTGATATCCCAGCACTGGCCCTGTGATATCATGAAGGGGTTTTGTGACATCACAGAGCAGTTGTGTGTGTCATCACTGAGTTGCCAGTGATTTCATAGAGTAGGCTCTGTGACATCATAGGCTGGACATCATAGAATGGATTCTGCCATCACAGGATATCTGTGTCACATCACAGAGGGGTTGTGACATCATAGAATGGCTGTGTGACATCCAGGATAGGTTGTGTGATATCACAACATTATCTGTGACATCATAATGAGGGCTGTGACATCACAAATGGGCTGTTGACATCACCGGGGTTTTGTGACATCACAGGGAATGTGTGACATCACAGGGGCTTTGTGACATCACAGGGAATGTGTGACATCACAATGGGCCTGTGTGATGTCACAGGGGGTTGTGTGACATCACAGGGGCTGTGTGAGGTCACTGGGGAGGTCACTCTGCCCCAGCCCCCCTCACAGCTCCCCCAGAGCAGTCCAACCCTGCTCGTGCACAGCGGGGTCCCCTGTCCCCCCGGGTCCCCCCGCCCCTGGCGCCGCAGCCTCCCCCAGAGGATGTTCCACGAGATCGACCCCAGAGCCTGACACGGGGACGGGGGGCTGGGGCTCTGGGGTGGGAGAGGGGCACAGGGACCCCCCATTAGTGTCTGTGTGTCCCCCAGGGCCAGAGCCTGGGCCAGGGCTCCTTCACCCTGTTACGAACGAGGGCTTGAGAACGCTGAAAAAATCCCTGGGAAAAGATCAGCAACAACCAGATTTAATATTAAGCGACAGCATCACAAAGTTCCTTGGCAAGAGTCACTCTGCTCCTGACTGGACACTTCAGGCACACCGGGGGAACAAAGCAACAACAAAACCAAACCAAATCCAGGCAAATAAAGCAGAAATGAACCAAGAATGGTCCCTGTGTATGTGTGTGTGTGTGACACAAGGACAGTGAGGACAAGGATAAAAGGAATATGATCTAAAAGCTGAACAGAGCTCAAACTTAACAGGACTTAACTAATACCTTAACCTTAACTTCTCCCGTAAACTTAACAATTTAGTAAAAGAACAACAATTAACAGTCTTTAACCTCATTTATAACCTATGACTAAATAATTTAACAGTGGAATAACACTTAACAATAGTCATCTTAGCTAATAACTTAAATTAAACCTAACAAATTAGCAAAAGAGCAACTCTTAGAAGCAATTAACTCAGCTTAGACCTTGTGACTTAACCTCACCTACAGGCCTGACTTGACTCAGCTATGCAAGGCACTCCAACCCCTCAGAGAGCAGCATTTCTGCCACATTTCCCCAGCACAGGCACTCCTGTGTGCACACAGACACAAAGAGTCAGTGCAAGGCACCTGTGAGAAATTCCCCTGGGGGCAGGAAATGCTCCCTGTGGATGCTTTGGCATCTCCCCAGCGGGTGAAGGGTTGAGCCTGGAGGAGTGGGAGGATCGGCCCAGGCTCCCTCGTTGTTCAGGATCCCCGAGTGCAGCAAATGGGAGAGTTCCCGGCTGGGAGAGGCCCCACTCAGAGGGAGTCGCTGGCCCAGGAGAGCTCCAAGGGGCTCCTTTTGCAGCGCTGTTTGTAGGGCCCTAAGAGAGGGGCTGCAGTCACAGCAATGGTTCATCCTGGCTGCACTTGGCATCAACAGCTTTCTTTGGCACTGTGAGAACAGGGATGTTGTGCCACTGAAGGAACACAAACAGTTCCCAGGGCTGCTCCTACAGCAACCAGGAGCTGGTTGGGCACAGCAGTGCCTGGAGCAGACAGTGTTTGTGCTGAGCTGCAGAGGAGCTGAGCCCAGGGGCTGTTGGCCAAGGCCGAGGCCCAAGGAGCATTTCTGAGCTGGCAGGGCGGCCTGAGAAGGGGAGGGGGGAATGCAGCAGCACAGGGCCCATGGAACCAAGGGACCATGGTGACACTGTGGGGCCCTGTGAGACCAAGGGACCATGGTGACACTGTGGGGCCCTGTGACACCCAGGGACCATAGTGACACTGAGACCCTATAGTGCCAAAGGTCCATTGTGACATTGCAAGGCCTCATGGCACAATGGAGAGACCATTAAGAGACTTCACAGCCTCATGGAACCAAGGGGCCATTGTGACACACAATGGAGTCAGGGGATCATGGAGACCATTGTGACACTATGAGGCCCCATGGAATAAGCAAAGCATTGTGACTCTGAGAGGCCTCATGGAACCAGTGAGATCATTGTGATCCTGGGGGTCCCTACAGAACCAAGAGGACCATTGTGATGTTGTGGGGCCTTGTGAAAGCAAGAGGCCTTTGTGACACTGCAGGGCTGCATGGAGCCAAAGGTTCATTGTGACATTGTGGGGCCTGGTGTCATCAGTGGTCCATTGTGACACTGTGGAGCCAAAGGAGACCATTGTGACACTGCAAAACCCCGTGGTCCAAAGGTTCATTGTAACACTGCAGTCTCATGGAATAGAGGAGTCACGTGTCATTGTGGGGCCTGGGGAACCACAGAGACCACAGTGACACTGCAAGGCCTTATGGAATTGTTGGGACCATTGTGACATTCGGGGCCTTCTGCAACCTAGGACCCATTGTGACATTGTGTGACCCCATTGAACCAAAGCACCATTGTAACACTGCAGGACCCCATGGAATCAAATCACCATTAGGACAATGTGGGGCCCCATGGAACCAAGGGGACCATGGTGATACTGCAGGGCCTCTTAAAACCACGGCAACACAGAAGAGGTCTGGCTGGTTTGGCCTCCCATGGACTGCCTGACTGGTCCAACTGACCATGGCATGTTGAAGGCCTCTTCTCTTCTGCTGTTGAAACACTGGTGCTCCATACTTTCTTTCATATGGAAAAGATCTGTCCTTCTGCAGGCATCCATGGCCAGAACTGGGATTTCATCTCCAGATTTCCTTATATCTAGGGATTATTCCCATAGGAATATTGCCAGGACAAGACTGGCTGACAACGGTTTCATGAGGGTCACCTCTCATCAGTCCCCAAATCTCTGGGGAAGGCTCCATGCTTTCCTTCTTGTGGAAAGAACTGCCCTGCTTCTCCAGGCACCCATGGCTGAGATTGGGCTTCCACCTCCAAAATTCCCTACATCCAAAGACTGCTCCCAGACAAAATCTGCCATTGCTGACAAGTCTGGCTGGCCTAGTGAGACTCTCACCTGCCTTCCAAACACTGGGGCTCTGTGTTTTCCTTCCTATGGAAAAGAGCTGTCCTTCCTTTCCAGGTGCCCATGGCCAGAACTGGGATTTCACCTCCAACATTGCATCCTGTGACAGACTGCAGGAGATTGTTGGCTCAAAACATTTCATGTGTTGGGGAGGAATGGGCAGATCCAGCCTTGCACTGCCCTGGAGCACTGCCCTGCCCTGGAGCACTGCCCTGCCCTGGAACCCCATTCCCCCCAGAGCCTCTCTTCCAGCCCAGCAGTGGCTGCCAGTCCCTGGCACAGCACAGGCAATGCTCCACAGCCACCTCTGGAGCCCCAGCCCAGCTCCTGAGTGACCAAATGACACCAAGTCCCCCCTGGGGAAGGGCCCAGCAAGACCAAGGGGTATTGAAGGCTGAACCACAAGGCAAACACACATCTTGACCCTACCTCCTCTTGGCATTTCCATCTGAACTGCTAGAGTCCAGGAGTTGGTAGCTCTGTCTGTGCTTCTATAAATCTTATTTTTCTTTCTCTCTTTCTGTGTCTACTTCTTCTATTTTTGTCCTCTTGCAAACTCTGACTAGCTTTAAATTGAACAGCTTTAGAGTTTGTGAAGTCAAACAGGGCAAGTTATTGCTTTGAGAAGTGTTTTTTGGTGATTGAATGATGCATTAAACATTTTGACTAAATTTCTCTGATTTTCTAAAGTTGCCAGTAAAGGCTGTTTTGTTGTTTTGAGCTCCTCAGAATCTCTTGTTGGTATTGTTCCCGTGCATCCAACTCAGAGTACACAAACAACTGTAATGCCTTTTAAATATCTCCTTGAGAGAGTTTTTTAGTGGATGGGGGTCAGGGCTTGTCTGTCCTGCTTGGCACAGCCCAGGCAGGGCTTTCCCAGCCACATTCCACACTCCATTGCCCAGCTGGAGCCGCTGGTGCCTCTGAGTTCTGCTGGCCCAGCCCCAGGGACGCTCTCCTTGTCTGCCCATTCCCCCACAGTCCATGGGCAGGGATGGCCTCAGTGGGGGCTGCTGACATCCTCAGCAACTTGGAGGCTGCTGCTGGATTTCACTGCTGCAGAGGCTTGTTCAGCCTTCAGCTCTTCAGTGCAGGAATTCAGTGTCCCAGGGCTCATTCACATTCAGAACACCTTAACAAGCCAAGCCTCTGGGGATAGTTGTTTTCAAATCAATTTTTTCAAATAAACCTTTCAAATAATTGTGGTTAATTAGACTGATTTCGGGAGTGTATTCAAACTGAATACATTCTACTTTCAAGGACAGTGAGAAAACATTTTTAGGTCCTGTTTAGGGTTTTTTCCTGTTAATAAACGGATATGTGCAATCTCCAATTGATATTGAATCCAAGTACCTCCTCATGCAGATATGAAAATCAAGGCCCTCCATGGCTGACAATCAATCAGACTCTGTCCCTACCCCCACCCCACCATTTCCCCCATCCAAGCCCTGGCACTCAGAGCAGCCTTGTGCCAATCTGAGCTGCCTCCAGCCCAGGCTGGACCTGCAGCTTTCAGCTCCTTGGCTCCAACTCCCACCTGCTTTCCTTGGAGAAGGAGCTGCCTGAGACACAGAGGGATGTTCATTGATTGTCAGCCAACAAAGCCAAGGGAAGGCACAGCTCCATCAAATGCAGAAGTCATTCCTCTGCTGGATATTAAATCCACTTCCCACAGCAGACAGTCTCAGAGCAATGGAAAACACCTTCTGTGCCCAGCACAGATCCCAAGGTCCCCCCAAACCCTCCCTGCCCTGATTCTGCCTAGATTTGTTCTTTGCACACACAAGTCACGTGCTGAAGTCATGAGCTCCCTCCTTGCCCCGAAGGAAGAAAAGAGAGAAAATGAAGAGCTCTCCTGTGCAGAGCCAAGGTCCAAGTGGGAGCCACAACTCATTGGGTTTGTGTCCTTTGGTCTCAGGGCCTGGTGACACTCAGAGGCACAGAAAGGTTTCTTCCCAACAAACACAAGTTGAATATTTGAACAGTTTAATCACTATCACAGTTCTTCCCTCGGCTCTCTGAGATGTCCCTGCAGCATCTGACATGTCCACCATCCCCAAGGGATTTCTGTACAGGAACAGTGTTGGACAAAGACACCAGAAAAGGTAATTCTGTGATAGATATATACACAATTAAGATGACGATTAATTATATATTTATATGAACTTCAGAAAGATTGGGAAACTTCCTGCAGATCAAAGCGTGAAACCAGTAAACTAAGAGGCACTTGAATGACCAGAGACTTCCTGAAAGAAGAAATCTGAGAGCAGTAGGAAGTACATAAATCCACCTGCTCTAAAGGAAGAGATGTCCTTTGACATGGCCATTTCAACAAAGAGAGCTGCAAACATCTGAGGAAGAGGGAGAGAAAATAATAAACAGAATATTGGTGACACCAGTACCAGGCAAGATGAGTATTTCTCCTCCTCCCATCAGTACAACTCCAGGAAATTCCTCTTCCTTGTGGGAAAACTTTGCCATTCCTTAAAAGTACTCAAATGACCCAGATAATAAAGATGTGATTGTATATTATGAAACTAACAGGTATTAACACTTGTGCCCCTTTCCAGGCAGCCATCAGTTGTGTGCCCATGAACAGGCAGTGCCACTTGTGCCCTGAGGTGCCCAGCTGGGATTGGATCTCTCCGAGAGCACCTGAGGGAGAGCAGAGCACCTTGCAAGCTGCAGGTCCCTGAGAGCCCTGCAGGGCTCCTGTCCCATCAACATCTGCTCTGCTCCAGTCTGAAACAGGGCCCAGCATGGTGCCGGGATCATCAGAGAGCTGAGGTGTGTGCTGGAATTCAATGGCCTCCCCATCCCGCAGCAGCCCTGCATTTCCCTGCTGCAGCCTTGGTCTCCAGCACAGCCATGGAGGCTCTTTGGGCTCCTGACTGTTCCTGCAGCCCCCAAGGGCAGCTGAGCTCTGCCTGTGGCACAGTCAGCCCTGGCCAGCGCAGGCCATGCTCAGCAATTGCTTGTGTGTGCCTGGCCTTGCTGTCAGCCCCGGCAGCGGCTGCGTGGCCCCTTGGTGGCCCTGTGCTGGCCCAGCCATGGTGGCCCAGCCCCTGTGCAGGCCCAGCCCAGGCCAGGAGCATTGCGGCTGGGAACGGCCCCTGTGCCGTGCTGCCCACAGCAGCCTTGGGGCTCTGTGCCCCATGGCCTCCCTGCTGGGCAGCCTCTGCCAGCTCCTGCACAGCCCCTGGCACCTGTGGGCCTGCACAGACAGCCCTGCCCCGGGCTCTGCCGGCCTCTGGGCCAGCAGAGAGACCGGCCAGGGCTGGCCATGGCCGGGAACAGGCCCTGAGCCCCGCAGGAGGATGGAGCTGGGCCACAGCCAAACTCAACCCAGGGCAAAGCTGGGCTCAGCAGCCAGGGCTGCCAAGGGCTGGGCACAGAGGCTGGCACTGACAAATGTCCTGGGCCCCCTCCCTGCTCTGTCCATGCCCCCAAGGGCACAGAGCAGCCTCCTCTCTGGGGCACTTGCCTGTTTGCAATGCCTTGCACAGGCGCTGGCCCTGCCCCACAAGGCCTGGGCTGAGTCCTGCCCCTGCATGCTCAGCCAGGCTGAGATGGACACTGATGGTTTCTGGGGCAGGCTCTCTGAGCCCAGCCCAGCTCCCTGCAAGCTCTGCCAGCTGCCCTGAGCTCTGGGCAGCACCAAGGGCCTCTCCCCAGCCCAGCCGGCTCTGGCCCCACAGCTCTGCTCAGGCCAGGCTGCTCTGGCCACTGGCCCCACGGCCTCAGCCCCTGCCAAGGGCACAGCAGCAGCTGCAGCTCCCACAGGACTCAGCCCCAGCCATGGGGGAAGGTGCTGGGCCAAGGCCAAAGGAGGCTCCCTGGCTGCCCTGCTCCCCTCTGGCTCAGGTGCTGAGAGCTCTGCAGCCCCTGCTGCCATCCCATGTGCCCAGGGCAGCACAAGAGCCCCAGCCTTGGGGCCCTCAAGAGCTGCTCCTGCTCCAGGCCCAGGGCCCATCCCAAAACTGGGGCAGCCACAAAGCTGTGCCCATTGCTGTTCATTGCTGCTCTGATGGAGATGGATCCTCAGCCCCTTGGAGGTTGATGATGAATTTTTCTACTCCCAAGGCCTCTTCTTTCTTGAGCTCTTCAGTTCAGGAATTCAGTGAGAAAAGCTCATAAACATTTGTTCAACATGCCCAAAGAAGAAAAGCCATTTGGAATAACAGAAGTTTTCAAGTTTTCTGTAATTAATTAGACAGATATCTGAAGTTTATTCAAAGTGTATATACTGTCTTGAAAACAATGCAGAGAGAACAGTTTGTTCTGTTTAATTTTTTCTCCTGTTTATAGATTTATATCAGCAATGTCCAGTTGATATTGACCCCCAGCACCTTCTAATGCAGACTGAATAGCTATGAAAATCAAGACCCTTCATGGCTGAGAGTCAATCAGACTGTCTCTCGCCCCCTCCCCACCATTTCCCTCATCCAAACCCTGACACTCCTATGGACCAGGAATGGTGTGGCCAGCAGGACCAGGACAGCAATTCTTCCCCTGTGCTCAGCACTGGTTGGGCAGCACTTTGGGTGCTGTGTCCAGTTCTGGGACCCCAAATTTAGCAAGAACGTGGAGGGGCTGGAGTGTGTCCAGAGAAGGGCAACAAGGATGGTGAAGGGTCTGGAGCAAAAATCCTGTGAAGAGAGGCTGAGGGAGCTGGGGTTGTTTATCCTGGAGAAGAGGAGGCCCGGGGGAGACAAGGTGGTGTCAGGGCACAGGTTGGACTTGATGATCTCCAAGGTCTTTTCCAGCCTTGCTGATTCTGGGATTCTCTGAAACCACCCTTGGAGCAGTTCCACGATGAGCCCTGGCCCTCCTCTTCAGAAGCTCCAGCAGCCCAGGTCCCTCAGCTTCTCCTGCCAGCCCCAAAGCCCATCCTGTCAGTCCTGCAGAGCCTCTGCAGCTCCTCCTCATTGCCCAGAACAGGGAGCCCCACAGGCAGACACAGCAGCCCAGATGTGTCCCCCTGGCCTGGGGTGCCTCTGGCAAGGGAGCAGCACCAGGCACTGCAGGAGCCTGCAGACAATTCCTGCAGCACTTGGAGGATGATCCTGCTGCCCAAGGGACGTTCCCATGGTGCCAAGTGAGGAACTGCAATGGGGAGTGGGGCCAGAGAGGAAAGGGCAAACAGGGATGGGCTGTTTGCAGGGGAGGGAACAGAGATGGGGAATAGGAAGAAATCTGGATCAGGGATGGGTAAAGAAAGCAGAGGTGAAGCCAGGGAAATGCTTGGGGCAGTTTGGGGATGGCTGCCAGGCAGCCCTGGCTCTGAGCAACAGCGTCTGCAGTGGGACAGGAATCTCCCAGCTGATGGGAACAAACTTTCTGGCTGACTGCAGAGGCCAGGACAAAGCTGAGTGGTTTCCCTGGTGTCCCCCAGCCCTTGCTGGCCCCAGGGGCTGATGGCATTTGTGCTCCCTCAGGTTCATGTCCCCACAGCAGCAGCATGGGGGTGCTCCTGCCTGCTCTGTGCAATGCAAACAGGGGCTCCTGAGCCAGTGCTGCCGTGTCTGTGCCTGCAAGGATGCGGCACCTCTGTGAGCTGGGGGAGAGGCCAGGGCTGCAGAGGGGGGATGTTGTTGGCAGCTCCATGAGGATGCTCTGGGACGCTGCCCTGGGCTGTGCAGCACCCTGGGGATGGATCAGCCCCTGCTCTGCTGCTCCTTCCCGTCTCCCCCAGGGCCCTTGCAGAGCCCCAGCCATGCTGTTTGCCCCCAGCCTGCCCACGGCCAGCCTGGGGCTGCTCACCCTGGGGCTTTTCTGTGCTGAGCATTGGCCTGGCCGTGTTCTTGAGAGAGCCTGGGCAAGGAGCCTGGAGCCCCCAGGGCCTGGCCTGAGGCGTCAGCGCTGCCCCAGCAGTGCCCATGGCCTGTCCCTGCTGCAGCCCCGGCACTGCCACCCCCAGGACTGTGCCTGGCCCCGAGAGCACTCAGGCCCTGCAGCAACACCAGGGCCACCAGGGCAGCGGGGCAGGGCCACGGCAGCAGCACTGGCGACACCAAGTGCTGCTGCTGCTGCTGGGCACAGCTGCTGGGCCAGCACTGATCTGCCCCAGCTCTGCACACCGACATTGCTGCTGCAGCTCCAGAGAAGGCAACAAAAGGGCATCTCTGCAGAAAACTCTGCTGGGAGATTCTAAATTCGTCTAAAGCCACTGAGAGCACAGCTCCTCATTGTCACAGTCTGCGGCCACTGAATGTGGAGAGAAAAAAAGTCAGAAATAGCAGAAACAATCGTCTAGCTTTAGGAAGAATATTAAAAAAAAAAAGACAGGGAAATCAAAGAACCAAACCAACAGAACTATCAAAGATTGATTTTGTTACAAGTGATTTGCAGAAATTGGCCAGCAGTTTAATGCTTCCTAATATGTCCAGTCATCAGTCTCCTCACTGCAGCCTTGAGCTCCTGGTTCCTCAGGCTGTAGATGAGGGCATTCAGGGCTGGAGGCACCACCGAATACAGAACTGACACTGCCAGATCCAGGCATGCAGAGGAAATGGAGGAGGGTTTCAGGCAGGCAAATACTGCAGTGCTGACAAATGCATTTCCTCCTGCATTTTTTTTTTCAGATTCTTTCAGTCATCTCCTCAGAGGTCCAGTTTGTTCTGGGGCTTTTCATGAACTGATTGTACTCTTGATTTAGATGGAGACTGTAGAATTGATTTCAGATGTAGAAGAATCTGAACTGAACACAGAAACAAACTCCTTCTGTCAGCCCATTTTCATCTTCTAGATCACTTTCAAGATGTCCTTGGGAGTGTTGGAATCATTATCACACAGCTCTCCACTTCTGGCTGCAGGCTCTGGAGATTCTTTCTTTGCATTCAGTCAGGCTTGCATTCCCTAAGAGTTCTTGGTAGCCTGTCATATTTTCTTAGGGTAGAACAGTAACAATAAAAATGTTACCAATGGCACAACTGCCCAGCCCACAAGGAAAAGAAAAGAACAAGCTGCCAAATTCTTCAAATATTTGTCCTGCTTTGCTGCAAGTGTTGTGTTGCACACACAGTGTGGAAAGCTGCAGTTGGTGGCTGTCATGGTTTGACCCTGGCACAATGCCAGGGCCCCCATGAAGGATATATTTCCTAAATGGTTGCTATGAGATGTGACCCGGGAACAGAACAAAGCAGGCTCCCATTCGGGGATGGAGGGAAAAACACAACACTTTATTTATTACAAATCTAGAAAGGAACACATACCAAGCTAAGAATGAAAACCTTCCAGATACCTTCCTCCTCCCCCTCCCTTTTCTCCACAGATTCACCACCCCTCAAATTATCAACCCTCAAATCCATCAGGGAGAGAGGAGTCCCCCCTTGCCTCATGGGCCTCCCCCGGAAGCACAATTAAAACCTCCTGTGCTTCCGCGTCACCCATGGCCCCACCCAGAGAACATCGGCCCTCGTGACTTCTCCCCCCATGTCCAGTGCTCTCACCACTGGACACGGGCCAGGACTGCCTTTAGGGCTCCCTGTTTAAAGATGCTCCACTCACTTCCAGAAGCAGCAGTCTCTCAACTTCGGGACACCAGTCCCCCCCACATTTCACCCCCTGGGGCCGAGGGGCCTCGTGAACAGAGATCTTCCTCTCCGTGGAGACAGAGGGCATCTCACACCCCCTTCAGCCATCTCTGTTCACGCCGCTGCTTCACTCTTGACTCCCAGGTGTTGCCTCCCCCTAAATACAGTCTCTGGGTCACAGGGAAAAACCACGGGTCTGTCCATGGCTATACAAGAAAGAGTCCAGCCCAAGGCCACTCCATCATCTCTTCCACTCAGGATTCTTCTCTCCTCTTCCAGCTTTCCTCACGCTTGCCCATCTCTCATCTCTCTCTCACCTCATCCTGATTCAAGAGGATTCAGTATTTGTAAGGTTTCTATTAGTCTACAAAGGGGTTAAAATCTTCACTTCTGCCTGTCCAGGACTCCCACAGCTGCCAGGCACCTCTCTGCCGCATCCCCCGCTTCTGGCCGGCTGAGCTGCCAGCACAATCTCTGTCCCTCTCTCTGGGGGGGCTGCCCAGACATCTCAAGTCTCATCAACCCCTGCATGTTCTCCTCCACCTCTGCACCTTTTGGGGCTCCCGGCCTCCTCCCTGTCATGGCCTCCCCCACCCAGGCGCAGCTGGCCAGGGGAGAGGTCAGACTCTACTCACCAACGCCGGATTCCCAAAGAGGAAGTTCTCTGGGAATCTCCTGCTTTTAACCCCCGTGTGTTCTCAGAGGCGTATCCAGATCCTCAATGGCCACATCACATGCCAATTTTGAATTTGGCCACTGATTGTCCCGACTTAGACCTTTCCAGAAACACATTTCGGGGCCAAACCACGACAACACCCATAGTTGAGGCTTACAGGCATTGATAGAGGTACTCATAAGCTTTCTCAGCAGTTTCTATTCCCAATTTTTACATCACAATTCTATACACTATTATGATTTAGTTTTTCTCAGGATGTATCCCAGAAAGGAGTATCCCCAGATGGTGGGGTCAGGCTTCTGAAAAAAAAGAGAAGTCTCCCAGCTGGTGAGGTCCCGATTCCAGATGTGGGTCCATCTTTTAATTGCAAATCTCATAACAGTGATGTCCAGCTTCCCTTGGTCGACACTATCAATCCTTGAGTAGATGTTCATCTTCCTTTCTTAACCTGCTTTTCACTGTTTTTTTTAATGTATCAAGATAAGCATGTTTCCTTTTTATATATTCTAAACCTATCGTTTCAAAAATCCTTACTACAAGCAATATTCTAAAATTATACTTCAAGAGGTTATTATTGCAAAACTCTTTAAGGCTTAGCTACAAGCAGAAAGTTCCTGTCAAACAGCAACATCCTTAAAGCTTTAATTCAAATGATCCTAAATCAACTGCAGACTTACAAAGGGTAATTGCGAACAAAGGATTGGTTGAAAGGCCTTCTGCCATGCTTTACCTCCTCAGTTATTTATTAGAATTCGTCTTTATGACTGTCCCATGGTCAGTTTCCACACGTATCACAATCACAAATACACACGTTGCCTCTATGAACCTGACAGAAACACAGCTTTGTATTTCACAATTGCACTGCTGGCATGGCATTGGTCATCCATTCAAATCATTTCCCCATGGAATTCCCAGGGCGATGGGTTAGTGGGAGATCCATGCATGGAATTCTCACCGGACTGGGATGAGAGAGATCCGGCCATGGAAATTCCATGGCAATTTCTGCATTCCCAAGGCCCACATTCCTCAATCCCACATTTCCACAGGAACTCCCCTCCTCTCCTTTGTGCTCCAGAGCCTCCCGACCATGTCTGATGGATTTTGGGAGCTCTTCCCCATATCTGTGTCTCAGGGAATGCTTCATCAGCTCCACCATGATCCCTTTGCATTCCCAGCACCTCTGGCTGATCCAGGTGGCACCGTCGGACACTGCAAAGCTCCCGGGTCCCAGCTGGAAGGAGATGAAATCCCACCCCTCGTAGCCTCACCCAGGGGATCCATGGGCATTCTGTGGGACAGGAGGTCACAGCTGGAAACCACCTGCAGCCTGTGGAGACCTGGGAACAAGGAGAGGACGGACCCAGGGAGTCGTGTCCCAGCACCAGGGAGCCCCTTGGAGCTCCCTGCATTCCAATTCCAGCCCCACGGATCACCCCCATCCCCACAGATCCCATCCCAGCCCCTCAGAGTCCTCCATCCCCAGAGATCCCATCCCAGCCCCTCAGAGTCCTCCATTCCCACAGATCCCAGCCCAGTCCCACGGGACGTCTGGAGCCTGGGAGCCACGGGATGGGGAGAAAAAGGGGAGCAGGGGGTCCTGATGTCCGGAAATGGGGGATTCAGGGGGGTCCCTGTGCAGGATGAGGGGAGCAGGGGGGTCCCGGTGCCGGCAGTGGCAGCTCAGGGTCCCGGTGCCGGGGGTCCCGCTCCCCCCTCGCCCCCAGGAGCGCCCCCAGCCCCAGCGCTGGAGCATCACTCAGGAGCTGCTCCCAGTACGGTCCCAGCACAGCCCAGTCTCTCCCAGGGATCCCACTGCTGGCATCCCCCGCTCTGCGTCCCGAGCTGTCCCGGCTCCAGCCCCGCTCCTGCGCGGGCTGCGAGGGCTCCGGGAGCGGGGGAGGAGGAGGAGGAGGGAGGAAGGGGCGGAGCGGCAGCAGGAAGCTCCGGGAGGAGGAGAAAAGGAATCTCGTGGCCCTGGCGGTTCCTGAAGCCGCCGCAGCCCCGGGAGCATCGCCCCCCATCCCGCAGGTACCCGGGGAGGGGAGCTCGGCCCGAATATCCCGGGGGTGCCTGGGTGTGGGGTTTTTTGGGGGATGTTTGCAGCTGGCAGGGCTCCAAAGCCCAGCCGCAGATGGCCCTCGGGGGCACATCGGGGGTCCCCGGGTGGGGTTTTTGGGGGGTCCCGGTGCGGGTGGCGGCAGAGCCCCGGCGGGGGGCGGGGGGATGCGGGTCCCCCGGGTGGGGGTTGGGCTTCCCGGCCGGGCCCCCCGAGCTCTGCCGGGGCCGCGTGGGGACCGGGGAGCGGCGGCAGCGGCGGGGGGACACCGGTTTGGGGAGCCCCGGGAGAGCCGCGGCTCCCCTGAGCCGGAGCCCAGAGAGAGGAGAGCCCCAGGAGGGCACAGCGGGACCCCGAGAGGGGGGGACCCCTGGGATTGCCGGGACCCGGCAGTGGGGGGTGCTGGGGCTGGGGGGGCGGGATGGCCGGGAAAGGGGTTCGGGGGTGCCGGTGCCGGCAGTGGCTGCTCCCAGTATGAGCCCAGTCACTCCCAGTCATTGCCTGTGATGATGGAATGTGCCCCCAGCAAGGTCCCAGTTCCTGCCACTTCCATCCAGTGTGTTCCCAGTTCTCCCAGTTGTCCCTAGCATAGTCCAAGTAATCCCCAGTATGATCCCAGTCTCTTCCAGTAGGATCCCAGTCACTTCCACTTGCCCCTGTCATGTTCCCAGTTCCCCCAGCACATTCCCAGTGGCTCCCAGTGTGGTCCCAGTCACCACCCAGATGGTCTCAGACACTCCCAGTATATCCCAGTTGCCCTGAACATTCTCATAGTCATTGCCAGGCACTCCCAGTTACCTCAGCATGGTTCACTTGCCCTCAGTTTTATCCCAGTTGCTCCCAGTTCCTCTAATTATGTCCCCAGTTGGCTCCCAGCATGGGCCTGGGAGCTCCCAGTAACCCCCAGTCAGGGTCCAGTCACCCCCACTCTAATCCCAGTACAATCGTAGCCACTCCCAGTATGATCCCAGTCTGATGCCAGTGCCCTCCCCCCCAGTGTGATCCCAGCTGCTCCCTGTCAATGCCAGCATGACCCCAGTAGCCTCCAGGATGATCTCAGTGACTCCCTGTCTCTCCCAGTACATCCCAATTACTTCCAGCTTTTTCTCAATCCCACTTTCTTCCAGTTGCTTTCAACACGATTGAAGTTGCTCACAGGCACTCCCAGTCAATCCCAGCATGATTCCAGTCACCCTCAGAGGGTTCCCAGTTGCTCCCAGCATGGCTTGAGCTGTTCCCAGTGTGGTTCCATCACTCTGCTATGGGTACAGACACTCCCAGTATGGTCCCAGTTGGACCCAGTTGCCCCTGCTCTAGTCCCAGTCACTCCCAGCACGGTCCCACTCACTCCCAGTTGTCCCAAGTGCTCTCCAGCATGGTCCCAGTTGTTCCCAGTGTAGTTCCAGTCCCCCCCAGAATGGTCACAGGCACTCCCAGTATATCCCAGTTGCCCCCAGCATGTCTGCAGTCATTCCCAGGCGCTGCCAGTGGCCCCAGGAAGGTGTCAGTTCTCCCAGTGTGATCCCCCAGTCATGCCCAGAATATCCCAGCTGCCTCCAGCATGCATCCAGTCCTTCCCAGTTCCTCCAGTTTGCTTGCAGCATGATCCCAGTTTCTCTCAGTTGCTCCCAGTAGCCCAAAGTGTGATCCCAGTCACTCCCTTTCAACCCCAATATGATCCCAGTAAGCTCCAGTTGGATCCCAGTCACATGCCAGCCCTCCCAGTGTGGTCCCAGTATAATCCCAGTTGCTTCCAGTCTCTCCCAGTATGGTCCCAGCTGCCTCCAGCATGGTTCCAATTGCTTCCTGGATCAACCCAGTCAGTTCCAGTATGGGGGATGATGTGCAGGGTGTGTTCCCAGTCACTCTCAGATTCTCCCAGTATTAGTCCAGTCCCTCCCAGTGTGATCCACAGATGAGCCCAGTGTGCTCCCAGTCCCTGCCAGTATGAACCAGTTGTGCTCCACATGGTTCCATGGCTCTCTTTCATCCTCCCTTTGGTTACAGAGGTTACAGACACTCCCAGTTCCTTCCAGTATGATCCCATTTGCTGCCAAGCACTCCCAGGCAGCCTCAGTGCAGTGGCACTCACTGCCAGGATGATCCCAGTCATCTCCAGTATGATCCCAGTTGATCCCAGTAGAAGCCCAGTTTTTTCCAGTGACCACCAGCATGTTCCCAGTCACTCCCAGTTCCTCCCAGTTGGGTTTTTTGGGGGGATGTTTGGAGAATGAAGAAGTGCAAGGCTGAGCGGAAAAGGCCCCTCGGGGGGACATCGGGGGGTGGCGGTGGCGGCTGGCGGCAGAGGCAGCCTGGAGGAGCAGAGCCCTGTGTCCCCCAGGAGCCCAAAGTGGGGAGCCCAGAGAGGGGGGAGCGCCGCCATGGGCGGGAGCCTGCAGAGGCTGGAGAGGGGCAGGGGGGACTCCTTGGAGCCCCTGCAGCCCGGAGCAGAGCATGAGGGGAGAAGGGAGCCCAAAAGGGAGCCCAAAAAGCCCCGGCATCCCTGAATGGGGAGTGAAGAGGGGGCAGCTTTTGGGATTGCTGGGACTGCCAGCAGGCTGGGGAGGGCGGGCACCGAGGAGAAGGGGGACCCCCAATGCAAGCGTGACCCCAGCAGCTGGGACAGGGGGAACCCTGAACACCAGAGGGGAGGGAGCAGGGGTGGGGAACTCCTGGGGAGGGTTTTTCAAGGCTGAATCTTGGTGTTTGGGAGATTTTTCTGGTGCCCAGATGGCCGGTGACTTGCAGAGATGGACTTGGGCAGAGGGACCTTCAAACTCAATGTGCTCACCCTTTGTTTTCCTCAAACCAGGATTTCCATTGCCAACCCCCACTGAGGCTGTGAGGAAAATGCCCCAGAACATGCAAGCAGGTGAGGAGGAAGTCAGTGCCCCTTTCCTCTCTCTCCTGCTCCATCTCCCAGCCCAGCAGGGCCCCGGCTGCAGGACAGCCTGGGGGCATCTCCTTGCCCTTGCCTGTGGCCCGTGGCAAATGCCATCCTGTCCTTGTCCTTCCTCCCCCAGAGCAGGAGCTGAGCATGGAGAGCAGGGAGGACAAATCCCTGCGGCAGAACCTCGTGGCAGAGGCCGTTTTGAGCGGCTCCACGGCGCCGGAACCCAACGGGGAGGAAAAGCCCTGGAGATGCCGCATGAGGAGGGGCTGCAAACGCAGATGGCGGGGATCTGAGGGGGAAAGAGCCAGCCTGGGCCGGGAAGGCGGCCGGAGATTGAGCCAGAGCTCAGAGCTGGTGGTCCATGAGGAGGTTCCTGATGGGGAGAAGCCCCACATGTGCGAGGAGTGTGGGAAGAGCTTCAGATGGAGCTCCAATCTGATCATCCACCAGAGGAGCCACACTGGGGAACGGCCCTACGAGTGTGATCAGTGCAGGAAGAGGTTTCAGAGCAGCTCAAATCTCCTCCTGCACCAGCGCACGCACACAGAGGAGAGGCCCTTCCGCTGCCCCGACTGTGGGCAGGGCTTCAGGCACAACTCCCATCTTGTCCTGCACCGGCGCATCCACACTGGGGAGAGGCCCTACGAGTGTGAGGAATGTGGGAAGAGCTTCAGGCACAGCTCCACCCTGATGCAGCACCAAAAGATCCACACTGGGGAGAGGCCCCATGAGTGTGAGGAATGTGGGAAGAGCTTCAGGCAGAGCTCCACCCTGATCCAGCACAAGAGAACCCACACTGGGGAACGGCCCTACGAGTGTGGGGAGTGTGGGAAGAGCTTCAGCCACCGTTCCAGCCTGATTGTCCACCAAAAGATCCACACTGGGGAGAGGCCCTACGAATGTTCCAAGTGTGGGAAGGGGTTTCGGATCCGCTCCCATCTCCTCCGGCACTATCAGAGTCACACAGAGGAGAGGCCCTTCTGCTGCCCCGACTGCGGGAAGGGATTCAGGCACAACTCCACCCTCGTCACCCACCGGCGCATCCACACTGGGGAGAGGCCCTACGAGTGTCCCCAGTGTGGGAAGAGCTTCTCCAGCAGCTCTCACTTGACCCAACACCAACGGAGGCACCAGTGAGGGAAGCCCTGCGAGTGCCCCGAGTGCGGGAAGAGCTTCGTGCGCTGCTCCAGCTTCATCCCCCACTGCAGGAGCCACGCTGGGCACAGCCTAGGTGACCCACATTCCCTGTGATCCATGCTGGGAACACACCTGCCTGATTCTCCATTTGGTTTGGCCTTGATTTTTTTCTGTTCTTCCTCTCTTTGCCCTCCAAAAGGCATGAGGGATGGATCTGTCACCTCAAAACCACTCACATCCCACTGAAAACAACTGAATTTTAACCCATAAAGGCTCAATCCCTCCTCAAATTGCTTGTTCCCTCCTCAAAAAAACTCAATCCCAGGCCAAACTCACTCAATTCCACAGCCATCAGGGTGAGATGGGGTTGGAAGGGGATTGGGAGCAGTGGGATCCCAATTGGGAGTGGTGGGATGGGGATTGTGTGGGGCTGGCTGGGTGGGATGTATTTGACAGCAAATAAAACTTTCAGAGTTACTGATTTCTGTCCCATTCATTTTCAGTCAGTTCTCTTTGCAGAGTGCCGCCTTCTCAGCTGATTAATTTGCTATAAAAATCCCATTTTTCAAATCATCTAACCCAAACAATTCAAAAACCAATATCCAAATATAGCACTCAACTACATTAAATTTTGAAAAATATTTGGAATTGTTTGAGAGTACTTAAGGGTGTTATTAAAGTTTAATTGTTTGGTTAAAATGTAGGAGAAATTCTAGTGGTGCTTGGTTTTGTGTTTAGTATGTTTGTAATATGAATTGTTTTACTAAGGTGTGTTAGATTGTATGTTAGTTTTTTTAGATATTTTTAGTCTAAAGTATATTAGTTACTGCGTTAAAACTTTCAGAAGGTATTTCTTAGTATATAATTTGTTTCTATTTATTGGTAAAGTTATAGTAATAGTTATTGTTGTTTTGGCTTGAATCGTTGGAGTAACGTAAGAAAAAATATTTCATTTTTATTATAATTGATTTCATTGTAATTATAGTTTATTGATTTATAATTTTGTTTTCAGTTGTTGAGAGGAGAGGAAGGAAGTTCAAGGGCAGGAACATTTTTTCCCCAGCTTGTGCAGCCCAAGTCTGGGTGCCATTCAGCCCAGAGCTATGGGATAATATTGTAGTGCCTCCCACACACATTCTGCCTCCAAGAAAAGTTTGGCTTGGCTTATTAGAGTGAAATAAATAGAAGCGTAATAAAATGGACAGTTAAACTGATCCCTCTTGAATGACTCTCTTGCTTTCCAGTGTCAATCCTGCACCTCATGCTCCCAAGACTTGTTACGAACAAGTGTCTGAGATTGCTTAAAAATTCCCAGGCAAGGTTCAGCAAAAACCAGATTAAATATTAAGCAACAGCTCAAGAAAATTCATTGGCAACATTCCCACTATTACTTACTATTTGGTTAAGGAACAACATGGGAAAAAAAAAGCAAGAAACAAAATTCAGTCAATCAAATGAGAAACATTCTGAGAATTATGTGTGTGTGTGTATGTGTGTTTAGGTGCATTTGAGAAAGGGACAGAAAGGACAAGGATCAAAAGGAATACAGCCTAAAAGCTTAACAGCACTGGAGCTGAGCAGTGGTTAAACTGGAGCCTCCAGGAGTGGGCTCTTGGCCCAGGATCCATGGCTGCTCAGTCATGCTGCCAGTGCAGCAGCTCGAGAGCGCGCTGGCTCTGCAAGGCCCCACTCAGAGGGAGGTTGCTGCTGGCACCTCTGGGCTCCAGGAGAGCCCCAAGGGCCTCCTTTGGGAGCGCTGTTCATGGGCCACAGGCGAGGGGCCTCAGCCATCAACGCTTCATCGTGGCCGCAGCGTGGGTCAGCAGCCTGGCTCTGAGAGTGGGAGAAGGAGGATGTCATGCCATTGAGGCAGGAAAAGCGGTTTCCAAGGCAGTTCACAGGACACCCCAGGAGCTGGTCAGACAGCACAAGTGCCTGGCAGCGCTCGGTGTCTCTGGGAAGCTCAAGAGGAGCTGGGCCCAGGGGCTGCTCAGCAAGGCCCAGGCCTGACAGGCGTTTCTCAGGTCACCGTGTGGCCGGACAAGGCCGGGGCCATTCACCACCACAATCTGAAGCACGAGGTTTTGATGTAGGATAAAAAGCCATGGCCCAGTGGAAGTGGGCCGTGTCCTCAGGCCTGTGGGAGAATCACAATGCAGATCCTTGTGCTACTGATTCCATCTCTCCCACTTTTCTGAGTTCTTGGTGGCAAGGTCACTTAGGTTAGACACACAGCTCTCTGAAGCTTTCTGCACAATGAATTAAAGTGAGATTACACATCCCAAATCGTGTTCTGTTACAGTTTAACTGATTGATTTAAGAAATTTCTGGAGCAGAAAACTTGCTTCCTCAGATATTTACTGTGTGTGGCACCAAGCACAGAGGAGAGGTTTAATGTCAAAGGCATGGCCCAGGCAATGCTCTTTTGACAAGTTCTGTCCTGAGCTTTCCTGAGGAAGATCTGAAAGGTTCCATGTCACTGGCATAAGCTCCTGCAGTGGCTGCTGGCCAGCAGAGCAGGGCTGGCAGCTGTGCAACAAGTGTTGCCACAAGCAGCAGCTCAGCCAGGGCAGCAAATCAAGAGCTGGGAAGGAGCTGATCTGAAGGCCAAACCTCCTTAGCTCCTGAAAGAGCTGGAACAGTTCCTCATTCCAATGAGGTGCAGTGTTGGACACAGTTCTGTGTGAGCACTGGACAAAAGTTGCTCCCACTGAGTGCTGTGATGGTTTCTGCAGGAGCTCTGGGCTCCTGTGTGTGCTGGACACAATGAGGAGAGAAGGAGCCAAGTGCACTGACACACCTTTGCCTTGAGCATGACCAAACATGGCCTGGACCAAACACACTGCAAGCTTTCCCCTTTGGCCCATGTCTCAAAATGTCAGGTCAGCTGTTGGACAACTCAGGTTGGTTTGGTGTCAAGGAATTTCCCTCAGAAATACTGGGTTGGTCTTCCTCTGTGCCTTCCCCTCAGCAGCCTTGGGGCTGCTCCTGTGTGAAGCCATGTCTCACACAGTTTGGGAGAACTTAATACAGGACATTCTGCAATGAGTCATCTCCTCTGAAGTGTTCCAACAATCCCCTTGCAGTAACAGGAAATTAATACTAATAGATGAAAGTGGAAAAAATTGCAACAGTTTATTAAGAAGCGGAATAGCTGAAAAGCAAGCAAAAAGGCCAGTGAGTTCTAGATATCAAACTGCCAGACCTCACCGTCCCCCTGCTGGGACAAAGACCCAGAATGCCGGAGGAAAATCCCCCCAGGACACGCGTTACAAGGTGGTGCTGGGTTCTCCCTCAGGAAGAACAGGAGCTGTCACGGAGCAGCTCCAGCAGCAGATGAAAGCTCCATGCTTGTCCAGCGTCGACTTTCTCCCAGAGGCAGAGCTCTGTGGAGCGGTCACGGCAGGTGAAGCAGCTGGGCTGGAGCCCCTCGGTGTCTTTTCTCCCCGGCGTGGCTCAGCTCACGCTCTGGGGCTGGGAGCGGGGCTGCTCCACTCCTGCCGGCACCATGTCCCTGGGCTTGGACAGTTTTCTGCCAGGAGAGCCCAGCATGCTGTTACACAGATCTCTCATAAAGGCCCAAACCAACTCCAAACACTCTGCCTACAGCAGCGTTTCACAAAGGGTTGCAGAAATCCAGGACAGCTGCAAGTGAGTGTCAGACGGCTTTAGTCTTGTTCTTGCCAGCAGAATTCTTGATGATCTGATGCAATTTTATTCAGATGTAACACAGGAGCTGTGGTTTTTTATTGAAATATTTCATGATGAGTAACAAGCCTTGGGAGCATGAGGTACAGGACTGATGTGTGAAAGCATGAGCATATCCTCCAAAGTCACCACTTTAATTGTCCATTTTATTACCCTTGTATTTATTCCACACTAATAAGCAAACTCAAGCTTTGCTTGGATATAAAACAGGCACGGCATACCCTACGGTCTCTTGCAGGGTCGCCAGGGCTGGCAGTGACAAAGCAGGCAGTCTGCTTCATTGTGAATCACTACAGATCTGCATTACAATGGGTTTTTAAGTAGCATGGTATTATTAAGATCTCCTTTTCTGCATGAGATACAAAAAGGAGGTTCTGAAATGATTTCCATGCAAGCAGGCCGTAAAGAACTGACCCTGCTATCCTAACGAAGCTTTGGCTTTGGCAATTGCACTCTTCCCATTCATCTTTTGATGCAGACACTCCAGGTTTCCCCCACACCCCTGCAAGGCTGGCAATCCCTGTTTCCCATTTACTGTTCTTCCCTAGAGCCAGTACAATGGCTGCTTTGAAACTAAAAGCCCTGAGATCTGGGCATCTTGAAGGAGCATGAAATGCTAATTAAGTGTTCCCATTGGTAATACCCAGGTCTGCACTTTCCAGAGTTCTGAAGCAGCAGCAGGAGGGCCATGCATCATTCCTGTTGGTGGATGTTCATGTTGCTGGTGTGCAAGAGCAATGGCTTTGAGGAGGGACAAAAATGCCCCTATTCAAACAGTGGCTGTGCAAGAAGATGTGAAGTTTCACTGCCTTTTTTAGGATAGTTTAGAAAGATCTAAGAGAATACTGTGGCATGGAGCAGGTCCCTAATTTTGTCTCCAGAGAAATCCCCAAAGGACACATCGGCTCTGCTGGTGATGGCAACCCCATAAACTCGTGGAGTTGTTTTCCCTGCAACATGCCAGCCTGCCTGGGCTTTACTAGGCCAGGACTAGACCCATAGCTATGCCAACACATGCAGCCACGTGACAGAGTCAGACAAAGTTTTCCTTCAGAAAACTCAATTAACAGATTCACATGCAGTTTCTTCTAGAACATCAGAAGCTGGCAACCATGAGGACTTTGCTGTCAAAAGGTTACAGTTTGCACTGGGCCCAGAAGTATTTTTCCCTAAGGCAAAACAAATTGAAATGTGAAGTTTAAATTTTCAAATGACTATGAAAGGAAACTGTAGAATAATTTCTGGAAATTATTGTCAATGCATTGTCAATGATCATGCAGCCCACCAAGAGCTGGAGCGGAATCCAGAATTGCTTGTTCCAGGTATGCAGGAATTCATTACCCTGGCAAGCACTGGTCCATGGGAACAAATGATCCCATAGCCCTGGGCTGAATGGCACCCAGGCTGGAGTGGAAATAGATTTGAGGAACCCTTGTCACTTGTTATTGGCCTCACAGCCCCACTCACCCCTTGGCAAGCAAGTTGCAAAAAACACTGTTGGACTGCTGTCCTGGGTAAATCTACATACAGATGACTTTTCCATAGCAGGGCATCTTTTCCCAGTGAAATACACATCCTCTTCTTACCTATGAAATTGTGCCTGAAGTCACCTGTGAGCCAGATCTGTGTGAGATTGCAAAGGAGCAAAGCTTTGGCATTTGGGCACACTTCTCTTGGTTTCTTTGCTCAGGTTTTTGTTGAGCACAGAACACATCCAGGTAGAAAACTTTTGACTCTACAGGATCTTTTGTTTCCATTGTCCCCCAGACATGTCAATATGTGGCCCTGTTGTAATGCCAATTTACAAAGAGCAGCACAAACGACACAAAGAAAACATGGCAAAAGAGGAAGAGGAGCAGCCCAGTGATGAAAGGATGTGGTGAGACACTGGCACATGGAGTGAGCTGCACTCCCATAACCTCTGGGCTAGCAGGTCCTGGTCACACAGTCTCCTCCTGGTTTATTTAAATTTCATTTATTTATTTACCTTTTCAAAAAACATCGAAATAAAATATGTACAATTAAAAATATGTCATCAAAATTTCAAGATACAATCAAAACACATTTATTCAAAACTACATTTAAAGATCAGAACATATGTACAACTCTAAGAAGACTAATGCACAAATCCTATTCTTGAAACACTCTTCATGCAGGTGGCAGCTTCTTCCTGAGCTTGGAGGAAAGAGAGCTCTTCTGCGTGGGAGGGTAGGAGATAATGGGAAGTCAGCACAGAAAACCTGTTGGTAAGAGTGTAGGCAGTCAGATCTGCCAAGTGGAGACACAAAGTACAGCAGAGGCCACAATGCAAACCTAACACAGCCAAAGCACCATATTTCATGGGACATATTTCCTGCCAAGATCTTTTATGGGACATTATTTCCAATAGCTGCACAGGGAAACATGCTCCTGCTGGCAGACACTTGAGGCAGGCCAGGGGACAAAATGCTGATCCACTTCCACAGAGGCACCCCAGGAACAGCCTGGCCTCTGGGCTGCCCTGGGACAGCAGGGAGCCCAGAGCCCTGTGCTCTACAGCAATGGCTCAGCTGCACATGCACCCTCCTGCTCCTCTCCCTGCCCCACAGCTGAGCAGCCCTCCAGCTCCACGGGGCACTGGCAGCAGCACAGCTCATTGCAGGGCCACGTGCAGGGCACAGCTGTTCCCTGGCAATGTGCACAGCCTGGCTGGGCTGCCACAAGACCCTTCCTCCCAGCAGAGAGCGGCCCAGCTCCCCCCTCACCTCTGTGTGAGCCTGAGCCAAGCTTGGCCTTAACCTTGTCCTCAGTCTGGAGTTGCTTCAGGCCCCACTCACCATGACTAGGAAGGGTGATGGAGAGAGCAGGGGCAGATGCACGCCCTTCCTTAGTCTTTTGTCATTTTTGGCACAGCTTAGAAGTCACATCCGGAGGTGTCCAACTCAGCCCTTGGTCAGCTTTCTGGAGAACACGATGGCTTCAGCAGCCCAAAAGGCTGTTGAGGTTTTCCCGCAGGTGGGGAGGCTTGCTGGCAGCACACTTCCTCAGCTGGGTGCCCATCACCTCGCAGAGGGCACAGGCCAGCTTGGTGAGCACCGTGCGGATGCTGGCGCTTGGCACAGGCAGCGCCTTGTTCTCCAGGCAGGACCAGAGCACGGGCAGGGCGCAGCGCTGGACCACTGCAGGGCTCCTGGCATGAACCCACTCCACCAGCACTGCCGGGAGAGAGACACAGCTCCTTACCCACCAGCCTCAATGCAAACAGGGATCTGCCTCTGCTTGTGCTTCTTGGGAGCCTCTCTGGCTGAGGTCAGTGAAACAGCACACAGAGCCCCATGACCCAGAAACGGGCAATGCAGCTGATCATCCTGGAAACAGAACCACCAACCCCTCAGGACTAATTTGTCCAACCAGAGCCTTGTCCCTGTGGCAGACTTTGTACCTTCCCGAAAGCATTTCACAATCTGTTTCTGCAAGAACAATGACTGAAATGTCAAATTGCTTTTTATTTCCATTAAGAAGTTGTCTAAACTCACACTGAAGATTTGGAAATGCACCCTAGAGAGGCAACTGAGAGATTTCTAATAAGAGGGATGATTCAATTTTTCTAACTTTGATGTCAAGGGCCAGAAGTCTAACCTGGCTCTCCCCTTTGCTCAGTGGTGCACAGCAAAGGGCAGCACTAGAACCCACTTCAAAACTCCAGCCCACCAGAGATGGGTGCTGCCTGACAGCTGGATGAGAAACACCAGTGACTAGCTGGTGTCTTTGGCAGAATGCTTTTGAGGCTTCCAACAAAATGCTGTTTCAAACCTCAGGGTGTCTTAGAGAATTACCCAGACCCCATTGCCGTGGCATTTGGACATCTCCACATTTTAATGGCATTTCCACTCCCAGTGTTAGTGCCATTTTTTCTTATAATGGCCACTGAAATAAGAGCATAGCGAGAGAAAAATGCTGCACAGCAGATGGAAATTTAACCAAAACACAAGCGTTCTCTCACATTGTCTCTGAAATTTGCACTCTGCTCATTTTCTGAACTGAACCATATCAAACACAGACAAAAATTTACTACCAACAGGCTTCTTGCATGGCAAATTTGGCTGGGAGATCAAAACCTGAAGTGGCCTGGAGACCATTCTTATTTTCTGATCAGGTAAAATGTTATGTAGTAGCCATTTATCATGCTGTGCTGGAAGAGACTTCATTTTCTCTATGCTGTTAATCCACCAGCACCTTAATGCAGCAATTCAACATTGAAACAGCTCCTGAAAGACCCCCAACCAATTCTGCTAAGCAGGGAAAGGGTTATGGTACCCCTTTCTAAATGGGAGTTCATTTGAGTTTAAATGTAATTAAAGACATTGGTGACTATTGAAGGTGAGGAACAGCTGTCTGTTCCTACTAAATCTCAGAGAGAACATCTGCTCTTTCTAAAGTAGTCCTAATTTATGCTTAATTCCTTTATTTGAAAAAGAGTTCAAAAGAACTGCAAAACTAAATTCCCTGTTGCTGGAGATCTATTTTATTCAAATGCTCTATAACGGGCCTTTGACATTCCTAATCACTGAACATGCCCTTTTGAGATTCCTAATGAAGACACAAAGTTATGACACCTAGCATTTAAAGATGCTGGCATAATTAGCAGTGGATTTAGCCCCAGCTAAAGAAAGGCTAACAATTGTCTTCTCTGCTATATATTGAGATTATAATTTTTCCATTCTTTGGCTACTGCTGACATAGCAAGCTCCTCTGAGGAATCCATTAACAGCTGCATTTGTAGCATTTGGGACAGCGCAGACACAGGCAGACACTGTTTGCACACCCTGAAATGCTCACTCCAATACCACTTGGATTCCAGCACAGGCAGGGAGCCCAGCACTCTGCTTCTGCCCCTGTGCCCCCAAAGGCTGCCTTGCACTAAATCCGTGCCTCTAAGACGTGTGTTGAGTTTTGACCTAAGCTGTGACCCCCAGGCTCTGCACGGTTCAGCCTCAAAACTTCCCAAGAGAAAAACAAGAATTCTGTGAGAACAAAACAAACTGATTCCCTGAAACAGCGTTTGCCACCGTTTTCCCTAAAGGATCACAGATGTCCCTGAGCTCCCAAGAGAGGAGCCAGCTGGGGTATTTGAGCCCCTCCCTTTCCTGCAGGTGGGTTCTGAGATGCCCCAGTGAGGGCTCAGCCCTGAGGCCGAGCGCTGCCCCAGCTCAGGTGCTGCACAGCTCTGCAGCAGCCAGGGAAACCTGCCAAATACACCTGCCTTGGCTGCTGGGCAGGAGGGACAAGCTCAGCACCTCCTGATGTGGAGGAGCTACTCTGCTGTCTGCTCACAGGCATTCCCTGTAAATACTCCCTCGGAGACCTCTTGGCTTAGAAGGGGAGGCCATACCTGCGATACTCCTGGTGACATCCAGCAGAGCTTGGCCACTCAGATGACTCCATTGGTGGCTGAACTCTTTCAGCAGTGATACTTTATCTACAAGTGAAACACATGTTTCTGCTCACTTGTCTGAGGTCATAGGAGAAAGGAGAGTGGGGAGGGAAAGGGCAGGGCAACCCCATTTTATCAAAGAAAGTAAATTTCTGCTGATTTCTGAATTGTTATTGACTTTCTTTCCTGCCTACTTGGCAGGGTTTCAAATTCCAAAAAAAAAGCTCTCCTTTCGCATCTGCAAATCCAAACTCATCTCCTGTAGCAGGAGCTATGTTAAAGCATTTCACATCAGGGACCTCAAGAGGAGTTCAGTCACATGTAAGAAGCAGTGAAAAGGTTTTGCATCCCAGAGCAAAAAGGAAGAAGCCCATCCTTGGCACACAGAAAGGCACTGAGTCAGACAGTTCATGAATTCACAGAGCAGCTGAGGTGGAGAAAGTGGAAATTCCCCTTGAACATCTGCCTCCTCAACACTCCAATTTTCAGAGCTGACATAAGTCTATGTGGCAAAGGAATTTAGAGCAGCCCTTGCCTATGTAGTTCTTTGCTATTGCCACCTTGCCCCACACAAAACAACACGTAGAACAAGGCATCGCTGCAGCTGGATTTAGACTTGCTTGTTACAAAGAAATTAACTTGGTGAATCATAAGTTCCCCTTTGAAAAAAGAAGAGAAAGAAGAAAGGTAGAACATAGGCAGCTAATGCCTATAATATAGAGCCTGCCAGGTGCCAACAGCAAAGCTGTTCATTTGGGAATTCAAATGGGGACCAAGAAAACTGCAAAACCCCTTTCCCTCTGAATTGTAGCAAAGTTGTAGTCCAGGACTTGCTCTTCAGAGCTGCAGCACAGAGCCAAGGGCTGCTGGGACTGTTGGGCAATGCTGCTGCACATTCCAGCCTGCTGGGGATGGTGCATAAGGACTGCACCTGCACAGCTTCTGGTGGCTGCCAGCTGGAGCCTTCCACAGACAACAGCAGCCGCCAAGGCACTCAGCGTTCTCTTGTGTGGGAGAGACAGAGGCACAGGAGAGGAGAGTCCATGCCAGGGCTCAGCCTTACCTAAATGAGCAATGGATTCTTCCAGTGCGCTCACAGCTGCGGCATGAACCCCGGGATCCTTTGAGTTCAGGTTCTTTGTTATTCCCTGCACCAAAGGGATCATCACCGGGTTCAGGGCATCTTCCAGGAGGCCGATGATTTCAGCCAGCACATCCAGCGCCTTCTGCTTCACTTTCTTGTGGCTGTCAGATATTCTCAGGACAAAATAATCAAAAATCTGTGAAGAGAACAAGCAACATGAAAGCTGGATTAGAATGTCTTTGTTTGAAGAGTGGATATAGCACTCAGCAACGTAAAAGATGAAAATGATCCTCTCTCTCATGTCAGCACTTGCTTGCACAATTTCACTCTTTTCCTGTGGGCCACTCACTGGAATGGTAGCGCAACCTCATGCTGCTTGAAAGATTTTCTTCTATTTTTAAGAGGTTTGGCTGGGGACAGATGAGTTCCTATTGTATTTCTTTCCATCTAGAAATCATTAAATCAATTCCATTTGTTAATGCAAAAGGCTACCTTTGCTTTGCAAGTATGTAAGCAGATATTTACAATGCCCATTTTTCTATACAGTTGCCTCAAGTATTGAGGGCAGCTATGATTTTGGCAAAACTATGGCTGGAGAAGATCTAAGTTTGATGTTGTCTGTCTCAAAACCTGTGTCTGGAGGAGGGCAGGGCTCTGATCAACTCTTCCAGGATCCAGATCATTTCTCTAACAAAGAGGGAGACTTCTGAAATGAAATGTGCTGTACAGCTCTCCTTAGAGCAGGTTCAGTCCCTTGACAGCCACAGCATCAGGCACCGTATTCTGGAAAAAGGGAAAAAGCAGCTACTGGGAGGAGAAAACATGGATCTGTCCTTAGCTGTTTTCTTCCTTTCCAAAGAGAACAAAAGGCCCCCCAAGAAGGGTGAGCGCTGTCTTTACGAAGAGGAATAGGGACAAGTGGAAATGAGTTCCAGAGTTGTGCCTGAGCAAGACAAGATGGAGTTTACAGAAAAATTCTTTCAAAAAAACTGGCTTTAAACCAACCCAGCCTAATACTTCTCTTCCCCATGCAAATCCATCATTTCTCTAGAGAACAACAGCCATGCTTTCAGTGGCTGGATTCTCTTCACTTAACCCAACTAGCAGTAGGAGACAGCAGCAATTACAGCAGCAGAAAATGCTGCCATCATCTGATGAACAGCATCAATGGGCACCTGCCAGACAAATGCAGCTGGACTGAAAAAACTTGTCCTGAAGCCTGAACCTGGTATAAATTTGTCTGGGTAAGAAGGACCAGCCTGTCCCAAACAGCCAGGATGGAGTGCCAAGACTCACTGAATTAACTTTACTTCTGCAGCCTTAGGAAAGGGTCTAAAAGAAAGGGACAATGAAGACACCCTACATACTTGGACAATGTTAGCGGAGATGAGCTGGGGGCTGGTTTTGCACAGGTCTAGGAGGAGTGCCACTCCTTCCATGCGTGTCTGAAACCCCTTGGCTTCCAGGAGATGGTAAAGCTTCTGGAGCGGCTCCGTTTCTTCCACAGCTGCAGGCAGTGTGACCTGGGCTTTGGCACGGTGTGCGAGGCATCCATCAGAGGTAGGTTTCACCCTGGAAAATAAATCCAAATTAGGACCTGTTGGTGACAATGCCTTCAGTTAATTGTGAGCAAAACAGCTTGAGGAGCTTTCCTCATGATGTTATTTCAAGCTAGAAAATCATGAGGCTCGGAAGAACAACATGGACCTTGTGACTATCATTATGGGAGACAATCTGCAAGGAACATTCTCACAGTGCTCACTCAGGAAAACCAAGGATGAGATGCATCTCATCTATCTTCAGATGGCTTCCAAGGCACAGGGGTTAGATTGCTTTGTGGGGAAAGAGAGACACTACTTCCAAGTTTAAATGCCTCTTCATATGGGACGTGTGTGCCTTATAATAAGGAAACTCATCAGTCTGGAGAAGTGTCTCTACAACCAGGCATGGCAATCTGCAAAAGCAGCTCAGATGCATCTGAACAGATGAACAGGGGCATATCTGAAGGATCCAGAAAATCAGTAATAGAGATAAAACCAGAAGCCAGACATCCCAGAACTATGCTCACATTTTGTTTGCTTCCCTAGAGACTAGATGCACAGCTCAACAACCCCACAGGGAACAATTCTCCTGGATCAACCTGTCTCTTCCATGAGCATGGAAAGATGCTAGAGCCATGCTACTGAGGCATGTGGTCACGTTCCTGCCACTGCTGAGCACGACAGAGCTAAATAAATCCCCTCTGTTATCAGAGGAGCATAGGTAGCTCTGCCACTGGCATGAAGAGACAGCAAGGACCAAATTCCCGTCTTAAATGCTGATTGCAGCACAGGGGGAAATAAACCAAACATGCTTTCCATCGAGCAACATATATAAAGGACAGGAATATCAAGAGAAAACGTCCACTTTGAGACAGCTGTTGACCAAAGTTGCAAAGGAATTGCCTTGCTACTTCCTACTCAAACTTGGTACTGTCTGAGGGTAAGAAAGCTATGACTCAGCCAGGCCAAATCACATGGATGAGCCCTGCATCTTTGAGGAATGGCACCTTGCTTCTAGTATGGGACTTCTCATCAAAACACCCATCTGAAAAAGACTCCACTCAGATTAAATAAAAAACCACCCTAGTTCAATTTACTTGTCCCAAGTCAGGCAGCATAAAAGTGGACCTCTCCTAGCCTCCACAACCCTGCCCTTGCCACTGCACTGGATCATCTGAGCTGCCACCAATGGATGTCTTTTTGTCTCTCCATTTTTTGTGGAAAGCCCTCCAGAGAAGTTGTGTTCAGCGTAATGCAGAAGTAGACATTTTTTATCCTAGAGCATTTGTAGGGAAAGGAAACAATCTCTGGCACTGGTCATCTCTGCCAGAAAGATTTGCCTGAGGAAGAGGCATGTGAAGCTTGTCATGGGCTTTGTCACATCTGACAAAAGTGCTCAGTACTGTTTGCTAGAAGGCAATGTGGCCTGGGGCTTCTTGGAGCCATCGTTCCTCTTCTCCACCGGCTCCTTGACAGATGGACGTTCACCCTTCTGGTTTTCCATCCCCTAGAGAGACATAAAGAAACCCCATCAATCTTTAGGATATAAAACAGGAAATTCCTGTGTAAAACACAAGTTAGAACCAGAATCACTGCTACCAAGCCCTAGGGAAACATTTCCTAACTTACAGAAATAAACAGACCAGAGATTCAGTGATGCCAACTCTTTGTTTTCAATAGCCCAAGGCAGGTTATGGGTGCTACCACACTGAGCTGCAGTCTAAAATCCCACATTCATTAGTCCTGAGCATAAATGGGAATAATACAAACTGGTAGGCAATGAGTGGTCTTAAAGGAAGCAGCAGAAAAAGCTGGACTCTGTGGGGGTTGGCCCATTGTGTTGGAAGTTGATTTGGTTCAACACTCACTCTCCCTGTGCCTGCACAAAGGCACACTTCCTTCTATAATGTTGATAAAAAAATAAAATCCCCCTCCTAACAAACAAAGGATTTTTCACTGGATGCTGCTGAATTCACCAAGCTTCTTCCAGCTCCACAGGGCTTGACAGCAGGGCAGTATTCCCAAAAGACAGACAGTAATTGTAGTAACTAGGATTGACTTGGACATCTTTTGTATATTTGGAAGTTTTCTTGGTACTACCGCTTCCATGTCTTTTGCAAGGAGTCTGTTATCTTCAGACTCTGTTATGTTCAATTGTCAATTAATTGCTTTACTGGGGGCAGAGTAGGGAGAACATGGTGGGGGCTTACTCCTAAAGGTAAACCCATTTTCTCCTCTTTCCCTTTCCTCTTTGTGACCCATTTTCAAAGTATTCAAAACCCCACTTATTCCCTAATAATAGCAGTTTCTTTGTGGCCTGCAGATGAACAGGCTGAGGATTAACAGCTCATTCCCAGGAGCAAAATGATTCAGCAGAAGAGGAATGAGATAAAGATACATTGGGTATGCTTGACCTCATGTAAGCAGTGGCAATACTTGCACAAAGGAGACATTTCTCCCGTCAAGCACTTACTTCCTTCTTAATTCTTGTCAAAATATCTTCCAGATCACGTGTGGAAAGAGATTGTTCCAGAAGCATTTTAAATTTTTGATGGCTCAGCAACATCTTCACCATCTCCTGTCCATAATGCCTGAGGAAGGATAGAAGGAAGGGCAGGAGAAAGGAAGACAGGAAGGGAGGGAGGGAGGCAGAAAGGAAGGCAGGCAGGAAGGAAAGAAAAGTGAAGAAAGGAAGAGTGTTAACAGAAGAGGCTGACACTTTAAACTCATCAGGTGCAACCCCTGCATGAGAAGGCATTACCTACTCAGCAAAAAGGGAGATTTACCTCCACTTGACACTGCACAGTGCTGTCAGCTGAACACAAGAGGCAAGAGGAGAATGTGGGGCCACAGAAAAATACCATTTCACTCTGACACTGTGGGTGTTCCCAGGGAATAAGCAAAACACATCTGCTTTGTTGTCAGAGCCTATTAGCAGTGTCTTGCTGCCATTGCACAAAAATTTGCCTTTCTTTAACTGGCAGGGAAGCCAGGACAAAACACCTCCTGCATCCTGTTGATTATTCTATACTATATGTATGCACAGGGGTAGCTAGTTGCTCTGGTGTTCTTGGCAGCTATTAATGGGAATTTCATCATCAAAGTAAGGTGATTTTGGTGGTTTGGGTTGATTTTGCCACTAGGAACCCAGTTTTCTTCAAGAAGAAATTTGGAGGTCATTGAGCCACAGATAACAGCATTCTAGAAATCTGCAGAAGGGGTTTTAGAAAGAGTGAATATATTGTCTAAAGACCCCTGAAATATTTCTAGGAATGTCTTAAGTTAATGAGAAGCAGATGTTTGGGATCCTTCAGTGATGAGTATTAGCCAACACTTTGGCTTTGTGTTTTGCACCTAAGGCCAATCAGAACTGTTGGACTGGCTAATCTGAGCTCTTTTGATCTCAGTAAAGAATCCTTCAAGTCACAGGAAGTTGGCAATGCTCCTTCTTGCTGGCCAACCTCAGGTTACCCAGTACAGTCATTTCCCCAGGCATTCCAGAGCAGTGGTCACAGCACCAAGTCTGACTGAACTCGAGAAGCATTTGGACAATGCTCTCAGGCACATGGAGTGACTCTTGGGTGCCCTGCACACGGCTGGGAGCTGGAGTGGATGACCCTGATAGGTGCCATCTAACTGGGCATATTCTGTGATTCTATGACCCTTATCCACACAGTGAGGTCACTTATTATTGCCTTGAGTTTCCACACTTTTCTGGTTTTACCTTTAAAGCCAAACACAAAAGGGTTTTCCTGTTTCAGGAAGTGAAATGAAGATCATTAGCTTGTGTCCTGGTGACAGTCCTGAGCAAGCGTCCCTGCCACCTGTGCCAGCCTCTCAGCCCTGGCTGTGCCTGCCAGCTTCGTGACTCCCATTTTCTGCATCAGGGACAGGAGGAGTTGGGCCGCACACTTCCGCACCAGGGCGTAGCGGCTCCTGGGAAGGAGAGAGCAAACCCTGGGGCACGGGGAGAAGGAGCAGCAGCAGCACAGGCCTTGGCCAGAGCCTGCTCCCTGTCCTTGCTGGGGGAAGGGGGCCTGGCTTCTCCCTGCAGCTGCCGACACCTGCAGAAGGTTCTGTCCTCAGATAAACACAAAGTTAGCATTGGGCTGCTCTGTGCAATGATCCTGATGATCCTGAAGGACCCCTTCCAACTGGCCATATTCTATAGTTCTGTGATTCTGAGAACTAATAGGCTGCAGGAGGGCAGAAATAGGTGACAAGAGGAAAGAAATGAGGTTGATCAGAGAATGAAGTCACTGAGTTCCCAGAACGTTGTATTGTGCTTTTTGTTTTATTAGTAGGTTTATGGTTTGATTTGTGATTTTGTGGCTTTCCTTGGTGCTGTTTTCCTTTTGTTTCTGCCTTTTCCCAGCTATTTCGTCAGCTAGTTTCTAGTTTCTATTTCTCCAAACTCTAGCCATTTATTGAAACCGCTTTTCCTCATTTGGAATGTTATTGGTTCACTGCTGTTATCCCTGCCTAGGATTTTTACTCCCAACTCTCCTGATTTGTTGAAAGTTGTGCATTCCCCTGAGACCTGCCCACACTTAAAAGTCTTTGTTTGCCCCTTGATCGGGGTCCCAGGAGAGGAAAAGGGGAAGTTTACCATCAAATAAAGTTTCCCTGGGACCCGTGTGCGCTGCCTGTGTTTTATATTGCACCGAAACAATTGACAACTGGGATTCAGCGGAGCTCCAGGGAGAACCTGCCGCCACCCCCCTCTTGTCATCAGCTAGCCGGGAAGCGGCAGTTTCGCGTTCCCAACATGGGGCAAGATAAGATCATTTACGAGCTCCTTTTATGACTCTAAGAGGAGCCCATCGGTGAATTTTATGGTTCTATGGACTTTCTCCGCCCTTCCTTCTCACTCAGAAGCGGAGAAAGAAAGCTTGCAGAAGACTCGACTGAGTCAGGACTTTGCGCAGACAGCAGGAAAAAAGCTGCTGGGCTCCTGCAGCAAGGCAAGGTGCGTGCACGGGGACAAGCACACCAGGGACCCACAGTGGACGCACCCTCAGTCTTGGGAACAGGCTTTGGAGCACCAGGAACACCCAAGTCCCTGGAGGCAGCAAGCCGAGGAAGAGAAAGTCCCCAGTCTGTCAGCGATCAGAACATCAGTTTCAGCACACCCTGATGAGAAGTGGAACTGCCGTGGTGGTCAACCAGCGTCACTCATCCGGCAGAAGAGGGCTGGCTGGACGGATATCTCGTCTCCCAGGAAAAATCGGCCAGAGGCCCGGCGCCAGTGGGTGAGCTGTGCCACAGCGGGGGTTTTTATCTTTTTTCTTTTTTCTATCCCTGGCGGGTGGAATTTTCTCAAGGGCCCGTGGCCAGGCCCGTGAGGATCTTTATCTCTGGCACATTTCCCTCTCCCACCTCATCAGAAGGTCCTCCTCTTGTCCTTCTAAGAAGGACAGGAGCAAGACAAAAGATTTTCACAGGTCAGCAGCACACTGGAATTCCCCTGTTCCCTTGTCCCTCAGACTTTCCAAAAGCAACCCTTCCCCGCCCCACCTCCCTGGGAGCTGGCTGGCCGCACTGCTCCGAGCGCCCAGCCGCTCGCTGTCCAGGCCTCACTGGGGAACTGCAGCGAGTCAGGCCCCCCACCCCGCTCTTGGTCTGAGATGGACGATGGCCACTCCACCTTAGACACGCTTTCCCCCCTGCCTTCTTTTCCGCTCCTGAATCTCTCCGGCAGCCCATCCTCCCCTGAGGGGGCCACATTCCACGGGGAAGGTGTCAGCCCGTTCCTGCTGAGGGGGAGGCGTGGGTCTGAAGCAATGTCTGCTCCTTCTCCAGTTCCGCCTCTGGGGACGAGGACCCCAACCCGGCCCCTGCCCAGAAACCGCTCTCCTTGAGAGCCCCCTCCCCTCGGGAGGGGAGCCCTGCGGGGAAGAGGGAGAATTGGAAACCCGATCTGGTAATCGCAGTCTTGCTTTCCCCCACAGGGCAGCGGGCCCGGATCCATCCCCTCACATAACCCTAATCACTTGAGCAGCCAGCAATTGCTTTACAACATCTTCTGTGAAATTCAGATTGAATTAGCATTTAATTTTTATAAAAGACCTTTTAAATAATTTAGGATTTTAAAAAACCCTTGTAAGAAATTTTCAAATTATAGACTTGTGAATTTTAGTGATTGCAAGAAACAATAAGTAAGCAGAGAACCAAAAGAACAATTTAGAAGGTTTTGTTATTTTTATGCAACTTTATATATTTTTGATAATTTAAGTATTTTAATTTTTAACTCTAAGAAGTGCTGCTCAAGTTTCCCTGTCCAGTTTCCTAGTCAAACCTTACCCAATGTTCCTTTTAATTTTATATTACTATATATTGGCAAAAGCACAAATTTTAATTCAGTTTATATTTTTACAAAATTGACAAGTTTAAAAATTCAATCATAGAATTATCCTTTAAACCCTGGGTATTGCCTTTTTGCAAAGGGCCCTGCAAAGGCCATACTCACAGTGATGATATTAAAGGGTGAACTGAAAGTTTTTGCTTTAAATTAATTAGAGGTTTTATAACAATTGAGTTTTAATAATAATTAGTTTGTTAATTTGAAAAGTTATTAATGTCATTTGAAAATGCAAAATACCTTTTTAAAGGTTTTTAAACAGTGCTTTTTACAGAAGTAAAAGATTATTCATTTGATTAAATTTATAAAAGTTCAATTACTATACAGGTTTTCAGTTTTGAAGAATTAAGTGGTTTTATTTTGAACATATGTTTTTGTATGGTTTTTAAAAAAATGAGTTGTTTGTCATATTTGAAATCATTTTGGAAAACTAACCCAGTTGTTCAGTTGCATGTTATAGAAAGAAGAATGTTATAACTACACCGAAGTCTACTATGCTACATTTGATCATGACCATTTTCTGAACTGAATTTCCTTGAAGAGAGAAAACCTTCAAACTTGAGTTTCCCAACAGAAGAGCAAGATAACTGAAGTTTTGAAACAGAGAAGAAGATCAGCCAAATTGATGTGAAGAACATCTCATTGCTTTGCTTTGTATTATGAAATAAATTGTAGTTGTATTAATAAAAGAAATGTTAAATTGTTAAAAAAATAGTAACCAGGAGCCAATTGGTTTTTAATCAATTTAATACCATACCTTCAAGTTTTAAATCATAAGTTTTGAGTCAAAATGAAAAGAAAATTTATATTTATTTAACATGAAATAAATTTGTTTGTTTTACACATTGAACTCCTGGAAACTATGAAACATCTTTCTATGGAACATCCTTTTATGAAATGGTAAGCTTTCTATGAAATGTTCAATTCTTTTTAAGTTTGTCACTTTTGAGTTTTTGTTTGACAATTTAAAACAATTTTTTAATTACCTTTTGAGCCCAATTTTTACCAGCTAATTATTCAAAAATTAAGATATTATTTCGCAGTGAATTGAAGAAATTAATAAAATGATAGTTAAAATACATAATCAGTGAAAAACAAGACAAGTATAAGCTAAATTAGACATATCCAAAATTATTTGAGTTTTTGAAAAAATTTTAAATTATAATTCGTTTTATTTTTTGTAAAATTTTATGATTTATTACACTAATACCTTTTGTTCTTTTAGATAAACTTTAATGTCCTTTTTGTATTTAAGAACAGGCAGATGTTGTATCGTGCTTTTTGGTTTATTACTAGGTTTATGGTTTGATTTGTGATTTGGTGGTTTTCCTTGGTGCTGTTTTCCTTTTGTCTCCGCCTTTTCCCAGTTATTTCGTCAGCTAGTTTCCAGTTTCTATTTCTCCAAATTTTAGCCGCTTATTGAAACCACTTTTCCTCCTTTGGAATGTTATTGGTTCACTGCTATTATCCCTGCCTAGGATTTTTACTCCCAACTCTCCTGATTTGTTGAAAGTTGTGCCTACCCCTGACCTCCCCCCGCATAGAAGTCTTTGTTTGCCCCTTGATCGGGGTCCCAGGAGAGGAAAAGGGGAAGTTTACCATCAAATAAAGTTTCCCTGGGACCCGTGTGCACTGCCTGAGTTTTATATTGCACCAAAACAATTGACAACTGGGATTCAACGGAGCTCCAGGGGGAACCTGCCGCCACCCTCTCTTGTCATCAGCTAGCCGGGAAGCGGCAGTCCTAGGCATGAAGATGCGCAGGATCTTCCACAGATGCTCAGCAGGCAGTAGGATTGCGGCTGGACGTCACTCTGGAAATGCCAGTGGCTCAGCTGAGAGCTCTGGCAGTGACTGACACTGCACTGAGAGGGGCCACAGTCCTGCAAGGGTCTTTCATCAGGAGCAAAGAGCAGCCTGGAGGGTGGGCAATGCTGGATCTGTACCACTGCGTGCTCATCCTTCACCTGAATGTGGAGCTGCCCCCAAAGTTGCCATGCATCACTTTTTCTTTTTCTCCTCTTGGGTATATTTTGGAGCAGCTGTTCTATGTGGCTTTTGATGGTGATCCTGTGGCAAGCAGCCATTTGCCTGCTGTGCTATCCTCACAACTAATACTAACTCCTCATTCCCTGTAGTTTTATTTGGGGTTTTTGATCTATTTTTGGACTGGTTTGTGTGGGTTTGTTTGTTTGTATGGGTTTTTGTCTGATTTGGTTTGAGGATTTTGTTTGCTTTTTTAGAAATGACTGGTGAAGTTTTCCAAACTCAAGAAAATGTAAAGCAGGCTTGAATTTGCAGAAATTCCTTTGGGCTGGGTTTAGCTGCATCCCCCAGGCTCAGGATCACTAGTATATTTTCAGGTTTTGCTCTGCATATCAGCCTGCCCAGAAGCTGCTTGGTGTTTCACAAATGGAGAAGACAATGGACATTGTGCCAAGCTTCCTTTCCAACAGAAAAACCTGGGTCAGCATGACAGAAAAGAAGAAACAAAAAATCACCAGTTAGAAGAGAACCAGTGTCCCACCATCTTCCTCTCCACTCTTATTAATTTTGTACATTTAGAGGCAAACGTGGGTCTAAAGCTTGCATCTCTCAGTTCCTGATGCTATTTGCTACCCTTCAGCCTTGACTGGCCCTGATGTGACTGACTGCTGGGCAAGTGGGGCTGGGGATGCTCAGCCTGGAGAGAGGAGACACTGGGAGGCCTCACTGTGGCTCTGCAGGACTGGAAGGGTCCCGCAGGAAAGAAGGGGACAGAGTGTTCAGCAGGGCCTGTGCTGACAGGACAAGGGGGGATGGCTTTCAACTGCAGCAGGTTGATTGAAGCTGCATCTAGGGAAGCTGCTCTTTTCCACTGGGGGTGGTGGGGCACTGGCCCAGGCTGTGCACAGAGGCTGTGCATGCCCCATCCTTGGCAACAGGGCTCTGAGCAGCACGCTCTGGGGGAAGACTGCTCAGCTGGGAACAAGATGTTGTTCTTCAGGCTCCCTTGCAAGCCCAACCGTTCAGGGACTCCATCATTCCATGGTCTCCACTGTCCACTTCAGATGGAGCCTGGGAACTGTGATGTCACAGCCCACGCTCCAGCTGGAACGTCCAGCGCCCAGCAAAGGGCACAACACAACCATTGGCGGTTGTGTTTGCACACTCTTCACCCTGCTCCTGCCCACTCTGCTTGTCACCTGCCCCCTGATAACCCCATCACTCCTGAAAGATCCTGAGTGCCTGGATTTTGTCATCCAGCCCTGCAGGATGTTCCCATTTGTCCTGAGGAAGGTATGGTGCCATTCCATGGAGGTGGACACTCCCCACCTGCCTGGGTGGGCTGGAGCTCTGTGGGGATGGAGTGGGACAGGGACCCCACTCTGAGGTTTTGCTACCTCTGCAGGCTGTCCCAGACAGAGAGGAGGAGATGGAGGTGGATATTGAGATTGATAGAGAGGAGGAGATGGAGGTGGATGTGGAGGTGGAAGAAGAGATGGAGGTGGATGTGGAAGAGTCCATTGAGGACATGGACATTGATTAAGAAGGTGAGGAAGAGGCCATGATCTTGGCATGAAGAGCAATGCCAGCAGCAGGACAGGCAGAGTGGGTCTCCTGCTGCCAGGCTGGGGCTGGGCTGGGTGCTCCCTGCTCAGGGACATTGTACCCAGGGCACGGGATTCTGGTGGCCATCCACAGCCTGTCCTCTGCCTGCTTTGCTCCACACAAGCTCCATGCCAGACCCAGCCAGGCTCAGTTCTGCTAGCAGAGTCCTGCTGCTGGGCCAGCTGTGCCAGCCTAGGGGCACATGCAAGAGCCCTCTGTGCCTGACTGGAGTGACCGTGGCATTTGCTTTTCTTCCAGGTGCGACGGACACCACAGAGACACCACCCTTTTGTATATATGTTCTGCAGTTTGTTGTTTTCCTTTAGAATATAGAGTTTAGGGCAATTTTTGACTTCTGTAAATACGTTTCCCATAGTTTTGCTAGGTAGGTTTTTCTGTTTATATGTTCTATCGATTGTTGTTGTCACAAATATTCTTACAATGTAAATATCTTCTGTATTTTTGCTGCTGTTTTTCTGTAATAAACAAATTTTATTTTTCACACCCCAGTTCTCCTTGTATTTGCTTCAGGCACAGGCAGCATTTTGCAAAGTTGTAGTTTCCACTTGCTCCAGGTTCCCAGGGCTGGAGGTCACAAGTAGATGAAGGGGAAAAAATCCACAATTAAGAGTGTCCATGACACCCAGAGCCAAAAGAAGCCCAGGGGATCAGGAAAGAGGGAAGCACGTGCTCCAAACAACAGCAGAAATGAAGTGAGAGCTCTGGAGGGAACAAAAGAAAGAGGCAGCCTGAAGAAAGGAAAAAACGTCTCCCCACAGGGTGTTTTGCTTTATTTCATTGAGAGTCTCTTCTAGCATGTGGTGGAAACCCAGAAAAATAAAGGTCAGGAGAAGCATGGTTTCTTGGGAACATTGCTGCATAGTAGACAATCCTTGTGCAAATCAGTCCATGCAGCACTCACATATTGAATTGCTTCTCTTCCTGGGGATGCAGAGTTGCTTTATTTACTCCAAGCAAGATTTTCTCCCTCCTCCCTGGCAAAGAACAAGCTCCCATCCTGGCAAGCGCTCGCTGCTTTCCTTAACACTCATCACAGCCATGCTAAGGAGAGTGGAGCAGGTTAATTGATCACTTGTTGCAAGTTCTAAGTCCTTCTTAGATAAGGACCATGCTCAGCTGAGTGACAGTGAAGCAAAATGGCAAGCCAGGAATACATTGCCCTGCACACAACATCCTCCATTCCCATGGGATGGTTTCTCACTGGCACACAGGAGGAAGGAAGGAACCCAAATGCATCATTGTACATCAAGTCATACGTGCTGAGGGATGAACAGATCTCACGGGGATATGGAAACCCCCCCTGAAAACCAGTTCAGAGAAATCCTGAGCTGTTTTGTGGTCCTAGGCATGAAGATTTAGGCTCAGGATCTTCCACAGATGCTCAGCAGGCAGTAGGATTGCGGCTGGATGTCACTCTGGAAATGCCAGTGGCTCAGCTGAGAGCTCTGGCAGTGACTGACACTGCACTGAGAGGGGCCACAGTCCTGCAAGGGTCTTTCATCAGGAGCAAAGAGCAGCCTGGAGGGTGGGCAATGCTGGATCTGTACCACTGCGTGCTCATCCTTCACCTGAATGTGGAGCTGCCCCCAAAGTTGCCATGCATCACTTTTTCTCCTCTTGGGTATATTTTGGAGCAGCTGTTCTATGTGGCTTTTGATGGTGATCCTGTGGCAAGCAGCCATTTGCCTGCTGTGCTATCCTCACAACTAATACTAACTCCTCATTCCCTGTAGTTTTATTTGGGGTTTTTGATCTATTTGTTGCACTGGTTTGCGTGGGTTTGTTTGTTTGTATGGGTTTTTGTCTGATTTGGTTTGAGGATTTTGTTTGCTTTTTTAGAAATGACTGGTGAAGTTTTCCAAACTCAAGAAAATGTAAAGCAGGCTTGAATTTGCAGAAATTCCTTTGGGCTGGGTTTAGCTGCATCCCCCAGGCTCAGGATCACTAGTATATTTTCAGGTTTTGCTCTGCATATCAGCCTGCCCAGAAGCTGCTTGGTGTTTCACAAATGGAGAAGACAATGGACATTGTGCCAAGCTTCCTTTCCAACAGAAAAACCTGGGTCAGCATGACAGAAAAGAAGAAACAAAAAATCACCAGTTAGAAGAGAACCAGTGTCCCACCATCTTCCTCTCCACTCTTATTAATTTTGTACATTTAGAGGCAAACGTGGGTCTAAAGCTTGCATCTCTCAGTTCCTGATGCTATTTGCTACCCTTCAGCCTTGACTGGCCCTGATGTGACTGACTGCTGGGCAAGTGGGGCTGGGGATGCTCAGCCTGGAGAGAGGAGACACTGGGCGGCCTCACTGTGGCTCTGCAGGACTGGAAGGGTCCCGCAGGAAAGAAGGGGACAGAGTGTTCAGCAGGGCCTGTGCTGACAGGACAAGGGGGGATGGCTTTCAACTGCAGCAGGTTGATTGAAGCTGCATCTAGGGAAGCTGCTCTTTTCCACTGGGGGTGGTGGGGCACTGGCCCAGGCTGTGCACAGAGGCTGTGCATGCCCCATCCTTGGCAACAGGGCTCTGAGCAGCACGCTCTGGGGGAAGACTGCTCAGCTGGGAACAAGATGTTGTTCTTCAGGCTCCCTTGCAAGCCCAACCGTTCAGGGACTCCATCATTCCATGGTCTCCACTGTCCACTTCAGATGGAGCCTGGGAACTGTGATGTCACAGCCCACGCTCCAGCTGGAACGTCCAGCGCCCAGCAAAGGGCACAACACAACCCTTGGCCGTTGTGTTTGCACACTCTTCACCCTGCTCCTGCCCACTCTGCTTGTCACCTGCCCCCTGATAACCCATCACTCCTGAAAGATCCTGAGTGCCTGGATTTTGTCATCCAGCCCTGCAGGATGCTCCCATTTGTCCTGAGGAAGGTATGGTGCCATTCCATGGAGGTGGACACTCCCCACCTGCCTGGGTGGGCTGGAGCTCTGTGGGGATGGAGTGGGACAGGGACCCCACTCTGAGGTTTTGCTACCTCTGCAGGCTGTCCCAGACAGAGAGGAGGAGATGGAGGTGGATATTGAGATTGATAGAGAGGAGGAGATGGAGAGGGAGGGAGCAGACACTGGAGAGGAGGAGATGGAGGTGGATGTGGATGAGGAGAAGAAGAGATGGAGGTTGATATGGACGAGTCCATTGAGGACATGGACATTGATTGAAAAGGTGAGGAAGAGGCCATGATCTTGGCATGAAGAGCAATGCCAGCAGCAGGACAGGCAGAGTGGGTCTCCTGCTGCCAGGCTGGGGCTGGGCTGGGTGCTCCCTGCTCAGGGACATTGTACCCAGGGCACGGGATTCTGGTGGCCATCCACAGCCTGTCCTCTGCCTGCTTTGCTCCACACAAGCTCCATGCCAGACCCAGCCAGGCTCAGTTCTGCTAGCAGAGTCCTGCTGCTGGGCCAGCTGTGCCAGCCTAGGGGCACATGCAAGAGCCCTCTGTGCCTGACTGGAGTGACCGTGGCATTTGCTTTTCTTCCAGGTGCGATGGACATCACAGAGACACCACCCTTTTGTATATATGTTCTACAGTTTGTTGTTTTTCTTTAGAATATAGAGTTTAGGGCAATTTTTGACTTCTGTAAATACGTTTCCCATAGTTTTGCTAGGTAGGTTTTTATGTATATATGTTCTATCGATTGTTGTTGTCACAAATATTCTTACAATGTAAATATCTTCTGTATTTTGCTGCTGTTTTTCTGTAATAAACAAATTTTATTTTTCACACCCCAGTTCTCCTTGTATTTGCTTCAGGCACAGGCAGCATTTTGCAAAGTTGTAGTTTCCACTTGCTCCAGGTTCCCAGGGCTGGAGGTCACAAGTAGATGAAGGGGAAAAAATCCACAATTAAGAGTGTCCATGACACCCAGAGCCAAAAGAAGCCCAGGGGATCAGGAAAGAGGGAAGCACGTGCTCCAAACAACAGCAGAAATGAAGTGAGAGCTCTGGAGGGAACAAAAGAAAGAGGCAGCCTGAAGAAAGGAAAAAACGTCTCCCCACAGGGTGTTTTGCTTTATTTCATTGAGAGTCTCTTCTAGCATGTGGTGGAAACCCAGAAAAATAAAGGTCAGGAGAAGCATGGTTTCTTGGGAACATTGCTGCATAGTAGACAATCCTTGTGCAAATCAGTCCATGCAGCACTCACATATTGAATTGCTTCTCTTCCTGGGGATGCAGAGTTGCTTTATTTACTCCAAGCAAGATTTTCTCCCTCCTCCCTGGCAAAGAACAAGCTCCCATCCTGGCAAGCGCTCGCTGCTTTCCTTAACACTCATCACAGCCATGCTAAGGAGAGTGGAGCAGGTTAATTGATCACTTGTTGCAAGTTCTAAGTCCTTCTTAGATAAGGACCATGCTCAGCTGAGTGACAGTGAAGCAAAATGGCAAGCCAGGAATACATTGCCCTGCACACAACATCCTCCATTCCCATGGGATGGTTTCTCACTGGCACACAGGAGGAAGGAAGGAACCCAAATGCATCATTGTACATCAAGTCATACGTGCTGAGGGATGAACAGATCTCACGGGGATATGGAAACCCCCCCTGAAAACCAGTTCAGAGAAATCCTGAGCTGTTTTGTGGTCCTAGGCATGAAGATTTAGGCTCAGGATCTTCCACAGATGCTCAGCAGGCAGTAGGATTGCGGCTGGATGTCACTCTGGAAATGCCAGTGGCTCAGCTGAGAGCTCTGGCAGTGACTGACACTGCACTGAGAGGGGCCACAGTCCTGCAAGGGTCTTTCATCAGGAGCAAAGAGCAGCCTGGAGGGTGGGCAATGCTGGATCTGTACCACTGCGTGCTCATCCTTCACCTGAATGTGGAGCTGCCCCCAAAGTTGCCATGCATCACTTTTTCTCCTCTTGGGTATATTTTGGAGCAGCTGTTCTATGTGGCTTTTGATGGTGATCCTGTGGCAAGCAGCCATTTGCCTGCTGTGCTATCCTCACAACTAATACTAACTCCTCATTCCCTGTAGTTTTATTTGGGGTTTTTGATCTATTTGTTGGACTGGTTTGCGTGGGTTTGTTTGTTTGTATGGGTTTTTGTCTGATTTGGTTTGAGGATTTTGTTTGCTTTTTTAGAAATGACTGGTGAAGTTTTCCAAACTCAAGAAAATGTAAAGCAGGCTTGAATTTGCAGAAATTCCTTTGGGCTGGGTTTAGCTGCATCCCCCAGGCTCAGGATCACTAGTATATTTTCAGGTTTTGCTCTGCATATCAGCCTGCCCAGAAGCTGCTTGGTGTTTCACAAATGGAGAAGACAATGGACATTGTGCCAAGCTTCCTTTCCAACAGAAAAACCTGGGTCAGCATGACAGAAAAGAAGAAACAAAAAATCACCAGTTAGAAGAGAACCAGTGTCCCACCATCTTCCTCTCCACTCTTATTAATTTTGTACATTTAGAGGCAAACGTGGGTCTAAAGCTTGCATCTCTCAGTTCCTGATGCTATTTGCTACCCTTCAGCCTTGACTGGCCCTGATGTGACTGACTGCTGGGCAAGTGGGGCTGGGGATGCTCAGCCTGGAGAGAGGAGACACTGGGCGGCCTCACTGTGGCTCTGCAGGACTGGAAGGGTCCCGCAGGAAAGAAGGGGACAGAGTGTTCAGCAGGGCCTGTGCTGACAGGACAAGGGGGGATGGCTTTCAACTGCAGCAGGTTGATTGAAGCTGCATCTAGGGAAGCTGCTCTTTTCCACTGGGGGTGGTGGGGCACTGGCCCAGGCTGTGCACAGAGGCTGTGCATGCCCCATCCTTGGCAACAGGGCTCTGAGCAGCACGCTCTGGGGGAAGACTGCTCAGCTGGGAACAAGATGTTGTTCTTCAGGCTCCCTTGCAAGCCCAACCGTTCAGGGACTCCATCATTCCATGGTCTCCACTGTCCACTTCAGATGGAGCCTGGGAACTGTGATGTCACAGCCCACGCTCCAGCTGGAACGTCCAGCGCCCAGCAAAGGGCACAACACAACCCTTGGCCGTTGTGTTTGCACACTCTTCACCCTGCTCCTGCCCACTCTGCTTGTCACCTGCCCCCTGATAACCCATCACTCCTGAAAGATCCTGAGTGCCTGGATTTTGTCATCCAGCCCTGCAGGATGCTCCCATTTGTCCTGAGGAAGGTCTGGTGCCATTCCATGGAGGTGGACACTCCCCACCTGCCTGGGTGGGCTGGAGCTCTGTGGGCATGGAGTGGGACAGGGACCCCACTCTGAGGTTTTGCTACCTCTGCAGGCTGTCCCAGACAGAGAGGAGGAGATGGAGGTGGATATTGAGATTGATAGAGAGGAGGAGATGGAGAGGGAGGGAGCAGACACTGGAGAGGAGGAGATGGAGGTGGATGTGGATGAGGAGAAGAAGAGATGGAGGTTGATATGGACGAGTCCATTGAGGACATGGACATTGATTGAAAAGGTGAGGAAGAGGCCATGATCTTGGCATGAAGAGCAATGCCAGCAGCAGGACAGGCAGAGTGGGTCTCCTGCTGCCAGGCTGGGGCTGGGCTGGGTGCTCCCTGCTCAGGGACATTGTACCCAGGGCACGGGATTCTGGTGGCCATCCACAGCCTGTCCTCTGCCTGCTTTGCTCCACACAAGCTCCATGCCAGACCCAGCCAGGCTCAGTTCTGCTAGCAGAGTCCTGCTGCTGGGCCAGCTGTGCCAGCCTAGGGGCACATGCAAGAGCCCTCTGTGCCTGACTGGAGTGACCGTGGCATTTGCTTTTCTTCCAGGTGCGATGGACATCACAGAGACACCACCCTTTTGTATATATGTTCTACAGTTTGTTGTTTTTCTTTAGAATATAGAGTTTAGGGCAATTTTTGACTTCTGTAAATACGTTTCCCATAGTTTTGCTAGGTAGGTTTTTATGTATATATGTTCTATCGATTGTTGTTGTCACAAATATTCTTACAATGTAAATATCTTCTGTATTTTGCTGCTGTTTTTCTGTAATAAACAAATTTTATTTTTCACACCCCAGTTCTCCTTGTATTTGCTTCAGGCACAGGCAGCATTTTGCAAAGTTGTAGTTTCCACTTGCTCCAGGTTCCCAGGGCTGGAGGTCACAAGTAGATGAAGGGGAAAAAATCCACAATTAAGAGTGTCCATGACACCCAGAGCCAAAAGAAGCCCAGGGGATCAGGAAAGAGGGAAGCACGTGCTCCAAACAACAGCAGAAATGAAGTGAGAGCTCTGGAGGGAACAAAAGAAAGAGGCAGCCTGAAGAAAGGAAAAAACGTCTCCCCACAGGGTGTTTTGCTTTATTTCATTGAGAGTCTCTTCTAGCATGTGGTGGAAACCCAGAAAAATAAAGGTCAGGAGAAGCATGGTTTCTTGGGAACATTGCTGCATAGTAGACAATCCTTGTGCAAATCAGTCCATGCAGCACTCACATATTGAATTGCTTCTCTTCCTGGGGATGCAGAGTTGCTTTATTTACTCCAAGCAAGATTTTCTCCCTCCTCCCTGGCAAAGAACAAGCTCCCATCCTGGCAAGCGCTCGCTGCTTTCCTTAACACTCATCACAGCCATGCTAAGGAGAGTGGAGCAGGTTAATTGATCACTTGTTGCAAGTTCTAAGTCCTTCTTAGATAAGGACCATGCTCAGCTGAGTGACAGTGAAGCAAAATGGCAAGCCAGGAATACATTGCCCTGCACACAACATCCTCCATTCCCATGGGATGGTTTCTCACTGGCACACAGGAGGAAGGAAGGAACCCAAATGCATCATTGTACATCAAGTCATACGTGCTGAGGGATGAACAGATCTCACGGGGATATGGAAACCCCCCCTGAAAACCAGTTCAGAGAAATCCTGAGCTGTTTTGTGGTCCTAGGCATGAAGATTTAGGCTCAGGATCTTCCACAGATGCTCAGCAGGCAGTAGGATTGCGGCTGGATGTCACTCTGGAAATGCCAGTGGCTCAGCTGAGAGCTCTGGCAGTGACTGACACTGCACTGAGAGGGGCCACAGTCCTGCAAGGGTCTTTCATCAGGAGCAAAGAGCAGCCTGGAGGGTGGGCAATGCTGGATCTGTACCACTGCGTGCTCATCCTTCACCTGAATGTGGAGCTGCCCCCAAAGTTGCCATGCATCACTTTTTCTCCTCTTGGGTATATTTTGGAGCAGCTGTTCTATGTGGCTTTTGATGGTGATCCTGTGGCAAGCAGCCATTTGCCTGCTGTGCTATCCTCACAACTAATACTAACTCCTCATTCCCTGTAGTTTTATTTGGGGTTTTTGATCTATTTGTTGCACTGGTTTGCGTGGGTTTGTTTGTTTGTATGGGTTTTTGTCTGATTTGGTTTGAGGATTTTGTTTGCTTTTTTAGAAATGACTGGTGAAGTTTTCCAAACTCAAGAAAATGTAAAGCAGGCTTGAATTTGCAGAAATTCCTTTGGGCTGGGTTTAGCTGCATCCCCCAGGCTCAGGATCACTAGTATATTTTCAGGTTTTGCTCTGCATATCAGCCTGCCCAGAAGCTGCTTGGTGTTTCACAAATGGAGAAGACAATGGACATTGTGCCAAGCTTCCTTTCCAACAGAAAAACCTGGGTCAGCATGACAGAAAAGAAGAAACAAAAAATCACCAGTTAGAAGAGAACCAGTGTCCCACCATCTTCCTCTCCACTCTTATTAATTTTGTACATTTAGAGGCAAACGTGGGTCTAAAGCTTGCATCTCTCAGTTCCTGATGCTATTTGCTACCCTTCAGCCTTGACTGGCCCTGATGTGACTGACTGCTGGGCAAGTGGGGCTGGGGATGCTCAGCCTGGAGAGAGGAGACACTGGGAGGCCTCACTGTGGCTCTGCAGGACTGGAAGGGTCCCGCAGGAAAGAAGGGGACAGAGTGTTCAGCAGGGCCTGTGCTGACAGGACAAGGGGGGATGGCTTTCAACTGCAGCAGGTTGATTGAAGCTGCATCTAGGGAAGCTGCTCTTTTCCACTGGGGGTGGTGGGGCACTGGCCCAGGCTGTGCACAGAGGCTGTGCATGCCCCATCCTTGGCAACAGGGCTCTGAGCAGCACGCTCTGGGGGAAGACTGCTCAGCTGGGAACAAGATGTTGTTCTTCAGGCTCCCTTGCAAGCCCAACCGTTCAGGGACTCCATCGTTCCATGGTCTCCACTGTCCACTTCAGATGGAGCCTGGGAACTGTGATGTCACAGCCCACGCTCCAGCTGGAACGTCCAGCGCCCAGCAAAGGGCACAACACAACCATTGGCGGTTGTGTTTGCACACTCTTCACCCTGCTCCTGCCCACTCTGCTTGTCACCTGCCCCCTGATAACCCCATCACTCCTGAAAGATCCTGAGTGCCTGGATTTTGTCATCCAGCCCTGCAGGATGTTCCCATTTGTCCTGAGGAAGGTCTGGTGCCATTCCATGGAGGTGGACACTCCCCACCTGCCTGGGTGGGCTGGAGCTCTGTGGGGATGGAGTGGGACAGGGACCCCACTCTGAGGTTTTGCTACCTCTGCAGGCTGTCCCAGACAGAGAGGAGGAGATGGAGGTGGATATTGAGATTGATAGAGAGGAGGAGATGGAGGTGGATGTGGAGGTGGAAGAAGAGATGGAGGTGGATGTGGAAGAGTCCATTGAGGACATGGACATTGATTAAGAAGGTGAGGAAGAGGCCATGATCTTGGCATGAAGAGCAATGCCAGCAGCAGGACAGGCAGAGTGGGTCTCCTGCTGCCAGGCTGGGGCTGGGCTGGGTGCTCCCTGCTCAGGGACATTGTACCCAGGGCACGGGATTCTGGTGGCCATCCACAGCCTGTCCTCTGCCTGCTTGCACACACATGCTCCATGCCAGACCCAGCCAGGCTCAGTTCTGCTAGCAGAGTCCTGCTGCTGGGCCAGCTGTGCCAGCCTAGGGGCACATGCAAGAGCCCTCTGTGCCTGACTGGAGTGACCGTGGCATTTGCTTTTCTTCCAGGTGCGACGGACACCACAGAGACACCACCCTTTTGTATATATGTTCTGCAGTTTGTTGTTTTCCTTTAGAATATAGAGTTTAGGGCAATTTTTGACTTCTGTAAATACGTTTCCCATAGTTTTGCTAGGTAGGTTTTTATGTTTATATGTTCTATCGATTGTTGTTGTCACAAATATTCTTACAATGTAAATATCTTCTGTATTTTTGCTGCTGTTTTTCTGTAATAAACAAATTTTATTTTTCACACCCCAGTTCTCCTTGTATTTGCTTCAGGCACAGGCAGCATTTTGCAAAGTTGTAGTTTCCACTTGCTCCAGGTTCCCAGGGCTGGAGGTCACAAGTAGATGAAGGGGAAAAAATCCACAATTAAGAGTGTCCATGACACCCAGAGCCAAAAGAAGCCCAGGGGATCAGGAAAGAGGGAAGCACGTGCTCCAAACAACAGCAGAAATGAAGTGAGAGCTCTGGAGGGAACAAAAGAAAGAGGCAGCCTGAAGAAAGGAAAAAACGTCTCCCCACAGGGTGTTTTGCTTTATTTCATTGAGAGTCTCTTCTAGCATGTGGTGGAAACCCAGAAAAATAAAGGTCAGGAGAAGCATGGTTTCTTGGGAACATTGCTGCATAGTAGACAATCCTTGTGCAAATCAGTCCATGCAGCACTCACATATTGAATTGCTTCTCTTCCTGGGGATGCAGAGTTGCTTTATTTACTCCAAGCAAGATTTTCTCCCTCCTCCCTGGCAAAGAACAAGCTCCCATCCTGGCAAGCGCTCGCTGCTTTCCTTAACACTCATCACAGCCATGCTAAGGAGAGTGGAGCAGGTTAATTGATCACTTGTTGCAAGTTCTAAGTCCTTCTTAGATAAGGACCATGCTCAGCTGAGTGACAGTGAAGCAAAATGGCAAGCCAGGAATACATTGCCCTGCACACAACATCCTCCATTCCCATGGGATGGTTTCTCACTGGCACACAGGAGGAAGGAAGGAACCCAAATGCATCATTGTACATCAAGTCATACGTGCTGAGGGATGAACAGATCTCACGGGGATATGGAAACCCCCCCTGAAAACCAGTTCAGAGAAATCCTGAGCTGTTTTGTGGTCCTAGGCATGAAGATTTAGGCTCAGGATCTTCCACAGATGCTCAGCAGGCAGTAGGATTGCGGCTGGATGTCACTCTGGAAATGCCAGTGGCTCAGCTGAGAGCTCTGGCAGTGACTGACACTGCACTGAGAGGGGCCACAGTCCTGCAAGGGTCTTTCATCAGGAGCAAAGAGCAGCCTGGAGGGTGGGCAATGCTGGATCTGTACCACTGCGTGCTCATCCTTCACCTGAATGTGGAGCTGCCCCCAAAGTTGCCATGCATCACTTTTTCTCCTCTTGGGTATATTTTGGAGCAGCTGTTCTATGTGGCTTTTGATGGTGATCCTGTGGCAAGCAGCCATTTGCCTGCTGTGCTATCCTCACAACTAATACTAACTCCTCATTCCCTGTAGTTTTATTTGGGGTTTTTGATCTATTTGTTGGACTGGTTTGCGTGGGTTTGTTTGTTTGTATGGGTTTTTGTCTGATTTGGTTTGAGGATTTTGTTTGCTTTTTTAGAAATGACTGGTGAAGTTTTCCAAACTCAAGAAAATGTAAAGCAGGCTTGAATTTGCAGAAATTCCTTTGGGCTGGGTTTAGCTGCATCCCCCAGGCTCAGGATCACTAGTATATTTTCAGGTTTTGCTCTGCATATCAGCCTGCCCAGAAGCTGCTTGGTGTTTCACAAATGGAGAAGACAATGGACATTGTGCCAAGCTTCCTTTCCAACAGAAAAACCTGGGTCAGCATGACAGAAAAGAAGAAACAAAAAATCACCAGTTAGAAGAGAACCAGTGTCCCACCATCTTCCTCTCCACTCTTATTAATTTTGTACATTTAGAGGCAAACGTGGGTCTAAAGCTTGCATCTCTCAGTTCCTGATGCTATTTGCTACCCTTCAGCCTTGACTGGCCCTGATGTGACTGACTGCTGGGCAAGTGGGGCTGGGGATGCTCAGCCTGGAGAGAGGAGACACTGGGCGGCCTCACTGTGGCTCTGCAGGACTGGAAGGGTCCCGCAGGAAAGAAGGGGACAGAGTGTTCAGCAGGGCCTGTGCTGACAGGACAAGGGGGGATGGCTTTCAACTGCAGCAGGTTGATTGAAGCTGCATCTAGGGAAGCTGCTCTTTTCCACTGGGGGTGGTGGGGCACTGGCCCAGGCTGTGCACAGAGGCTGTGCATGCCCCATCCTTGGCAACAGGGCTCTGAGCAGCACGCTCTGGGGGAAGACTGCTCAGCTGGGAACAAGATGTTGTTCTTCAGGCTCCCTTGCAAGCCCAACCGTTCAGGGACTCCATCATTCCATGGTCTCCACTGTCCACTTCAGATGGAGCCTGGGAACTGTGATGTCACAGCCCACGCTCCAGCTGGAACGTCCAGCGCCCAGCAAAGGGCACAACACAACCCTTGGCCGTTGTGTTTGCACACTCTTCACCCTGCTCCTGCCCACTCTGCTTGTCACCTGCCCCCTGATAACCCATCACTCCTGAAAGATCCTGAGTGCCTGGATTTTGTCATCCAGCCCTGCAGGATGCTCCCATTTGTCCTGAGGAAGGTATGGTGCCATTCCATGGAGGTGGACACTCCCCACCTGCCTGGGTGGGCTGGAGCTCTGTGGGCATGGAGTGGGACAGGGACCCCACTCTGAGGTTTTGCTACCTCTGCAGGCTGTCCCAGACAGAGAGGAGGAGATGGAGGTGGATATTGAGATTGATAGAGAGGAGGAGATGGAGAGGGAGGGAGCAGACACTGGAGAGGAGGAGATGGAGGTGGATGTGGATGAGGAGAAGAAGAGATGGAGGTTGATATGGACGAGTCCATTGAGGACATGGACATTGATTGAAAAGGTGAGGAAGAGGCCATGATCTTGGCATGAAGAGCAATGCCAGCAGCAGGACAGGCAGAGTGGGTCTCCTGCTGCCAGGCTGGGGCTGGGCTGGGTGCTCCCTGCTCAGGGACATTGTACCCAGGGCACGGGATTCTGGTGGCCATCCACAGCCTGTCCTCTGCCTGCTTTGCTCCACACAAGCTCCATGCCAGACCCAGCCAGGCTCAGTTCTGCTAGCAGAGTCCTGCTGCTGGGCCAGCTGTGCCAGCCTAGGGGCACATGCAAGAGCCCTCTGTGCCTGACTGGAGTGACCGTGGCATTTGCTTTTCTTCCAGGTGCGATGGACATCACAGAGACACCACCCTTTTGTATATATGTTCTACAGTTTGTTGTTTTTCTTTAGAATATAGAGTTTAGGGCAATTTTTGACTTCTGTAAATACGTTTCCCATAGTTTTGCTAGGTAGGTTTTTATGTATATATGTTCTATCGATTGTTGTTGTCACAAATATTCTTACAATGTAAATATCTTCTGTATTTTGCTGCTGTTTTTCTGTAATAAACAAATTTTATTTTTCACACCCCAGTTCTCCTTGTATTTGCTTCAGGCACAGGCAGCATTTTGCAAAGTTGTAGTTTCCACTTGCTCCAGGTTCCCAGGGCTGGAGGTCACAAGTAGATGAAGGGGAAAAAATCCACAATTAAGAGTGTCCATGACACCCAGAGCCAAAAGAAGCCCAGGGGATCAGGAAAGAGGGAAGCACGTGCTCCAAACAACAGCAGAAATGAAGTGAGAGCTCTGGAGGGAACAAAAGAAAGAGGCAGCCTGAAGAAAGGAAAAAACGTCTCCCCACAGGGTGTTTTGCTTTATTTCATTGAGAGTCTCTTCTAGCATGTGGTGGAAACCCAGAAAAATAAAGGTCAGGAGAAGCATGGTTTCTTGGGAACATTGCTGCATAGTAGACAATCCTTGTGCAAATCAGTCCATGCAGCACTCACATATTGAATTGCTTCTCTTCCTGGGGATGCAGAGTTGCTTTATTTACTCCAAGGAAGATTTTCTCCCTCCTCCCTGGCAAAGAACAAGCTCCCATCCTGGCAAGCGCTCGCTGCTTTCCTTAACACTCATCACAGCCATGCTAAGGAGAGTGGAGCAGGTTAATTGATCACTTGTTGCAAGTTCTAAGTCCTTCTTAGATAAGGACCATGCTCAGCTGAGTGACAGTGAAGCAAAATGGCAAGCCAGGAATACATTGCCCTGCACACAACATCCTCCATTCCCATGGGATGGTTTCTCACTGGCACACAGGAGGAAGGAAGGAACCCAAATGCATCATTGTACATCAAGTCATACGTGTTGAGGGATGAACAGATCTCACGGGGATATGGAAACCCCCCCTGAAAACCAGTTCAGAGAAATCCTGAGCTGTTTTGTGGTCCTAGGCATGAAGATTTAGGCTCAGGATCTTCCACAGATGCTCAGCAGGCAGTAGGATTGCGGCTGGATGTCACTCTGGAAATGCCAGTGGCTCAGCTGAGAGCTCTGGCAGTGACTGACACTGCACTGAGAGGGGCCACAGTCCTGCAAGGGTCTTTCATCAGGAGCAAAGAGCAGCCTGGAGGGTGGGCAATGCTGGATCTGTACCACTGCGTGCTCATCCTTCACCTGAATGTGGAGCTGCCCCCAAAGTTGCCATGCATCACTTTTTCTCCTCTTGGGTATATTTTGGAGCAGCTGTTCTATGTGGCTTTTGATGGTGATCCTGTGGCAAGCAGCCATTTGCCTGCTGTGCTATCCTCACAACTAATACTAACTCCTCATTCCCTGTAGTTTTATTTGGGGTTTTTGATCTATTTGTTGCACTGGTTTGCGTGGGTTTGTTTGTATGGGTTTTTGTCTGATTTGGTTTGAGGATTTTGTTTGCTTTTTTAGAAATGACTGGTGAAGTTTTCCAAACTCAAGAAAATGTAAAGCAGGCTTGAATTTGCAGAAATTCCTTTGGGCTGGGTTTAGCTGCATCCCCCAGGCTCAGGATCACTAGTATATTTTCAGGTTTTGCTCTGCATATCAGCCTGCCCAGAAGCTGCTTGGTGTTTCACAAATGGAGAAGACAATGGACATTGTGCCAAGCTTCCTTTCCAACAGAAAAACCTGGGTCAGCATGACAGAAAAGAAGAAACAAAAAATCACCAGTTAGAAGAGAACCAGTGTCCCACCATCTTCCTCTCCACTCTTATTAATTTTGTACATTTAGAGGCAAACGTGGGTCTAAAGCTTGCATCTCTCAGTTCCTGATGCTATTTGCTACCCTTCAGCCTTGACTGGCCCTGATGTGACTGACTGCTGGGCAAGTGGGGCTGGGGATGCTCAGCCTGGAGAGAGGAGACACTGGGCGGCCTCACTGTGGCTCTGCAGGACTGGAAGGGTCCCGCAGGAAAGAAGGGGACAGAGTGTTCAGCAGGGCCTGTGCTGACAGGACAAGGGGGGATGGCTTTCAACTGCAGCAGGTTGATTGAAGCTGCATCTAGGGAAGCTGCTCTTTTCCACTGGGGGTGGTGGGGCACTGGCCCAGGCTGTGCACAGAGGCTGTGCATGCCCCATCCTTGGCAACAGGGCTCTGAGCAGCACGCTCTGGGGGAAGACTGCTCAGCTGGGAACAAGATGTTGTTCTTCAGGCTCCCTTGCAAGCCCAACCGTTCAGGGACTCCATCATTCCATGGTCTCCACTGTCCACTTCAGATGGAGCCTGGGAACTGTGATGTCACAGCCCACGCTCCAGCTGGAACGTCCAGCGCCCAGCAAAGGGCACAACACAACCCTTGGCCGTTGTGTTTGCACACTCTTCACCCTGCTCCTGCCCACTCTGCTTGTCACCTGCCCCCTGATAACCCATCACTCCTGAAAGATCCTGAGTGCCTGGATTTTGTCATCCAGCCCTGCAGGATGCTCCCATTTGTCCTGAGGAAGGTATGGTGCCATTCCATGGAGGTGGACACTCCCCACCTGCCTGGGTGGGCTGGAGCTCTGTGGGCATGGAGTGGGACAGGGACCCCACTCTGAGGTTTTGCTACCTCTGCAGGCTGTCCCAGACAGAGAGGAGGAGATGGAGGTGGATATTGAGATTGATAGAGAGGAGGAGATGGAGAGGGAGGGAGCAGACACTGGAGAGGAGGAGATGGAGGTGGATGTGGATGAGGAGAAGAAGAGATGGAGGTTGATATGGACGAGTCCATTGAGGACATGGACATTGATTGAAAAGGTGAGGAAGAGGCCATGATCTTGGCATGAAGAGCAATGCCAGCAGCAGGACAGGCAGAGTGGGTCTCCTGCTGCCAGGCTGGGGCTGGGCTGGGTGCTCCCTGCTCAGGGACATTGTACCCAGGGCACGGGATTCTGGTGGCCATCCACAGCCTGTCCTCTGCCTGCTTTGCTCCACACAAGCTCCATGCCAGACCCAGCCAGGCTCAGTTCTGCTAGCAGAGTCCTGCTGCTGGGCCAGCTGTGCCAGCCTAGGGGCACATGCAAGAGCCCTCTGTGCCTGACTGGAGTGACCGTGGCATTTGCTTTTCTTCCAGGTGCGATGGACATCACAGAGACACCACCCTTTTGTATATATGTTCTACAGTTTGTTGTTTTTCTTTAGAATATAGAGTTTAGGGCAATTTTTGACTTCTGTAAATACGTTTCCCATAGTTTTGCTAGGTAGGTTTTTATGTATATATGTTCTATCGATTGTTGTTGTCACAAATATTCTTACAATGTAAATATCTTCTGTATTTTGCTGCTGTTTTTCTGTAATAAACAAATTTTATTTTTCACACCCCAGTTCTCCTTGTATTTGCTTCAGGCACAGGCAGCATTTTGCAAAGTTGTAGTTTCCACTTGCTCCAGGTTCCCAGGGCTGGAGGTCACAAGTAGATGAAGGGGAAAAAATCCACAATTAAGAGTGTCCATGACACCCAGAGCCAAAAGAAGCCCAGGGGATCAGGAAAGAGGGAAGCACGTGCTCCAAACAACAGCAGAAATGAAGTGAGAGCTCTGGAGGGAACAAAAGAAAGAGGCAGCCTGAAGAAAGGAAAAAACGTCTCCCCACAGGGTGTTTTGCTTTATTTCATTGAGAGTCTCTTCTAGCATGTGGTGGAAACCCAGAAAAATAAAGGTCAGGAGAAGCATGGTTTCTTGGGAACATTGCTGCATAGTAGACAATCCTTGTGCAAATCAGTCCATGCAGCACTCACATATTGAATTGCTTCTCTTCCTGGGGATGCAGAGTTGCTTTATTTACTCCAAGCAAGATTTTCTCCCTCCTCCCTGGCAAAGAACAAGCTCCCATCCTGGCAAGCGCTCGCTGCTTTCCTTAACACTCATCACAGCCATGCTAAGGAGAGTGGAGCAGGTTAATTGATCACTTGTTGCAAGTTCTAAGTCCTTCTTAGATAAGGACCATGCTCAGCTGAGTGACAGTGAAGCAAAATGGCAAGCCAGGAATACATTGCCCTGCACATAACATCCTCCATTCCCATGGGATGGTTTCTCACTGGCACACAGGAGGAAGGAAGGAACCCAAATGCATCATTGTACATCAAGTCATACGTGCTGAGGGATGAACAGATCTCACGGGGATATGGAAACCCCCCCTGAAAACCAGTTCAGAGAAATCCTGAGCTGTTTTGTGGTCCTAGGCATGAAGATTTAGGCTCAGGATCTTCCACAGATGCTCAGCAGGCAGTAGGATTGCGGCTGGATGTCACTCTGGAAATGCCAGTGGCTCAGCTGAGAGCTCTGGCAGTGACTGACACTGCACTGAGAGGGGCCACAGTCCTGCAAGGGTCTTTCATCAGGAGCAAAGAGCAGCCTGGAGGGTGGGCAATGCTGGATCTGTACCACTGCGTGCTCATCCTTCACCTGAATGTGGAGCTGCCCCCAAAGTTGCCATGCATCACTTTTTCTCCTCTTGGGTATATTTTGGAGCAGCTGTTCTATGTGGCTTTTGATGGTGATCCTGTGGCAAGCAGCCATTTGCCTGCTGTGCTATCCTCACAACTAATACTAACTCCTCATTCCCTGTAGTTTTATTTGGGGTTTTTGATCTATTTGTTGCACTGGTTTGCGTGGGTTTGTTTGTTTGTATGGGTTTTTGTCTGATTTGGTTTGAGGATTTTGTTTGCTTTTTTAGAAATGACTGGTGAAGTTTTCCAAACTCAAGAAAATGTAAAGCAGGCTTGAATTTGCAGAAATTCCTTTGGGCTGGGTTTAGCTGCATCCCCCAGGCTCAGGATCACTAGTATATTTTCAGGTTTTGCTCTGCATATCAGCCTGCCCAGAAGCTGCTTGGTGTTTCACAAATGGAGAAGACAATGGACATTGTGCCAAGCTTCCTTTCCAACAGAAAAACCTGGGTCAGCATGACAGAAAAGAAGAAACAAAAAATCACCAGTTAGAAGAGAACCAGTGTCCCACCATCTTCCTCTCCACTCTTATTAATTTTGTACATTTAGAGGCAAACGTGGGTCTAAAGCTTGCATCTCTCAGTTCCTGATGCTATTTGCTACCCTTCAGCCTTGACTGGCCCTGATGTGACTGACTGCTGGGCAAGTGGGGCTGGGGATGCTCAGCCTGGAGAGAGGAGACACTGGGAGGCCTCACTGTGGCTCTGCAGGACTGGAAGGGTCCCGCAGGAAAGAAGGGGACAGAGTGTTCAGCAGGGCCTGTGCTGACAGGACAAGGGGGGATGGCTTTCAACTGCAGCAGGTTGATTGAAGCTGCATCTAGGGAAGCTGCTCTTTTCCACTGGGGGTGGTGGGGCACTGGCCCAGGCTGTGCACAGAGGCTGTGCATGCCCCATCCTTGGCAACAGGGCTCTGAGCAGCACGCTCTGGGGGAAGACTGCTCAGCTGGGAACAAGATGTTGTTCTTCAGGCTCCCTTGCAAGCCCAACCGTTCAGGGACTCCATCGTTCCATGGTCTCCACTGTCCACTTCAGATGGAGCCTGGGAACTGTGATGTCACAGCCCACGCTCCAGCTGGAACGTCCAGCGCCCAGCAAAGGGCACAACACAACCATTGGCCGCTGTGTTTGCACACTCTTCACCCTGCTCCTGCCCACTCTGCTTGTCACCTGCCCCCTGATAACCCCATCACTCCTGAAAGATCCTGAGTGCCTGGATTTTGTCATCCAGCCCTGCAGGATGTTCCCATTTGTCCTGAGGAAGGTATGGTGCCATTCCATGGAGGTGGACACTCCCCACCTGCCTGGGTGGGCTGGAGCTCTGTGGGGATGGAGTGGGACAGGGACCCCACTCTGAGGTTTTGCTACCTCTGCAGGCTGTCCCAGACAGAGAGGAGGAGATGGAGGTGGATATTGAGATTGATAGAGAGGAGGAGATGGAGGTGGATGTGGAGGTGGAAGAAGAGATGGAGGTGGATGTGGAAGAGTCCATTGAGGACATGGACATTGATTAAGAAGGTGAGGAAGAGGCCATGATCTTGGCATGAAGAGCAATGCCAGCAGCAGGACAGGCAGAGTGGGTCTCCTGCTGCCAGGCTGGGGCTGGGCTGGGTGCTCCCTGCTCAGGGACATTGTACCCAGG